>NC_047092.1:52926932-53526932 GCF_902459505.1 Geotrypetes seraphini
ATTTTCCATTGGACAAGTAAATGGAAAATTGACTACAAAGCACCCTGTCTGTACTGATTAACAAAAGTTCCTATTCCATGCAATATATGGATATTCAACTTTACTGTTGTAAAATGAAGCAAGAACACCTAGACCCTAATTTTCCCTATCCCTAGTGGCCAAAGATATTTCTGCTTTTCAGGGGAGTCTCTCTGGTCACGTGCCTTAGCCAGTGAACCACTGAATATTAGCGGTGACCAGCTACATAATACCAAGCAATCTGCCGACCCTGATATTCAGCGGAAGACAGCTGGCTATTTCCCTCTGAATATCAGCATATACCTGGCTATGTGCTATTGGCCAGACGGGACCTGTTCCTGGCCAGCTAAAAAGCGCTGAATATCAGCCAGTGCAATTTTTTCCAGTTATAGTTTTTCCTACATGTATTTTGTATTTTATTGTAATAGAAAATATTTTGAAATTATTACTGAAACAACAACAAAAAAAAATAGGACAAAATAAACTCCCTCCTTTAGGCTGCGGTGGTAATAGCTTGGATACTCATAGAAATTCTATGAGCATCTGAGCTGTTACCATGGCGGCGGGTGCTAATAGTTTAGTGTGGCTTAGTTTTCCATTTAAAATTAAGTTTTTGTTATTTTCATTGCCCTATGACCTAAAAACAATTTGAACCAAAAAGATTCTCCATGAAGGTTCTCTAAAATCGAAGCGTTAAGCGCATTTTTTGAAAATGGTTCCCCTGAAGAAGCGTTTAGCAAAACAGGGACCCTCTTGGGATATTACTATTAAAATATTCCAAACCGGAGTAACCTTATCACCATTAAAGGTGTCTAAAAATACCTTCTGTGCATTTTCAATGTAGCAGAGTGTGTGCTGAGGAGACATCTACTGCAAGTTTACTTTAAGATAAGTGTTGTTGACTGATTAATGATATTCAAATGAAAATGAAAAACTTCTTGTGAAATATTTAGCCTCACATTTTGCTGTGTAGTTTTTTAGACTGAGGATGTGTTTGACTCTTCAAATTGGTATTTGAAGTAGGTTTGTCCATAGGATCAGCTGTTTTATTGCTTATCCGGTGGACACTGAGGTCTTTTTCTCCATGTAGGTTTAGACTTTTGAGTTTATCTCTCCCTCACATATATTTGCATTTTGAATGTACTTTGTGATCTAAAAACAATTTGTACACAAAAAAAAATATTTTAGATACCAAATCTAACCAAATACTCACTGAAATAATTCTTGAAGCATCAAAACGGAAGAAGCAGCTATGGACTCAGATCACTAGAACATGCAGAGTCAACACCCAGACCAGATGAGAACATCCCTAGAACAGGAGAAACCAGAGCTCAAAAATCATCAAGTTGCTGGCAGGAAAAAAAAAATGGAACTCAAAAACTACAAAGTTGCCAGATCAATAGTCACTAGGAAGTGCAGAACAGTGGTAGTTGTTTAGAAACATAAGCCTAGAATGGCTTCTAATTCATAGGCGCTGTTTATACAATCATGCCTAGCAGTCTTAGGCACTACCATTTCAGCCAGGGTTTTCTTGGCCTAAATGAGTACCTAACTCAATCCGTGCCCGAACTCTGCCTTGAATCCACCCTCGATCTGCCCCTAACCACCCCTACTTGCCATGTAGGCACCAGTAGTAGGTGCCTCGGTTTAGATAATATAATAATAATAATAATAATAACTTTATTTTTCTATACCGCCATAGTCAGATTGACTTCTAGGCGGTTTACATAGAAAGAAGGCGAATTACACAGTGTGAGAGGAAGAAGTTACATAATAATTAGGGAAGCATAGTGAAGGAATACATGAGAGAAAGAGTTACATAATACATTGGGGGTGTAAGGGGAAAGAATATCTGAGGGAGGTCATCTAATTAGGGAAGGAATTTGTCAAATAGAGTGGTTTTAATTGATTTTCGGAATGTGTTGTAGGTCTGTTTGGCTTTATTTATGTGGTTTCCCAGCCAGGATTGCTGTCTGTTTGCTTGGAACATGAAGGTTCTGTCTAGGAAGGATTTGTATTTGCAGTCTGTGATCTTTGGGTATGCAAAGATGCTTTTGTTTCTGGTTGTACGTTGTGACAGGGATCCGGCTAGGCCTAATAAAGCCAAGGGAAAAGCCCCTGTAAACATCACTAAAGTTCCAGTGACTAAGTGGAAGAAACATCCTGGGTATAGTGGAAATCCTGTGCACAATGTCAAGAGTGAGCCTGCCCCTTTAAAAGTTCACAGAGCTCAGGCAGGAACTAGAAGGACAGGGCTCTTTAAGAATTTTGCTGACTCTGCTGTTAGGGGGCGTGGTTGCTGGCCGAGTCTCCCTTTTTCTGAGCTTCCCTCGTCAGAAGGGGGGGAGAGGCAGCTGGGACTAGAAGCTGAGGAAAAGCTGAGAAGGAAGTCAGCTAGAGCAGCTAACTTATGGCCAGCACAGGAAGGTTCTCACATGGAGTGGGAAATGGAAAACCCTGAAGTACAGTCTGAGGTTTGTGATATGGACTGGCTGGAGAACAATGCTATGTCTCATGGGGAAGAGCACCCAATGGAATGGGAGTAGGTTTGGAAAGCCTGAATTTTCTTTTCCTTTGTGAAGGGGTTTTTCTTTTTGGAGTTTTGTGTTTTGAAAGTATTTTTGTACACTGTTTTGAACCTGTGCTGGGAGCTACAGAATTTACTTGATCTTCTATGATTGGAAAGAGTGGCAACACCTGTAGGAGAACCGGCCTCTCTGCTCCTACTAAGGGGAATTGCTGTTCAAGGTTACCACAGACATAATTAGTGCCAATACTGTTAAAAGCCTTATATCCTAAACTATTACCAGAGGCATGAACTGTTCTATCTTACCTTGAAGGTGGCCTATAGGATGAACTGTGTTTTGTGTTATTATTGTTGTTTGAACCTATCTTTGAAATCACAGCCAGTGCTGGGATTAGAACTGGCGTGTATGAGAAAAGAAGCAGCAGAGAAAACTGGAATGTTTGGGTTTTTTTATTGATGCCAGATTTTGACCTTTTTGTTTGGAACTTTCATTGATGTTCAATAAAAGTGTAATATTTGAACAAACCAGGCCATTTTGGTGTGCAATTTATGGGAGACACCAGGCAAGCTGTGTTCCACCACCTTTATGCTCGCGCCAAGACTAGGATTCTGCAGAGCTACTATGCCTCGCCAGGATCCCGGTCCCACAACGTGTGGGGTTGTGTAAAGTGAAGTGTGCTTGCAAGTAGGAAGGTGCTAGGCCCCAGACTTGTTTGTAACAGATGCATGCAAATTTGAACAGTATTCGCGCCTCCATTGGTAACCAGTGTAATTTTTTATAATAGGGGCTGATGTGGTCTTTTTTCTTCAGTCCGAAGATCAAGCGAACTGCAGTGTTTTGCACTAATCTTAATTTTTGTACTGTTTTTTGGGGGATGCCCAGGTAGGCGATGTTGCAATAATCTAGGGTGGATAGGATCAGTGATTGCATCAGTAATCTAAAGGATGTTGTGTCAAAGTATTTTTTGATAGTCCTTAGCTTCCACATTGTGTAAAAGCATTTCTTCACCAGTAGGTTTGTGTGGTCAGTCATGGTTAGGTGAGTATCTAGAGTGATACCCAGTATTTTTATGGTTTTGGACATTGGGTGTTCATGGTCGTTTGCCTATCTTGACGTGGTAGGTGCCTTCCAAGTTAGGCATCTACTAGAAAATTCATTTTTAATAGCACTTTCAATTATTGGCGCCTATTAAAAAAATGTTAGGTGCCTGGATTGGCTAGGCATGCCGATCTAGGCGCCTAACTGTTGGTGTATTTTATAGAACCAGGGTCATACTGTCTGAATGTCTCACCAAGGATCCTTTTTTCTGTCATGTAATCCATCATTATATTACAGCCTTTTATTTTTCCACATATTGTCTCATTTACCTATGTATCTAAAACTTTCTCCTTGACACCAGGCTTTGAGCCACAAATTGAATTCCTCTGTTTTATGTAATCTTTCCTTGAATTCCTCTGTTTTATGTTGTCTTTCCTCTCTTTCCTTAAGTAGGTATTGCATTAGAATCTCAGTTATCCAGCAATCCATCCAAAGGTCATCAATGAACTGAAAGGGACTATAGCTGAACTGCTTCAGCTAATAGCAAATCTGGTGATCTTCAGAAAAGGTTCAAGGGGAGATCCCGGAAATGACAGACCGGTGAGTCTTACCTCGGTACCGGGAAAGATGGTAGAGGCACTGATAAGGACCGCATCATTGATCACCTTGATGGACACAATCTGATGAGGACCAGTCAGCACGGTTTCAGTAAAGGCAGATCTTGGCTGACGAACTTCCTGCACTTCTTCAAGGAAGTAAACAGGCGGATAGACAAGGGCAACCTGGTCGATATTGTATATATGGATTTTCAGAAGGTGTTCAACAAAGTTCCACATGAACGACTACTTCAGAAACTGGCTGGAGTATAGGAAACAGAGAGTGGTGGAAAATGGACAATTCTCAGACTGGAAGAGTACCATCAGCGGGGTACTGCAGGCTCAGTGCTTGGACCTGTGCTCTTCAACATCTTTATAAAAAATCTGGATATTGGTACGACAAGTGAGGTGATTAAATTTTCAGACAATATGAAATTATTCAGAGTAGTGAAGACACAGGAGGATTGTGAAGATCTGCAACATGACATAATCACGCTCGAGAAATGGGCATCGACATGGCAAATGAGGTTCAACGTGAATAGGTGTAAAATGATGCATATCGGTAACAAAAATCTCATGCACGAATACAGGATGTCCAGGGCGGTACTTGGAGAGACCTCCCAGGAAAGGGACTTGGGAGTTCTGATCGACAAGTCCATGAAGCCATCTGTACAATGCGCTGCAGCAGCAAAAAGGGTGAACAGAATGCTAGGAATGATCAAGAAGGGGATCACAAACAGATCGGAGAAGGTTATCATGCAGCTGTACCGGGCCATGGTGCTCCCTCACCTGGAGTACTACGTCCAGCACTGGTCGCCGTATATGAAGAAGGACACGGTACTACTCAAAAGGGTCCAGAGAAGAGTGACTAAAATGGTTAAGGGGATGGAAGAGTTGCTGTACAGTGAGAGATTGGAGAAGATGGGCCTCTTCTCCCTTGAAAAGAGGAAACTGCGAGGGTACATGATAAAAACATTCAAAATACTGAATACTGACTTAGTAGAGAAAGACAGACTGTTCACCCTCTCCAAGGTAGGGAGAATGAGAGGACACTCTTTAAAGTTGAAAGGGGATAGATTCCATACAAACATAAGGAAATTCTTCTTCACCCAGAGAGTGGTAGAAAACTGGAATCTCTTCCAGAGTCTTTTATAGAGGAAAACACCCTCCAGGGTTTCAAGACAAAGTTAGACAAGTTCATGCTAAACTGGTGAGACTGGGCTCATTTGGAGCACTGGTCTTGACATAGGGGACGCCGTGTGAGCAGACTGCTGGGCAGGATGGACCAATGGTCTAACCCAGCAGCGGCAATTCTTATGTTCTTATGTCGGATAACTGTTTTTCTAGTTGCTTGAGAGTGCTAACCAAGTCTTGTCTAACCAAGATCTCATTTTCCCCCTCTCTCCAATCCCAAAGCACTAGCTCAGCATTGGTCCTGAACCACAACCCCCCCTTCCGCCTTCCGTCCAGCCCCGAAGCAGCAGAAGCAGGCAGTGGTCCTAAGCCGCGAACGACCTCCCTCCCTTCCTTCATTCCTTCTGTACTCGAAACGGCAGCCAATCAGCAGGAGGCAGTGCTCAAAGCAGGCTGCTCGCAGTCAGTCCCAGCAGGGCCTTTCCTCTGATGAATTTCTTCTTCACTGGAGAAGACAGATGTCTCTACTCCATGCTTTGTCTTTTGCTCTCCGGGTCATAGTGATGCACCCATGTTTTGTTGCTGGTGACAATTCTCTCCAGAATACTCTGATCTTCTTCATACCATTTCAGGAACTAGGTCACAACCTCCACATGCTGTTGTTTGTACAGATCAATAATCTGTTTGGGAATCCATCGTGCTCAGACTTTCCTATATCCCAAGTCATCATGCATTATGGCAAATGCAGATCCATAGCTCATATCCAAATTTGCAGCCAATTGAAACACCATTATCTGTCAATGGGCTCTTGTGTGCATGATGTTGATGGGCGACCAGAACGACCTTCGTCAATTACACCTGTTCTTCTTACTTTAAACCTTTTTACCCACTCATAAACCTTTTGTTGATTCATGTTGCTATGTCTATACTGAGTCAATATCCAATGGTGAATTTCCACTCCCTCTGCCCCAAAGATTGTTCTTCAATGGTGCAATCTTATAATGGAGCATCCATCTTTCTGATTTTGTGGCTGACACACAACTAAATGCCGTGCACTGCACTGTGCATGGTTGAACTATCTAATGGGCAATGTATGAGTACATATGTTGCATTTTTTTAGCTTCATTCTGGTTATCACGTACCTCATAGGTAATATTACAAAAACTACAATGAGCCTAAAATACCAATATACTTACAACAGGCAAAATAAAACAAGTGGGACTACTACAGATTTCTATATAGAAACCACATGCAGGTAGACTGCCGTACCTCTGCCACATACAAAACACAGACTGTCTCCAAATACAGAACAAGGGGAAACAGATTGGAAATAGAATATGATGACAAAAATTGAACAGGAGACCCCCCCCAAAAAAAGTCAAACTCAACGTGTACTCCAATATGGAAAAATAAAAACTGAAATGCATTTCCTTTTCTAGTGAATATGATACAAAAATATCTGTGATTCATATTTCCCAAAGTCAATGCATTTCAGTTAGTATATTCAAAATAAAAGACTTTTTTTTTTCTACCTTTGTTGTCTTGATACTTTATTTTTCCATCATTTGGGTCCCAGTTTCTTTTTTCTGCTTTCCTTTCTTCTGCTAACTCTCTTTCCTGTAGCTGCTGCCGAATCCCTTCTCCAGTTGTGTTCCATTCCCTCACTATACCTGCTTCTGACTTATTTATCTTTTTTAGTTCTTTCCTCTATTTCTCCCAGATTTCACCCTTTTTCTCACAATTTTCCTTTTGTTTAATTTTTACCTATAAATTTGCCCTCTCTTTCCATCACCCCCTTAGTTCTCCCATTTCCCATCTCACTCTTTCCCCATTCTCCTATTTCCTTCTGTCTTTTACCTATTCCCCATTACTACATCTCTTCTCCCTGTTCTTCTTGAGGGACCTTTCAGTCTAGGTTATAGTTAAGATCTTAATACATTCACAATCATCATGACTAGCTGGAGAGGAAGTAGGGGGCTGATTGATGTGCTTATAATGCGCTTGCCGTGCAAGAATTGAAGCTATAGAATTGATAAAGAATAGAGGGACATAGATTTAGAAACACATCTTTCAGAAGAAGTTTGAAGAGCTATTTATATGGGTATAAAGCAGTGGGAATCTATTTGTGCCAAACTTCAAGAGGTTGGATTAAAAAAGTCTTATGCACACCAGTTGTACTTCATGCCAGATAAGTTATATGTATTTTTTTCATTACACTTACCCACTCTATTTGAGGTTATGTGGGGAAATAGGACTTTCATGCACATTTGATGGGCCTTCTCGTTTTTTAGACCCATTGAGTAGAAGTTGTATATTAAACTTATTCAATTCCTGGTCACCAGTTCCCATGGAAGTGACGTTTTTACTATTACAAGGGATCTTCAAAAAGTTCCTGCACTTTTATTTTTTTAAATCAATCTTATAGCCAGAATATACACTTTCTTAAGGCTATGAAAACACCTTGTTCAAGTTTTCTCGACCCTCAGTGGCACCACTCAGGACTCAAACTTCTCATCGTCCTAAGCTTTATGTGTCGGTTCGTCATCGGGTCTATTACCTTTTGATAGAGCTTAATCTTATTTATGTTATTTGATAAATTCTTATAAAGGTGAATACTTAGCTTAAAATATGGCTAAGTCTTCTTGGTTAGAGATGTCAGCACTATTAAGGGATATCAAAGCCGACATGTTTTGCCTAACTTGCTTTTTCAAGGCTCAATCCCTAAAGAAATAACCAACATAACCATAAATTAAAACCTGTTTCAAGTCATTTATAACTAAACCAATGCTTTTATAACCATAAATTGAACTCAAAACAAGCTCTTTCTTATCCAGCATGTTACTGAAACGTTACTCACCCTTAGCCATCTATCTCCGGTGTAACAGTCAATACTTTACAGCGGGAGCGACAGCGTTCTTTTGTTTAAATATCTTATGAGGTCCAATCAGCCGGAAGAAGCGTAATGACATATCATCCGACGTCCTGGAGCTCCCATTACTGTACTTTTTTCCTTTCAACTTTAAACTCCTCCCATCTTTCATCTATCGTACTGGGTCAAACTAAAGACAGCCATTCGAGCTCTGTATTCAGCCCATGTGGAATAACTGTATTTAATGTGTAAATCCACCGTTGTTCTTTA
Organism: Geotrypetes seraphini; assembly: GCF_902459505.1. Classification (NCBI taxonomy): domain Eukaryota; kingdom Metazoa; phylum Chordata; class Amphibia; order Gymnophiona; family Dermophiidae; genus Geotrypetes; species Geotrypetes seraphini. The sequence goes on from NC_047092.1 coordinate 52,935,386, forward strand.
TAGTTGAGTTTTTCTTCTATATTCACCATTCCCTCCCCCCCTTCATTTAACTGATCTATAACCCTCCATTTTAACTGGCTTGAGTCATGTTTTTGATCTATACAATGTTCCACTATCGGAGCTTGCAGTATTTTAGTTTTTATCCTAGACTTGTGCTCGTTTAATCGCACATGGATAGACCGGGATGTCCGCCCTACATATACAAGATTGCATGGGCAAATCAAAATATAGATCACTCTTTCTGACCGACAATTTGTAATTGTAGATGCTGTACTAACAAATCGTGCACTCAGCACTTGGTGCTCTACCCCTTGGTCCGGAAAACAAAGACACTACACAAGTGTTTTCAACTAGTGTGGAATTTATTAGGCCGCAGCCATAACAGCACTATTACATCACAACTGTCATCAATTGAGCAGAATAACCAATCAGGTATGACCCCCACATGATCAGGTGCACAGCATATGCCTCTTCATCCTCTCCGAATGTGGGTTGCCGTAACCGCTTCCCCTGCTCGCTGGACCTATCCCGTTCAAGGATGTGTCCTCTCATCAGCAGTACGTTGCTGTGAAGATCAGGGCCTGGCCTCCCTGCCGTCCAAGCAAGGTGACATGCCCAATTTCCTAAGCAATGTAAAGGTGTATGTCGTTGACTCATATGCTGTGCTTACCCTCCTTTCCCGTCTGGCTGCGACAGAAGTAGAGGGTGGGCGGGAGGGAAGCCGCGTCCGCCTCGTGTGAAGCCGGATCGAAAGGGGCGACCTCCCCTCCGCTCACCCTAATCTAGCCTACCCCCCCCCCCCCCCCCTCCTAGCCGATTGGCCCCAAGGCTTCGGCCGATTTGTCATCGCTCCTCCCTATGTGGTTCGGAGCTTGTTCTCAAATCGTGCACTCAGCACTTGGTGCTCTACCCCTTGGTCCGGAAAACAAAGACACTACACAAGTGTTTTCAACTAGTGTGGAATTTATTAGGCCGCAGCCATAACAGCACTATTACATCACAACTGTCATCAATTGAGCAGAATAACCAATCAGGTATGACCCCCACATGATCAGGTGCACAGCATATGCCTCTTCATCCTCTCCGAATGTGGGTTGCCGTAACCGCTTCCCCTGCTCGCTGGACCTATCCCGTTCAAGGATGTGTCCTCTCATCAGCAGTACGTTGCTGTGAAGATCAGGGCCTGGCCTCCCTGCCGTCCAAGCAAGGTGACATGCCCAATTTCCTAAGCAATGTAAAGGTGTATGTCGTTGACTCATATGCTGTGCTTACCCTCCACTACCCGGGATAGCGAAACCTCGCTTATCGCGGGTTCCCCCCAAGTGCTGTAGCTGCGGCCTATATGCTACCCACTGCATGGGTATGCAAAGGTACTGATAACTTTTCGTACTGAATCGCCTCAGTGTAATGAACATGGGTATGTAAAGGTACTGATAAGATAACTTTTTGTACTGAATCGCCTCAGTGTAATGAAATATACGCAACCCACTGCACGGGTACAGCGCTCCAACTATATATGCCAAGGTACGGGTAAATTCATCCACTGATATTTGCAAAACTTCAGATAAGCGTGTGCTGATAAGCGTTGACAATGTACCGAGGAGCGCCTGCAATGTGCTGATATAAGCGTTGCCAATATACCGGTGGCCGTGGAAGCCTCTGCTGTTAGAGCCGCTGATGTTGTATATTGCTGAAATTGTGCTGCCGTAGAAGCTGGCGCTGCAGTTGAGGCCGTGGAAGCCTCTGCTATTGTATATTGCTGAAATTGTGCTGCCGTAGAAGCTGGCGCTGCAGTTGAGGCCGTGGAAGCCTCTGCTATTGTATATTGCTGAAATTGTGCTGCCGTAGAAGCTGCCGCTGCAGTTGAGGCCGTGGAAGCCTCTGCTATTGTATATTGCTGAAATTGTGCTGCCGTAGAAGCTGCCGCTAGGCCGTGGAAGCCTCTGCTATTGTATATTGCTGAAATTGTGCTGCCGTAGAAGCTGCCGCTGCAGTTGAGGCCGTGGAAGCCTCTGCTGTGATAAGCCTAGCCAATGTAGAGCACATGCGATGTACCAATAAGCGTTGCCAATGTACCGATGTGCTGATAAGCGTTGACAATGTACCGAGGAGCACCTGCAATGTGCTGATAAGCGTTGCCAACCCGTGGAAGCCTCTGCTGTTAGAGCCGCTGTTGTTGTATATTGCTGAAATTGTGCTGCCGTAGAAGCTGGCGCTGCAGTTGAGGCCGTGGAAGCCTCTGCTGTTTTGCTGAATTGTGCTGCCGTAGAAGCTGCCGCTGCAGTTGAGGCCGTGGAAGCCTCTGCTGTGATAAGCCTAGCCAATGTAGAGCACCTGCGATGTACCAATAAGCGTTGGCAATGTACCGATGTGCTGATAAGCGTTGACAATGTACCGAGGAGCACCTGCAATGTGCTGATAAGCGTTGCCAATGTACCGGTGGCCGTGGAAGCCTCAGCTGTTAGAGCCGCTGATGTTGTATATTGCTGATATTGTGCTGCCGTAGAAGCTGGCGCTGCAGTTGAGGCCGTGGAAGCCTTTGCTGTTGCATATTGCTGAAATTGTGCTGCCGTAGAAGATGCCGCTGCAGTTGAGGCCGTGGAAGCCTCTGCTGTGATAAGCCTAGCCAATGTAGAGCACATGCGATGTGCCAATAAGCGTTGCCAATGTACCGAGGTGCTGATAAGCGTTGCCAATGTACCGAGGAGCACATGCAATGTAAGCGTTGCCAATGTACCGCGGAGCACATGCAATGTGCTGCTAAGCATTGCCAATGCAATGTGCTGCACATGCAATGAACTGATAAGCCTAGCCAATGTATAGAGGAGCACATGCAATGTGCTGATACGCCTAGCCAATGTACCGAGGAGCACTGAACAGAGGATCGTATCCAATGTACAGAGGAGCACATCCCATGTCCTGATAAGCCTAGCCAATGTACAGCGGAGCGTATCCAATGCACTGATAAGCCTAGCCAATGTAGAGAGGAGCACATGCAATGTGCAGATAGCCTAGCCAATGCACAGAGGAGCACATCTGTACAGAGGAGCACATCCAATGTGCTGATAAACCTAGCCAATGTACAGAGGAGCACATGCAATGAGCTGATAGCCTAGCCATCATGCCATGTGCTGATAAGCCTGGCCAATGTACAGAGGAGCACATGCAATGCCCTGATAAGCCTAGCCAATGCACCGAGGAGCATATCCAATGTACCGATACAGAGGAGCCCCTGCAATGTGCTGATAAGCTTAGCCAATGTACAGAGGAGCCAAGCCGATGCACAGAGGAGCCTATCTAATGTACTGATACAGAGGAGCATATCCAATGTAGTGATAAGCCTAGCCAATGAGAAGGAGCATATCCAATGTACTGATAAGCCTAGCCAATGTACAGAGGAGCGTATCCAGTGTGCTGAAAAACCTACCCAATGTACAGAGGAGCATATCCAATGTACTATGTACAGAGGAGCGTATCCAATGTGCTGAAAAGCCTACCCAATGTACAGAGGAGCATATCTAATGTACTGATGAGCCTAGCGATGTACAGAGGATCCAGTGTACTGAGGAGCCTAGCCAGTAGAATATCTGGATCAGCGTGTAAATATCACAATATTTATCCCATATTCCCCATAATCTATCCCATATTCCCCATAATCCAAGCATGTGAGACCAGTAATATGTGTGTGTTGTAGTTCAGGAAGGAATGCAAACCGTAAGGGAGGCATCGGACCTAATGTCCTGTAAATGCTGTTGAGGTAAGGTGAACGATATCCTTCTAATGCCCTGCGGACTTACCTACCAAATGCTGATAGTCGAACTGCAGATGCTTGTGCTGACAGGATTCCAGATGTCAGCTGTTGTGGTCTCTGGTGATGAGGTCGTAAGCAAGATGGTATGAATAGACTGTGTGGGAAAGAAAAACGTTAATACATGAGGTGTGCAGGAAGTGAGGTAAATGGCTAATGGAGCTCGTGGGGCCCGTTAAGGTCCCGAAAGAAAATTTAAGGAAGCCCAGTCGGATAACCCTGTAATGCTTACCCCTACGCGAAGAGAAGATAAAGTGATACCATAGAAAATTCCTGGATCTGGTTCCCTCGGTTGCAGTCTTCGTTGAAGACGAAAACATCCGCCTACGACTACCTGTGCTCTCGTATGGAGCAAGTGTTGTACAGTAGTATACATCGGAGCCGTGCATCGAATTCTAAGGGCAGGACCTGTGAATCGAAGTTAACGCCGAGTGGATGCAGCCCTAATCTCGGGAGATCCAATCCAAGGCTAAGTCATTGGACTATCTCATTTGCCCTCCCGCTTAATGGGGTTAAAATTCACGGGAGGTGCAGCTCTAGAATTCACGGGAGGTGCTGAGCTCCAGATGTGCGGCCGTAGAAGTCGCGGTGGTAGCACGTGTGCTGGCCGTGGGCCTCTTCGGTGCTGGCGGCTTGGATCGTAACTTGTCGAGATGGCATGGCTATGAGAAATACTAAGAGAATGAGACTGTAAGAACAGGCAAATACTAAGAGAATGAGACTGTAAGTACAGGCCTAAGTATTGTGGCCTCCGTGATAGGGAGGTTAAGATATATAACAGAAATGTAATAAGGAAACCGTCAATCATTAAGTCCGTGAGGTCCTGCAGAGGCTGTGCGGCCGTAGAAGCCGCGGTAGTAGTGCGCGTATGGATCGTGACTTGTGCTGTCGCGAAATACTTTGAGAATGATACTGTAAGTACCGGCATAAGGAGAGTGGGACATGATTGTTTATAGGCATGTCGTGTCAAAGGAAAACCGAGCGGCTTCCCACTTGTCTTCCTTGTTTTATGAGGTAAAGTTATATAGCAGAAACTTAATAAGTAAAACACAGTACATTTATTGCAAGTTATGGTTAAAGAAAATTCTTGGAACTAAGAAATTTATAGAGAAAGATAATTCACGGAAAGCAGAAAGTTATAGTTAAAGAAGATTCATAGAAGGAAGAAATGTGATGAGTCCAGTGTCATCGCTGTCTCATTAATAGGAATAACTGGAAGGATAAATGCTTATCTAATGTGTTGCGATTTTAGCCATATTTCATATCCCAAGGATAAGAATTATAGGATCATTAACATTAGCTGATTGGATAGATGGGAAGACTAGAAATAACCGTGAAGCGCACGGCCCTGAAGGCAAGGTATTATATTTAGTCCAGCACATGAAGGCAAGGTCTTATATTTTGTCCAGCCCATTGCAGCAGAGAAGTAGAATCGAGAATGCAGAGAATTAGACTCAGCTAGCAATAGGGAAGTCACCGAATGCAGAGAATTAGACTCAGATATCAATAGGGAAAAGGCAACTGTATGGAGTTAGGCAATTTCAAATGGGCTTTGAAATGAACTAGAGATGGGAATAACTAGCAAGATAAATAAATTTGTTGATCCCTCCACTAGCTATGGAAGGGGCTGGAACAACGTTTTCCCGATGTCAGAAACAGCAGCACTGGCCATGCCGAGACCTGTGGCCGCGGCAATGCCTCCACTAACATATAGATCAATGAACTAGAGATGGGAATCCCTAACCAGATAAATAAATTTGCTGATCCCTCCACTAGCTAAGGAAACAGCAGCACTGGCCATGCCGAGACATGTGGCCGCGGCTGGCAGCCTCCAGGGTGCCCATGTGGCCGCGGCTGGCAGCCTCCAGGGTGCCCAGAGCGGTTGACCGCCATCAGCTTCGCTGGCCGCGTGAGGCAGGATCAGGGCAGATGGAAGACTGAGATGGCTGTGCAATAGATGCACAGATATACAAAAACATATATAATTACATGAAGACATGTAAAGTTCCTGGAGGAACAGCTCATGGCTGCCAATGAGACAGACATGGAGAAACCACCGCTTGCCCTGGGATTGGCAGCACGGATACTGTCACCATTTTAGCCGGGGCCAGCAAGGCAAATGCTCTGACGCTCACAGGAATTCTATGAGCAATGGAGCATCTACCTCTCCGGCCCGCACTAAAAATCTCTAGCACTGTTTAGTAAAAGGAGCCCTTAACTATTTAAAATTTTTAATTGGCCCCAATAACAAGCAATTAGCACCTCATAACTGGTAAGAACTTTTAAGCTACGGTGTGTGCTAGCATTTACAGTAAAAGGACCCCCTCGTAAGTCAATGTACATTCATCTATAATTATTTTGCACTATGAGTGCTTATGATCAGATATAACAGTTCATAACAGTTCGTAAACAAACTCAACAGATTGCATCATACAATATTAGTTTATGCTTGCAGTGAGTGGGCTTATGTGCAAAATTAATTAGCAGAATACCTAGTTGTATATTTTCCTTGTGCTTTACTGGAGCTGTTTCTAAACATTCCTAAATGCAGCTGCTGCAGACCAGTGCTTGAGGGACTTGTGGGCCCTGTTAGGAGGATTATGGAGCATATCATGTTCAGTGGCCAGCCGCCAAAGGAAAAATGCATGGAATTCAAAACTTGCTTAAGGGCACTGACAAGTGAACTTCTTTAACCTATGAATCAATCAATAAATCATAAAACTTACCATATCATCCATTAAAATCACACAAAATTATTTCTCTTTTTTACAGGGGCATTGCTGAGTGGCGCCTGGTTCGGGGTGGGAGCAGGGCGGCTGGGAGGTAGTGATCCAATTCCCCCCTCCTCCACCGCCGAAGTGCTCAGGGGGGGGGGGGGCACCCGACACGCGGAGCGGGCGAGACCGCCGCCTCGCCGCGGTCGGAGCTGGGCCCCGCAGCCAAAAGAAAAACCCGGCCGCGCTGGGGCCAGCAAGTGGCTGGCGCTCCAGGCCGAAGAAAAAACTCCCGATCCGCTAACACGAGTCCGAGTGGCAATGGGGCCCGTCGGAGTCCGCGGCCGCGTGGCCGCCAGAGGACGGAGACCCCAATCCCTCCCCTTCTCCAACGCCGGACGCAGTAGGCAGGAGGAGTCGGCTGGCGCATCCCCGCCCACGCGGCCGCGTCGGCCCGAGCCGACCGAGAATGCACGCAGCAACAGCACTCCTGGCCACAGAGGCCCGCGGCACAGACGGGCCCGCCACGCATCCGGGCCGCCTGTGCAGTGGCCCGGCCCCGTCCAAGCCCTCCAGCGCTCTTACCCGCAGATCCCCCACAGCGTCTGTGCTGCTGGTACCACGAAGACGCGGCCGTCTCCCGCTCACCTCCAGGCCCAAAGCAAGAGAGGGACAAATAGGTGAAAGACTCCATTAAATAGTTATTTATTTATTTAATTTTTTTTTTTTTTTTTTTTTTAAACTAGTGTGTTGAGGGTGAGCGGGAGGGAAGCCGCGTCCGCCTCGTGTGAAGCCGGATCGAAAGGGGCGACCTCCCCTCCGCTCACCCTAATCTAGCCTACCCCCCTCCCCCCCCCCCTCCTAGCCGATTGGCCCCAAGGCTTCGGCCGATTTGTCATCGCTCCTCCCTATGTGGTTCGGAGCTTGTTCTTTCTTTTAGTTTGAGGATCTGTCCATGTATTGCCTTCAATGGTGCTACTGCACCATTGACAGCTCCCACACTTACTATGGCTACCTATTACGTTGTTATACCTAAAGCCTAATTTTTGTTGAATTAAAGTTTGACCTATTGTTTTTCCTTTCCTGAAAGCAAACATTGGAATTTCCGTAAAAATATTATGTAATTGTAATACATGCCAGTAACGTTTTATCTGGTTAATCAGAGCCTTAGCTGCCTTAAGAAAGTGTATATTCTGGCTATAAGATTGATTTGAGTACACTGGCACCTTGATAAACTTCTAAAAATAGTGCATTGATTTGATTTCTTTTATTTTTTTAAGCACTATTTATTAAATATCTAAAAGCAAATTACATCACTTTTCCATATAATCCTAATAACACACCCTTGTACCACTTCTCCCGCATTAAACATTTCCCGCACAAGTATGAAAGTGTGGAAACTTTTTGAAGAGCCCTCGTAGATCATAATTTAGGACATTATCAACTGCAGTATTGTAAAGGCATGCAGCTTATTAATCATTTGCTATTAGCTACATGATGTGTAATTGCATGTTGCTGGGAGAAAAATCTGTCAAGCTGCTGATTACTGATTGGATTTGCAGTATTTGGGATGTTATGGAAAAATTGTCATTTACCCTTAAGGAAAATTATGTAAATGTTGATATTATTTGGAAAGCTTTTCTGGAAACTGAGGTAGGTGAGGGAAAATCTAATATCATATTAAGGAAAAGTATATTTAGATATATTCCTACTTTCTTTTATTTATCCTATCCTTTATAGGTACTATTTGATCTGGAGAAGTCAGAGGAATGGAAAATCTTTCTGTATATAAGCTGCTCCTTGGGCTAAATGAAATCACTATTTGTGATATAACACATTGCAAGAACCACAACTTTTTCATTTTGTAATTATTTTTTTTCTGTTATTATGTCCCTTTCTAGCTTTTTTTTATTATTGTTATTCAGAAAAGTTTGTTTGTTTCTTTTTTTTTTCCCCCTTTTATTTAACTGTACAGTATAACTCTGTTATATGAAGAGGTGGAATAAACTATTTCTTTTCTTCACATATAAGGCAAACCTAAGGCAAGTTTGAAAATTCTTCGACAGAAAACAATTCCAGCTCATGGTCCAGTCCCTAGTCCTAGGTCTCCTTGACTACTGCAACATCCTATATCTCTCCTGCCCCGCAACAATGATAAAACAACTACAAACAGTACAAAATACAGCCCTGAGAATAATCTATTCACTAAGAAAACACGACCACATCACTGAGGTATACCTTGACTCACATTGGCTCCCAATTCAAGCAAGAATACTATTTAAATTCTACTGTCTATTATTTAAAAATCCATAAATGGTGACAGCCCAGCCTACTTGAACAACCGCCTAATCCAAACTACCACAACCAGACACAGGAGAACCCAGACACCATTCACATACCCTCCAATCAGAGACATCAAAAGGAAAAAACTGTACGATGGCCTTCTAGCCACACAGGCAGCAAAACTAGATCACCAGCTCTCCAATCTACTAATTGCGACCCCCAGACTACAAAACTTTCAGAAAAGAAAGAAAAACCCTGCTATTTAAGAAATCCATGAAGACTAACTAACACCGTATGAAAAATATCAATGCTCTGAAGCACCCGCTCTACTCTGTAACACCTCTGGACATGTCCAGAAATCCTCTTCTATAATCCGCCTTGAACTGCAAGATTATGGCGGAATAAAAATCACCAATGTAATGTAATATAAATCTCCAGACTACCGAATTAAAAAATTGAGAAAGTTTAAACTCTCTTCTTTGTGTAGCTGATTTACAAGATACAAGGTTTATTTGCTAGTTTCCCAAAAAATTCAGATTACTATATTCTGCTATAATTGTTTTTTAACAGCATTATGGACTAAATTCTATATCAGCATAGAAAAAAAAGCTGCTCACTGCTATTCTATAAATGGTATTTAAAATCAAGCATAGTTTATAGAATAGTGCTTTTGCACCAGACAGAGGACGTAAGGCCCTGATTGGCTCAGATGCTTAAGTTCACTCCCTTCTGAGAGGCCTTAGGCATTTCAGCCAATCAGGGCCTTAGGCCCCTTTCTGTGCATCCCAGGATGACATTCCTCCTGCCTCTCTTTATTTTTGTTCCAGAGCATTTTCGGGGAGCATCATCAGGGTGGAGGGTGGAGGGCGGCATGGCTTTTTTTTTAAGGGGCAGATATTGTGCATGTTTTATACACAATGGGGCTCATAATCGAAAGAGAAAAACATCCAAAAACTGGCCTAAGTCGGAACTGGACGAATATTTCTCAAAAACGTCCAAGCGCCGAAAATAAAAACTGGTTTTGGACATATTTCTAAACGACCTAGGCCTTCATAGTGCCACTCAACGTCCAAAGCTAAACAGAGCGGTTCAGGAGGCGTGTCGAGGTCGGGAGTTGGGCGGGACTGGGGCCAGCTTAGACTTAGTCGTACAGCATGTATAATCGAAAGTTTTAAAATAGAGCTTAGACGGAACAAAAACTCACCTAAACTCACCAGATAAGCACTTCAAACACATAACACAGACCCCCACACACTACCCCAGTGATCACCTACCCCCCCCCCCACTCCCATGAAAATTTTATTCACAACTTTAAATTTCAGCCTGGCCGCCTGGCATAGGAAAGCCTAGTCGTCCAGCCCAGAGGCAGCATAAGTCATCTTGGGGGTGGGGTAGGGACCCACAGAGAAGAGGACCCATGCCCATAAGCCCCTGTAATGACTGCAGTGATACTTAAACATGTGCACTCCACTATACACCCCAAAACCTTTTTTTACTGGCATATAAGTGGCTCCTGAATCCATAAGGGCTATTGGGGTGGTAGATAAGTGGGTCTAGGGGATTCTGGAGGTGTAGTGAGGAGAAGCCATGGCACCCTTTTTGTGAAGTTCACAGCAGTGCCCTGTAAGGTACTCCACTATTTAGGTGGCATGTCTGGGTGTGCAGTCCATCACTTTGCAGACCCTTCCCACATCCAACAGGGCTTGTTCTAGGCATTTTGGACTTGGACGGAAAGTTGGACGGAAATGTGGTATAAAGATGGACGATTTAGCGGCTTGGACGATCAGATCAGCAGAACGTATAATTAGACGATTTTTGAATGTAAAAAAATGTTGGATGTCTCTTTCAACTTTGGACGACTTGTGAAATGGACGTAAATGGACTTAGACGTCCCTTTTGATTATGCCTCTCCACATCTGTGCCCATAAAAAAATAAGACACACCTGTCATTTTTTTCAGGTCGTTATTAGCTGTCACTAAATTTAAGGAGCCTTAGGGCTCCTTTTATGAAGGTGCGCTAGGATTTTTAGCGCACGCACAAAATTACCGCATGCTATAGTGTGCGCTAACCGAAAATCTACTGCCTCCTAAAAAGGAGGCGGTAGTGGCTAGTGCGCTCAGGAATTTAACGCACGCTATTGAGCGCGTTAAGGCCCTAGTGTGCCTTTATAAAAGGAGCCCTAAGTGATGTTAGGCTATCAATCAGAGTTCATTTTAATGTCAATGACCTTATTTTAATACTAATGAAGCAGTTTACATGGCAGACTTAGAGAATGTATGAACGCATGAAAAAGCACATGGTGAGCCAATGTGTACATCGGGTTGGCAAATTAAGGTCATTGCTAAATCAAACTGGTTTAGTGGTGAATGATAGATTATAATCAGAGACTTTAGTGCATCTGGGCCTATGTGACATGGCTAGGGTCACAAAGAGCAGGCGAGTTTCTAGAATTTCCCCCTGATTGGCTTGTTAAACAATTAAGTTATGTGCAGAAATTGGCAATGTACCCAGATTTGTGTATGCAACTTTGGTGGCAATATACACAATCGGGTCTGAAATGTATGCTATGGGACTCATAATTTTAAAAAATAGTTCAAAAGTAGCCTAAATCGGTACTTGGATGATCAAAAAGCCAGATAGTCCAAGTACTGATAATCAAAGCTGGTTCTAAAACCAGCTTAGGCCTGTACCTTGCCTCCGAACACCTAGAGCGAAAAGAGGCCTTTTTAGAGAAGGGGAAAGGGTGGGAGGTGGACCAATTTAGACTTAGTCATTCGGGGGTTTGGGGAGTTTTGGGGGTGGGGAGGTGGGGTGTCTTTATCAGGAGGGCTTGGGATCCATCCTGCTGGTATTTGCGGGGAGTGGAGGGCATCTCCTGCCAGTATTGGGTTTGTCGGGGGGGGGGGGGGTTTGCCGGCAGGAAAGATTGAGCATCTCTCCTGCCGATTCGCAGCAAGTGTGTGGGGGGGTGGGCTCATGATCGCGGCAGGAGAGATTAGGCATCTCTCCTGCTGCAGTCATTTCAGGTGGGGATTCTGTAACTGGTGTTGTTTTTGACAGACTCTGGTTACAGAATCCTGCTTTTAGGCGAAGGACTGGCCTTCGCCTAAAAGGTCTTGTTTTGGGCGTTTGGGACTTGGGCGATTTTTGGGTTGGGAATGTGTTTTAAGGTTGCACGTAGTGGTGGTCTGGGCAATTAAACTGCTGAACGTAGAGGTAAGCCATTCTCAAAATAAAAACAACCCATTTTGGACGTTTGTGGGGTTTTTAATGGACATTTCCCTGCTACTACTTTCAGCGTTTAGGGACTTAGACATTTTTTTTATTATGCCCCTCCACGCTACTATCCTGTAATGAGAACTCTGCACAAAGCACCCTTTATAGAATACTAGCTTAGTATGCATCATCTCAGAGCTTAATTTTGGGCACCATTTATTGAATCTACCCCTAGGTGTCAGTGTGCATAACAACCAATGAGAAGGCTTCTGGACAGCATCTTAAAGGGTTTGGGAACTAATTATTAACTCTTCTCCACATCATCTGAAGCCCCCTTTGCATTACTCCCATTCAAAGCCCCTATCATATTATTTCCTGCTGATCATGTGTAAAGGGGAAGCTCATTTATATCCTTTCTGTTTTTTTGTCCTTTCAAGGTATTTGGTCTGGAAGAACCAGAGAAACAGACAATGTTGCTGTATATAAGCTGCCTCTTGGGATGAATAATGTCACTGTATCTGATATAATACATTGCAAAAGCCACGTTTTCTCCTTTTTGTAATTATTTCTTCCTTTTTTACATGCCATTGGATCTTTTTTTTTATTATCAGAAAGGCTGTATGGACAATTTGCTTCTTAGTCTTTAAGCCCGTTACATTAACGGGTGCTAGAATAGATGTCTGTCTGTGTTTCTTTATCTCTCTCTCCTTGGCCGCTGTCTGTATCCTTCTGTCTCCCCCTCCCCCCCAAGCAAAGCTGTCTGCCCCCAGCACCCACCTCCCCCCCAAATGTCTCTCCATGGCCCTCTTCTGTCTTCCCACCCCAGAGCAAAGCTGTCGGTCCCCAGCACACCTCCCCCAAAGCAGCCCCCTTTCCCTATCTCTCCATGGCCCCTTCTGTCTCCCCCCAGCACACCCATCCCCCAAAGCAGCCCCCTTTCCCTCTCCCTGTCTCTCCATGGCCCCTTCTGTCTTCCCCCCAGAGCAAAGCTGTTTGCCCCAAGCACACCCCTCCCCCATAAAGCAGCCCCCTTTCCCTCTCCCGCTGACTCTCTCTCTGGCCCCCTTTCTCTGTCTGTCTTTCTGTTCCTCTCCCTGCCCCTGTGTCTTTCTTTCTTTCTGTCTGCCTCCCTCCTGCTGTCTGTCTGTCATTTTTCCCCATTTCCCTATGCAGCAGCATTTCCATCCCACTTCCCTATGCAGCAGCAACAGCATTTCCCTCCTATCCCCCCCTTTCCTGTGCAGAAACAGTAGCAGCATTTTCCCCACCCCCCCCTTTCCCTTCTCATACCTTCTCTTCCCTGCTCCGTTCAGCCCCTCCCCCTTCTTTTACTGCCGTTGTCCTGCTCCATCCGGCCTGCTCCTGACCCTCCCACCGCCGACAAACCTCGGGGCTCCAGCCGCGTAGGCAGCACTTTAAACACGCTGCTTTGCAGCCTTCTACTGCCGATTTCCTCTGCCACGTCTGTCTCTGATGATGTCATGAAAGGTTTTGTCCAAGTTCACCAGGGTTCAACACCGCTAAGTGCATAAACGTGCTTGGCAGACATTACCCACTCACATCATTTTAAAACACTCTGTGGGCTAATCAAAAAATCTATAATTCATAGTGCAAAAAATTTTTTTTAACTGCTTTTTATTACTTTTTCTCTTTAAGCTATAAATTAATGCAAGAATTGTTATCAATCGCCCAAAACTCTGGTGTGGAGAATTGAATTTAAATAGGATTCAGATAAATAAATTAATAATTCAGCAACGCTTTTAAATGACATTGGTGAAAAGCTCCTGAAAAGTATAAAGCCTGGTGAATTTTAAGCTCTTAATAAAATGGCTGAAAAACAGGAACTTATCTGCAAACCGCTGTTTTGATTTTTCATGCGGGGTGCCAGCTGATTGCCCTACAGAGCCCCGTTTCGTATCCTTCGTCAGGGGTAACCTCAGGGGCATCTCCCAAAGCAGTACGGATCAAAAGCAAGGAGGTAACAGGTCGCAAACAGATTTAAAAACCAAGGTCAATATCTTAAATTGTATTCTCCATGTAATAGAGCCCTGTACTGATAGCATAGGGCTCCTTTTACTGAAGATTAGCGCGCACTAACCCCCGCAATATGTATAAAAACTAACGCCAGCTCAATGGTGGCATTAGCGTCTAGCGCACGCAGCAATTTAGCGTGCGCTAAAACCGCTAGCGCAGCTTAGTAAAAGCAGCTCATAGTGTTACGATGGGAGAACTTTACATTTCTGATCGTATGATACAAAAAAAGGATATTTTGTACTGTGTTTAAAATGTTGGATTAGCATATTGAGCACACAGATTTATCATTATAGACTGTGGATTTTGCGTGTCTCTTATCCACATCTTTATCCCTGTTTAATATATTGTAAAATAACCACCAAAGTACACTGATGCACACAGGTAGGTGTAAATAAATTATTGTGTTTCTATATTTTTAAAAAATAGGCATACATTTCAAACCTTTGACACTGCTTTACCCAACCTATATCTTGGAAATGCATATGTTCAGCATGGGCCCTGTTCTATATATGCTGCTTAAAATACTGGTGCCAACTAAGTGCAATTCTATAAAAGTTAAGTGCCCATTATAGAATCATGCTTAGTGTTACCTGCTTAGGAGGTACTAAGCAGTCTAACATTTACAGTAGATGCATCCTATTTATACACTTCTTCCTCCAGATTTGCAGGGGATAGGGGCAAAGCCGGACCGCGAATGGTGAAATACCGTGAATATCTTCTGGTCCGGCTCTGACCCACCCCAGCCTCCTTCCCGCCTTCCCCAACCCCCGGCATCCCGGCCTTACCTGGTGGTCTAGCGGGCTTTCGGGGCAGGAGCGATCTTCCTACGCTCCTGCCCCGTGCAGATCGCCAATAGGAAATGGCTGCCGTGAGTTCCCATAATCTCTCGAGACTACGGTGGGAGCTCGCAGCAGCCATTTCCTATTGGCGATCTACACGGGACAGGAGCGTAGGAAGATCGCTCCTGCCCCAAAAGCCTGCTAGACCACCAGGTGAGCCCGGGATGCCGGGGGGAAGGCTAAACTATGGGGGTTTTTTTCTTTTTTTTTCCCCGTCCCCAAAAAATCATGAATATGTGAAATCGCGATTGCCAAAACTTCGAATGGGGAGGGGGAAGTGTACCAGAGTTTTCTTGGCCTAAATGTCTGCATCTGTTAGGTGCCCAATGGTAGGCATGATTCTTCCCTAACCATGCCTACTTTCAACTACGTGCTTTTCCTTAGGCACCTAAATGTTATAGAATCATGCCTACCAAGTTAGACTCTTTCCATTAACTCCAATTAGTGCCAATTAAGAACTATTGTTTGCCAATTATTGGCATCGATTTAGCCTATTAAGTTAGGCAACCGCATCAGCAAGAAACACTGATATAGGTGACTATCTTTGGCTGCACTTTATAGACTTGAGGGCATGTGCATAAGAGCATATTAATTTCCAAAATGGATCAGGTCAAAGGTCCCACAATGTAACTAAATGCCATGCTGCTTATGCCCAAGGATAAGCATTAGCAGATATTGCCAGCATTCGTACTTAAATGTGTATGTGTCCTCATGCAATTTTGTAAGTATCATTTTCCACATGTAAATCAATTAGAAAATGCGTTATGAAATTGCTTTGTTTGAGGGTCGTAGTTATCAATGTGGGCTACTGTTAAGATATTTGATTTTACCTCTAATTCATGCTATTTTAGCCCAGGTCACATCATATATTAATAGCACATCCTAATGGAGATAAAATGACATGTCTTAACGTTAGCCAATATTGATAACTATGGGGGTAATAATAAAAAAAAAAAAAGTCTAAAAAGTGTACTAAATGGCTACTTGGATGATCAAAAAGCCTGATCGTCCAAGTACCCATAACCAAAGCTGGTTTTTAGACATATCTAAATACAGCTTAGGTCTTTCCCCTCCCTCTAGACGCACAGAGAGAAAAGAGGTGTGTTTAGAGGAGGGAAAAGGGCGGGCAGTGGGCGGGAAGTGGGCCGACCTACACCTAGGCGTACAACAGGTATAACCAAAACATTTACAGGTTGCCTAGTCGGCACTTAGACCTTTTTGACTTAGACGTAGTCAAACCAGGTCTAAGTGCCGAAAAAGGGGCAGCTGAGCTGATGGCCACTGGTGCCATCAATTCAGCGGCCCAGCAACCTACCCACCGCAACCATCGCGGCAGGAGAGATGCCTCATCTCCCCTACTGTGATGCCATCACTCCTCTACCCGAACTGCCGCGACCCGCTCGAGTCGGGGGTCGCCGGGGCCAGGAGGGTTTGGGTTTCCTCCTGGCCCGATCGTACTCGGGGCGGGGGGGGGGGAACAATCACCGGGGATCGTCGGGGGTGCCGCGGCTGCCACGGGGCGAGAGAGCTTGGGCTCCCTCTTGCCCCGATGTTGTTGGGGGGGCTGGCGGTTCGACATGGCAGGAATGCTTGGGCACCCTCCTGCCTGGATCATTGTGTGTGTGTGTGGGTGGGGTGGATTCTGTAACCGATGTTGTTTTTGACAGACACCGTTACAGAATCCAGCTTTTAGGCGAAGGCCTGGCTCCTCCTTCGCCTAAAAGCCCTTCTGTTGGACGTTTGGGGCTTAGGTGTTTATTTGTTTCATTATAGCTAAAAAGTATAGACGTCGTGTGGGTATTCTTTTAGACATAGTGGTGATCTGGGCGTTTAGTAGAAGCAGGCCATAATCAAAACAAGGATGTTTGTTTTGGTTATGGACACTTTCCCTGCTTCTGCTTTGAAAGTTTAAGGACTTAGGCCAAAAGGTGACTTAGACGTTTTTTTTTATTATGCCCCTCCACACCCCTAAGCAGTGGTCTCAGACATGTGAAATTACATACATGTTTCTGTGGTGTTTTAAAAAAAGATACCTATATAATGCAACACAAAGGACTTTAAACATAAAGAAAGGAAGTATATTCTAGGAGTGTTCTTGGGTACACCAGAGAATACATCTACATCATCGTTTATAATGGCAATATACATATACTTAATATTTTTGCCTGTTAGTTTTTTACTTTCAGATAACTTGTCTTTTTCAACTGAGGCTTGGAGAACTACATAATAGCTGAAATTTTCCAACTTCCCTGAGTTACAAATCCCCCTATTGTGCGTACATGTTTATACAATTTGCCACTTTCATAAATACACATGTTGGCATACACATGTTGGCATTCTAAATGTTAGAGTACAAAAATAGAATATACATATGTTGGCACAGCTATACAATAGTGCTATATAAGCATATACTAACAAGAGTTTGCTGAAAAATTCTCAGCCCATTCAAGAAGTGAATGATATAGAGCCATGAAACTTAGAAGTTATTACACACTTTTCTTGACACTTCAAAGGGAAACTGAAGAGCCACCTGTTCAAAAATACTTTTGCATTATAACCTCCACTTTATACCCATATCTAATAACAAAAATCCTCTTTTATTTTTATACCCTTACCTAGATGTTCTTACCTTGATTGTTTTCCTATCCTATAATGAATATACTTCCTCCCCTTCTTCCCTTTGCGTTCCAGTATGTCTAGTTAATTTGGAATTATGTCTATGCAGTTTTAGCATAGCATAATTTTTATTTTTGCATTTAGTCTAGAAACTTTTGATAGGCAAATGTATCAAATTTTAATAGAACTTGAAACTTTTCATTTCAATGATATGAAACAAAATGAAAAGTGTCAAGAAAAGTGTGGAATAACTTGAAAGTTTCATGGCTCCACATCATTCTCTTCTTGGTTGGGCTGATAACTTTTCAGTGGCCCCTCATATTGTGATGTCATAATGCCTCACTCCACCAATGCCTAAGAGCCAGCCTGATCGGTGATGTCACAATGGGTTGGTTTCCCTATACTTGTGACCCTTTACTAAATATATTTGCCTCGATGAAACGAAGTGTGGCATAACTTCTAAATTTCTTGACTCCACATCATTCTCTTCTTGGTTGGGCTGAGAACTTTTCAGTAGCCCTTTGTATGTGTTCCATGTGAAGCTACTCATTCTATATGCATATAGATTTCAAAAATGGACCTCTCATAATTGTAACAAATTACCCTTTCACCTAACAGTGCAAGATATTAAACAGACATTATGCACCCACACAGGCTCAAACAAAAACTAAGAGGAGGAAACCCAACTCTTACAACCCCATAGATGTGGCTCAAGGTGTACAGCATAATAACCTCATTGGCAAAAAAACCCAAAAAACACAAAACTCCTCTGTTATTGAAAAAAAGCTTTGTGTGGTGCAATATTAATAAATGGTAATGTCGAGATAGAAAACACAACTTATCTCACCAGAAAGATCAGCACACCGATGATGGCCAGCGTTTCACAATTCTGCTGCCTCAGGACGTGACATAACCGATCGATCCTTTTAAGTGGAAAATTAGACAAGCGTCTCCATCCTCATACATTGTACAACACGTACATAAATCTTTAGCTGTGTTTTACAAATTTTGTAAAAGGCTTAGGGCTCACCAAGCCCTTTGCAAAATATTGGCATGGTTTATGTGGGCAAGCTAAATGCCCATTTCTCCATCTACACTGAGGAAGATAATTCAAAGATAATCATAAAACATTATACAAATACATGTATATAGACTATATTTAGTTGCTAGGCCAAACTCCTTAGGAGGTGTGCAAATATTTTGTACTTAGCTGCAATAGTAAACCTAATATTAGATGTGAATATAGGTAGGACAATTGATTTGATATGAACATATACATATAAGTAGGACGATCGATGTGCTGGTAACATAAGTAAGATGATTGATTATGCCATAATTATATTGGTATTAATAACTCTGTATTGTAACACCGCTACAGAAGACCCTGTAACTCTGTATAGAGTACATGTATTGTAATACCTCGCAGAAGCTCTTTGTAACTCTGTATTGTAACACCTCCACAGAAGCTCAAGTATTGTAAAACCTTTTACAGAAGCTCATGCAAACAGCTCTGAATTGACTCCCCAGTCATTAGTAGCATCAAAGAAGCTCACAATAAACAAACTCAGCTTTTAAATTTCAAGAGGGAGAGATGAATTACACATACAGTAGTTCCAGGTCAAAACTTGCACAGGTTTCCTCCCACCTTTTACCCACTGAAATGCTGAACTGTTTCTTTGACTAAATGCAGAGCAATGTCTGCGGTGGAAAATATGATGCATCTGCCTGTTTGCGTCCGAAAATAAATTTGTCAAAAGCACATGATAGATTTCTATAGTAGTAGCTTCTTTGTCTTGGGTATAATATTCTTTCTCTCTTTCATATTTCTGGTGTGTTTTACATAAACATTTTGTCCTTTCTACCACCTAAGTGAACGTTTTACACTGGCTAAAAGCGGATGAATATTCCATTCACATACTTAAGCTAGTTTTGTCAAACTACTGTCAAAGCAAAAAGCCAAACCAACTTGTCCTGAAGGTAATAATGACTTGTTGGAATACATTGTCTCGAATTATCTTTCAATGGTTTCATGGAGCATACTGTGGCTCTCTATTGCAAGGTTTTATTTTTCTGTGCTATTGTAGAAAGTAATAACCATTTAAGGTGTGATTTTGTTCTAATCATAGAATTTTCTGTCATATAGGAATGGAAATCTTAAACTACTCTTTCTCTTCTCACAAAACAAGTCATATTCCAGCAAGAAAAAAAATATGCTTCATGCAGAATTTATACAGAATGAGATATTCATTCCACAAGTGGTGTAAGACCTTTAAAAGACCTTTATCTACCTCATGGAATAAATTTGATATGCCTTGCAAACTGTTATGTGAACTCTTCCTTTCAGCATGCTGATATAACTATTTTTTTCTTTTAAATGTTAACACCATAATTTCCATTCAAATGATAACTCCACTAAATGATTATACAATTTTTATATATTATCATTTGTTAGATTGTAAAAAGTGTTTTAAAAATTAGGCATGCAAATCAAAGAAGCTTAAGAGCATTTTTAAAGGGACAGGCGTCCATGTTCTCTTGGAAGATTATTAAAGCCATTAGCATAGTAGATGATCACCGATAATGAACAAGAGGTCCCTGCAATCTTTCCATTTAAGAGCAATATTGTGTTAACCCAGTGATCTACTGAGTCCAGTATTCTTTCTCCAACAGTAGTCAATCCAAGTCACAAGTATCTGGCAGGATCCCAAAAAGTAAATCCTTCTTTGCAACTCACACTGCAATATAAGGAGAAACTTGCATGAACCCTTTTTTAATCCAATTATGCTAACTGCCATGACATATCCACTGGCAACAAATTCCACAGCTTAGATATGTGTGAAAAATACTTCATCTTTGTGTGCTTCAAATGCATTAATGTATTTTGTCTAAAAAGGTATCCCATCCCCAAACGGCACAAAATAAATATATGGAATGGCATTTAAAATGGATATCCATTTCTTAGGAGAGACTCTTGGCCACTTAAATCATTTGTCTGTCACTAACCAGACATTTTCAGATGTACTTAACCTGATAGTGCCACAGAAAATGCCCTGTTAGCACCCAAGCTGAAACAAGCTACTTTGATGGTGTACCAGGGGTGAAGTCAGCACTTAATTGGTTAAATTTAACCACATAAATAGGACCATATAAAAAGCAGTTATATATTTATGCAGTTCTTTATAACTTGTTTTTAAAATCTCTTTGAAGTCTCCATTCCTTATGTAATTTTCTCAGTTCCTCAGCAAGTCTCCCAAAATACCAATTGCATTGCTTGGAATCATTACAAAATACTGCTGATTGAATATTGTACAGTGCTTGTAAAAGGGATTATGTAACTCCATTGCTTTGTTCCCTACATTGGCTCCCTATCCAATATTGCAGTGTCTCTCAAACTGTGTGCCCGAAGAGATTCCGGGTGTGCCATGAGAGATTCCAGAGTTTTACTATATTTTTAAAAATTCCCTTCATAAGTATACTGTACACTAGAATAAATGACATGTATGTCTTGTACGCAAGAGTCTGTCAATGTTAGGAGTGTCTGTGTGTGTAAGGATACAACTGCCCAGACAAGCATCATTCTTTAACATGATTGGTCCTTGAAAACTTATGGCAAGTAATTTTAATTTTATTTTTATGCAGTAGTTTTCCTAATGAGCAACAAAGCAATCAAGGCTTTGTTACCATTCGGATCTTCTTATCTTTGCAAACTTGGATTTTCAGCTCTGACAGAAATTAAAGAGAAAAAAGAGAACAGCTGCAGATGGTAATGAAATGCATGTTTACTTGTCAACTATCGAGCCGCGGTTTGAGTTAATTTGCACTCAAAAACAAGCACATCCATTGCATTGATTAGCAATTCTGTTCTATCTACTTTAGTTTCATCATTGTTACAATTTCCCAAAGATAGCTTAAAGAACTTTAAATAAATCACTCTCAAATGTAATTTTCTGTTGGTTTTGTGATTTTATAATTTCAATTATAATGTGCCACAAAAAAACATTTGCTTCATTTAGTGTGCTGGAGCTAAAAAAGTTTGAGAGACACTGCAATATTGAATACAATTCAAGATTCTACAGTATGTCTTTGGAAAGATGTGCCCCCTTAAATCAGTTCAGAAAAATTATTTTCTTTATTTAGATCTAAACTTAAAACTCATTATTTTTGAACTGTCTTATGGTCTTGTACCTAACATAAAACAAAGCAAGGAGAACTGCAGTAACATGTACAATGATACAGGCAAAGTTTATTAAAATAATTGTGGTTAAAAACAACACCTTAAAATTAAACCACGGGACCCAACACAGTCTGTGTTTCGGTACACGCCTTCTTCAGGGGTCCTAGGTTGGAAAGGAATCAAATTGAACCGCAAAAAAGCATGCTGAAGCCTGTGTGAAGATGAACGTCGAAGAGCAGCTTGTATGTGGGCTGATAGTACATGTTACTGCAGTTCTCCTTGCTTTGTTTTGTCTTCGACCCTTTTACTGCAGATTTTGTTGGTTCTTCCTTTTTTTGTTTGTCTTGTACCTAACATTACAGAGTAGTTTTATGTGGCACTGGAGTAAGTGGTAGTTCTTAGGTTTATTGTTAACTGATTTTTTACTTGCTCTATATCTTGTGAATGGATAATTCAGGAATGTCCTCTCAGTTGTATAGCTTTCTTATTCCTCATGATTTTTTTTTTTTCTAAACCGCTTTGACTTTCTTTTAGGTAGAGCATTACAGCTCATTTTCCCCCTCTTTTACTAAGGCACACTAGCTGATTTAGCGTGCGCTAATCGATTTAGCACACGCTAAATGATTAATGTGCACTAAGGCCCTGATTCTGCAAAATGCATCTAAAGTTAGGCACCTAAATGCTAACACATCCATTATGTTCTATGGACACATTAGCATTTAACGTGCGCTAATTGTTAGCGCATGCATATCATTAACGTGCGCCAAATTGATTAGCATATGCTAAATCAGTTATCGCGTGCTAAATCAGTTAGCACGCCTTAGTAAAAGGACCCCTCTGTGCAATAAGCAATAAACTTAACCAGTTATAATTTGACTGGCTTCATAAACCTGGAAATTCAATATTGGAGCTTGGACATGGTCCAGCATTGACTTTTCAGATATAATGCCAGTGGAGGTCAACAAAACATTGATCACTGCCAGCTGATATCAGGCCCAACATATATATAAAAAAAAACAACAACAATAAAACAACCTAAAATATCAGAATCTAATAAAATCCTTAAAGAGAAATTCAAAAGTAGAAGCAAATAGAATCCTACAAATAAACAGAATTTAGATCTACAAAAACTAAGATTCGACAAGCTAATTCCTCAAAAAACTAGGATCTAATATTTAAAGTAATTTATCTGAATAATGGCACCTGGTATCTGGATTAATGCCTTGGCTGCCATAATTTATTGATATTTAATGACATTATCCAGATAATGTAGCTAAATATTCTTAAAGACTGCCTTGGCACTTCTGATGGTGGTATGTGAGAGGGTTGAGGGCAGAGCAGAAAGTTACTTAGAGAGTTGTGATATCCAAAGCAATGTCTAGACATGTATGTGAGGAAAGCAATGTCTATACATGTATGTAAGGAACAGAGCAATATCGTCCTAACTTTATCTAGATGACTATCTGGATAGCGGTTTGAATAGTATCATTATCCAGACAGTGACAGCACTCTTGACTCTACTTTAATATTCAGCCCTGCTTGCAATTTGGATAGCAACAGTAAATATCAGGAATATTTATTTATTTCTAAAACTTGTAAATTGCCTATAACTAAGCGGCTATCAATTAGAACATTCACAGTAGTTCAACAAATGGTACATTTACAAAATGCATTCAATTACAAAGCAATCAAGGCAAATCACATAATAATTTAATTCACTTAAAATAATATCAAAAATACTCAACGGGTTTACATATTATCCATTCCCACTAAATAAAATGCAGCGATCACAATTCAGGATTCTTATTAAATATGCCTACCAACACAATTTCAAAGAAAAGCCTCCACAAACAGTTGTGTCTTCAACATCTTTCTAAACTGTAAATGGTTAGAATGGGTCCTCAGGATGCCAGGGAGGGAATTCTAAAATTTTACTCCTGCCACAGATAACATTGCCACTCTAGATTTAGCATATCGAACAGTTTTCTCCTTCATGGAAGTTGGTCTCATAGTCCCCTCAGACCTTAGTTTCCTCTTCAGCTGATACACCTCTCACAGAGTTTGAAAATTCAGTGCAACAGATCCATACAAGTTCTGATGTACCACTGATAACATTTTATAACAAACCCTTTGTGATACTGGAAGCCAGTGCAGTTGTTTTAGCACAGGAGTAATATGTTATCTGCGTGAAATTCCCCAAATCAGCCTTGTAGTACAATTCATCAACACCCTACATTTGATCTTAGTTAGTCCAAAGTAATGCATATTACAATAATCTACTACCAAACAAGGACTAGATATTCACAAGTTTTGTGACTAGATATTGCACAAGTTTTGTATTTGGAGTTGGATGACAGCGGCTACCTCGGGAGACCCTTGATAAAGCGTAATAACGCGAAACATGTCGGGTCTGGCTCCAAGGTTGGCGGACGCAGAGATAAGTACACAGTATTATAAATAAGTAAATAAAAAGAGAATGGCACATTGCACTTTAAACGCACATTGAAATATATTTAAAATTATTTATGCTTCAAATATTTATGAATGCGGAATAGCCAATGATGAAGGTTACCACGTAATTCTCCCCGCAGGTGCAAATGGTAAAGCGGTGGAGTGGTGGGACTGAGGCTTCCACATACAGTTATCGAAGAATTTTTTAAGAGGTTTTGAATATCTAGTCCTTGTTTGGTGGTATACTACTTCATTATTTGGACTGATATTGTGACCAGTCAGACCCGGGCTCTGCCAAGGTCCCAGTCCAACCAAGAAAAAAAGTAAAAGTAAAACCCAGGAAAGAAAATTTCAGGATTTTCAAGGAGGTTAGTTTGAGAAATAATGCCACTGACCACCAGGAGGAGCCAGATATATCTGAAGAAGTAGATAGTGAGTTTTGTCCAAACCACCACCAGGGGAGCTCTAGAGGCCCCTGGACTTCTGCTGACACTCCCAGAATAAGGCACGCCCCTAGGGTAGATAAGCCAGCAGTGGCATTCAAACCAGCAAGCCGGTTAGGGAGGAAGTTTAAGTCTTGCCTCCCTAGGGATCCACCTGAGCCAAGCAGGGACAACAGACCTGTACCAATGGAATGGACTGAGGCTGAACAAGCAGAAGGCTTACCACTTCTGAGCGAGGAGCCTATGGATTTTCAAGAAGCCTGTTCTGGCAGTGAATCCAATTATCCTGAGCTTATGCAGGTGGACTTGGCTTCCAGCCACAAACAGTGAGTGTGTTTTCTTTTGGTCTGTTTGTGTGCTGTTTTTCTTTTCCTTTTCTCTTGAATATTGGTTTTTTGAGAGAAGGCTTGGAGAGAGTGGGGAGAGGTTTTGCTTCCACCTTGGGAGGGAATTTGAAAGCCTATCTGAAGGCTTTTGTTTTGGCAAAACCTATTGCTCTCTCCTATTCCTGGCAGTTCTATATTGTTGCCAGAGGCTTTCCTTTATTTTTCTTTTTGCCTGAGAATGGAAGAAACTTGAATGCTGAACTTTAATTTTGATTTGATAAAACACTTGCTTTGGAGCAGGCAATGCTAGCTCTAGTGAGCTGGGGTCTCAGGAGCTAATTGAGATTTAATCAGTAGAAGAAGAAAGTTTGAAGCAGATTGTAGATTGCTTTATTTTCTTGCCCCTTTTGGCAGTTTTTTTTTTTCCCCTTCTTCTTGAATGCTGTAAGGAACCCTGACACATGTTATAAAGTTGAAGCATTACTTACCTGTCCTAAGGAGTGAGTAAAATTGAAAGATTTCTCTTAACTTCACCTTTTGTTGGGACTTTATTTTGGTTGTATTTGATTGTGAGTGCTGTTGAAGAGTCCGGTCCTGCAGGGTGACTCCATGCCGGGTCACACGCTAATTCACTGTATGTTGTAGCCACCAGGATTTCTTCAGAGCCCTGCACTGGGCTATAGTGGTGGCCACATATTTGGTGGCAGTGGTGGGATATTGCACCTCCTGCAGGACACCCAAGGAACTGCAATTTGAGAAAAAAAAAAAAAGTTTTTCTTTTTCTGTGCCATTTTGGACGTATGCTGGAGAAGGCATATTTAGCTTTCTGTTATTGTGAAAGTGGAACTATTGCACTATTCACCAATTGTTTGTTTGGAGAGGTATATTTTTTTTTTCGAAGTACTTTATCTGGAGTTTCCTGAAACCTACTCGGAGGAGGAGTTTCCAACCGGAAGCCGGAAACAAGGATAAAGTCTGCAGCATATCCTGTGGAGGAGTGCAGCGAGGAGCCAGTTGGAGTTTGGGAGTCGGAGAGAACAAGGTCGGAGTTCCAGAGCCGGTTCCAGTGGACCTGAGTTCCGGAGAGGCAAGCCGTGCGGAGAGAACGACTGGAGGCCAAGGAGGCCTAATACCCAAAGGCACAGACTCACCAGTACTATTGGTAAGAGTACCTAGGCTGGGGAGGCTAGTAAGGGGAGGAACACGCTTACCAAGCAGCCACACTTGGGTTCCTTTTCTTTTTGTTTGCCTTTCAGGACTTCGCCATGGAGCAAGCCCAGATATTGGCAGTGCTGGCCGAGGACGACCGGAGACAAACCGAGGAACTGAGAGGCATTTTGAGGACCAATGAGGCGCGTTGGCAAGCTCGACAGGACACAATGATACTACAGTACGATGAACTAAGGATGACCATGCAGGAGCAAGCGAAAGTCTTTGCACAGATATTACAGCAGACTTTAACTCCTCTGGCAAGTCAAGCTCTACCCAGTATTCCCAATCCAGCTCCGGTAGGACTTAACATATCTACACATTTAGAGTGGTTAGAGACTGTCTCCCGAGATGTCTCGGAAGTTTTTTTCACTCCTGAGACGCTAGGAGGGAGTCTGGGAAGTATGGATAATTTTTTTTACAGCCCGGATCCCTCAGGAGTAGGCCCGAGTTTAGGTCCGCTGCCTGAACGCACTCTGAGGCAGAACTCCAGTGGGTTAGGGGTAATGAGGGATAGGGAACCCCTTGTTAAAGTTGCCCCTACCCCTTTATCTTGGCCTAGGGCGCCGAGAAGTAAAAGGAAGTGCTATAGGTGTAGTCAGTTAGGACATACACGAGAGGTCTGTAAAGTAGTAAACATATCCAGCCGGAAGGCCAGGGGTGTTGCTAGAGGGAACGAGATAGGTATCCCAGAGCAGCAGCTGGAAAAGGCGTGTACCACGCCGGTGTCCGTAGGCGGACACGAGACAATAGCATTGATAGACACCGGTGCCGATCAGTCGATGATGGCAGTTTGCTTCTGGGAGAAAGTGTTCCCTGGGGAGAAGGAAACCTCCCACGTGAAAAGGGTGGTTATTAAATGCATACATGGAGATAGTGTAACCTATGCACTTAGGCCCACCACGATCCTACACCATGATAAGGTTTATCAGGTATCCGTGGCTTTGGTACCTGGTGCCCCGTATGACCTGATTCTAGGTCAGGACTGGCCGGGATTGAAGGAGTGTCTGGGTACGAGACAGGGGCTTGTCAATACTCGTTCCCAGGATTTCTTCAGAGCCCTGCACTGGGCTATAGTGGTGGCCACAATATATAAGTTAAGATACCATAGCCATTTATTGATGTGCTTGAAGTGAATATTACAATAATCTAGGCATGTCAAGATCAACGCCTGTGCCACTGAATGAAAGTCGTATGGCAGAATCATTGGTTTCAGCTGATAGTGTTTGTAGCTGTGAGTACCCACCTTGGACAACTCTGAGGACCTGTCTTCCCATTGAGAGAGTAAACAGACACCTAAGATCAATATCTCCGTTCTAACCTGAAAAATAATTCCTTGAACCTGGATCTCAGCTGGAAGTTTCTCCACATAATCCACACTCATTATCATTACTTCAGACATCCCAATATTCAAATGTAACCCATGATCATCCATCCCTTTGTTTGCAGTATTCATATACCTATTCAAATCCTTCCCCCCAACTTCCAACATTCTACTCTCAATGGGGGAAAAAAACAAGATGTCGTCTCCATAAAATCGATAATGCACCACTAGTTCGCAAAATCTTTTTTCTAACATAGCCAAATATAAGTTAAATTACAGGGATGATAGGGCGGATCCCTGGGGGTACTCCTTTTTAACATTTTTTACAGCTAACACCATCAAGCAGCATTATGGGGTAAAGATCTAGAACAATTGCTTCCGCCTACTACTTATGGGGAATTTAGGAAACGCCTAAAAACATATCTGTTCCTGAAGTATTTAGGCAACTGACCCGTACAATCTTACTCCACAATAACTGATCCCTAGAGCTCTTAATCTCTAGCTTCTAACTTTGTTAATTCCAATTAATTTCTAACATCTTTTAATCATTGTAAAACACATAGAACTTCACAGTCCTGTGGTATAAAAACTGTTATTATTATTATTATCTGTCCACTCCTAACAGAAAACAACCTTCCCAGCAGATAAGCTGAAAACCAGGACAATATCTCTCCATCATTTCCCAGCTTATACAATTTTAACAACAGTAGGTCTAAATTTACAATATCAAATGCCCCCTAGACATCAAGTGATGCTACATAGTAAGACATATGTTTTTCAAGTCCTTCTCTCAAGATTTCTACAAACGATGTCAACAACAATTCCACACTATGGAACTTCCTAAATCCAAATTGCTGCAGATCTAAGCAGCCTACTGAGGAAGAATCAGGAGTAAGACCTTCAAGAAAATGTAGGTGAAGACCTCTATGAGACCCCAAAAATTATTTTGAAGAGAAACATTGTGCTATTGAATTCTAGTTTCTGAACAATTATATCTTTCCCTGTCAGCAAGAAAACAATATGTCTATATACTGCTTCACTCAGAAGAAAAAATCTTTTAAATTGTGATATTTCCCAATTTCAGCATCCTATCTAAATTTGGGCTTCGTTTATCTTAACATTCCCAACCTAAAATCTAAACTTTTTTTTAATGTATTGAAATCTTATAGTCCTAGCAAGTAGCCCTATATCTAATATATACTACCTCATTTCCTTTCTGGTCCTCCTTGTTGACTTCCCAAACAACCCTGTTATCGTTATCTGAGACCTTCCATTCACTGTCCTATTCTTTACTACACATTATATTCTGTGAGGTTGCACTTTGCCCTGTTCCATTAGCGGATGTGTCCTCTCCTCCTGCTACTTGTTCATTTACTGGGCATATGCATTCAGTCCTAGTAATAATAAGAATTATATTTTTGACTTCTTGTTTCTTTCCTTACTCTTTCCACATTTGTAGATATACTCTAACATTCCATTCACATCTGTGATATAGCTTGTATTCTTTCTTATTCCTTTAAATGATTTCTCCTTGAATTTGAATGTTTATCATGCAGACATTCACGCTGCATAAGCCTGAGTTTTTTAATTCTCTTACTCTCCCGCTAACAGCTATATTTGCAAAATGTCACAAATTACACTTAGTAGTATTTGACTGACTCATGCAGTGAGTATGACATCATTGTAGAATCATTTTCATATCAACCAGTCAGACACCAAGTGATGCGATTTGTAACATGTTTGATAACATTTCTGCCTTGGGTTAAACCTTAAATTGCAGGACAGCTACTTAAGGAATTTATGAAATATCAAAAGTCTATTTTGCATTTTTACACAGGATAAATACCACTTACTCTGCATATAATTTCAAAATATTGCAATGCAAATTGGTAGTGAGTTTTATTTTAGATGCCATTAACTAAAATAACATTTTTAAATAGTAGTCACTGAACATAAATAAATTAACTGGTAGATCTACTCCTCGTAATAATGTATAAATGTTGAGCAATTCCATTCCAATTATGCTTCTTTGGAGTCACAAGAGAGCAATATTTACTGTACTAACTAGGATTCTTGTGACTATAAGTTGATCTATAGATGAAGCACAGATATTTTCAAAGATTCCATTGTGTTAATATAGAGCATTAGTATAGTTAATAATCATCAATTAAATGCTACTAGAATAAACTTCTAGAAGCAAAGGGAATCAAAGACAGTTATAATTCTATAAAGAGAGCAATAACTAGGGAATAAATAATTATGAAAGTAAATGTAAAATATTAAAATTAATAAAAGGAACTGTTAAATCGCAGTTTCTTTTAATAGGACTCCTGCATCTCAGTCAGTTATTTCCATGCTTCTTTGAATGCTGTTCCTATTGTTGACATATTTCCCTAACTAAACTGAATTCCTTAGCTTATTATTTTAAAACTAGTCTTTAAGCCCGTTATATTAACGGGTGCTAGAATAGATGTGTGTGTCTGTCTTTCTTTCTCTCTCTCTCGGCCGCTTTCTGTCTGTTTGTCTTTCTTTCTTTCTGTTTCTCTCTTTCCTCGGCTGTCTACCACCCCCCCCCCCCCGCCTGCTTCCCCTGTCCAGCAGTAGCCCTTCTCCCTTTCTTTTACCTCCCCCGTGTCCAGCAGCACCACTTCCCTGCTCCCCCTGTCCAGCAGCAGCCCTTTTCCCTTCGTTTTACGTCTCCCCTATCCAGCAGCATGCGCGCTTAGGGTTTTATTATAGAGGATGGTTGGACAGTTTTGTTTGTTTATTTTTTTTTTTTATAATAGTGACTTGAAAAAGTCAGTTAGGTCCCATGCATAAAGTGTTAAATGCCTTTGCAACAGTTGGAAAATGGGAAAAATGCCAAATGCAAGGCTTCTTTGCAAAGCCATTATTAAGATGAACAAAGCTTTGTCTTCTGAAGTGATGGACAATTGAGAAGAAAGAGGGGAACAGCGGTTGGTGATCGAGGAGTTGTTATACATTGATGTTTATTGAACTAAAATCCACTTTTGGATCATTGCGATCACATTGAGTGCAGCCGTATTTATGAGTACACAGTATGCTGTTATCGGTGTTTGAGTGACTGTATGTATGTATGTGCATGAATGGTGTATGAGTTGGTTGATGGGAGAAAGGTTCACCAATTGTGAAATATTTATAAATAATATTTATTACTTGTGAAAATGTATGTACTATTTATAATTGATTGAAGATATTGGGTGGTTTATGGTATTTACGCTATTAAAATAATTAAAAGAAAAAGTGTTTTAGCAACAAATAATAGCTGATTTGATTGTTGTAGTAATTTAATAGGCAGCTATTTAATTAAACAGAATATCCCTAAGCCTAAGTTTTAGGTTAATGAATATTCATTAGGGATGTGCTGAAAATCTGCCCTGTTTGCTGCCCTTGAGGACTGAACTTGGACAAGCCTGCTATAGACAGTATTAAGGGCATTTTCAAAACACTAAGGGCTCCTTTTACTAAGGTGCGCTAGCATTTTTAGCGTGCTGCATTGCCACGCGCGCTATGCTTTTTTACATTATGGAAGTTAAAGACCATGAAACACTATTTGATTTCTTAGCCTTTAGACTGTTGGTGCAGGTATTGGTATTATCCAAATTGGACTACTATAATATTGTCTACTTGGGCACATCAAAGAAAGTTGTGAGAAAATTAAGAATAGTGCAGTATACGGCTGTTCGCCTGATATTCGGACTGAAGAAAGGTGATCATGTCAGTCCTCATTACCGATCATTGCACTGGGTGCCAGTAGAGGCACGAGTAATGTTTAAATTCTCATGCCTCTGTTTTAAGTCAGTCTGGGGATTGGCACCTACTTATCTGTTATCCCATTTTGTGCTATATAATCCTGTGAGGGTAACCAGGAATTGTAACCTATTTGCTTACCCAAAGATTTTAGGCTGCAAACTTAGGTCTTATTTAGACAGGATGTTTGCTTTTCAAGCAAGCAAACAACAGTCCTGGTTGGGTAATTATATCAGTGGAGCCATGCTGTCCTATGGCGCTTTTAGAAAAGAAATTAAGGCAATATTATTTGACAAATAATCTGTGCTTTCATTTTTAACATAATTAATTTTATTTCATTAATTTAAATTTTTAATATCTTTTTAATACAATAGGTTGCATTCATTTTTTTACTATTTTGTATTTCACTGATTGTCCATTTTTTTCTCTTTTGTGGAAACCGCCTAGAATTCTTTTGATTAAGGCGGTATAGAAAAATAAAGTTAAGTAAGGACTAACACCAGCTCAATGCTGGCATTAGCGTCTAGCAAACGCGGCAATGCAGCACGCGCTAAGTGCACATTAAAACCGCTAGCGCAGCTTAGTAAAAGGAGCCCTAAGCCATCCAAAAAATGGCATAAATTGGCACTTGGACGTTCTAATCACCAAGACATTCAAGTGTCGATTTTCAAAATCATCTTTCTGGATATCTTGCGAGGCACTCTAGCTGCTGTGCATGTAAAGCTAAAGTGGGCCATGTTGGAGGCATGTTCTAGGTAGGCTTTGGGCATACTTGGATGTCTTGCGGTGATAATCAAACATTTCCCAAGACATCCTGGATGGAACTTAGATGTCAGAGCTAGACCTGTTTTAAAAGCGTCTAAGTTCAAAAAAATTAACAAACTGATCAGATGACCACTGGAGGGATAAAGTAAGGACCCATCCACACTCCCCCAGTGATCACAGACCCCCTCCCATCCCCCCAAAAATCTGCTTTGCCCAGCTGTCGCCTGATGTTTACAGTGTTGGTGAAGATTGACCCCTGACGCACCTTCATTGAAACAAGGACTGTTCCTGTCAGGTCCTGTGGTTATCTCTGCCACTGTTGTGGGAGTGCGCCTTGTGGCCCTGGTTATACAGTGCGGGGCTGGGCGCCGGATCAGTGATTAAGGCAGCTAAGTACTGTTTTCTTTACCTGCTTTAGTTGCTGCTGGTGGAACTGTGTCTTAAGTGCCCCCCTTTGGGTTGTGTGGAACCTTCCTCTGGATATATAGCACAGTGTATGAATATAAGTGGAGGGTTTTTTTTAACCAATGAAGCCCAACTGAGTTTTTTTTCTCCACTTATTGTTTTCTTTTCTTTCTTGCTCTCTTTGCGCTGTGTTTGATTTGTGTGCCTAGATGGATAGATTTAGAGTATGATTTCAGTGATTTAGTGATTTTAATTACCCCAACATTGACTGGTTAAATGTTACATTGGGCAGTGCTAGGGAGGTAAAATTCCTAGACGTCATAAATGACTGCACAATTTTCAGCACTATGTAAAGAATTAGGGGGATAAACCCTGATTCTATACGGTATATAGCGACACAAAAATCAGCAGCGACTAGAATGGCGTTTAACCCGATTTTATAAAAAATACACACACCTTATAAAATTGCGCTAAGCACCAATGTGTCATATAACTTTTAGGTACACCCATTTAAACCAAAGAAAACCAGGCCAAAATCCCTGTGTGTGCATTGGGCAGATTCTATAACAGTGCACATAAATTCTAGAAATGCCCACGATCCACCTAAACTCCCCTCCCCCGGCCATGTTCCCTATTCAAATTCACACACCAGAACTGGTGTGCAGCACTTTATAGAATATGCCTACCAAGTTGTGTGCGGAACTTTTAATTTATACCAATTAGTGTCAAATACGAGGCGTTAATTGCCAAGTATTGTACCGATTAGGTTTGTTAAACAATTAAGTTGTACATGCAAATCGGCTGTGCGTACCAATTTGCATATACAATGTAAGGTGCCATATACAGAATTTGGGATATACTGTGCATTATTAGCATTGTTCGTTTTGACATTAAAGTAAAAACATGACATAAAATTTTTCTGGCCACCCATCCCTAAAAATCTACGCCTATGGTTGTAACCGATGGATTTGTTTATTTTTTTAATGAGATGTTTTGTTCTGAAGATGATGTCCTAAACTTAACTAAGAAAAACAGTAGAGCAGTATTTCTGTTCTGTATCATTAGTGGCAAGATTTAAAAAGTGATCAGGTCCTTGATTCAACAGCTGTGGTAAAGGTTGACATCCAAGGGTTTTAACAACTGCAGACACAGTAACACGTTTTCAAAGAATCTTCAAAGTAAAAGTATACGGCTGCTTTGGATCTGGAATTAGTGTATACCTTTCTCAATAACTACTTAATTACATTCAGATACTACAGATATGTTCCTGTTCCCAGAGGACTAGCTGGGGAGGGGGGAGGGGGGGAGGGAGGTGAGGTTAAGTGACTTACCCAAGCACATAAAGGACTTGAACTGAGTTTCCATGGTTCTGGATCTGTTGTGCTAACCACCAGGTGGCTCATCCAGGCATTATACGTTTTGTCATAAGAATCGGTATACTTGAACAGCATCCTGCATCCAGCATCCTGTTTCCGACAGTGGCCAACCCAGGTCCCAAGTGCCTAGCTAGATCCCAAGTTTTAAAACAGATTGTTTGCTGCTTATCTTAGCAATAAGCATTGGATTTCCCCAAGCCATTATATAGACTTCTCTTTTAGGAAATTATCCAAGCCTTTTTGTTTAAACCCTGCTAAGATAACTGATTTCACCACATTCTCCGGCAACAAATTCCAGAGTTTAATTACACGTTGTGTGAAGAAATATTTTCTCTGGTTTGTTTTAAATCTGCTACTTAGTAGCTTCATCACATGCCCCCCCTAGTTCTAGTATTTTTGGAAAGAGTGAATGAGCGATTCACATCTACCCTTTTCACTCTACTCAGTATTTTATAGACCTCTGTCATATCACCCCTGAGCCATCTCTTCTCCAAGCTGAAGATTACTAGCTGCTTTAGCCTCTCCTCATTAGAAAGTCATCCCAAACTTTTAATCATTTTCATTGCCACTCTCTGTACCTTTTCTAAATCCGCTATATCTTTTTTGAGATATGGCGACTAGAACTGCACACAGTATTCAAATTGTGGCCATACCACAGAATAATACAAGGGCATTATAACATTTTCATTTTTGTTTTCCATTCCTTTCCTGATAATTCCTAACATTTTATTTGCTTTTGTAGCCGCCGCCGCCCATTGAGCTGAAGGTTTCAACCTATCCTCAACAATGACGTTTAGATCCTTTTCCTGAGCAGTGACTCCTAACACTGAACCCTGCATAGCATGGTTATAGTTTGGGTTCCTCTTTCTCACATGCATCGCTTTCCACTTGCTCATATTAAACGTCATCTACCATTTTGATGCCCAGTCTTCCAGTCTCACAAAATCCTCTTAAAATTTTTCACAATCCTCTTGTGATTTAACAACTTTGAACAACTTTGTGTCATCAGCAAATTTAATTATCTCACTAGTTAATCCCATCTCTAAATCATTGATAAGTATGTTAAAAAGCAGTAGTCCCTGTATGTTTCTTTGAAAACTGTCAACCCCCCACCGCACACTGCCATATAAACTGAATACTGTATCACTATGATTTGCTTGAACTGCTTTGGAAATCTGGACTCTCATTAAGGGTCTAAATCACTAAAGTGAGATAACCCATCATTATTATAAGTTAGTGCAGTAATTAAAGCATACATGACATAGCAATTAATGTTGTTTGTAGTAACCACACATTATTAATAGCAAGAGTTATTCCAATTAATGAATCAGCCCCTAAATTTTCTAAATCAGATGAAAAGGTCAAATGTATCTTCTCCCCAGGTAACAAGTCTTATGCTATTTGTTACACTCACTGGATTTGTCATTTGTGAATGAAATGCTCATTGTATGATTATAGCTGAAAATTAAAAGGGCATTTACTTAATGAGTGATCTTATGCTGCAAATAATAATATTCTAATTAATACGCTTTTGAGGGCATAATGGATATTAAATAAGGAACTCATGCCTTCATATGTAAAAGGTGATGGTACAATGATCTCCTTGGATGTCCTTTTGGGACAGCTTTGACTGGGTCAACTTTTTTTTTTAACTTAGAATTTTTTATTTTTTCAAAACAACAGATAATGACTCAGATTGATCTCTATCCTGCAATGCTTATGGATTTCTGTTATTACATGTAGTCACAAGCTTCACATTCACTCACTTATAGACACAATAAAAAATAGGAATGGTTCTCTTGAAAGCTGGGGAAGATGTGTATAGAGAGAGCACTAGAGTGCTGTTTGAACATCAGGCATGAAATATAGAAACATGATGGCAGATAAAGGCCAAATGACCCATCCAGTCTATCCATTTGCAGTAACCATTATCTCTTCCTCTCTCTAAGAGATCCCACGTGCTTATCCCAGGCCTTCTTGAATTCAGACACAGTCTCTGTCTCCACCACCTCTTCTAGGAGACTGTTCCATACATCTACCACTCTTTCTGTAAAAAAAAAAAAATATTTCCTTAGATTACTCCTGAGCCTATCACCTCTTATTCATCTTATGCTCTCTTATACCAGAGCTTCATTTCAAATGAAAGAGACTCAACTCATGCATATTTACACCACGTAGGTATTTAAACATCTCTGTCATATCTTCCCTTTCCCACCTTTCCACCAAAGTATATATATTGAGATCTTTAAGTCCACCCTCATAGGCCTATGATGAAGACTACATACCATTTTAATAGCCTTCCTCTGGACCAGCTCCATCCTTTTTATATCTTTTTGAAGATGCTATCTCCAGAATAGAACACAATATTCCAAATGAGGTCTTATCAGAGTCTTATACAGGGGCATCAATATCTCCTTTTTTCTACTGGACAAACCTCTTTCTATGCACCCTAGCATTCTTCTAGCTTTCACCATCACCTTTTCAACCTGTTTGGCCATGTTAAGATCATCACATACAATCACACCCAAATTCCGCTCTTCTGTCATGCACATAAGTTCTTCACCCCTTAAACTGTACCATTCCTTTGGGATTTTGCAGCCCAAATGCATGACCTTGCATTTCTTAGCATTAAATTTTAGCTTCCAAATTTCAGACCATTCTTCAAGCTTTGCTAGGTCTTTCTTCATGTTATTCACACCATCCAGGATGTCTACTCTATTGCAGATTTTGGTATCATCTGCAAAGAGGCAAATCTTACCTGTCAGCCCTTCAGCAATATCATTTATAACAATGTTAAAAAGAACAGTCCCAAGAATAGAACCTTGAGGCACACAACTGGTAACATCCCTTTCCTCAGAATGCTATCCATTGACCACTACCCTCTGTCTTCTTCCACTCAACCAGTTGCCTTCGGTTACATAATCCCCTGAATTCCAAAAACTTTACCATTCACTGTTTTAAAAGTGTTTCCATTAATTTGCTTACCACAGAAGTCAAACTTACTGGCCTATAATTCCCTACTTCTTCCTTACTTCTACTTTTGTGCAGAGGGACCATATCCGCTGATCTCCAGTACTCCAGTATGACTCCAGACACTAGAGAAGCATTGAAAAGGTCAGTCAGCGGAGACACTAGAACTTCCCTAAGTTCCTCAGATGTCCATCTTCTTTTCCTCTTACTTTTACTTACTTACCTTACAGAAAGGTCTATTGCTCTTACAATAAAATCATCCCATGGTCCAGAAAGCCAAAACACTCTCGACGACACCATCCACATAACCACACATTCATATACAGGATGCATGCTTCTCTGACCTGGCCCTTACCCTTGACAGAAAGGATGGACGAGAATATCACCTGCATACCTGACTGTTTCACCTTCTCTCCCATAGCCATGAAGTCACTTTTGATAGGTTCACTGGGGTACCTGACAGTATCATTAGTGCTAACGTGGATGAGCAGCATCGGATAATAGTCATTAGGGTTGATGAGTCTTGGCAACCTTTCCATAACTTCTTGGATTTTGGCATCAGACAACATACCTTCCGGGACATCATGTTTGGCCTGCAGACAGATGTTTCTGTACCCCTCAGAATGGAATCGCCAACCACCACTACTTTATGCCTCCTAGTGGTCATGGATCCAGCAATTTTGGGGATTTCAAGATTTGGTCCTTCCTCTCCCTAGAATGCTCTCATCTCCTCCACTTCCAGGGCAGTATGCCAGTTCTTCAAGGGTGGATGGAGTTGCAGTGCCAATCTTGCAGGGTTCTGTAATCTGTGTCCAGCTGTCTTCCCTCAGCATAGCCTCGTCTTCCTCACTGCTGGAAACCTTTGATGCCTCATGAACCATTTCATCAAGGTTCCTCTCATTCTCATGATGCTTCTCAGTCTTGCCACCTCCTCTCTCAGTTCCTTTGCTTCCTTCATGATGGATTCAAGCTGAAGACAGCTTGCATGAGGAACCACTCCTACTGCCCGGGTAACATTTTCTGTCTGCACAGAGACAAAAGTTACAACCTGAGCAGCAGCTTTGGTGATATAATGTTTTCCAGGTCATCTCATGATTAAAAGAACCTTTATAGTAGATGATGTCTCTGAGTTTTCTGAACTGAGAGAAAGTGATGTTTAATCAGAGCCATTTGAAAGGTATAGTTCTAAGGCAATGGGTGCTAATGACTCAGATGGATATAACTGGTCAACGATAAAACAAAGGGATAATTCAACCACATCTATTCTTTGCCCCTAGCCATCCCTACTTTTCAGATGGGCATTGTTAAACATCAGAGAGTGCCTCAACTTAGGTGTCGCTAGGCACCCTAAGAGTTCCATGCCAAACTCTAACTTAGTGAATTCTCGCCTAGCGGCATCTGATGTAAGCATTCTAAACAGAATCTGGCCCAAAATGTATACATGCCCACACCCTCCCATGCTCTGTCCATGTGTATGCCACTATACAGTACATTTACCTGTTAATTTGTAGAATAGCAATAATGCACATACATGCATAGATGACAATTATATTGGCACTAAAACACATAACTAGGAGCACAGCTATCAAATTGGGGTTGATACTATAAGGGGTGCCTAAAGTTAGGCACTTCTTAGGCACTTAACTTAATTGCCAAAATATCATTAATAGCCTCAATAATTGGGGGGAAATTGAATTGGGCGATAGGTGCCTATCTGATTCTATAAAAGATAGGTACCTATCACAGTGCATTTAGTGGTGTCTAATGCCTATATGTTTCTATGGGTGGAGTGTGACGTAGGCACCACTAAACGTGATTCTCCAAAAACTTAGGTGCCCGAAATGTAGATCTTTAAAACCCTGGCCTACATTTCAGGTGCCTAACCCCCTCTTCTACGAAACCACGCTAGCGGTTTTTAGCACAAAGAGACATGCTGAATGGCCCGCATTACTTCCGATGCTCATAGGAACTCAATGAGCATCAGGAGCAGCGTGGGCCATTCAGCGCGGCTCTCTGCACTAAAAACTGCTAGCACGGTTTTGTAGAAAAGGGGGTAAGTTTTTACATAGGCGACGCTAGCTGTGATTTTGTAAACAGCCCCTAAGTGTGATTGGCACGAGGTCGGCGCCATTTTTCTAGGCAATAGAATCAGTCCCATTGTGAATAGCCTTTGGGCCTGATCCAACCACAATCAGCTGAGCCGGCAGCAATAGAGGACCCCCTGACACTCCCACCCCTGTGATCGGCATGAGGGAGTCTCAGCCACTTCTTAGATGGACGCGAGACCTGCGTCCTATACAGAATCAGCTCCTTAAAATACAGTTTGTACAAAAACCTACAGCAGTTTAGTAACAAAAGGCCCTTCTGAGTTTGCTTATGCCACTATCTGTATATTTACACATAGGGCTCCTTTTATCAAGGTGCGCTACGGGGGTTAGCGCGTTGGACATTTTATCACGCGCTAACCCCCACGGCACGCCAAAAAGCTAACGCCTCATCAATGGAGGTGTTAGCGACTAGCACGGCAGGCGGTTGAACACACGGTATTCCGCGCGTTAACTGCCTACCGCACCTTGATAAAAGGAGCCCATAGTTTATTAAATGCATGCATAAGTGTCAATCCTGCCCTTGCTTTGCTATGATTTTTCTGTGCCCATTTGTACATGCGTATACCCAGGAAATGTTAAAAGAGCTCATGTAAGTGTATAAAATGCTGCTGTATATATTCAAGTCTCTTATAAAATCACCCCATTGTTAGTACCACCAAGTAATATCTTATTTGCCTCAGCAATATTAATAAAAAAACTACAAAACAACAAAAGCGGATACATAAGAGAAATAATTGCATGCCAGATTATAATGATAATACAAAAAAAAAAAGAAACTAATAACCACAATAAGTTGTTTCTAAGTGTTTAAATTTTTTTAAAAGATGTTCTCTAACTCTGTAAACACCATCTTTCCTTTTTTTAATGTCTCCGTATTAATAGATAAAAAGACAATTGATTTTTTTCTCTTCATTAGCTTTTTACTTTTTTTTTGTGCATTTTAACTAGTGCGTGATTTGCTGCCATTTAAAATCTGACTAGGCAGCATGCAACCATGGTGACAAAAGCAAAGGAGATGGGTGAAAACCACACAGTACAAAGCGTTCACATTATGAAGGTACAATCATTCACCAATTGATCCACTAAAATTTATCATTTTTCAAAAACAAACTCAGTGCTCGGTTTATTAATGTGCATTAATTCACGTTAATGCAAGTTATGTGCTTAGAAAATAGGTCTTATTATGAATAATGGATTTTGTATCAAATAGCGTGTGCAAAATTGTGTTAATGCACATTAATGCCCTTCAACACGTGTTAACACTTTTAACACGTTAGTAAATCTGGACCTTAATGTTGTCTTCTGAAGTTCCCAAATCAAGCAGACTTCTTTCCAGAAGATCCAGGAAAAAAAATAGAATTACAGCTCAGAAAATTAATAACATAATAGTGGGTAAAGCAGCTAGATTTAAAGCTCATTCATTAACGATGCCTGTGATAATATATCACTGAAAATGTTGCATGAAGGACAGTCTTAGATGGGATTATGTACAATATAATAGCAAGACAATGAAATTAAAATTCACGAGAAGATATGTCTTGTGAACTGAAGGGTAAGAAGGTAATAACAGTAACATTAAAAATAATAAATACCAAGACACATAAATAGAATTTCCTTCATCAGCCATTATTACAATTATGGGAATGATAAAGTAATAGTATGTAGTAAATAGCTATCTTTTATTGGTTCATGTTTTTAATTGTTTAAAGGCCTAGAGAAAAAATAAAGTGTAAATAAAAGATGAAGAGAAATAGAAATTATAACATTGCTGTTCTCAGCCACAGCAGTGCTGTTAAAAAAAGCCTGACAGACGATTTCCAAAGGTAAATAGAAAATGAAGCTCTCCTAAAAGCTAGTCCACCAATGATTGCTATTTTTTTTTTTTGGAGGGGGGTGCTGAAACCTGTGCAAAGCAGCTAGCATGGATACTATTAGAACACAATAGTTATTAGCACAGAGAAGCGCTAATGGCTTTAAGCACATTAAAAGCAAAAGCCCAAATGTTCCGCAGTCGAAGAACGGAGATCCAAAAAACAAAAGAAAAACAGACTGTGGAGCGCAAAGATTTTGATGAGGCGTTTATTATGACAAAATAAAAGTACAAATCCGAAAAATAATGTACACTAAGGGCTCCTTTTACTAAGGTATGCTAGCGTTTTTAGTGCACGCAGGAAATTACCATGCGCTACACTTCTAGAACTAACGCCAGCTCAGTGCTGGTGTTAAGGTCTAGTGCGTGCTATTCCTGGCAATGTAGCGTGCGCTATTCCTCGCGTTAAAGCCCTAGCGCACCTTAGTAAAAAGAGCCCTAAATGAATGACTGACGTGTGATGTGATGCACATTAAAACCAGACAGCATAGTAAAAATACCAGACTAGCTTCTCAGTGAATGTAGGGGTGGGCTCCAAACAGGTCATAAGCAGCAAGAGAGTATAGCTCAGTGGTCTCAAACCCTTTGCAAGGCCACATTTTGGATTTATAGGTACTTGGAGGACCTCAGAAAAAAATAGAGGCCGACTTAACTCCATTCCAAACAGCAGCTGCTGCTGCATTAAACAGACTTGCTTTGCGGCCTTCCCTGCATTTAATACCACTTCAAGAGGTAAAGTTAAGGTATCCATGCTGCTGTCAGTCCAGTAGCACAAATTGCATTAAAAAAAACCCTCATAAATTTGTTACAATTAAATGGTGACAGAGCGCATAATTCGTAAGGAATCAGACTAATTAAATATTTATAAGCAAAAACTTCAGTAACTTAGCAGTATACACTGCCCCCAGGTTGTGTGATCGCTAGTAATGGCTGTTTGATGGAAAATCTCAAACTGCTGATACACCGGTTACATCATGATGATTCTCTCTGAAATAATAAGTTGTGCTCTAATAAATGTCCAATGGCTTAATGTGCCCTCTCAACCTCCCTTGGTTCTTAGCAAGCCCTACAACCATGGCCCAACAAAAGAAATGGAAGCCAGCCTTCCTGAATCAAAAATTCATGCCTTGATGCAAGCCCCTCTTCCTGACCACCCCTTCCCCCAGAATCTGCACTTATAAATCAAGTGCCTCTTCAGACCCCACCAAGATCTGTTCCCCTTCCAGATCTCCTTAAATCAAGTTCCCCCA
Organism: Geotrypetes seraphini; assembly: GCF_902459505.1. Taxonomy (NCBI): domain Eukaryota; kingdom Metazoa; phylum Chordata; class Amphibia; order Gymnophiona; family Dermophiidae; genus Geotrypetes; species Geotrypetes seraphini. The sequence goes on from NC_047092.1 coordinate 52,977,339, forward strand.
AAGTCCCTCATCCCAGAATCTAATCCCCCTAAACCCCTTCACTGGTGCATAGCCCCTTCCCAATGACCTTAATCCAATCTTTTCCCAGGTCCCAACCCTTCAAACCCACAAGACTTACCTGGAAGTATCTCTGATCATCTAGTACAATAGTGGGGGCAGTTGTCTAGTGGAATGGGACAGGAGCAATTGCCCTTATATTGAAGGTTGACTATACAATAAATGCTAATACTGTAAAACTACTGTTAGGGGTCATATCTACCATTTTGAATTCCAGAACCAGATGGGATAGGAGCAAACCTTTCCTCATTTAACTAGACAACTAACTATACCTCCAGATAAGTCCTGGAGGGTAGGTTAGGTGAAGGTTGAGATGAGGTCTTTGAGGAGGACCTTTGAGCAAAAAGAAGGGCTTGGAGGGAGGACTTGATTCTGGGGGAGGGACTTGAAAGAGGTTTGATTTGGGGAACCTGGAGGGGTGACTTGATTCACTGGGGTCTAGAGGGGGTTTCAGATCTTAAAGATTATAATTAGGGGGGGGGCTATCAAGTCAAGGAGGGATCAGATTGCTAGGGATGCTGTGTGGAGGATGAGTGGGGAGAAGGGTGGAAGGGACATGCTGTTACAGCAGCAGGAATGTTGTGATCTTCGTATCTGGTCCTTCATTCCATGCCACAGCTAGTAACACAGGTGCACCCACATTACTTGCCAAAGGCACGAAATGTAGGCCAGATTGGTATGTACCTGTAGATCCTTTAGACTGATCCAAATTAAAATTAAAAAGCTTCTTATTTAAGGATGCTTTTGACTTATAATTGTCTTCATATTGGACTTTTAACAAATGGGTTTTTCCCTCCTTCATGTATTAACCTTCGTTGTTTTCCTGTCTTCTAATTGATATAATTCTCCCCCCCCCTTCCCTTTTTCTTGCTTTAGTATGTCTGTTTGATTGATTATGTAATGCCCTAATTTTAAATACTTTGTATCCCACTTAGAAATCTGATAAGCGGATTAACAAATTTTAAATAAACTTGGAAACTTGGATTCTCAGCATGCCCCCTGCATTTACTGCACACACTTTGCACTTACTGCATCTTAAGTTTTACACAATTTTGACTAGTTATGCTATTACTTTATAATGACATGTGTCATGTATCTTTATAAAATAATGCCTAAGTACAGTAGGTGTCTACTTGCCCTATTAAATTAGGTGTCCCCTTATAAAAACTGCATGCCCAGTGCATAATGTAACAAGATATTTCAACTCCCTGTGTCAGTTTATAAACAGCATTTGGATATTCATGTTGCTTTGAGCATAGTTCTCATAACCCATAAATGAATACCAGTTTATTCTATGCTTAGACCCTTGTCTGTACAAGCTTTGCCACATATTTGCTCTTTTGTCTTGGCTTTTTCAACTTGGAGGTTTCCTTTCTTAATCTAATGTCTTTGTGTCATTGACTATATTTGTTAGATAGATGTGATCTGTTGTCTCACTGAATTCCAGCATTATGGAAGTTTTGGGAATAAAATGGGGGGTAATTTATCAAGTCAACGTTATTCATGCTAACGTGAGTGAATAGCCCTATACTGTGCAGGCATAAGTAATTTAGTGTTAATGAATTACTAAATTAATGGAGCACAGTACAATTCAAGTATTGTTTAAAATAAGCAGGTTAAGGCTGAAGCTGTAACATTTGACCTGGAAGGAGAAAGATGGGGACGTTTTTTTTTCTAATTTCATAAGACAGAGAAGAGGCCAACAAAACTGTCCTGAGGGGTACATATTGAAATCTTGACAATCAAAAATATTCTATGGAGTAATATAGGGTTACCAGACATTTTCCCGGACATGTCCTCCTATTGAGGACATGTCTGGGGGTCCGGACGGCTTTTCAAAACTTGGCACTTTGTCCGGGTTTTGAAAAGCTTTGAAGAAATCAGTGTCAGGCAGGAGGGCATCCATGCATGTGCGGATGTCCTCCTGCCCGACAAGAACAGGCGGTGGGGGATGGGGATTGGCCGGGGCTAGGGCAGGATTGGAGGTGGGGATGAGTGGAACTGGGCAGGCCTGGGGGCGGGTTTAGGGGTCTGGATTTTCCAATTGGAAAATCTGACAACCCTAGACTAAGGCCTCTCTTTAAATAAAATGTAGGAAGTTTTGAACATACCACATGTGTAAAGTGAAAAATGAAAATCACACTCAATTTTACTTAAACATAGGGCTCCTTTTACAAAGCTGCGCTAGCGGTTTTAGTGCGTGCTTAGCACGCGCTAAATTGCTGTACGTACTAGACGCTAACGCCAGCATTGAGCTGGTATTAGTTTCTAGCCGGGTGGCACAGGTTTAGCACACACTAAAATTCTGCGTGTGCTAAAAATGCTGTCGCAGCTTTGTAAAAGGAGCCCAAAGTTTAGGGATTGCTCCACCTTGCGTGTTGGGAAATAGGAGGGGCATGAATTTGGGATAAAAGTTGGAAGGAAGGGAGGAGGGGACATGAACATGGGACACAAAAGGAAGGGAGGAACCATGAACTTGGGACACAAGGGAGGGGATAGAAAGAGAGAATTGTTGGGGGTGAGTGTGTGAGAAGGAAAGATGGTGCACATGGGGAAAGGAAGAAAGATGAAAATTGTTGAGCAGAGAGAGAGAGAGAGAGAGGAGTGAGGAAGAGATACATAGGGAAGAGAAGGATGAGAGGGAGATATGTTGGATATGATGATGGAGAAGGAACAGAGGGACAGATTGAAGGGGATGCAAGGGAGAGGAATGTTAGACTTAGTGATGGCGGGAGAGGTGTGATAGAAGGAGAAATGTTGGGCATGGGGTTGGTGGGCAATAGTGAAAAATGCTGCACATGATCCGGGGAATAAGAGAGGGGAAAATGTTGGATATAGCAGTAGAGAGAGTAGGAGTGATGCACCATGGATCTCTCTCTCTCCCTTTCCCCACTCCCTGTACACAGGATGGCAATGGGGACCAAGTTCATTGAGATGGGATGGGGACCGAGCTGCGGGAATGGGGCAGACATGGGATTTTTTTATTTCAGTCTTAGTACTTTGCCGGTCCACAAAATAATAATTTTATTTCTACCGGTCCATAGGTGTAAAAAGGTTGAAGAACACTGCTCTAGGCTATTCTCACTCATTCTACTAGGAGTATCAATGGGATTTGAATCTGGTTTCTCTTATTCTCAGCTTCCTGTTAATTTTTTTTGTTTTGTTTTTGAAATATAGCACCCTGAACAATTCAAATAAATATATAAAACCAGGCTTTGTTTCTAAGGAGAGTAGAAAGTCATTATTTTTAGCTGTAGTAGATACTTTGCAATGACCCTTGGCTGCATATTTATTATTAGATTTATAAAATGCCTATGAAAGGAAGATCTCTAGGTGACCCTGGCTGTTTCTCTTTATTATAAGATTTTATATCTCAACTTTGTATCGTGTTTAATTCTGGTTAGAATAAAAATGAATTTTTGAGTGGATTGGATGATAAGAGTTAGTTAAAGATTAAAAATACTTTTAGTAACCAGACAAATCAAATACACTATTTGGTAGACACAAAAGAAACAGTTAAAGGTACCATCTTACTGACTACCCCTTGATCCTATCCTCCCCTCTCCAATATTCAATCCCTCGAAACCCCTTCTAAACAGACAAATACAAATAGCTTACCTTCTGATCTCCCCCTCCCATGATAAGACCCCACTTTCTGAACCTCCACTGTCTCTAATAAGAGCACACAAAATCTCATCAAACCCTTCCTATGTAGCCAAGCCCTACTTCCTTGACTGGAACCCACCTCTCTTCCTACTTTTCAGCCCTCACCTCCTTCCATCACCTCTTACCAACCCTGGGACCTACCTGGAGGTGATTCCTAGTGATTTAGTATCCCCAAAATGGAGAGGTATTCCTCTATTCCCATTCAGTCCTGTGCTGGGTTCAAAATGGCATTGATGACCCTCTAGTGGTAGTTAAGTGGTACTACTACTAGAGTGCCAGCATTCCATATAAGGTGCAAGCACCTAGATTAACCGAGCAGGAAGCCACATTTTACAAAGACTCAAATCTTGCAGAAGTTGCACCTAGATTGAAGACATAGACTTTATGTACATACAATACAACACACGTACATTGCAACTCATAGAAACATGATGGCAGATAAAGGCCAAATGGCCCATCAAGTCTACCAATCCACAGTAATCATTATCTCTTCCTACTTCTAAGAGATCCCACGTGCCTATCCCATGCATTCTTGAATTCAGACACGGTCTCTGTCTCCACCATCTCTTCCAGGAAACTGTCCCACGCATCTTCCACTCTTTCTGTAAAAAAAGTATTTTCATAGATTATTCCTGAGCCTATCAGTTCTTAACTTTATACTATGCCTCTCATTCCAGAACTTCATTTCAAATGAAAGAGATTTGACTCATGCACTTTTATACCACCTAGGTATTTAAACATCTCTATCATATCTCCCCTTTCCCACCCTTAAGTCTGTCCACATATGCCTTATGATGAAGAACACACACCATTTTAGTAGGCTACCTCTGGACTGATTCCATCCTTTTTATATCTTTTTGAAGGTATGGTCTCCAAAATTGTACACAGTATTTTAAATGAGATCTCACCAGAGTCTTATACAGGGGCATCAATACTTCCTTTTTCCTACTGGCTGTACCTTTTCCTATGCACCCTAGCATCCATCTAGCTTTTACCGTCACCTTTCAACCTGTTTGGCTACTTTAATATCATTACATACAGTCACACCCAAGGCCTGCACTTCTGTCATGTGCATAAGTTCTTCACCCCCTAAACCATACCATTCCTTTGGGTTTTTGCAGCCCATGTGCATGACCTTGCATTTCTTAGCATTAAATTTTAGCTGCCAAATTTCAGACCATTCTTCAAGCTTTGCTAGGTCTTTCTTCATGTTATTCACACCATCCAGGATGTCTACTCAATTGCAGATTTTGGTATCATCCGCAAAGAGGCAAATCTTACCTGTCAGCCCATCAGCAATATCGTTTATAACAATGTTAAAAAGAACAGGCCCATGAACAGAACCATGAGGCACACCACTAGTTAACATCCCTTTCCTCAGAGCAATCTCCACTGACTACTACCCTCAGTCATCTTGCACTCAACCAGTTTCTGACCCAGCCCATCACTTTGGGGCCCATCCCGAGGGCACTCAGTTTATTTATTAGACGTCTGTGTGGAGCACTGTCAAAGGCTTTGCTAAAATGTAAATACACCACATCTAGCACACTCCCTCTATGCAATTCTCTGTTCATCCAGTCAATGAAATCGATCAGATTTGCAGATTTGTCTGACATGACCTACATCTAGTGAATCCATGTTGACTTTGGTCCTGTAATCCCTGGATTCCAGAAACTTCACCATTCTCTGTTTCCATTAATTTGCTTACCACAGAAGTCAGACTTACTGGCCTTTATTCCTTACTTCTTCCTTTGTTCCACTTTTTTGTAGTGGGACCACATCTGCCCTTATCCAGTCTTCCTCTACCACTCCTGGCTCGACTCTAGAGAAGCATTGAAAAGGTCAGTCAGCGTAGCCACCCTAAATTCCTTCATCACCCTCGGATGTACACCATCCAACACCATCTGTCTGCTTTTAAATTACCTAGCTCCTCAGTTAAACAACCCTCTGAAAATCGATCAGGGTCTATCATTCCTCCATTCCTATTCATGTTTGTCTTCTGCAGTCCTGCTCCTGACGCTTCAGCAGTGAACACAGAACAGAAATATTTGTTATAAAATTCTGCCTTTTCTTTATAAGCTTCTTCATATTTATTCCCTTTATTTTTGAGTATCACAATGCCACTTTTGCACTTTTTCCTATCAATGATATATCTAAAAATGTTTTGTCTCCCCGTTTTACCGTATTAGCTTTTTTTCTTCCATTTGTATCTTTGCTTTCCTGGCTACTCGACCGCCTCTCTTAACATTTCCAGATATTTTTACCTGTCTTCCTCTTTCTGTGATCTTTTGTAGTTTATGAAAGCTAAACTTTAATTCCTTACCTTCTCAGCTACTATTTTTGAAAACCAAAGTGGCCTTCTTTTCTTCTTACTTTTACTTACTAGCGTTACAAAAAGGTTTATCACTATTATAATAATTCCTTTCAGTTTTGCCCACTGCATATCTACTCCTTCCAGATGTTCCTATCCAGACAACAATTCCTTGACGTAATAAACAAAGTTCATTTTTTAAAGTCTAGAACCCTTACTTTTGAATGAACCCTCTCTTTACCCATCTCAATATTAAACTATACCATGCAGTGAACACTGGATGCAAAATGATCATCCACTATAACATCAGAAACACTTTCCCCGTTTGTAAGCACTAAGTCCAGTATGACCCCATCCTGCATGGGTTCCATTACCAACTGCATGGGTTCCATTACCAACTCCCTACTCCTAGAAGACCCCACAATAAGAATACCCCAATCAACATCCGGCATATTAAAATCACCTATTAGTAAAACTTCCCCTTTTTTTAGATATATTCTGAATGTCTACTATTAAATCTCTGTCCATATCTTTGGTCTTTGAAGGAGGTCTGTATATCATACCAATGTAAATATATTTATCATTCCCTCTTTCCAAATTAATCCCCACTGCTTCTTCATTGCCCTGCAGATCCTGCAATTGTGTGGCTTTAATGTGATCTTTAACATATAATTCTACTCCCTCGCATTTTCTTCCTACCCTGTCTTTCTTAAATAGATTATAGCCCGGTATAACTACATCCCAGCCATGGTTCTCCATGAACCACATCTTTGTGATCACCACTGTATCCAACTCATCTTCTTCCATTTCAGCTTTTAGATCTAGAATCTTGTTTCCCATACTTCAAGCATTAGTATATACTGCTTTCCAGACATTGCCCCCCCCCTTTCCCATCCATGTAGAGGTATTCAGTGATTTACTTGCCTGAGGGCTTATACTCACCGGGGGCTTTGATCACCCTGCCCTATTAGTTCTATTTTAAAGCCCTCTTCAGTAGATTAGCCAGCATGCCACCAAAGACATTTCTTCCCTTCTTTAATAGAAGGATACCATCCTTGCTCTGTAGTCCTTGGAAAATCATCCCATGGTCCAGGAAGTCAAAATGCTCTTGACGACACCATCCACGTAGTCACACATTCATCTCCAGGGAGCGTGCTACTCTGACCTGGCCCTTACTCTCAACAGGGAGGATGGACGAGATTACCATCTGCATACCCTTCTGCTTCATCTTCTCTCCCAGAGCCACAAAGATGAGAAAAATGTAGAGAATGGTGCCAGCATGGTGACCGCACTTTCTGGTATATTCAGTTCCACTACCAACAGAGATAGTGAATATACAGACAAAGTTAAATGCTATTAGATGTATGCAGTACTGCACACTAAGCATGTATGAGTCAATCCCTGTTCAACACAGCTTATTTTTTTATTTTATTTTATTTATTATTTATTTATATACCACTTATATCCTAAGTGGTTTACATTCAGGTACTTTATCATACTTCCCTATCTGTCCCGGCGGGCTCAACCTCTATCTAGTGTACATTCTAATCAAGATAAACAAACAGGACAAATAAAGGATTAGGGGATTACTTATGGTGAAAATGATCAGAACAGACACAGAATCTGGAGTTGGCAGTGAAGAAGGGTTATCCATTCATTGGATAAATGAATGGAGTACCCAGGGAGGGGTGTTAGAGATATACTGAGGAGCTGCAGAATGAAAGCACTTGTAAGTCAATAAGAGATGTTTGGACTGTAAGTAGAAAAGGATAGGGGGCCAATGAAGTGATTTGAGGAGAGGGGTAATGTGTGTATAGTGACACAGGTGGAATACATATGTTGTGCTGAAATGGTTAACTGTTGTTTGAAATATTGCTCTGGCCTACCTAGCTGAAAACAGTGTATAATCTACTGACCTCATCTGCTTGAAATGTATGTCCCTACCTTTCCACATTGTAAGTTAAATAGATAAGAGTTTGAGCCATGATGTACCCTGCCCTCCTGAACATGTAACATTTAGAACTGCAAGGCTTAGATAAGCAGAGAAATGAGCTAGCTTCCTATAGGACTATAAGTTATACTCCTGAACCTATCATAAGTGCTGGCTTAGGACCAATAATAATTGTAGAAAAGTTATAGAAGTAACAAATGAAAATTGTAGTTTTAGCATATATTAGTTTGCATATGTTTAGTGAAAAGGGCATAAAAGTCTGTGCATTTCCTGTTTCTAACACTCTTGTAAGCAGGCTGTTCACTGCACAAGGGTCCAGCATGCTGTAAATAAACTTCTTGTACCTTTTTCACACCTCTGTCTTTGTGTGTCCAAGTGACCTTTCAGTGCAGCAGAATTTTGAACAGATTGGATATCCCTGCTGAAAATGTCTGGTTAGCATCCAATGCTGTTTTGGGGGCATTCCAGAGGTGAAGATAGCACTTGGACAGCCCAAGACCACATATAAATTAGTCCTACCTTTATGCATTTTACCATAGCTTGCTAATTGCTAAATCTTGCATTTAACCAGCTATGTTTTTGATAGCCCCATATACTTGGAAATTCAATGTTAAAGCCTGGACATGACACAAAATTGAAATTTTGAGGATAATGGTGACCACCACCAGATAAATATCAAGCTCTTTGTATCTAAGTTGCTTTCTTTTTAACTTCTAGCCTGTTCCACCAATGTAACATCTTTCTTCATATTGTCTGCTCTGAATGGTATTCACTATATTATAGGAGGGTGGTATCATCTTGTACTGAATGTCTTTCAGAAGCAATGTCTCCGAATGAGTTCATTTTGCACATGCCATAACCCTCCTAAGCAAGGTTATAAGAAGTATGATCTCAGTCCCTCAAATTTACTGCTAATGCTCACCATAGTACATGAATTGTGCTCCCTTTTGAAGTTCATAAGTAATACTCGTATGTATAAGCAACTTATCAAGGCGTACCTGGAAATACTTTTACTCAAGTTTGTACCACCCAACATGATCAAAATATTTCTATTTCTTTCAGCCATATTGTCATAGAAAAGGAGAAAATGATGGCAGCTAAAGACCACCCAAAATATCCAGTTAGTCCATCCATACTAATCAATATTATCCCTTCCTCTCCCTTAGAGATCGTCTGGGTTTATCCCATGCTGTCTTGAATTCAGATATAGGGCTCCTTTTACATGTTCTATGTTTCTATGTTTCTAGTGGTTTTAGTGTGCACTTAGGGCTCCTTTTATCAAGGTGCGCTACGGGGGTTAGCGCGTCAGACATTTCATCACACGCTAACCCCCAAAAACCTAACGCCTCATCAATGGAGGTGTTAGCGACTAGTGCGGCAGGCGGTTGAACGTATGATATTCTTCGCGTTAACCGCCTACTGCACCTTGATAAAAGGAGCCCTTAGCGTGCGCTAAAATGCCCCGCGTGCTAGCTGCTACCGCCTCCTTATAAGCAGGCGGTAATTTTTCAGCTAGCGCGCTAATCTGATGCATGCGCTAAAAAAGGAGTTCATAGGGCTCCTTTTTTCAAGGTGCACTACGGGGGTTAGCGCGTCAGACATTTCATCACGTGCTAACCCCCGCAGCAAGTCAAAAACCTAACGCCTCGTCAATGGAGGCATTAGCGACTAGCGCGGCAGGTGGTTGAACACGCGGTATTCTGCGCGTTCAACGCCTACCGCACCTTAATAAAAGGAGCCTATAGTCTTCATTTCTACCATCTCCACCGGGAGGCTGTTCTACCCTTTCCTGAAAGAAGCATTTCCTTAGATTTATTTTTCTCTGATTGCATATCTTGGTACTCAATCCCCCCTCTCTGCTAAATGCAAATAATAATCATTTGGCAGTGATAACTATATTTTTGATACCATTCTTGTGTAGTCTGATATGTGCTGGCATGGATCCCGGCACAGCATATTGCAGAGACCTGTGCTTTCTCTCCTTTCTGAGTCTGTTAGAAGCTCGCTTCTTAAGTAATTTCATTAAGGGCCAGAATTTATTCAGTTTAGATTCCTTCTAATTACATTTTAAAAAATCCATTATTGTAAATATTTTGTAGGTGATGTGAAAGTGCTCAGCAATATGACTGAATATGCTGCACAACTTATAAAACAAGAAAGATGACAACTCAGAAGCTAAACTGCTTAGACTTCAGAAGACCCATGGGGGGAAAAATATTAATTTAATGGGAGCAATGTTACAGTAATTACCTTTTAGCTATTATATGAGGTTAGACATTTATCCCTATAGATCCCATAATACACTTAAAGTCATTCCTGCCCCTATGGCCCTTTTAACACACCTTTTGTTGATAGATGTATTGTACAAGATATGTTCTTTGACCAGTAGTGTATGAGGTCAGGCTCTGCTGTTAGCACAAATGTATTTGAACAATAGTTTATGTGCCACTTAACTCCTTGGGAGAAACAGTTAACCTTGCCAGCGAGGACAGATCAGTCATGTATTGGTATTAAAGGCTATATGGGTTTCTTACAATGTGAACTCTGTGGTTACAAATACAATTTTGATTCTTGCATTACTGTGCAATAAAGGTAAGTTATTAAAAACTGATCCCTAGGAGTCATTTTTAGCTGTCCACTCAATGTGACTCTAAAAAGACAACTATTCCTCAATATATATATATATTTTTTGTTGATTTTTAATTTTTTTTTAGCTTCATTAGCTAACTTTAAAGTGTTAATACGTGTATTTTTTATTTTTTTTTTTATTTATAAGTTTTCAATTTATACAATCAAGATGAACTTGTACAGAAAGAAGATTCATGATAAGGGAAATTAACTTGTCACACCAAAACTAAATAAGCAATAATAAACTAACATAAATCTTCTCAAGTCCTCAAATAGATCCAAAATGTGATTCAAATGCGAGTTAACCACAGAAAAGTAGTCTTTATGAAATCATAAGCTATCAGAGAGTAAGGACATTTATTCTATTAAGTACTCTCCTTCTCCAATCGGGACAAGGACAGGAAAGTCATCAGTTGGAGAGGTTCAAAGAAAACATACTGAGTTTTATAATGAATTACACATTTACAAGGGTGTCTAAGAAAAAAAGTTGCCCCTAAAGCCACCGGGTTTTAACAAAAGAAATTCTGTTCTACGCTTTTGAGTCTCCCTTGCTAAATCTGGAAACATTTGTATCTTATAACCTAGAAATTATTTTTGCCTATGTTTATAGAACATTCTCATGAGCCAACTCTTATCGGGGGTAAGTGCAAGCGTCAACAGTAAAGTAGCTAAAACAGACATTTCTCTATCAGATGATTCTAGTACAGCTGCAATGTTCATAGGTTCTTGATTTATTACTTGTTGAGTATCTCGAGTCCTAGTCAGAAGATAATAAACTTGCATGAAGGGTGGTAATGAAGACTCGGGAATTTCCAATATTTCTTGAAGATATCGTTTCAGCATTTCTCTAGGTGTCATCATAGGAACTTTAGAAAAATTGATCAATCTCAAGTTAATACGTGTATTAAAGAAAGTTCAAGCACATTATTTTTAATGAGGCTTATTTACTAACTGGGGGAGGAGGAGCACTTCTGTAACTGAGTGCCTCCATTTAGGTGCCCTGATGCCACAAGAGTCTTTCCTCTAGAGCAGTGTCTCACAAACTTTTTGAAGCCAAGGCACACTAAATACGGGGCCGTGTCTGCAATACGCGGGCATTGAAGTGATGATGTCATGCACATGTGTGACATCATCATATTGACATCCATGCATACAGAGAGGCCTTCCAGATGGGGCCCTGAACTGGCTATTACTATGCCAGTGGGGGCAGGGGTGAGAGGAGGAGAGGTGCTGGCTGACGGCCTACAGGACTTGCCTCTCGCTGCAAGAGGCCAGTGCCGGTGCCTCTCCTCCTCGCTGGTGTCTCACAGCCCACCTGGAATCTTGTTTCAGCACACAGTTAGTGATACGCTGTTCTAGAGGCTTTGAGATGCCCAGATTCCTGATGGAATACTATCACAACTTGGTATCAGAATACATTGATACACAATGGTCCTGATTCTATAAAATATGCTTAAAGTTAGCTGCCTAAATCAGCATGCCTAGCCGATCTAGACGCCTAACTTACCCCCTCCTTTACAAAGCCATGCTAGCGTTTTTAGCGCCGGCCGCTGCAGTAACAGCTCCGACACTCATAGGAATTCTATGAGCATTGAAGCTGTTACTTAGGTGGCCAGCGCTAAAAAACACTAACACAGCTTTGTAAAGGAGGGGGTTAACAAGCAATTAGCGCCTCATAATTGGCTTCAATTAATAATAATTGTGTGGTAGGTGCCTAACTCAGTAGGCACCTACCACTTTAAGGTAGGCACCTACCAGAAAGTGGGCACAATTAGGTGTGGATCTTGGGCATGTTTTACATGTAGATACCAGTGTTTAGGTTGCGAAAACCCTGACATAAATAGGGAGCACCTAAGTCTAGTTTAGCTGCCTTTAGGCGTGATTCTATAAACAGTGCCTAACTTAAGATTGACATGCAATATGCTCCATGTTCCTTTGGGACTATGGGGTCCTTTTACAAAGGCGCAGTAGCGGTTTAACGCGAAGAATACAGCGCGTTAAACTGCCTGCTGCGCTAGTACCTAACGCCTCTATTGACGAGGCATTAGGATTTTTGGTTGCCGCGGGGGTTAGCACGTGATGAAATGTCCGATGCGCTAACCCCCGTAGCGCACCTTGATAAAAGGAGCCCTATGTTTAGGCACTGTTTATAGAATCTGGGTCATAAGGGTTAGTATTTTATATATTAAGTGCAGCCTCCAATTATATAATTGGGATAGGGGATGAGATTTCATATACCATCTCTCTATGGATATAATCAAAGCAGTCTACAAGGCTTATGAGTAAACTACTAAGTCATGGAATTGGAGGAGAAGTGCACGGATGGATCGGAAATTGGCTAGAGAACAGAATGCAGAGGGTAACCATAAATGGGAAATTCTCGGACTGGGAAAAGGTGACCAGCGGCGTGCCCCAGGGCTCGGTTCTTGGGCCCATTTTGTTCAATATTTTTATAAATGACTTGGAAGAGGAAACATCATGCAATATAATCAAGTTTGCAGATGATACAAAACTATGTCGGGCGGTTGGTTCTCAAAGGGACTGTGAGGATCTTCAGAAGGATCTAAACCAGCTGGAAAAGTGGGCGATAAAGTGGCAAATGAATTTTAACATAGACAAATGCAAGGTGATGCATCTGGGAAAGAAAAACAAAGAACATGATTACAAGATGTCGGGGGTGACATTAGCCAAATACGAACAAGAAAGGGATTTGGGGGTGCTGATAGACAGAACCCTAAAGCCATTGGCTCAATGTGCAGCGGCGGCGAAGAAAGCAAATAGGATGTTAGGCATGATTAAGAAGGGGATCACGAGTAGGTCGGAAGATGTTATAATGCCACTTTACAGAACAATAGTCAGACCACACTTAGAATACTGTGTCCAACACTGGTCTCCATACCTTAAGAGGGATAAAATTCTGTTGGAAAGGGTGCAAAGGCGAGCCACAAAACTAGTCAAAGGCATGGAGAATTTAAGCTACAAGGAATGCCTCGGAAAACTGGGACTGTTCACCCTCGAAAAGAGAAGACTGCGTGGGGATCTGATAGAGACTTTTAAAATATTAAAAGGATTTGACCAAATTGACCAGGAAGCAGCATTACTGACATTTTCAGATGTGACACGGACAAGAGGTCATAGCCTGAAACTGAGTGGCAGCAGGTTCAGGACAATTGTCAGGAAGTTCTGTTTCACACAACGAGTGGTGGGCGCTTGGAATGCTCTCCCGGAGGAGGTGGTGGCAGAGGTTACTGTTCTGGGTTTCAAACGCAAGTTGGATGCACACCTTCTTGCAAATCATATTGAGGGATACGGGAAATCCGGGTCTCCAACAAGGAGCACCTAAATGGGCCTCCGCGTGTGCGGATCGCCGGACTAGATGGACCTTGGTCTGTTCCGGTGAAGGCGTTTCTTATGTTCTTATATTCTTATGTTATATAGAGGCAGTTATTTTGTATGTGGGGCAATGGAAGATTGAATGACTTGCCTAGAGATACAAGAAGCTGCAGTAAGAACCAAACCCAGTTCTCCTTGGTTCCCAGGCCACTTTGCTAACCATTAGACTATTTCTACAAAGCATAACTGATTTTAAAATAGTAACACAGGTGGATAAATGAGGTGCTAGGTCTTGTATGAGTCATCCAAAATTAAGCTAATTAATAAACCGGAGAAATAAAATGGAGTCTGAGATGATTTTACAGTGAATTAAAATATAATAATGTCTACGGTTATAATTAAAGCTCAGTTTTTATTCCAGCGTAGTGAATGAACACAATATGTTATATATTTGGTTTATCTTGCTAATTATTGGGCCCTTTACTAAAGCTCAGCAGGCGCTAACAAACATTAGCACACATTAAATACTGGGCATCCTGTTTAATGCCCACGGGCCCAGTGGAACTTAGGGGCTGATTTTATAAATGGCACCTAAATCAACCAGCGCCTAAAAAGAGGCACCAGGTGCGTGTCAATCATGCTTAGGCACCATTTACAGAATTGCAGCAAGCAGCGCCTATATAAAAAATTAGGCACCCGAAATGTAGGCCAGGGTTTTAAAGGTCTACATTTCAGGCACCTAAGTTTTTGGAGAATTGCGCTTAGCGGTGCCTAACTCATGTTCCACTCATAGAAATGCCCACTTAGGCATTAGGTGTCGCTAAGCTCATTTTTAGAATTATCTTTTATAGAATCGGATGGGCGCCTATCGCCCAATATATATATATATATATATATATATATATATATATATATATATATATATATATTTTTTAAACTGAGACTTTTAAGGGTATTTTGCCAATTAAGTTAGGCACCCTTTATAGAATTAACCCCTTAGTGCGCACTAAGCTTTAGTAAAAGGGCGCCTATGTCACTATTGGTTCAGACATTAGCTCATTAATGATATCCACAATGAAATTGGGCATCAGCTTGAGTGTTAATATATGATTTACTATAGGTCATATAGAGGTCAAGATGGTTCCAACCTAATTATCAAAGGGAAAGTCCCCCTCAGAGGGGGGCCATTTACCTATGCTTAACAAAAAAAAGCCTCCAAAGACTCCAGCTTATTCAGAACACGGCAGCCAAGCTGATTTTTGCAAAACGTAAATCTGACCACGTCTCCCCACTCCTGGCCAATCTTCATTGGCTCCCAGTGATTTCCAGAGTCCAATTCAAATGCTCTTGCCTGGCTTGTAAGATTATTCACGGCATCCTTCCTTCCCTAATCCCACTTTCTTTCAACTCCTCGTGCCCTGACTCCACCAGGACCGCCCATAAATTAAAACTATCCTTCCCCTCCCTACATGGTATTCTCCACGCAGGTAAACTGGGAAAATCACTTGTTTTCAAAATCACAGGTCTCTGGAATGACCTTACTATCTCGCTGCGGAACCTGAGCTCCCTCCATTTATTCCGCAAGCAACTAAAAACCTGGCTTTTCTCTAACATGTAATTTCTTTTCCCTTACTTTTCCACTCGATTTATAAACTTATGTAAACCTTTTCCTACCCTTTCTCATTTTTAAGTTCTTGTAAACCGTGCCGAGCTCTACTTCTGTGGAGATGATTCGGTATATAAACTTAAGGTTTAGTTTAGTTTAGAGGACTTGGGGTACATTCATTGCCATAGCTTTCATAAAGAACGCCACCCTCCAACCTATACCACCAGCTTTCAGCATACGTGAAAGTAAGCATGCTGTATTCTACTGCAGTACTTTCAGTCAAGCACATGGAAAGTCATAATAAACCATATTTTTATGTGGGCCAAAAACAATTTATATGTTTAAAAACTTGTAAATGCTCTCCTCTATCATTAGTATACCCATTTTTGAATTGAGACGTGAAGCCTAAGTTTAGATAGAACACCGAAATACAAACTGAAAGATCCCTGCTGAGGCAAGTCAATTTCCATTAGATTTTGGAAAAGAATCTGATAACAGAGAATGGGACTGGGGACAAGAACATCCGTTTTACAAGTGTTGATGTGTACTTGTATGTCTGCTATTTTAGAAACGTACACATTTATGTTTCCCCAAGCTGTCATAGAGCCTGATATCCACGGACTCAGCTACCAGTAAATGAGCGCAGCAAAATGCCAAAGGCTACCCAATGATAGGGACTGCCTTGCACTTAATCCTCCTATCCGTGCACCAAGTTCCAGCACCTTCCTTCCCCCCATGTCACTTACTTACCTTCCTGCCAGATCTTCTACAGCTACAAAAAGAATGTGGCGCAGTGGTTAAAGCTACAGCCTCAGCACCCTGAGGTTGTGGGTTCAAACCCACACTGCTCCTTCTGACCCTAGGCAAGTCACTTAATCCCCCCATTGCCCCAGGTACATTAGATAGATTGTGAGCCCACCGGAACACACAAGGAAAAATGCTTGAGTACCTGAATAAATAAATGTAAACCGTTCTGAGCTCCCCTGGGAGAACAGTATAGAAAACTAACTAAATAAATAGCTAAGAAATAAATAATAATTGCTCTCGTTCAATATCAAGTTACATAAAGCAGCCGTTTTCACCATCTGCCAATTAAAGGGTTAAATGGCAATTAAAGCAAGGAGTAGAGGTAGGTTATAGGGATAGGATTAGAGGTAAGTTACAAAATTAGTCTGGGATCACGGTTCAGGCAATAGGCCTAATGGGCCGCCGCGGGAGCGGACCGCTGGGCAGGATGGACCTCTGGTCTGTCTCAGCGGAGGCACCTTCTTATGTTCTTAAATAAATAAAGGCTTCTCTGACCAGCAAGACTTATCCTCTGCTGCATGACATGCTGGTGTAACTTTCTCTAGGTGGAATGTAGCAGAGGAAAGGTCCCACTAGCTAGAGAAGCAGCCTTTAGTGCTGTGTCTGGCAGGTGGGTAAAAAGCTGAATGGGGGGGAGGGGACACACCATATCTCGGGGGGGGGGGGGGACCATATCTGGGGGAGCATCATACCCGAGGATGCTCACATGCATGTGTTGGAAGGGGTATCTAGGTCTTCCCACACAGAATCCACTGAGTTCCAGCTAAGCCACTGCCAATTTCATTTGCCAGTATCACTTTTAATTCATTTTTCTATACTGTTCTACCAGGAGAGCTCAGAACGGTTTACATGAATTTATTCAGGTGGTCAAACATTTTCCCTATCTGACCCAGTGGGCTCACAATCTATCTAATGTACCTGGGGCAAGGGGGGGGATTAAGTGACTTGCCCAGGGTCACAAGGAGCAGCGTGGGTTTGAACCCACAACCCCAGGGTGCAGAGGCTATAGCTTTAGCCACTGCACCACACTCTCATTCTGGTGGAATAAGGGAGCATGGGGAGATTCCTGAAGGAGTGCTCTGACTGTGCTGTCTTGAATCTGACAGGAAAATCACTTTAACACCATATCCAGCTCTCCCTCAATGTAAAGGTGATCTAGGCTTGTTTAGAGCCACATAATTTTGACTATTCAAAATGCAGTTCATTTAATTTAATTAGGGTTTTATCTAATTTTATTTTTATTCAACTTTATTACTATGTTTATTATTTTGGATTAATTTTGATATTTTGTTTTCATTTTTAATCTTTTGTGGGCTGTGAACATTACATTACATTACATTAGTGACTTCTATTCCGCCTATACCTTGTAGTTCAAAGCGGATTACAAAAGAGCTAACTGGACATTTCCAGTAATGTTACAATTGTTTTTTGGTTACAAAAGAGGTAAGATAGCTGGATAATTTCCAGGAGAACTTGCAAATTGGATAGTAAAATGACTGGACATTTCTAGGTAATATTACAAATAAGTTACAAATAAAATTACATTACATTTTAGGGATCTGTATTCTTGGTTGGTATTTTGAGGAGGAAGAGATTACCAGAGTGGAGGCTTTGGGAGGGGAATTTACCAGGGAGGAGAGGGAAGAGGGAGAGGGTTAAGGTATCTGGATAAATTTTTTGAATAGCAGGGTTTTGATTTCATTTTGAAATGATTTGAGGTCGCCCGTTGCCGTCAGCAGATTGGAGATGGAGTGGTCAAGTGGTCATTAATTTATTGGTTTTATTCTGCTTTGTAATATCTTTAGTATGTAACTAATTATTTATAACGGTGCTTTACTTAGATTGTGAGCCTGTTGGACAGATAGAGAAGTTCCAAGCACCTAATATTAAATATTTTATTGTCTGTCTACCACTGTGAACTTCAAAAATGTATTGGCGGTAAACAAATAAAAATTGCATTATATTGTATTGTATCAGTAGAATTCTCCCTAAAATGATCACCTTCACATAATCTAGATATCTCCAGGAGCAGCAGTAAATCCCAATGTTGATCTCAGCCCACATAACCTGCACCACCAGTTATGTCCCCATAGGGCCAATCTTCCCTGCTCACTCAAGTGCCTTCAAGGGGAATGTTTTGGGCAGGAGGAAATGTGAAAACTCCCCTGTCCCCCAATTTTTTGATCAAAATGTTCATTTTCTTCGTTTTCTTGATATAAAATAAAAAATATCACTTCCATCTGAACCAGAGAAGGAATTTATTCACTAGCTTGGGTTTCCTGATGGCCTTGCAGTGCTTTAGTTTGGGCACTTGCTAGCGGGTGATTATTGAAACAGATGCAACATATATTCCTACATAAGCTATTGGAAAAATACTGGCAGACTTATTAAATTGCCAACACATGTTTGGTCTTTCCAAAACTTGACCTGAGCTGTCCTAACAGTCAAACCTGCTTTGCAAACAATGATTCTATGAATCCCCCCTCGCCCTTCCTCCCCCCGCCTTGAGCTTTATTTGCTATTTAGGTTAATCAAAACCTTATGTCCTCAGTACTCTGGGTCATAAATATGTTCTCAATTTTATTGTAGAATTTATTATTATATTTAAGTCATGTCAGAAGTTAATAATCTTTGTGAGCAGCAGACATGCGTAAGTCAGCAAGTGACCATACTGAGATGGGTCATAATGGTTCTCTATAATGAGAAATTTAGGGGTCCTTTTACTAGCTGCATTAGGCACTAAAGCATACCTAACACAGCAAAAAATGGTCTGACACCAGATGTGCTAAAGCTTCACTTGTTAGTTTTTGCAATGCCGCAAACTAACTGTGCTGTAAATTTATCAGATTATTTTTTGAGGGGGGGGGGGGGTCGGAGCAGAGAGCATGCATTCCTGAGCTAACCAGTTAGAGCATCTACATGACCACACACTAAGGAAGGAATTCAATAAATGACACCCAAAAATTGGCATTGAAAAAATTGAGCACTAAGGCACCTAACTAATCCCCTCCTTTACAAAGCTGCGCTAGCGTTTTTAGTGCCGGCCACAGCGGTAAGAACTCTGACACGCATAGAAATCCTATGAGCACTGGGGTTCTTACCGCCATGGCCGCCACTAAAAATGCTAGCCCGACTTTGGAAAGGAGGGCCATAATTAGTAAACTGGCTTCACTTATGAGCTGTAACAAGTTTATAATAGAAAAAAATATGTTAATTGGGAGATAGGTGCCTATCTTCTTAGACATGATTCTACAAATGTTAGGTGCCTATTGCATGGCGCCTATAGGCTCCTAACACCAAAGTAGGCATGTTTAGTGGTGGAGAAAGACTTATTGCTCCTTTTACATTACATTACATTACATTACATAATTTACATTAGTGATTTCTATTCCGCTTGTGCCTTGCGGTTCTAAGCGGATTACAAGTTAGAAGACTGGACATTTCCAGTAGCATTGCAGTACATATAATCAAGAATGCGTTAAGTTACAATTGTTATTCTGGACTTTTCCAGGATAAATTGGTAGTAGATAGTAGATAGTGATAGGTTGTTTAGACGAATAGAGATAATATTGTCCGGATTCTGTTGTTTAGACGAATAGAGATAATACTGTCCGGATTCGAGGTGTTGCTGGTGGTGGTGTTAGGGTAGTCATGAGAGCATTTTCTAATACTTTTGTGAGGTTATGATGATGGGAAGTGTTTTTTGAAGAGATGAGTTTTGATTTCTTTTCGGAATGCTTTAATGTCTATTGATTTGGTCAGTAGATTGGTGATGGTAGTATCGATCTTTGCTGCCTGTGTCGCTAAAAGGCTGTCATATAGTTTCTTTCGTCGTGTTCCTTTGAGAGGGGGGTGAGTGAATAGGCTCTGAGTTCTCCTTAATCTGTGTGAGAGGTTACGGTGTAGTCTGTTGTTTAGGTAGCTGGGTGCTGTTCCATATATTACTTTGTATAGTAGACAATAGAATTTGAACTGGGATCTTGCTTTTATTGGTAGCCAGTGTGAGTCTAGGTATGCTTTGGTGATGTGGTCATATTTGCCTAGTGAGTAGATGATTCTGAGGGCTGTGTTCTGAACTGTCTGTAATTGTTTTATCATGTAATTTGGGCATGATAGGTATAGGCTGTTACAGTAATCTACAATACTCAGTACTAGGGATTGTACTAATATCTTATATTGATCTTTGTTGAAGAATTTTCTTATTTTTCTTAGGTTACGTATTGTGAAGAATGCTCTTTGGATGATTTTGTGGATTTGAGACTGCATTGTGCAGTTTCTGTCTAGTAGAATTCCCAGGATCTTGAGTGTGCTTTGCATTGGGTACTTGATTGTATTTACTTCTAGTTCTGTGAGAGATGTTTTTTTTTCCCTTTCCAGTAGTAGGAATTTAGTTTTTACTAAGGTGTGCTAGCATTTTTAGCGCATGTACAAGATTAGCGCGTGCTATAGCGTGCGCTAGCCAAAAAATTATAGCCTGCTTAAAAGGAGGTGGTAGCGGCTAGCGCATGGGGCATTTTAGTGTCACTTAGCGTGTGCTAAAACCACTAGCACGCCTTTGTAAAAGGAGCCCTTAGGCACCGCTAGGTGCAATTCTCTAAAGGACTTAAGTGCCTATAGTGTAGGCCTTTAAAACCCTGGCCTACATTGCAAGCGCCTAAGTTTTAAGTTAGGTGCAATTTTATAATAGGTGACTAAGTGTGATTGACAAAAGATAGGTGCCTATCTTTTTAGATGCCACTTACATAATTTCCTCCTAAGTTCTATTCTATAAAAGGAGCAGGCTCTTTATAGCAAGCCCTTTAGTTACCAAAAATCATTTATAAAGTTACCCTTTTAGAATTCTTTGTATTTTTTTCTCTGTTTCATGGTGAATGATAATCATAAATTCAGAAATGTGAGTACGCAAACAGGGTCAGTCCTCCTCAGATAATTTTATTTCTGAAAGATATGAGACAAAAAGTGATATCACCTACATTTGGTAAAACAGAGACAGAGAGACACATATAGGCAGATAAAGAACATATGGCCTATCTAGTCTGCCTAACCATGAAATCTATTATCCCCACTCCCTTAGAGATCCAACATACATGTCCCAAGCTTTCTTTAAATTCAGATACACTTTTCATCTCACCTCTACTGGGAGACTGTTCCAAGCATTCACTACCCTTTCCATGAAAAAAAAAATGTATTCTAAGGTTATTTCTCAATCTGTTCCCTTACACCTTCACCCAATGCCCCCTCATTTCAGAGTTTCCTTTCAATTGAAAGAAACTTGTTTTGTGCATATTTATGCCACTTAGGTATTTAAACGTCTCTATCATATCTATCCTCTCCCGCCTTTCCTCCAAAGTATACAAATATATTTAGATCTTTAAGTCAGTCCTCATATACTTTATGGTCTTCTCTTATATGACTCTCTCTCTATTTTATCATTTCTCATCTTGTCTCCTTTTCTTAGTGGATGGGAAAGGTAATAGGTTTATATACAGCACTTGAGCATTTTAAAGAGTATTTGAGCACTTTTAAGTTAGCATTTGAGCACTTTAAGGCTTTCATCTAACTCAACCAGAAGATTATATCATCAGCCGCCTATAACTGTGGCCGAGAAAACAAAGCTAAGTACAAAAGTTAAATTAAAAACGTGCATTTCTTTACACTGTTTGCTAATGTTATTACACTGGAAATTTGATATTTATAATCAAAATAATAATTCTAATAACATGAATTAATAAGAAAGGAGAACTCCAAGGGACCAATGATAGTTTGCATTAAGGCTAAATTGACAAGACTAGCTCTAACGTCATATATAGCTTCAGGCACTTGATGTATCCCTTCTCCAATGTCAAAGGATATACCAGAATGGTTTTTGAATAAAAAATTTGAAAATTTACAATACTAATAATTAGAAGGAGGAATACTTTCAAGTACAGTCCATCCATTTATTAATAGAGCAATTAGTTGGAGACTTTGGTTGTGGGGTTTTGATTATTATATACAGTATATACAGGTACTTGAATAAGAGTGTTAAGAGTGTTGAGAGTTAAGTGTGGGGGTTTTGTTTTTAGTGGGTTTTTTTTTTTTTCCTGCCTTTTACTAGCTTGGGTTACTTTCTAATGTTAATTGATAATGCCTCTTCATAATGTGGACTCCACGCATTCAGTGCGGCTTTGTATTTTTTTATTTGCATTTTTTTTGCATCTTTTGTTATTTTATTTCAGTATTTTCCTGAGTGTATTGTATTTTTGTTACAATTCATGAAATGGATAATAAAATAGAAGAAACCTGTGTCTACCTAGTGCTAGCATAAATGTACTTCATATGGGATTATTTTTAAAGGACAAGTATGTGAATAACTTCATCATCATCATCATTGTAGTCATTTGGGTTTCTGCCAGGTACTTTGACTTGGATT
Organism: Geotrypetes seraphini; assembly: GCF_902459505.1. Classification (NCBI taxonomy): domain Eukaryota; kingdom Metazoa; phylum Chordata; class Amphibia; order Gymnophiona; family Dermophiidae; genus Geotrypetes; species Geotrypetes seraphini. The sequence continues at coordinate 53,000,110 of NC_047092.1, forward strand.
GGCCACTGTTGGAAAGAGGAAAATTACCTAGTTGGACCATTGGTTTGACCCAGTAGGGCTGTTCTTAAGACCACCAAAGCCAATGATGTGAACTATCCTTCTTTCCAAGATCCTTTCCTGTCCTCAGCTACATGTACGAGTGCCCTTACAGATTCAGCTGACAGGGGCATAACATTAGCTGAACCAAGGAGCAGAAGGAAAGGTTAGGGGTAGGGGTGGGTGGGTGGAGATAAACTGATTAAATGATAATAGAGGTGCGGGATTGGTGGGAACAGTTGTTGGAGAAAGGGAGAGAGTGGGATGAAGAATAGGGATTGGTTAATGGGGTAGAGGATAGAATGTTGAGGAAAGTTTGGCAGTTGAATTCATTCGGGATTTGGGTGTGGGAGAGGGTGGAGGTGAGAGAGGAGGGGTGGAAAGAAGGTTCTCCTCCCTCCCTCCCTGTGGTGGTTTTGGATGGGTTGATGGTTTTTTGGGGATAGGGTAATGAGGAAGGGGGGAGGTAAGGTGGTGGGGTGGGGCAGTCGCAGCTGGGAACAAGGGAAGTGTGCAAAAACATGGGGGATATTGTTTGATGTGGCTGGAATGGGAATTAAATACATGTGATGGGGGAAATAAAGCAATTACTCATGGGCGTCACTGCCATGAGTTGGGGGGGGGGGGTGTCCTGACGATACCGTGGGTCATGCTATGGGGTGAAGTGGCAAGGAGTTGCCTGAAGGGATGAGCTAGTTTCATCACCGAATGGCTCATGAGGGAGAAAGGGGGGAAATGAGGGGTTTCTGGTCCAGCCAAGTTTACTGTGGTGAAATGTTACCAATAGAAGAATTAATTGTTGGAATGTTTAAAGTTGGGGGTTGATAACTAAAGAAAGCTGCGGCCAAACATTTTTCCAATTAAGCAGTGTCTGTGATTTATTATAGTCAAGGTATTAGAGGTTGACTGATGAAGACGAAGTGTGAATGCTAATGTTATGCACTTTGGATGTACAGATCAATCTGCTACTGGATATCATTCAGCCATCTTCTTTCCAGTCTTCCTCTTTTCCTTACTCCTTCAACTCTTCCAAGCATCACTACTTTTATCAACTAATTTTCCATCCTACAGATGTATCCAAACATCACAAGTTTCCTTATTTTGATCTTTTTCACAACCATTACTTTCATTTTCAAATTCTTTCAGAGCTCTCTACTGCTCACCACATCTTTCCAAATTGTTTTCTTTCATTTCAAAAGCATTCAGCTTCCCAGTGTCCACTTTTTAGAGTCTAAGACTCACATGCATGCATCTAGTACTTATTTATTTATTTAATTTAAAAAAATTTATAATCCACTTAAATCCTAAACAGCTTACAAGTAAACATGTACAATTATAAACAAAGCTATACAGTACACTTTACATTACATTGTTAGAACAACATAAAAATAAAAACAGGAGAAAACCCATCCATGCAACCTTATTTTTCTTTCTTCTTCGAGGACATTTTAAACTGTCCCATATCTATATAAATTGTTCGAATCAGTTAAAGGCTAAGACAAAAAAGTGTGTCTTGGGTAACTTCTTAAACAGTGGTATGTTATTACAAAATCATATCACTGCATGCAACTCATTCCATAGAGCTGGTTCTGAAACTGAAAAGCAGGATTTGCTGGTATTAACATATCTGCTTTCATCTCTTTTTTTGTACACCTAGGAGCATTCTATTTTCTGATCTTAATGCCCTATTTGGTTTATATCTTTTCAGGCATTTGGTCAGGTAATCAGGTAAAATACCACATATCCCTTGATGGATTATTTTCAAAATTTTGAATTGTACTCGGTAGCAGATTGTTAGCCAATGCAGTTTCTTTAAAATCAGTGTTATATGTTCATATCGTGATTTCCCCTAAAAATCGCGTGCTGCTGAATTTTGTTGCGATCTGCTGCTTTCAAACGGACAGATGGAAGGTCCAGGTAAATACCGTTACAGTAATCAAGCTCTGAAAGCACTAATGCTTGCAAAACTTGTCTCAGATCTCAACCTGGTCATAAAATTTTCAGTTGGAGTAATTTTCTAATTGTGAATTATGCAGCCTGCACTATTCTTCCTCTTTGAGATTTAAATGATCATTTTGCCTCAAGAATTACCCCCCAAGATTTTGATCTCCTCATTAACTGTAATCAAATGATCATTTAAGAGTATATCACGGGGCCAAAGGTGTTCCTGCCATTCTCCTACAATCATTATTTCTGCTTTCTCAATATTCAAATTCAAACCATTATCAGACATCCATTTATTAATCTTACTCATATGATCTTTAATTCCAGGAACAGTTTCCCACCCCATCCCTTAATTGTGAAAAAGAAAATGGTTCAAACATATATTCTGTACGAAACCTCCATCTCTTTAACAGATTTCCTAAAGGGGACAAATGTTGAAAAGAATCGCAGACAATGCTGATCCTTGCGTAACACCTCTTTGAACCAAAACTTTGTGTGAAATTTCCCTGTTGTTGCAAACACACATCTTTCTCCTTACCAGGAATGATCTAAGCCATTCCCATATTGTTCCTGCAATCCTGAGCTGTCTAATGGCCTCTTTTACAAAGCCACATTAGAAGCTGCGCTGCGCTAACGGCCCCGAAGCCCATAGAGATTTAAAGGGCTTCGGGGCTGTTGCTGCGCAGCTTTGCAGTAGAGGCCGTAAGTCTCAGTAGTAATAGTTCAGGATCTAGGCAATCAAAAGCAGCAGAAATGTCGAGAGAAACCATACAAAAACACATCCCTCAGTCTACAGTACACCTAAACGCAGCTCATTAATTGTAGCTAACAGTAAAGGGCTCCTTTTACTAGTAAACGCAGGATTTTAGCGCGCTACGCTTCTAGAACTAATGCCAGCTCAATGCTGGTGTTAATGTCTAGCCCACACGGCAATTCAGCACGCGCTATTCTGCGCGTTAAAGCCCTAACACACCTTTGTAAAAGAAGCCCAAAGTTTCCACACTGTGTGCTTTCCTAAATCCAAATTGATTTTTATCCATGCAGTAATTTTGATCTACAAACTCTTCTAATTGCAGCAGCGCTGCTTTTTCCATTACCTGGGCTAAGAAAGGCAAAACTGAAATTGGTCTGAAGTTACCTACCGTATTTTCACGCATATAACGCGCGCGTTATACGCGTTTTTACCTACCGCGCATACCCCTCGCGCGTTATATGCGTGAGCGCGGTATACCAAAGTTTTAAAACATAGTTCCCACCCCGCCCGACGCCCGATTCACCCCCCCAGCAGGACCGCTCGCACCCCCACCCCGAACGACCGCTCGCACGCGCTCCCATCCGCACCCGCATCCACGATCGGAGCAAGAGGGAGCCCAAGCCCTCTTGCCCGGCCGACTCCCCGACGTCCGATACATCCCCCCCCCCCGGCAGGACCACTCGCACCCCCACCCCGAACGACCGCCGACTTCCCGACAATATCGGGCCAGAAGGGAGCCCAAACCCTCCTGGCCACGGCGACCCCCTAACCCCACCCCGCACTACATTACGGGCAGGAGGGATCCCAGGCCCTCCTGCCCTCGACGCAAACCCCCCTCCCCCCAAGAACCTCCGACCGCCTCCCAGCCGACCCGCGATCCCCCTGGCGACCCCCACGACCCCCCCACCCCCCTTCCCCGTACCTTTGGTAGTTGGGCCAGAAGGGAGCACAAACCCTCCTGGCCACGGCGACCCCCTAACCCCACCCCGCACTACATTACGGGCAGGAGGGATCCCAGGCCCTCCTGCCCTCGACGCAAACCCCCCTCCCCCCCAAGAACCTCCGACCGCCCCCCAGCCGACCCGCGATCCCCCTGGCGACCCCCACGACCCCCCCACCCCCCTTCCCCGTACCTTTAGTAGTTGGCCGGACAGACGGGAGCCAAACCCGCCTGTCCGGCAGGCAGCCAACGAAGGAATGAGGCCGGATTGGCCCATCCATCCTAAAGCTCCGCCTACTGGTGGGGCCTAAGGCGCGTGGGCCAATCAGAATAGGCCCTGGAGCCTTAGGTCCCACCTGGGGGCGTGGCCTGAGGCACATGGGCCCAACCCGACCATGTGCCTCAGGCCGCGCCCCCAGGTGGGACCTAAGGCTCCAGGGCCTATTCTGATTGGCCCACGCGCCTTAGGTCCCACCAGTAGGCGGAGCTTTAGGATGGATGGGCCAATCCGGCCTCATTCCTTCGTTGGCTGCCTGCCGGACAGGCGGGTTTGGCTCCCGTCTGTCCGGCCAACTACTAAAGGTACGGGGAAGGGGGGTGGGGGGGTCGTGGGGGTCGCCAGGGGGATCGCGGGTCGGCTGGGGGGCGGTCGGAGGTTCTTGGGGGGGAGGGGGGTTTGCGTCGAGGGCAGGAGGGCCTGGGATCCCTCCTGCCCGTAATGTAGTGCGGGGTGGGGTTAGGGGGTCGCCGTGGCCAGGAGGGTTTGGGCTCCCTTCTGGCCCAACTACCAAAGGTACGGGGAAGGGGGGTGGGGGGGTCGTGGGGGTCGCCAGGGGGATCGCGGGTCGGCTGGGGGGCGGTCGGAGGTTCTTGGGGGGGAGGGGGGTTTGCGTCGAGGGCAGTAGGGCCTGGGATCCCTCCTGCCCGTAATGTAGTGCGGGGTGGGGTTAGGGGGTCGCCGTGGCCAGGAGGATTTGGGCTCCCTCCTGGCCCGATATTGTTGGGGAGTCGGCGGTCCTTCGGGGGGGGGGGGGAGGGATGTATCGGACGTCGGGGGGGGGGCATCAGGCTTTCAGGATGGGGACAGACCTTCAAGGGGGGACAGTGCACGGAAGTCAGGGGGGGTGAACGGAGAGTCGGGACAGCGCACGGAAAGTCAGGGCGGGCGAAAGGAGCGTCGGGCAGCATGCGCGGTATACCCGTGAGCGCGGTATATCAAAGTTTTTGTGCAAATCATCGTGATTTCTGCGCGCTATATCCGTGTGCGCGTTTTATACGGGTGCGTGTTATTTGCGTGAAAATACGGTAGTTGCTCTTTATCTAGCCCTTCTGTCTTAAGTACTGGTTTTACAATACCAACTTTACAACTCTCAGGGAACACTCCAACATTAAAGGACTTATTTATTAATTGTGTCAAAAATGGAGCAATCTCTCCTGAAATTTGACTTAAAATTTATGAAGAACAAGGCTCATGATATGCTCTAGCTACTGTAAGAGTTTGAGTCACTTTCTCAACTTCCGTGATAGTAATATCTTGAAATTTATCCCATTTCACTACACAAAAAACAAAAAAAATGACCCCAAAATATCCACAGAGAAGAAAATCCAGAAGAAACCAAAAGAAACTCTGTGGAATGCTGATGTTCCAAAATGGACTTTATTTGAAAATGTCAAAGTTCCAAAGGTACACTAATATCATCCATATAAAATAAAATCATCCACATAAAAGTAAAATGATCCACATAAAACCTTAAAGGACCTAGTCCGCTAGGGATGCCGGACCCAACACGGTCCGTGTTTCGACAAAAAGTCTTCTTCAGGGGTCCCTATAATGATGAATACGTGGGAAATCTAATATGTGGTGATCCATTGCAAATGCAAGCAGTCTCTCACTTCCGGCTCACCACATATTAGCTTTCCCACGTATTCATCATTATAGGACCCCCAGGGACCCCTGAAGAAGACTTTTTCTCGAAACACGGACCGTGTTGGGTCCTGCATCTCTAGCGGACTAGGTCCTTTAAGGTTTTTATGTAGATCATTTTACTTTTATGTGGATGATATTAGTATACCTTTGGAACTTTGACATTTTCAAATAAAGTCCATTTAGGAACATTGGCATTCCACAGAGTTTCTTTTGGTTTCTACTACACTCTCTTTGACCACAGCCTTCATTGCCTTACTGCCATTTTGACCTCCCCCATTCACGCATGATTTACTCTCTATTTATTTAGGGGTCCTTTTATTAAGGCATGCTAACCGATTTAGCATGCGCTAACAATTAGTGCATGTTACATGCTAACACATCCATAGAATATAATGGGCGTGTTAGCGCGCGCTAATTCGGCTAGTGGGTATTTATTTAAAACATTTTTGATCCACCTTTGTCCAAGGCGGTTCACGGTATTACATACATATTTCAGGATTTGCACAACATAAAAATTTCATATTTCAGCAAAAATCACAAGATTATACCATCTCAACCTATAAATTACACCTTAACTGCTCATCTACTACATTACTTCAATCAAGCAGTACAAATCTAATAACCTGCAAAAAAAGATGATATTCAGAAAGTAAAATATTAACTCAAGGAGCAGAATATTAGCTTAAAAAAGCTTGAACAAACAGATGGGTCTTAAGCAACTTTCTAAATTGCAATAGATTTCTACAAAACCGTAAGGTACCAGACAATGTAATAAACCACAAAATTATTTGCAGGAGGTTCACTACACCCTTTGTCTCCATGACTTCTTTCATTTAAAACTCTTGCAATTTTATAGAACTTTCCGGGGCGATTCACTGCTAACCTGATCTTCTCCTGGATGTGTGTCCGCTTTTCATTTTCATATAAATGCAAGTATACTTTCAGATATATCTCATAATCTTCTACGTCTCTTGATTTTCTCCGTCTCTCCGTTTGTCAAACTTCCTGTCTCGCAAAGTACTGGAGCTAGTTGAGATTTGAGCAAAGTACACATACTCTCCCTTTATAAAAGTAAGCCCTCGGATTCTATAAATGACATCCAAATTTAAGCACACAATTAGGGCATGCGGTTATAGAATAGATTCAGTTTTAGGCACAACTTAATTGGTTAATTAATGCTAAATTGCCATTTAATTAGTGCTAAGTATCAATAGTTATCCTTAACAAGTACTAATTGGCAAAAATTTTTAGCTTCATGATTAACTGGTTTATGTCCTTATGCTATAAACTGACCCGCAGATTTTATGAAAAAATGCCTAAAGTTATAAGCAGGCCTAGCCAATCTAGGTACCTAATTGGTTGTACAGTTTGTGTTGCAATTCACAATAAACAAAATACAAAAAAAAAAAACACCTTAATCAGTGTTTTATAGTATATAGTATAGTTGTATAGTTATATAGTAACATAGTAACATAGCAGATGACGGCACATAAAGACCCGAATGGTCCATCCAGTCTGCCCAACCTGATTCAATTTAAATTTATTTTAATTTTTTCTTCTTAGCTATTTCTGGGCAAGAATCCAAAGCTCTGATATGCCTGCCCTCTCTTTAGATATGTGTTTGGAGAGAACATATTGGATATATATTTAGGAAAAATGTTTTTGAGCAAAAGTGTTATTTCTTGAAGGAAGAAGCTGTTTCAGCTTTGTGCTAAGGATTTAAAAGTACTGGAGAAGTTTTTTGACCCTCCGTGTTCACCCTATAGTTCTTGAAAATATTTGCACTCGGGTAGGATGTTGTATTTCAAATATATTTATTGAATTTTAAGTAACCAACACAGAGATACAAAAAGAAAAAAAAAAGGATAATGAACAAGTGAGCAATGAGATTCAATCGAACCAACCAGATAACAGAAGAGTGCATAATACAGAGTACATATGATATGGTTAATAATTTTCATTGCAAAAGAGAAAAAACACAAGAAAACCTGGAGGTTCAAAAGAACCCACTGAGGAACCTGGAGAGGAGAAAGAGAGAAAGGAGGGAGGCAAATAGAAGGAGAGGAGAAAGAAGTAGATCAGGTAGAAAATGGAAAAAGGAGAAGAGGGACCATAATGAAGTAGGAATGAGTGAAGAATGTTAAGTAAAGAACAGAGGGAGATGATTGAGAGATACGGGGTGGACATCCCATGCCAGCCTACGGTAATGGTTAGAGACAAAAAGGAGAGAGAAAGGTGGATTGAACAAGATCAAAAGAAAACAGAGGAAAGACAACGGTTAAGGAGAGTAGTGTCGGATGGGTAGGATGTTGTTATAAGACCCGTTTTGTTTTATATCCTTTTGAAGCTCATTATCCAGATAGCAGATCTAGGCAATGGATATTCATGAATAATAAAAATGCTTCCCCCATTGGAAATTTCTTCCCATTTCTGTTAAATTTAATATTTCCTTCAGAACCCCCTCCTCCCTTAAACTATGCTGTCTGCCTGAATATTACATTTATTTATTCAATTTTCTATACCGTTCTCCCAGGGGAGCTCAGAACGGTTTATATATATTTATTCAGGTACTCAAACAGTTTTCCCTCTCTGTCCCGGCGGGCTCACAATTTATCTAACATACCTGGGGCAATGGAGGGATTAAGTGACTTGCCCAGGGTCACAAAGAGCAGCATGGGTTTGAACCCACAACCTCAGGTAGCTGAGGCTGTAGCACTGCGCCACACTTTCCCCATATGAGTTTGAAGTTGTTCCAGTATTGCATATCACCCTTTCCTGACTACAGTCCTACTTCAAAATTGTCATTCCAGTAAGCAGCAGTGATCTCCACTCTTCCCTTCCCCAGTAACACCATTTTGAAAGATGGCTTCTCCACAGTGATGTAGTAAGGAGGGGGGGGGATCGACCACGGGGGGGGGATCGATCACGGGCACCCTCTTGATAGGGGCACCAGTACCTGTCCTCCCACCCTCACTACCGTGCATGTGCACCGCTTCCCTTCCCTATACCTTTTTAACATTCATGGCGCAAGCGGCAACCCCAACCTGCTGCTCACTTCCTGGACTCGTGCCTAGGAAGTGACATCAGAGGAAGAGCCAATGCTGACGCGAGCAGCAGGTTGGGATTGCTGCTCACGCCCTGAGCATTAAAGAGGTATGGGGGAAGGGAAGAGGTGTATGCATGTGGCAAGAGGGGGCAGGGAAGGAGTGGATGGGTGTGGTGGCGGAGCAGAGGGTGATGGATGGGCACCACTGCCCCAGGCGCCTCTCACCCTTTGCTGCACCACTGCTTCTCCAAATCCCTATATTGCAATATGTTGCTAAGTAACACCATGTTGACACACAAAGAAGCACGATTTCCATCTGTAGCAAAAAGTTGACCCAAATGTGGTCACTAATCCATGAAACTTTTGTGCATTAGTATTTTGGCCACTGAGGGTTCCTTTTACTAAGGTGCACTAATGTTTTTAGCGCATGCAGGAAATTACCGCGCGCTACTCTTCTAGAACTAACGCCAGCTCAATGCTGGCATTAATGTCTAGCATGCGCGGCAATGTAGCGCGTGCTATTTCACACATTAAAGTCCTAGCGCACCTTAGTAAAAGGAGCCCTGAGTATCTTGTAATTGGTTTTAGGCGGTCTTCTACTCTTAGCTGCTGAAATCTATTCTCACATCAGCTGTTAATGAGTGTTGGCAAGAGTAAAGGCACGATGTTTAAAACAATGGAAAAATGTGTGTCTCTAACTTCATTTTACAAATGTCTACGTCATTCTTACATGAAATATTGCACAATGTTGGGTTTTTTTTTGTTTTTTTTTTCTAAGGTTCCTTAATTAAGAATGCTGAATGTTAAAAATTAACAAAAAGGTTTAACAGAAATCTTAAGAAATGAAGTTCTCTGAATGGTTATTCACAAATCGATTTATCTTCACAGGTTGTTTGTTTTCCCCAAGAGCTACATCCTTATCTGGTCTCATATCAGAAGGAATGAGTAGGGGAGCTCTAATGCTGAACCTATGATGTATTCATAAATCAGGACTTTCAGAGCCTGTCATAGGCTCCATAATGAGGGTCATTATTCAGGCAGAGTGTCAAAACTACTATCAAAGGACCTTCTAGGAATCACAATCATTCTGTTTCTTGTTAAATAAGCAATGTAGTACACAAAAATGGCAAACAAGAAGCAGGTCAATTTGATACAGTATGAGGGCACGGAGATCTCTAGAGTAATTTACCCTCTGGGAATCCTGATGGCTGGTGAGATAAATTATAGGTACCCTCAGAAAAAGATTAATGGTAATAAAACAATCCCTAGAAGATTTTCAGAAAAATTGTCCAGATGAACATATGGCAACTAAATAACTAACAGAGAAGACAGTCTAGGAAGGCAAATGTTGTACTGGTAGTAGTTGTAGGAACTCTCCAATAAACACCAGTATCTTTTTATAAAACGGATCATAGGCTATTTTAACTTACTAAAACAGTTTAATCCCTCAAGACTTGACATTCAGTGGGAGCGGCTCTTGCACAAATAAGTCCTGCTCACCAAGTCATACCCAGAAATTCCAGTCAGACCACTTTGGACGTTAAGTAACATAAGATCCTCTTTTGATTCCTCTTCCTTTAGTTTACTGTTGCAGTGTTTAATCCTCAGTACTGATTATTGTAATATCGTTTACTATGCGGGTCTTCTGAGAAATCTTTATAGATTACTAGCTGATGCCCCGGCGTTGCACGGGTATTTAATTATAGCAATAACACTGAAAATGGATTCAAATAAAGATATTTTATAGTGGTGAATGAAATTATTTTTTTACAGCTTAATAAAAAGTACAATAATCAAATTATAATGTGAAATATTTGACAAAATGAATACAATACAACTAACGCAAAATGTGATTATAAACAACAATTTTAGTTTCACCTCCTGGAGCAAGAACATATAAATTATTGGGTGAACCCACCCTTGAGCAAGCAACATAGAGTTGTGGGCCGCGAGACCCCCAGAACATATCACCCCAGGTAGTGAGGGATCTGCATACCAAGTTTCGTTCAAATCGGTCAAGCCGTTTTTGAATTACTGTGAGAATGGCAGCTTTTTACATTTTTTCCATTGACATGAATGGGTGAAATCTGATTTTCTGTTTGTAGCTCCGCCCACATGTTCAGGTGGGCCGCGAGACCCCCAGAACATATCACCCCAGGTAGTGAGGGATCTGCATACCAAGTTTCGTTCAAATCGGTCAAGCCGTTTTTGAATTACTGTGAGAATGGCAGCTTTTTACATTTTTTCCATTGACATGAATGGGTGAAATCTGATTTTCTGTTTGTAGCTCCGCCCACATGTTCAGGTGGGCCGCGAGACCCCCAGAACATATCATCCCAGGTAGTGAGGGACCTGCATACCAAGTTTCTTGTCAAATCGGTCAAGCTGTTTTTGCGTGATCGCGGCACATACACACATACATACACACATACATACCTCCGATTTTATATATATAGATGACTGATTTGGAATACAGCCCTACGGTTAATTTTTAACCTCAAAAAGTCAGACCATGTCACTCCTTTTTATCTTAAGCTGCCCTAGCTCCTGGTTGAGCCAAGGGTTATTTTAAAATTTGGATCACTGTTCTAAAAGGTTCTATTTGGTCTTACAGCAAATTATCTTCTGCAATAGTTTACTCAATGGAATTACTCAGAAGGAAATCAGACGCCTACAAATAATTCAAAACACCGCCATTAAGCTCAATACGAAATCTAAAAAATTTGATCACATGACTCCTCTCTTACACAAAGCACACTGGTTGCCATTAAAACATAGGATTTCTTACAAAATTTCATTAATAACCTTCAAAACTTTAACTAAAACCCCTCAATTCATCGAAAAATATCTTATTTCTTTCGAGCCTGCCTGCATCCTTAAATCTTAAGAACATAAGAACATAAGAAGTTGCCTCCGCTGAGGCAGACCAGAGGTCCATCTCGCCCAGCGGTCCGCTCCCGTGGCGGCCCATCAGGCCCATTGCCTGAGCAATGGTCCCAGACTATCCCTATAACCTACCGCTACTCCTATCTGTACCCCTCAATTCCTTTATCCTCTAGGAACCTATCCAAACCTTCTTTGAAGCCTTGTAACGTGCTTCGGCCTATCACAGCCTCCGGAAGCGCGTTCCATGTGTCCACCACCCTCTGGGTGAAAAAGAACTTTCTGGCATTTGTTCTAAACTTGTCCCCTTTTAATTTCTCCGAGTGCCCTCTTGTACTTGTGGTTCCCCATAATCTGAAAAATCTGTCCCTGTCTACATTTTCTATACCCTTCAGGATCTTGAAGATTTCTATCATGTCTCCTCTAAGTCTCCGCTTTTCCAGGGAGAACAGCCCCAGCTTTTTCAGTCTGTCAGTATATGAGAGGTTTTCCATACCCCTTATCAGTTTAGTTGCTCTTCTCTGGACTCCCTCAAGTACCGCCATGTCCTTCTTGAGGTACTGCGACCAGTACTGGACACAGTACTCCAGATGCGGTCGCACCATTGCACGATACAGTGGCAGGATGACCTCCTTTGTCCTGGTCGTGATACCCTTCTTAATGATACCCAACATTTTGTTTGCTTTTCTTGAGGCTGTGGCGCACTGTGCCGACGCCTTCAAAGATGGTCCCTTTCCCAGGTCTCTTTCAAGGTTACTTACCCCTAGCAGTGATCCTCCCATTTTGTAGCTGAACATCAGGTTCTTTTTCCCTACATGCATGACCTTGCATTTCCCTACGTTAAAGTTCATTTGCCATTTTTTGGCCCATTCTTCTAGCGTCGTTAGGTCCCTTTGGAGATCTTCGCAGTCTTCCATGTTTTCAACCCAGCGGTAGAGTTTGGTGTCATCCGCAAATTTAATAACTTCACAATTTGTTCCCGCCTCCAGGTCATTAATAAATATATTGAACAGGAGCGGTCCCAACACCGATCCCTGTGGAACTCCGCTCGTGACCCAATGCCAGTCTGAGTAATGGCCCTTTACTCCAACCCTCTGTTTCCTGTCTGCCAGCCAGTTTTTGATCCATCGGTGGACCTCCCCTTGCACCCCGTGTTTCCACAGCTTTTTAAGCAGTCTTTCGTGCGGTACCTTGTCGAAGGCTTTTTGAAAGTCAAGGTAAATGATGTCAATGGATTCCCCTTTATCCACCTGTCTGTTTACCCCCTCAAAGAAGTACAATAAGTTTGTGAGGCATGACCTACCCTTGCAGAAGCCGTGCTGGCTCGACTTTAGCTGTCCATTGTTTTCTATGTGTTCACAGATACTGTCCTTAATCAGCGCTTCCATCATCTTTCCCGGGACCGAGGTCAAGCTCACCGGCCTGTAGTTTCCCGGGTCCCCCCTTGAACCCTTCTTGAAGATGGGCGTGACATTTGCAATTTTCCAATCCTCCGGGATCTCTCCAGTTTTTAAGGATAGGTTACATACTTGGCGAAGTGGCTCTGCTATTTCGTTCCTTAGTTCCTTGAGTACCCTTGGGTGAATGCCGTCTGGACCTGGCGATTTGTCGCTCTTTAGTCTGTCTATCTGCCTAAGGACATCCTCCTGGCTTACCTCTAGTTGGACCAGCTTTTCATCCCGATCCCCATTTAAGATGTCCTCCGGTTCCGGAATATTGGATGTGTCCTCCCTCGTGAAGACTGACGTGAAGAACTTATTTAACCTGTCTGCTATCTCTTTTTCCTCTTTTACCACTCCTTTTTTGTCTCCATCATCCAATGGCCCCACTTCTTCCCTTGCCTGTTGCTTCCCCTTCACATATCTGAAGAACGATTTGAAGTTTGTTGCTTCCCCTGCTAGTCTCTCCTCATATTCTCTTTTAGCTTTCCTAACCACACGGTGACACTCCCTTTGGTGTTCTTTGTACTCCTTTTGGTTGTCCTTTGTTTGATCCTTTTTCCATTTTTTGAACGATGCTTTCTTGTCACTTATCGCCTTTTTCACTGCAGTTGTTATCCACGCTGGGTTTTTTGTTCGGTTTTTTTTGCACCCCTTCCTGAATCTGGGGATATACAGGTTCTGTGCCTCTTGCACCGTGCCCTTGAGTAGGGACCAGACTTTTTCTACAGACTCCATCTTCCTTGCGCTACCGTTGAGTTTCTTTCCCATGCCATCATAATTCCCATGCCATTTTCCTCATGCCATCATAATTCCCTTTTTTGAAGTTGAGTGCTGTTGCTGTGGTTCTTTTCACCTTTGATGATCCAATTTCCAGCTTGCACTGGATCATGTTGTGATCGCTGTTTCCTAGGGGTTCTAGCACCGCCACCTCCTTTGCAGGTCCCCCTAGCCCGTTGAGGATTAGGTCGAGAGTGGCATCCCCCCGTGTTGGTTCCGTGACCAGCTGCTCCATGAAACAGTCCCTCGTGGTTTCCAGGAATTTGGTCTCCCTTATGCAGTTTGAGTGTCCAATACTCCAGTCTATCCCAGGGTAGTTGAAGTCTCCCATCACCATCACGCTTCCGCTTTTGCATATCTGCCTCAGCTCAGCCTCCAGGTCCTGGTCGAGTGCTTCCGGTTGTCCAGGTGGGCGATAGTACAGGCCCAATTTTATGTCTGCTCCAGTTCCTCCAGGTAGCTTAATCCATAGTGATTCCAAGTCGTCTGCCCTTACTGTTGTTTCCATCCTGGTTGAAGGTATGGAGTCCTTTATATAAAGCGCTATTCCTCCACCCTTCTTGTGTGTCCTGTCCCTCCTGTAGAGTTTCTACCCTGGTATGGCTACATCCCATTTGTTGTCATCAGTCCACCACGTTTCTGTGACTCCTATTATGTCCAGGTCCTTTGTACTGGCTATGACTTCTAGTTCTCCCATTTTGGCTCTTAGGCTCCTAGCATTAGTATATAGGCAATTTAAGTCCTGGTTGTTTGCCTTTTCCGCTGGTTCTCCTCATGGTTTGGCGCCCCTGCCAACCTCCTCATGGGTTGCCAGCCCCCGAGCATTGTTGTGTTCATCCCCATTCTGCGGTGTGCCTGTGTTGTCCTCAGCCTGCTTCCCCATGTTTGGATGACCCTCTGGCTCCTGTTATTGTGAATAATCGGTACAAAATGCCAGGACATCTTCTCAGTAGTTGCGCCTCAGCTTTGGAACTCCCTTCCCACCTTCTTGAGAGAAGGAAAAAAACCTAGATTACTTTAAAGGCCTTCTCAAGAGCCATTTATTTAAAGATGCATACAAATCCTACACTTTTTTTCCATATTTCAACTTCCAAAAGAAACAATTTTCAGCTTCCCTATATCTTTTGTACTTTCCATAATTATTTTCTGTTCTATATCAATTGTATTTCTTCCCAACTTACCTTTCATTTCACATCAGTTAAGTTTGACTTGTTTCATGTTAGTTATGCCATTTGTTTTAAATGCTGTTTTAAAATGCTCATGTTATAATTATTTGTATTTTTATTGGTTTTATTAATATTAATCTCCTTTATATCCTACCGGTAACTTGCTTAGAAGCTTTGATAAGTGATAGAATCAAATTATAATAAAAACTTGAAACTTTTACATTTTTTAATGGCTGTCCCAAAACATTTCCAATGAATTTTGACATTCTTTGCCTTTCCTTCTGTTAAGGATTGTCGATATAAAATATATTTTGACAGGTTATTTTCTTTTCAGGCAGCAGCTAGAGATAAAAAGAAGCATAATCGAAAGAAGCATCTATGTCCATTTTGGGCCTAAGTCGCTAGTCGCCTAAAGTCCATTCTCAAAAATAAGTCCAAAATATTATTTTTTCTGAGAATCATCTAACTGAACGTCCATCTGTTTGATCGCCCAGACCCATTCTCATCCAAAAATTTGTCAAAGTCAGAAATGGCTAGAACAAGACCTTTTAGACATGGTAGGAGCCAGTAAAGGGATGGACTGGACACCCAGACATAGCAACACAGTAGTGGGGCTTCTTACAGGGCACTGCTGCGAACTTCTCAAAAAGGGTGCCATATACACATCTCACTACAACTTCATTATAGATCACGGTGAGCCCCTCAAAACACCCCTAAAACCTACTAGACCCACCTATCTACAACCCCAATAGTCCTCATGGCTGCAGGTGGCACCTGTATGGCAGTACAATAGGATATGTTCCACCATAAATGCAATAGTTAGAATGGCTTATGGGTCTGGGTCCTCCTCTCTATGGTTCACTAGCCCACCCCCTAGTCTACTTAAGCCACTTCTGTGCTGCTCTACTAGGCTTTGCTATGCCAGGTGCTGATATTCTGGAGGCAGGTATGTATGTTTTTATTCCGATTTTTATGGTGTGTGTGTGTGTGTGGGGGGGGGGGGTCAGTGATCACTGGGGCAGTGTATAAGAGTAAATACTTTGGCCCTGATTCTACAAAGTGCATCCCGATTATAGGCAGCTGTAGGCGTCCTACAGCTGTCTAATCAGCCAATCGGGATGCACGTTTTTAAAAAAAATGCTCCCCAGGCAGGCTGCCTATATTGAAGACGCCTCCGAGAACCTAGGGAGGCTCGCAAGACGCCTAAGCTTGCCTAAGGGCCTTAGGCGGGCCTTAGGCGAACCTAGGAGGCCCTACGTGTCTCCCTAGTAGAGGAAGAGATGCTTAAAATGTAGGCCAGCAAAATGCTGGTCTACATTGTAAGTAGACGCGGCCGCTATACTTATCGCGGCAAGAGATCTCCCTGTTGCAATAAGTATAGCGGCCGCAGCCGCCTGTCCCATCATTGGCAGGAGGATGCCCAACTTCTCCTGCTGGAACCCCGGACCTGGACCCCCCTCCCCCCCAAACTGGTAATCGCCGGCAGGAGGATGCCCAACTCCTCCTGCTGGAACCCCCAGGCCCCCCCCCTCCCAAACTGGTAATCGCCGGTAGGAGGATGCCCAACTCCTCCTGCCGGAACCCCCTGGACACCCCCTCCCCCCAAACTGGTAATCGCCGGCAGGAGGAAGCCAAACTCCTCCTGCCAGAACCCCCCGGACCCCTTCCGGACCCCCCATGCTAACGACGACCCCCCCCAACTAACCTCCCTCCCCCAACTAATCTTTAAATGTTGGTCGGCTGGACGGGTCTTGCTGCCATCCAGTTGACAGGTCCGCCTCGTGGAAATGAGACGGGCCCCTTCCTGGCCCATCCCCGCTAAATCTAAGGCCTGATTGGCCCAGGCTCTAGAAGCCTGGACCAATCAGGCCTTAGGCATAGCGGGTCCGCCCATCCCCACTAATCCTAAGGCCTGATTGGCCCAGGTGCCTAGCCTGTGCCAATCAGGCCTTAGAATTAGTGGGGATGGGCGGACCCGCTATGCCTAAGGCCTGATTGGTCCATCTCCTCCCTTACCAGGCTTATAAATTCTGATTTATTATCGGGCCTGTTCTCCACAGAAATGGGACACATTGCCTTGTCCCCTCTTCTGAAAAAAGCCGTTCTCGACCCTTCCTTACCATCTAACTACCGCCCCATAGCAAATATCCCTCTCCTAACTAAACTGCTAGAGGCCATAGTTGCCACCCAGCTCTCTTCTTACCTAGAGAGATTCTCCATCCTCCATCCCTTCCAATATGGCTTCAGACCCAGCTTCAGCACCGAATCCCTCCTAGTTTCCTTAATTTCTAAGGTGCAACAACTACATTCTCGTAACAAATTCGCTGTCCTATTACAATTCGATCTCTCTGCAGCTTTCGATGTTGTCCACCACGACATACTACTTTATCAACTTTCCGAGATAGGAATTGACACCACCGTCCTAAAGTGGTTCTCAAACTTCCTACGCTCTCGCTCCTACACTGTCAACACAAATGGCACCATGTCCTTTCTCTTTAACATCTATATGTCCTCCCTGAAGCTCCTCCAATTATCTCCCCTTGAAACAATCTACACATATGCTGATGACATCCTTGTCCTCCTTAAGACAGACCAGAACCTCACCAACCTCCACGAAAACATTACAGCTTGCATAATGAGACTCCATTCCTGGTCTTTCTCGGTACAGATCCACATGCTGAGGAAAGTAAGATCCTATTTTCGCCAACAACATTTCGCCGTCCTTGTCCAATCCATCATCCTCTCCAAACTAGACTACTGCAATTCCATCTACTTAAGCCTATCAAAAAAAAGTCTTCAAAGACTCCAGCTAATCCAGAATACTGCAGCCAAGTTGATCTTTGCAAAACGCAAGTCTGACCATGTCTCCCCACTCCTAGCCAAACTTCACTGGCTCCCAGTGATTTCCAGAATCCATTTAAAATGTTCCTGCCTTGCTTTTAAGATCATTCACAGCATCTTTCCTCCCTTAATCCCACTATCTTATAACTCCTCGAGTCCTGACTCTACCAGACCTGCCCAAAGGTATAAACTATCCTTCCCTTCTCTATACGGTATTTGCTATGCAGGCAAACTGGGAAAATCCCTTCTCTTCAGAATCACAGGTCTTTGGAACGACCTTACTACCCCGCTGCGGAACCTGGGCTCCCTCCAATTATTCCTCAAGCAACTGAAAACCTTGCTTTTCACTAAAATGTAATTCTATCCCACCTTACTCTTCTATATATAAGTTCATGTAAACCTTTTTATTCCTTCTCTTCATATATTTTAAGTTCTTGTAAACCATGCTGAGCTCCACATCCGTGTAGATGATGCGGTATATAAACTTAAGGTTTAGTTTAGTTTAGTTTAGTTTTACATGGCCTAACTCACAATGTTCAACTTCCATCCAGGCAGCCTCATTAAACTTTTGGTTATACTTGCAGTACTACTAAGTTTAGCTCAGCCCACGTCCCACCCAAATCCCGCCCTCACCACTTCTCCTAAAACGCCCCTTTTAGCTCTGGTCATAAAGCAGCATTGAAAAGGCCTAAGCCATTTTTAGGTATATCTAAAACCTGTTTCGATTATCTGCACTTGGACGACAGGTCTTTTAGATTGTCCAAGTGCCGATTTAGGCTGGTTTTTAGACATATATATTTTTTTATTATGAGCCCCAAAGAGTTTAGCCAGTTAATAGCATGTGCAGTATCTTATAAAAATTTTAGAAAACTCCTGAAAACATACCTATTTGATAAATTCTTCTAAAACACGATTTGTATTGAACAATTTATAAATTTGTATTTCCTGATAGTGTTTCATCTTCTTTGAATTGTAAACCAGTGTTCCCAACCCTGTCCTGGAGGACCACCAGCCAGTCAGATTTTCAGGATAGCCCTAATGAATATGCAGGCGGCAGATTTGCATGCCTTTCACTTCCATTATATGCAAATCTCTCTCTTGCATATTCATTAGGGTTCTTCTGAAAACCTGACTGGCTGGTGGTCCTCCAGGACAGGGTTGAGAACCACTGTTGTAAACCGTGTTGAGCAGGAAGGTAATGCGGTATACAAATAAAAGTGTTACGTTATGTTTGGCACTAACCAGACAGCACCAGGGCAATTTGGGTATAGAATCTGTGCAGAACTGGCAGTTATCCGGACAGCAGTAAATACTGTCCAGATAAAGATAGGAGTAGGGGTTCCCCTTTACTTTAGAGCACAGTAAAATGCCACGGCCATCTTAGGCTTTTGGCAGCATTTTGAAATAGTTAGTAGCAATGCTTATAGCTCTCTGCAAAGATGTAAGTAGTTTAAATTTAATACAGAAGTGAGCCATGGGTTTGTTGTGGGTAGTAATGTAATATATTGTGTTTTCAGAGTCTGCCCCACCTCTGAAGAACTCTAAATGCATCGGAGAGGGGGAGGGGACGTATCTGAATTTGCAGTACAAGTTAAGTTAAAAAAAAAATCATGAATAATTTATTTTAAAAAAGTGAAGCTAATAATTCTAATAAGATTTTCAAATAATTTATGGTAAATTTCTATATGATGAAGTATTGTAAGAAGTAGAACATAAGGAGAAAAAAAAGTTAATTGCCAGTTGTGCTGTGGGACTAATAAGGATTGCAGCCGTCAGGTGTTAGGCTACACCAACGGCAATCCGAGGATCCTGCAGATACACAATATCTCTCCTTTGAATATCTGTGTTAGATATCTAGCGTGGGAGTGTATTTGAATTGAATACAAAATTTGTGCATGCTTTTCAGATAAAGATAGAGCAGCACAAAGCCTGTTCATATTATATCTGGGTAGCAGTCTGAAAATTGCCAATATCCAGCTAAGTATCAGTGGCCATATTATGCCCAGATATTTGGTAAAAGGTAAAGATAAAGGGTCTCAGACTTGATATACTGTACATATTCTATGCAGGCACTTTCTTTATCCCTAGTGGGCTCTCAATCTGTTGTTTCTGGGGCATTAGAAGGTCAAGTGTCAAGGAAGTACAGTGGGAGTCAAACCCATTTCCCCAGGTTTTCAGCCCACTGCACTAACTAATATTCTGGTATGGTCTAGTGCTAAACATTCAGGCTTAAAAAGCTTACGACTGCTGACATTTAACATCACTGACTGCATAAGAATGAATATTGACCCATCTTCCAGCAGTGACAACAGTAACAAATTCACAGTAAGGTACAATGATTAAACTGCTGGTACTGGGGCAAATTCACTGGGTAGATTTGGTCTGAGGGGTTTGAGGTAATACATCCAGACCGCTTGCAGAGTTTTGCACTGGGAAGGGGCCTAAGGCCCTGATTGGCCCAGATACCTAAGACCCTTCCCATAGGAGAGGCCTTAGGTGCCTTGGCCAATCATAACCAAAGGTCCTTCCCAGTGCATCCCAGGATGCACTGGAAAGGGAAAGGCCCACCATTTTGAAGAAGCGGACCTGCCAGCAGAAGGGGATGAGCATCCCTTCTGCTGGATTGTCATTTAAGGTACAGGGTTGTGAGGGATGTTTAGAGTGTTTGGGGGTGTTGGGTTAGGATGTTAGGGGTTCAGGGGTATCAGGATGGGGTGTTGGGTCTGTTGGAGGTTTGAGGTGGGGTGTTGAGGGTTCAGGGGGCACCAGTGTCAGGAGGAAGTAGGCAGCCCTCCTGCCACTTTTTAATTTAAAGGTGGGTGTGTTGGGGTTTGGGGCTTCAATGGCAGGAAGGGCACCAATGGCAGGAGAAAGTGGGCATCCCTCGAGCCACTATTTTTAATTTTAAGGTGGAGAGGTAGGGATGTGGGGGATTGGGGTGGCCGAGGAAGGAGGGAATGGACTTCCCTCCTGCCGATTTTTCCTTTTTTACCATTAAATTTATATAGGCCATCATCGGGGGATTGGGGTGGGGGTTCCAGCAAAACTTTTTTTTTAATGGGCACAGATATGAATATGTAACACATTCACATCTGTGCCTATTAAAAATAAATCTACTCGTCCTGCCTCAAACAGCGTAGCGGCAAGAGGCTGCTTCAGGGCTTCCCCTTCCTCTCAGCTGTTAGAGACTCCCCTTGCCGGCTCTGCACATATGTTGGTTGATTTCTCCAATTGGATTATGGCGGAACTCTGGGAAACTAATTTGCATGCAAAATTGTTTGAACATCAATCGCCGTTTTCAAATCGGACAATTAATCAGCCCCACAAAAACCCACAGGATTTTAATGTTGATTTTTGTGCATCCGGCCTAATGCTGGAGGCGGTTTATAGAATCCCATTCAGTGCTGACTGTTTCAGCGCCAGTTTTTTTAGGCAACATATTTAGAATTTACCCCTTACTGAATATGGCAATTTTTACCAGCTTATCGGGTGGACAATTTTTAAAAAGCCTATTTTCAATGAAAAAAAGCTGTTATGCATGTGACATTGTATCTTGAAACTGCTCCCAATCTCTGTGTAGCTAAATGTATTTATATTTCTAAATAAGAAGCATTGTATTGCAAAATAACTTAAAAATCCACCATGAGGGCAATTTTCAAGGAAACTGGCTAAAGTAATTAAGCTATTACTTGAGTAAATTCACTAGGCTACAAAACATATTCCCTTCAGTTGCAAAAAATAAAAATAAAAAAATGCACGTGTATTTTTAGCCATGTAGTGGGGAGGGGAGGAGGTCAGAGGAGATTGAATAACCAGTTTGAATCACTTTCCATATTTTATCAAGTAGTCATGTGCATCTTGTACTTACTAGAAAGTTCACATGTATAAGTCCCCTGCCAAACCTGAAGTTTGAAAGGATAGGTCTGCAGAGAGGTTCTTTTTGAAAATTAGCTTGCAAATCCATTCTTGAAACAATCTGAGGTTTTGAAAATTACCTCTTATAATCTGAAGGGGGGGCCACTGGGCATGCATGACAAGCTTTGAATTGAAATATACTAAAAAAAAAAAAAAAAAGAGTAAATTATAACTTCTTAAGAAAAAAAATGAAAGGAAGAAGGTGATTTAAACTTAAAAGGCTTCAATTCAGCAAAATTCATCTCAGGCCAGTAATTCACTTCTGACATTTGGAGTTGAGTGTTGAATGTAGCTATTCATACTTTGCGTAAAATAAGGCCATGTGCTGTCATCTGTGTTTTTCCAGGTAACTGGGGTTAAGGTTATTTCCATGCCCTACCCGTGGATTCCTTTAATAAATATATGGTCTTTTATTAATGTAACTTCCCCCCTCCTTACTCCTTATAAGGTTTCTTCTTGAAAGCTTGAGATATATCTGAATGAGACAGAAGGAGGTGCCAAATGTACATCAATACACAGTTGTCAAGATTCAGTACAGAAATTAAATTATTTCTAATGTTCTGCTTGCTGCTTCAATAAGTAAACTAGATAAAAAGTACTATGGCCAAGATAGTTCTACTTTTTATATATACAGCTGCTTTTCTCAAGACTTTAGAACTTACCAGAGACTCCAAAATTAAGCTCCAGTTTAGTTGTAGCAGACTCATTTTTTTTTTTCATACAGGATCAGAAGCTAAACTATTAATCACAGACCCCTGAGAAATCAGAATCCATCCTAAAAATATGTATGATGAAAATGAGAAAGACTTATCCATTCTTTAGTAATTTCAGCTTTTATTATTGTAATTCATTTTATCAGGGCATCACTCAAAAGGAGATCAGGAGATTACAGGTCATCCAGAACACTGCTATAAAAATCATTTTTAACGCTAAAAAAATTTGAGCATGTAACAACACCACTCCTCAGAAAAGCTCACTGGCTACCCATTTCACATAGGATTACTTTCAAAATACTACTTCTTACTTTTAAAGTTCAATCTAATCACATTCCATCCTTTATAGATAGGATGTAACAGCGGAAGCTGGAGCGGCCCGCTTCCCCGATGTATACCTTTCCAACCTTCAAATACCAATCCAACCCCCTCCCCAAAAAGACACGTAAACATGAGTGGATAAACCTGGTCACAGCCCTGTTTATTGTAAAAAACATATTTAAATAACAATTTACATATAGTAAACAACATATATAAACATCATTAAATAACATTTTATCTAATTAAACCAACACAATGGTACCCACCATTGTGATCCTGATCCCGAGCTACCGACATAGATGAAAATGGCCCCCGACCCTGCCGTCTAAGCAAAGGTCCGAGGGGTGGCATGTCCCCACATGCCCCATTGTCCAGGGTCATCCGACTCACCAGGCACGGCTCCCAGCCGGCCTACCACTCATCCCATGATGAGACCAGCCACCAGTAGCTCGGGATACCGCCAACCAAAACCCCACACTACAGCACGCCGAACTAACGGGCGGGAGGGCGGGAAAGCTGCCTCGGAGGACCGGAAACCGTTACAGTCCTCCGAGAGTCCAGCTTATATACACCCCCACTCACCCAACCCTGCGGCCCCGATTCAGCCCTATAGGAGGTCTGTCCCACGGTGGGAAAGACCTCCTCCCTTCATTTAAATTTTCTGCCTGCCTAACCACCCCCTCCTAACTATTTTCCCGACGGACGGCAACGCGGGCCTCCCAGCTCCACGTTAGAGCCGCCCGTCGAGACAAGCTCTCGGGCTTTTTATTAATCTCAAATGATCCACATAGAACTCTATGTTCTTCCCAACAATACCTTTTAGCGGTCTCTTCAGTACGCCAACTGTTTTATGATACAACGCAGAAAACAATTTTTTCTGTGACCGCTCCCACACTGTGGAATACTTTACCCCTGACCTTGAGACAAGAAAAGAATCTCAATAAGTTTAAATCTAATCTTAAAACATTTCTTTTTAGAGATGCTTTTGAGATTTATATTTAATTTTTTAATTCAAAATCTCAGACATCAGGCCTTACATTAATGATTCCTTTTGTGCCTTTCTCACTGTAATTCAAAAACGGCTTGACCGATTTGAGCGAAACTTGGTATGCAGATCCCTCACTACCTGGGGTGATATGTTCTGGGGGTCTCGCGGCCCACCTGCACACGTGGGCAGAGCTACAAACAGAAAATCAGATTTCACCCATTCATGTCAATGGAAAAAATGTAAAAAGCTGCCATTCTCACAGTAATTCAAAAACGGCTTGACCGATTTGAACGAAACTTGGTATGCAGATCCCTCACTACCTGGGGTGATATGTTCTGGGGGTCTCGCGGCCCACAACTCTATGTTGCTTGCTCAAGGGTGGGTTCACCCAAGAATTTATATGTTCTTGCTCCAGGAGGTAAAACTAAAAATGTTGTTTATAATCACATTTTGCGTTAGTTGTATTGTATTCATTTTGTCAAATATTTCACATTATAATTTGAATATTGTACTTATTATTAAGCTGTAAAAAAATAATTTCATTCACCACTATAAAGTATCTTTATTTGAATCCATTTACAGTGTTATTGCTATAATTAAATACCCGTGCAACGCCGGGGCATCAGCTAGTAATCTATAAATTATGCCAGAAAATGCAATTGTCCTGCATTACAAGGGTACTCTTTAACTAGCACAGTATATTTAAATATATAATCTAAATAATTGAGTAACTACAATATAAAGGATTATTTCTTCATATGCAAACACCATTTAGTAGACTGTGGTATCCAAACAGATCAGAAAGATGCCTGAATATAATTCGTTTGCTTTTGATTATTTTACTGGCCTAAATCTGCTTAAACTAGAGTCCTGTTTTTCCCATTAGTTATGTGCTGCATTTTTCATCAGATTATGTTATATGAGGTTTTCCAGTTAATATACACCGTTACATGCATATGTGACTGTAAATAATCTATATATATCAAATCGGAGGTATGTATGTGTATATGTATGTATGTGTGTGTGTATGTGCCGCGATCACGCAAAAACGGCTTGACCGATTTGAACGAAACTTGGTATGCAGATTCCTCACTACCTGGGATGATATGTTCTGGGGGTCTCGCGACCCACCTGCACACGTGGGCGGAGCTACAAACATAAAATCAGATTTCACCCATTCATGTCAATGGAAAAAATGTAAAAAGCTGCCATTCTCACAGTAATTCAAAAACGGCTTGACCGATTTGAACGAAACTTGGTATGCAGATCCCTCACTACCTGGGGTGATATGTTCTGGGGGTCTAGCGGCCCACCTGCACACGTGGGCGGAGCTACAAACAGAAAATCAGATTTCACCCATTCATGTCAATGGAAAAAATGTAAAAAGCTGCCATTCTCACAATAATTCAAAAACGGCTTGACCGATTTGAACGAAACTTGGTATGCAGATCCCTCACTACCTGGGGTGATATGTTCTGGGGGTCTCTAGGCCCACCTGCACACGTGGGCGGAGCTACAAACAGTAAATCAGATTTCACCTATTCATGTCAATGGAAAAAATGTAAAAAGCTGCCATTCTCACAGTAATTCAAAAACGGCTTGACCGATTTGAACGAAACTTGGTATGCAGATCCCTCACTACCTGGGGTGATATGTTCTGGGGGTTTCGCGGCCCACCTGCACACGTGGGCGGAGCTACAAACAGAAAATCAGATTTCACCCATTCATGTCAATGGAAAAAATGTAAAAAGCTGCCTTTCTCACTGTAATTCAAAAACGGCTTGACCGATTTGAACGAAACTTGGTATGCAGATCCCTCACTACCTGGGGTGATATGTTCTGGGGTACTCGTGGCCCACCTGCACACATGGGCGGAGCTACAAACAGAAAATCAGATTTCACCCATTCATGTCAATGGAAAAAATGTAAAAAGCTGCCATTCTCACAGTAATTCAAAAACGGCTTGACCGATTTGAACGAAACTTGGTATGTAGATCCCTCACTACTTGGGGTAATATGTTCTGGGGGTCTCGCGGCCCACCTGCACACATGGGCGGAGCTACAAATAGAAAATCAGATTTCACCCATTCATGTCAATGGAAAAAATGTAAAAAGCTGCCTTTCTCACTGTAATTCAAAAACGGCTTGACCGATTTGAACGAAACTTGGTATGCAGATCCCTCACTACCTGGGGTGATATGTTCTGGGGGACTCGTGGCCCACCTGCACACGTGGGCGGAGCTACAAACAGAAAATCAGATTTCACCCATTCATGTCAATGGAAAAAATGTAAAAAGCTGCCATTCTCACAGTAATTCAAAAACGGCTTGACCGATTTGAACGAAACTTGGTATGTAGATCCCTCACTACTTGGGGTAATATGTTCTGGGGGTCTCGCGGCCCACCTGCACACGTGGGCGGAGCTACAAACAGAAAATCAGATTTCACCCATTTATGTCAATGGAAAAAATGTAAAAAGCTGCCATTCTCACTGTAATTCAAAAACGGCTTGACCGATTTGAACGAAACTTGGTATGCAGATCCCTCACTACCTGGGGTCATATGTTCTGGGGGGTCTCGCGGCCCACCTGCACACGTGGGCGGAGCTACAAACAGAAAATCAGATTTCACCCATTCATTTCAATGGAAAAAATGTAAAAAGCTGCCATTCTCTCAGTAATTCAAAAACGGCTTGACCGATTTGAACGAAACTTGGTATGCAGATCCCTCACTACCTGGGGTGATATGTTCCGGGAGTCTCACAACCCACAACTCTATGTTGCTTGCTCAAGGGTGGGTTTACCCAAGAATTTATATGTTCTTGCTCCAGGAGGTGAAACTAAAAATGTTGTTTATAATCACGTTTTGCGTTAGTTGTATTGTATTCATTTTGTCAAATATTTCACATTATAATTTGAATATTGTACTTTTTATTAAGCTGTAAAAAAATAATTTCATTCACCACTATAAAGTATCTTTATTTGAATCCATTTACAGTGTTATTGCTATAATTAAATACCCGTGCAACGCCAGGGCATCAACTAGTTCTTACTAAAAATGTATATTCCTATCTCTATCCATAGACAAATGTTTAGATTAAACTTTGGAAAGTCAGAAGGTTTTCTTCCACCTGTTATATTTAATCAAACTAATAAATGACTTAAGCACTAAAAATCACACCAAAAATATTTTATTTGGCATCTACCATACCCCTTAATTTCATAAGTGCTCAAGTTTTTGAACTTATAGGATATGGTCAGTTGCACTTGTAAAAATTTGATAATTGGCTCTTAATTAGAGTTAACAGTTAATTGTGAGCTATAATTGGTCTTCATGTACAATGTTTCAAATTTTATGATTAGGATTTAATCAAATGTTAATAAACTATGAATAAACTATTCATTGGTACCAATTAGTATTTACATATGTAAATGTCTTTAGTCATTATTCTGTAAGTTGTGAATTCAAATTCCATAGCACTCAACCTTGAGAGGCAGTGGAGCTGGTTAGATATAAATAAGTTGGCCCTTAATATTGAAAAACAAAAACGATGCTTTTCCCATGGAAAGAAACTCCTAAACTTATTGCCCCTATTACTATAAAAAGTATTCCCTTGCAATTGGTTTATACCATTAAAATCCTAGGAGTTATATTCGACAGTAAATTAACTTTTCACGAACATATTGGTAGTATCGTCAAATCATCTTTCTATAGACTCCGTCAAATCCGTTCCCTTTCACAATATCTTTGTTCTAAATCACTAAATATCCTTATCCATTCCTTAGTAATCTCTAAAATTGATTACTGCAACGCCCTTTTTAAAGGAATTGCACAAAGTGAAATCAGACGGCTCCAAATCATACAAAATACGTCCATTAAACTTATAACAAAGACAAAAAAATTTGATCACGTGACACCACTTCTCAAGAACGCTCACTGGCTTCCGGTATCTCATAGAATAACTTATAAAATATGCCTACTCACTTTTAAATCAATGCTTTTTAAAACACCCGCATTTATTATTAAATCACTGATCCCTTACTCCAGAAACAGAATATTGCGGTCAAACGAACATTTATTGACAATTCCATCCCTTAAGATCATCAACACTAGAAGACAATTTATCTTTTCTGTTACTGCCCCACAAATCTGGAATTTTCTTCCAATTTATTTAAGAGAAGAACATAATATTGATAAATTTAAGACCAATCTAAAAATATTCCTTTTCAAAGACGCTTTCGAATAATAATTTTAATCCTGAATTTATTAATAATATTGTATTTGACCATTCATTTTAAATTCCCAACCCTGTGTTTTTACCTGACCTCCTTTTCTATAATAATTTGTAGTTCAAATCCCTTTTACCTCTTTCTTTTTGTTTTGTTAAGTTTGTATATAGTCTAGTTTATTTTAATGTTTATGTTTAAATGTATTACTTTTTTAACATATTGTAAGTTTAATTGTTTTTTAAGTATGTTCATCGCTTTGAAGTAAGATTAAGCGATTAATCAAAATTTTAATAAACTTGAAACTTGAAACTTGAGTGGCATTGGCAGGCCATAGGTGTGTTAGACCAGTGGTTCCCAATCCTGTCCTGGAGGACCACCAGCCAATCAGGTTTTCAGGATAGCCCTAATGATTATGCATGAATCCAGATTTGCATGCCTGTCACCTCTATTATATGCAAATTTCTCCCATGCATTAGGGTTATCCAAAAAACCTGACTGGCTGATGGTCCTCCAGGACAGAGTTGGAAACTACTGTGTTAGGCAGTTGCTTTCACAGTTTACTACAGAGATCTCAAAGTTTCTCCTTGAGGGCCACAATCCAGTCGGGTTTTCTTGATTTCCCCAATGAATGTGCATGAGATCTATGTGCATGCACTGCTTTCAATGCATATTCATTGGGGAAATCCTGAAAACCCGATTGGATTGTGGCCCTCAAGGAGGGACTTTGAGATCCCTGATTTACTATCATTTATGCACTTGACTGCCTAGAGTTAGATACAATATTTTTACCAATACAAGTTAATACAATCCAGACTCTCACATTCTTATCATAAAAGACATATAGCAGGATATATCTTCTAGTAAACAGTATAATTTTTAGTTTAACCAGGAGTCATCAGAAGCGGTACTCCATTATGTGACAAGCACAGGTTTATAATACGCTTCCTCATAGATTCTGGTTAGTTTGTTTTTAATATTATATCTATTTTGTCTGTTTTTTTTACTATTTTTGCAATAAATATCTTTATAAACTTATCTTGTAACTTTGGTGAGGCGACTTGCCAACAATAAGAACGTGGGAGAGTCTGGACTGTCTTAACTTGTGTTGGTGAAAATATTATTGCTAGACACATCTTAAAATTTTTTCAACCAGTCTATTAGTGTTAGATACAAGCATTTATGCCAGCAATTGAGTAGCAAATTGCCTGGGCAGGGTGGTATACATGCCAAAGTACTGATACAATTTTTAAATGAACTTGTAGAGCTATTATTAGTGCAGGTAAAAGATCCTTTATCTGAAATTCTGTACACCAAAAGCTTTGAAAACCAAAATTTGAAGCAAACCGGAATAGTTAATGTCCCCAACGCAACAATGAAGGTGTATGTATTTCTCCTGATCTCTGTACAATTCAGGTCAGAGGACTGGAAAGTGGACAACTGAAGATTCCAGGGTGGCAGTGAGAAGCAGAAAAGTTTGGAGGGTTGTGAAATGGCAAAGAGAGATACAGATTGCACTCAGGGTGGGAGTGAGAAGCAGAAAAGAAAGAGTTAATCTCTGATAATAGCACAAAAAGTTGGGGTATTGAAGAAGCTTGATGAAGGTGTGTCTGTACAACTGCTGACTGAAGAATATGGTGTGGAAACAACAACTATATGACTTAAAGAAACAGAAAGATAAGTTCTTGAAGTTTTACAGTGAGAGTGATAACAGAAATTAACGAAAACCAGAAAAGCTTAGGTGGCTTCTGAGACTGGGCGTCCTAAACAGAATTTAGCCCTTAGTCCAGCAATTTTCCACTTTTTTCTTTCCGTACTTTACCAACAGAACAAAAACAGTGGAAAATCACTAGACTAAGAGGCAAATTCTATAAACTGCGTCCCAATGGTAGGCAGCGATAGGCATACTACCACTGTCTAACCAGCTAATCGAGACGTACATTTTTTAAAAAACCACCCAGAGGCAGGCAGCCTACATTATAGGCATTTTTGCGAGCCTAGGGAGGTGTGTAGGGCCGGTTAAGCTCGCCCAAGGCTAGGTGTAGGTGTGGTTTTACCTGAAAGTAGCCTTAGGCGAGCTTAGATGGCCCTAGGCATCTGCCTAGGGCCACGATAGGTGCCTGAAATGTAGGCCAGCAAAATGCTGGTCTACATTTCAAATAGACGTGGCTGCTGAGTCGATTGCAGGAAGGGAATCTCCCTGCTGTGATCAGTATAGCAGCTGCAGCAAGGATTCATAGACCTGATTTTGCAAGCAGTCCTCTTACTAAAAAATAGAGGATATAGTATGCAATATATATATATACAGTACAATTTTTTTTAATATACTTTGAGGAACATAGAGGCCAAAAGAGGAATTGAACAAGTGTTGAAGGTACATATTTGATATTTATCCTAGAGAAATAACTTCTTGTAAATCAAGAGGATATATGCTTGGTTTTGGAATTGACATGCCACTTACTGTCCGGTGCAATGGTTAGAGCTACAGCCTTAGTATCCTGACATTGTTGGTTCAAATCCCACTCTGCTCATTGTGACAGAAGCAAAGTTTAAAAAACGATTAAAAGATAAATAAAATATAATAGTGGTGCCAGCATTTCACTGTGTACAATTTTAATGAAAAACAGCATAAAATCGCCATTCTAATGATGTCATAATAATGAGACACGATAACGTTAAAGACGTTGTAAAGATGTCTATGGGCTACTTTTACAAAGGTGCGCTAGCGTTTTAGCGCGCACACCAGATTAGCGCACGCTATAGTGCGTGCTACCTGAAAAACTACTGCCTACTCAAGAGAAGACGGTAGCGGCTAGCTCGCGCTATTCCACGCATTTAGACCCTAACACACCTTTGTAAAAGGAGCCCTTTGTGACATTTAAAAGGTATTGTGTAAAGGACGTCTAATTATTTAGACAGATCTAGACTAGAGAGTTGCCCGGGGACAGGAATCCTCTCCGTCCCCACCCGTCCCCGTCAGGATCCTCTCCGTCCCCACCCATCCCCACAAGGAATTACCTCCATCCACGCCCGTCCCCATAAAAATCAGGAATTAATTCTGACAGGATCATCAATTCCACAGTTTCTTTTGTGTTTGCACTGCTGTTTTCCTTGTGGAATCTGTTTGGTGGAACCCTTTTTTTATTTTCTGTTCAGGTAATTAACTTATAAACCCCCTCTTTTACTAAGGCTGATGTGTCCTTTATATTATATGGACGAACCCTGCTTCCAAAGCCTTCCATCCCCGTGGGAGTCCCATGGGTAAGGGGGGATTCCCGCAGGACTCCCGCGGGACCGCAGGATTCCCGCGATCCCTGTTCCCATGCAGACCTCTAATCTAGACTTACTGAGTGGTACTGAGTTTGATTCTGTAGTGCATCTATGCATTATAGAATCACGCTCAGCATTTTCCCGCTGGATGTCTAAATGACGCCTAACTTTCAGATGTCCTTTACATAATTTGGCCCTAGCAGTCTGCCCTTACAGATAAGAACTTAGTTTTTTTTTTGTGGCTTGAATGCTAATGATGTAATAAATGTTTTAACATCTTCTCTAGATGAAATTGCTCTAAAGAAACAAGTGTTAATAAGGAGGAATAATTTTGCACACTGGTTTAATGAAAATCTAAGAGAAATTAAGTATTGTTAGGAAAACAGAAAGGAAATGGTGTAGGGTTCCTTGCCAACCAAATTTAGATGTATATAATGAAGTATTGAAAACAAAGCAAGATGTATTTAATTAAAAAAACTGAAGAATCTTCATCTCAATCAAAACTGTTTAGGACAATATCTAAGTTAACATCGCAAGATAATTTAAATAAATCTTGTGTGAATTTGATCTCTGCTCAAGATATGGTGAATGGCTTAATTCAAAAAGTCGAGAATATACAAGTAGTTAATTTGAGAATTTACCTCATCCTTTGGAAATTCAGCATTTGGATTATAATAGTATTTCTCTAAGGGCTCCTTTTACAAAGGCGCGCTAAGGGCCATAACACACAGAATAGCGTGCACTAGCCGCTACCGCCTCCTTTTCAGCAGGAGGTAGATTTTTTGATGCATGCGGTAAAACCCGTAGCACACTTTTGTAAAAGGAGCCCTAAATGTTATACATAAGATTATTAATAAGAAATTCAAGGAAGAATACATGCCAGCTGCTTTAAGGAAAAGGCAGCAGCATTTTGAAAAGTCCATCAGTAGATCCAGCTATCAACCTACTTTATCTCTTCTGGCAAAAATTGTTGAAAAAAATGTTCACATTCAATCGCCAAATTTTATGAATGAAAATCATGTTCTAGACAGATTCCAATTTGGTTCCAGAAATGACTATGATACTTGAACACTGTTAATGTCCTTATTAGATGTAGTGTGCACAGAATTTGATAAAGATGAAAGTTTTATTATGGTATCACTAGATGTATCATCTGCTTTTGATTCAATTAATTGTGACATTTTATTACATAGACTGAATGCCATTGAGATTACTAGAAAGGTATACAATTGGTTTGAATCTTTGTTGAATATGCATCAGTTTACAGTATCCAATGAGATGGATAAATCTGACTGCATGACAATGACTTACTGAATCCCTCAGGGCTTAGTCCTTTCTGCGACTCTTTAACATATTTTTTTAATCGCTCTGTGTTCTATTGTACAGTTTGGGATTAGAATATAGGATTTATGCAGACAATATACAATTTATCTTTAGGTTTAAAATATCTTACAAAAAATATTAGCCCTTCCCCCCCTCCTTTTTATCAAGCTATGCTAGAGGTTTTTAGTGCAGGTCAGTAAGATAAATGCTCCGATCCTCATAGGAATTGTATGAGCATCAGAGCATTTACCATGCTGTCCCATGCTACAAATCTCTAGTACAGCTTGATAAAAGGGGCTCTTGATTTTGTGTTTGTTCTTTACTTCCCATCATGTCTAAAGACATAAACAGCGAAGGAAGCCTCTGGTGTTCTTTTGGAGAGTTAGAGTTCTTTGGATACAAAATCAGGCTTTCCCGTTCAAGGTTAGCTTCGCTGGCTTGCAGAGCCATTTCTTATGGTTTTGCAAAGTGTTTAGTGACATTTTTAGGAAGATAGTAGACATTACACTATTCTACTAATAGACTCCTGAGGCAGGCCCATTTGGGCCGAAACATGATCGTGTCGAGTCACAAAATGTCAATAAAAAGACATTGAACACCAGAGTCTTCCTTCACTGTTTGTTCTTTGCTTTCCAAGTCTTGGGAAGTAATCATCTCCTGTTTTTCTTTAGACATGATGGCCCATATTCTATAAAAAGTGCCTTAATTTAGGCACCGGTAGGTGCCCTACCAGTGCCTAAGTTAAGTACAAAACACCATTTAAAAGACCTTTTAAAATAATTTTCAAGGCACCCTCTGCCACCATAATTGCACCTACATGGCTAACACTGGAAGTCATCTACCAACTACAATTCACTCACTACTTTTACTTAAACAGAAATACCAATCACAACTTCCACTCAGTGCAAACAATTCTTATCCAATGGGAATTCTGATTCCACCTACTCAAACAGAGTCAGTGGTAATGGGATTCTTCATTATTTCCCACTATTGGATAGATATTATTATTATATTCTTATTTATTTTGAGCTTTTATAACTTATTTTATAACTTATTTATAATTTATTAAATAGATTTAAAAGTGCATCACTTATCTTAAATCCTTATCGGTTCCCCTTCCCGACGCGTTTCAAATCTCTTTTTCAAGGTCGGAGGAACAAAAGATAAAGGCAATTTGTTCCCCCGACCTTGAAAAAGAGATTCGAAACGCGTCGGGAAGGGGAACCGATAAGGATTTAAGATAAGTGATGCACTTTTAAATCTATTTAATAAATTATAAATAAGTTATAAAATAAGTTATAAAAGTTCAAAATAAATAAGAATATAATAATAATATCTATCCAATAGTGGGGAATAATGAAGAATCCCATTACCACTGACTCTGTTTGAGTAGGTGGAATCAGAATTCCCATTGGATAAGAATTGTTTGTACTGAGTGGAAGTTGTGACTGGTATTTCTGTAACACTGGAAGTGGCATTAGGTACCATAAAGTGCCTATGTAGGCGTGATTCACATTAAAGTTAGGCACCAAAAATGTAGGACTTGAAAACCCTGGCCTATAAACAGCGCCATCGTATGACTGACATGGGATCGGCAACCGCTTTTAAGGTGGCCAACAACAACAGCACTATTTATAGAATCTGGGCTGATATGCCAATGGCTTCACTGTAATAGGTTGAAATTAAATGTGGAATAGACCTAAATGATGTTGTTAAGCACTTACAATCTTCCAGATTTTCCAATCTCAGATACTTTTAGAGATGTTGAAATTCACTTTGGAGCAACTCTTAAAACATTAGGGGTTATGTTAGACACCTCTCTTAAGATGAAAGATCATATTCATATATCATCAAGAAAAAATTTTCAAGCTCAGAACTTCAAGATCTTTAAAAACAGTGTTGTTGAGTGCTAATTTTTGTCTGGTGTTACAAAGCTTGATTTTACCGCATTTTGATTATTGGAACTCTTTTCTTATGGGTGTTCCTCAGAAATACTTGAGATCTCAAGTACTTTAGCAAGAATGTGAGCCTTTGGGACAGTCAGGGAACTCTAAGTACTTTCTCTTCATCTTAATTAATCTTACTTATTGCATTTCTTCTGTTTCTACTGTAAACCGCTTAGAACCTCACGGTACAGCGGTATATAAGAAATAAAATTATTATTATTATTATTATCTTTATAAGTTACCCAGAATGCTTTGGCTAGGGTAATTAATGGAAGCCCTAGATGGGAACACATTACTCCCATTCTTAAATCACTTCACTGGTTCCCTATTGAATACTGTATTCATCATAAATTGTCACTTGTCTTCAAGGCATTAGTTGGAAAAATGTCTCCTGTTTTGGTTGCTTCACATTCTTCAGCCAGTGAGGAAGTTACGCTCTTTAGGAATTAGTTCTATGCATGTCACATCTTTCCATGTGATTTATCTTGAAGAATATAGGAATTTCATTTTTTATGTAAAAAGACCTCAACTCTGGAACCATCTTACAGAACAGATTACGGTTTTGCAAGATGTGAAAAGCTTTAAAAGTTCCTTAAAAACTGTGGATTTATTTAATTAGCTCTGTTATTTATACATCTTCTGAATTATGAAGATTTTGAAGATCTGTTTTATTGTTAAATAATGATAATACTGTTTAATGTTTTTAGATGAGATTGTATGGTCTTAAAATTGTGTATGTTAAATTGGAATCCACCTAGAAATGATTTGATAGAGCAGAATATAAATAAATAAATAGCACCCAATGATTTCATAAGAGCATGGTTTGGGAGAGACTTGGGAGTTATATTATAAAATTTCCATACTACTGTAGGTTGTACACCAGCTTAAAGGCATGCAAGGCTTTAAAAAAGTGCTTGTTGTGTCATTCTCCTCAACCTCATAAAGGTTTTGTCCAACTCCAAAATAACATCAAGTTAAAATTTCAACCTCACTACTTAATTGGTGGCACTTACTTATGTAGGTTTACAAAATGGCAAACAAAGAGGCAGATGCTAACCTACTAAAACAGAAGCAACAGAAAGTACCAGGAAACAAAGAAGTTCCAGAGTTTACTAGTAAAAATAAGAACATAAGTATAGGCTTACTGGGTCAGACCAATGGTCCATCAAGCCCAGTAGTCCATTCTCATGGTGGCCAATCCAGGTCACTAGTACCTGGCCAAAACCCAAGGTATAGCACTATTCCATGCTACCAATACAGGGCAAGCAGTGGCTTCCCCTATGTCTTTCTCAATAACAGACTATGGACTTTTCCTCCAGGAACTTGTCCAAACCTTTCTTAAAACCAGCTACGCTATCCGCTCTTACCACATCCTCTGGCAACACGTTCCAGAGCTTAACTATTCTCTGAGTGGAAAAAAAAATCCCTCCTATTGGTTTTAAAAGTATTTCCGTGTAACTTCATAGCCTTTGTAATTTTATGATCCACTTGTACCCGTTCTACTCCACTCAGGATTTTGTAGACTTCAATCATATCTCCAACATTGCCACATTTTGCCTAATAAGGCTTCATCAAAGGTTAGTGAATATTTTTAAAACACAAGAACAGTATGGCAAAAGTTGTTCAACATAAAGGAATTAACCAATCACTCTATAAATGTCTCTCTCATAAACCGAGAGCAGGGAAAACATCCACTGAGCTCTGATGCAGCCTTATTAGTTAAAATGTGGCCATATTGGACATATTTTTATTAATAAACTTTGGAATTCGATTTTGGACATACATTACAGAATTTTGGACTATTTGCAACGCTCTCAAGGGGTATCTTTTAGCGGTTCATGCTGGCTTTAACTTTTTAAATTAAACAAATGAAAAATAGCAAAACAATTTGTTTTTCTTTCATTTCACTGAAATAAAATTAAGACATTTCTTAAAATATCCTATTTCATTTTAAATACATCCCTATTTTCTGAAGCCACTGCTATAAAAGCAGCACTGTAATATTACAGAGCCATCTTGATGATAAGCTAGCACCCTATCTATCTTATGAGGGGTCGCTGAAAAGTTCTCAGCTCAACCAACAAAGTTTGGGCAGTCTCCATCGAGGACTATACACTTAGGGCTCCTTTTACAAAGCCGCGCTAGCGGGGTTAGCGTAGGTGACTTTTCATCACACGCTAACCCCCGCGCTGGCCAAAAACTACTGCGTGCTCAAGAGGAGGCGGTAGCGGCTAGCGCGTCCGGCGGTTTAGCGCATGCTATTACACGCGTTAAACTGCTAGCGTTCCTTTGTAAAAAGAGCCCTTAGTCCAGTGATTTTCCACTTTTTTTTTTCCATCAGAAAAATATGGAACAAAAAAAGTGAAAAATCGCTGTCCCAACTTTCTTGATTGGGCTGAGAACTTTTCAGCGGCCCCCTGTGGATTACAAGCAGCCTTTCAGTTTTGCCCATTGTTTCACCTGGTTCCACAATGGGATGCCTTACATTTTCATCATGAAGATCCCTTTCATATTTTCTGTATGAATACTTTTAGTAGAACTGACACAATCACTGAAGTTTTGAAAGGGATGCATCTCACTTTTTGAGACAAAATGTGATTTGGATGTTCATTTGCCATCCTGCTGTACTTCAGGATGTCAATAATACTTTTGTCAATCAGTGTGACGAATGCAATATAGTTGTTGCAGAAAGTGCATGAGAAACAAAGCTCTTAATATGTACCATCTGTTTTACAATAAAGCACAATGTGGTAATGTATTTGGAACACCAGAAGCAATATCTCTAAGACATGAAATGAACATATGTTGTCTAAGAGCCTTCGGGCTGACATTGAAAAAGAGAAAAAGACAGTACTTCAAGGCAAATATTGTCCCAGTAGAAAGACTGCCAGAACCAATATGGCTCAGTCTATTGACAGGTCTCTGGTGAACTACTTTATATGAAGATTTGCACATTGTTATGGATAGCAGAGCTTTCTGTCCCAGATTTTTCAGCTTGGGAGGAGAAAAGAGTAGTCCCATCATACCACTTTCAGTATGGCCTTGCTACAGATATTGTCAGATGAAGACGTTACAGGCCATCACTATTTCCTAAAATGTGTCACTCACTGGAAACTGACAAGAGTCTAACACAACATGAATTGAGCAGTCTGTTTAAGCAAAGAAAGTCAACCCAGAGGAACTTCAACCATATAGGAGTAAAAAGAAAGTACTCTGTTTTCCCCATCAAAAAATAAAATATTGTTTAAAAATAAAGGGAATAAGAGTTTATAATATCAGGTTAAAGTATGCTTTTACAGACAAGCATTTGGGACTACAAAGGCCCCCTGATATTGCCTCAGGAAAAAAAACAACAACTAGTTGCCCATAAAGTTTGCATGTTTTAAAATATTCATTAGACTAACACAAGTATCCCCTCTCTCTCCCCTCCCCCCCTCTCAAAAATATTGCTGGATTTTAACTAGCTTGTTAACCTCTGCATTTATATATGATTCTGTAAAGTGTCATCTTTCCTTCACTGTGTAAGTGGGCCTCAGTGTTATTTATAAATGGACATGTATTTGTGTTATATTAATTCAAATCTAAGGAATTCTAGGCAAAAATAGATGCATGTTTTAAAACTACATTCTAACACAGACTTCAATATTTTCAAGTTATCATTTCTAAATTAGCACTTTAGGCTGTCCATTCAAGAATTTGTCCCATTTTATATCAGTATTAACATTCTCTTGAAAGTAAAGGGCCTGATTTTCAGAGGCCCTTTGGGTCCTTTTTACAAACTGTGGTAACAATTTTCACCCAACAAATGTGACGCAGACCATTCAATTCCTACAGACTGCAATGCATTTTCCACGCTGGAACTTGCTGCTGTGGTTTTGTAAAAGGGGCTCTTTATTTGCATATCTATCAAAGTCAGCCATTTACGGCATTACAGAGAAAAAAAACAGAAGCGACTGCATCTGCTCCAAAACGCAGCGGCAAGACTAAATTTCCGATCCAGCCGCTTTGAGAGGGTTAGTCCCTTACTGCTAAAACTACACTGGTTACCTGTCAAAGAACAAATTCATTTCAAGCTAGCTTATATGATCCACAAGGCCATCTATGGAGAAAGCTCCAGTGGACTAGTGACTTGTATTCCAGTCTCACATACGTTCCTCAGTTCAAGATTTATATAACAATTTAAGATACCTTTCCCATCTTCTCAACAAATGCACTGGAAAAAGCTGTTTAACACTACTTTCGAGTTCCTTGGACCATACATCTGGAACAGTCTACCAACTCATCTGTGGCAAATTCCCACACGTTGTCTTTTCAGGAAAAGACTAAAAACATACCTTTTCCCCTTGTAGTTACGTACGCTATCCGAGGTTTAACACTTCCCATGTAATACTCCCTCCAACCATGAACTATCTATGTTGAATCTGCTCACTTCTAATTTGAAATCATGAATGTAGCCCTTCTTGCTGTAAGCTGCAATGATTCCCTGTTGAAAATTGTGGAATATAAGAAGCTGTATTGCAGTGGTTCCCAAACCTGTCCTGGGGGACCCCCAGCCAGTCAGGTTTTCAAGATATCCCTAATGAATATGCATGAGAGAGATTTGCATACTTGTCACTTCCATTATATGCAAATCTCTCTCATTCATATTCATTAGGGATATCTTGAAAACCTGACTGGCTGGGGGTCCCCCAGGACAGGTTTGGGAACCACTGCTGTATTGCATTGTATTATATTTAAATGCTACAGCTGAGTATACATATAAACTGTGACTATGACACTGCTTCTACACATCGGGGCCCTTTTACAAAGCTGTGGTAAGTACCGATGCAAGCTTACCACAGCAAAAACTGGTATACAGTTGAGGAGTGCTGAAGCATCCCACAGTAACTTTGCCATGTGCCCGCGTTCCCAACGCAGGAGCATATCTGAGGATAGAGAATAGGTGTGTTCTGCCCTAATCAGTTAGCACAGCTACACTGCC
Source organism: Geotrypetes seraphini (assembly GCF_902459505.1). Taxonomy (NCBI): domain Eukaryota; kingdom Metazoa; phylum Chordata; class Amphibia; order Gymnophiona; family Dermophiidae; genus Geotrypetes; species Geotrypetes seraphini. The sequence continues at coordinate 53,039,549 of NC_047092.1, forward strand.
ACTCACTAACCAATCAGCACATGCTTAGTACGAGTCCTTTCTGCCTTCATAATGGGTAGTGGTAAGGGTCACAAGTTAATCTGTTTTAATGGTCACACTCTAATGGCAAAATTAGCACATGGTTATCAATACTAAAAATTGGGATTTTGGCAGTTTTACCCAATAGTAAAAATGGTCATAGATTGCAGGAATAACCTGTGTAAGAGTGCATTAAGGCTACTTTTTGGCACTGTTTGGTAAAAAGGTCCTATCACTTAGCACTGTTTTATAAACTGCACTTAAAGTTAGGCCAAGTTTTATAGAATAGGCATAGAAGCTAGCTCCACAACTAAAATTTAGGCACAACCATTTCTGCCAACTAAATTGACTCAATTTATTGCTGGCTAAGCATCATCTTTCAATGGTACTCCTTGAAGTCTGCAACCTCAAGCTTAGCAATGAAACTTAAGTCCACTCTCAGGCTACTTCAGTTTACCTTTACAAATTGTGAATATATCATATCTGCCTTTTCCTTTGCTCCTCCCCAGTTAATTGAGGACTCTTCCCATATATTTTTTTGTTTCTTATTAGAGAATGTATTCATTTACGCTGCTAATTTGTGTTTGACTTATATTGTCATCTATAATTTGAAATGTCAAATAAAAATAAAATAAAATATGTTAAATGGCATTTGAACCTGGGTCCCTTCGTTCACAGGCCACTGTACAAATCACTAGGCTACATCTTTGATCTTGCTGTTCTGTTCAGAATGGCAAAGATACCTGCAGCAGGCTTTCCTTTCTAGTTTTATTTTCAGCAGAGAGGAAGGAGGGAAGCAACCACTGGAGGATTAAAGAATAACAATGTCTTATTCCCTATAGTAATCAGCTGCTCAATTAGAGCAACCTTTTCTAACATGGACGTGACTGATAGGGGTCTGGATAAAAATGTCCCTTTTAGATATGGATGTTTCTTTACCATTTGAAAATCCCTGTTGGATGTCCCAGAATTGTACACAATATTCTAAATGAGGTCTCACCAAAGTCTTATACAGGGGTATCACTACCTCTTTTTCCTACTGGCCATACCCCTCCCTATACAAAAAAGCATCCTTCTAGCTTTCGCCGTCACCTTTTCAACCTGTTTGGTCACTTTAAGATCATCACATACAATCACACCCAAGTCCTGTTCTTCTGTTGTGCACACAAGTTCTTCACCCTCTAAACTGTACCGTTCCCTCAGGTTTTTGTGGCCCAAATGCATGACCTTGCATTTCTTAGCATTAAATTTTAGCTGCCAAATTTCAGACCATTCTTCAAACTTCGTCAGGTCTTTCTTCATGTTATTCACACTATCCGGCATGTCTACTCTATTGCAGATTTTGGTATCATCCATTTAGAGGCAAATCTTACCCAACAACCCTTCAGCAATATTGTTTATAAAAATGTTAAAAAGAACAGGCCCAAAAACAGAACCTTGAGGCACACCACTGGTAACATTCCTTTCCTCAGAGTGATCTCCATTAATCACTACCCTCTGTCACCTTTCACTCAACCAGTTCTTGACCCAGCTCATCTTTTTGGGACCCATCCCGAGGGCACTCAGTTTATTTATTAGATATCTGTGTGGAACATTGTCAAAGCTTTTGCTAAAATCTAAATACACCACATCTAGCACACACCCTCTATCCAATTCTCTGGTCAAAGAAATTGATCAGATTTGTCTGACAAGACCTACCATGTTGCCTTCGGTCCTGTAATCCACAGGATTACAGAAAATTGACCATTATCTGTTATAAAAGTGTTTCTATTAATTTCCTTACCACAGAAGTCAGAGTTACAGGCCTGCAATTCTCTACTTCTTCCTTACTTCCACTTTTGTCGAGAGGGACCACATCCAGCCTTCTCCATTTCTCTGGTACCACTCTAGAGACTTGTTGAAAAGGTCAGTCAGCAGAGCTACCAGAATTTCCCTAAGTTCTTTCAGCACCCTAGGATATACACCATCTGATTCCATCACTTTGTCTACCTTTATTTTAGCTAGCTTCTCATGAACATAACCCTCTGAAGATCGGTCAGGGTCTATTACTCTTCCATCCCTATTCATGTTTGTCTTCTGCGGTCCTGCGATTGTGAACACAAAACAGAAATATTTGTTAAGCAATTTGGCCTTTGTTTTAATCAGCTTCTAAACATTCCTCCCCTTCACCTTTTAGTCTCACAAGTGTCACTTTTGCACTTCTTCCTATCACTAATATATCTAAAAAAAATGTCTTATCTCCCCGTTTTTACTGTGTCAGCTATTTTTTCTTCCATTTGTATCTTTGCTTTCCTGACTACATGACCAGCCTCTATTAACTTTTCCAGATATTTTTGCCTATCTTCCTCTTTCTGCAATCTTTTGTAGTTTATGAAAACTAACCTCTTATTCCTTACCTTCTTAGCTACTACTTTTGAGAACCCAAGCGGCCTTCTTTTCCTCTTACTTACTTGCCTTACAAAAAGGATTGTCGCCCTTACAATCACTCCTTTCAGTTTTGCCCACCACATTTCCACTCCTTCCAGATGTTCCCATCCAGACAATAATTCATTGACGTAAACCCCCATCCGAATAAAGTTAGTTTTTAAAAATCTAGAACCTTTGTTTTTGAATGAGTCCTCTCTATACCCATCTTAATAATAAACTGTACCATGCAGTGATCACTGGATACCAGATGATCACCCACTCTAAAAATATTTCTGTGGCCCTATATGTATTTTATAAAATGTCTTATGTAAAATAGTCCAGACACTGTAAACATCTTTTTTTTTTAATTCTTTATTCATTTTCAAATCTTGCAACAAGTGTACAATATTCAATCAATTAATTCGTTCAAAATCACTTGACATTCTTAATGCATATAAAAGAGATCCCACCCACACCCAGCCCATTCATCAGTAACAAACCCATTAAAATACAAAACATATCTCCCCCATCCCATCCCATCTTGATGTTGATGTCCCTTTTTGACCTAGATATCTAACTATACTACCAGCCTCAACCTGAATCTCACAATCTATACATAAGTTTCAGGCATTGAACCCAAACTGGCACATTCTAAGTTTAAAATTATCAATAGAATTGGCCAGCTAAAACATACATACTAGACCATACTAATGCTCAGGTTAAAAAATGCTTTTGTACCCTTTGAAAACTTTGCACCATCAAACACTATTTTGACTTCATCTCTTTTCGACTGCTGGTTCAATCCCTAATCTTAAGCATCTTAGATTACTGCAATATCATATACTTGAGATCCTTTAAGAAAACCATCAACCGATTGAGAGTCATTCAGAATGCTGCCATCCGTCTCATTTATGGTCTCAAAATATCGGATCATGTAAGCCCGTATTACAGAAAACTACACTGGCTGCCGATGGAGGCAAGGATCATCTTCAAGTTTGCCTGCCTCTGCTTCAAAACCTTAACAGGTTCATCCCCAATCTACCTGTCACACCATTTTGAATTTCCAGGCACCATCTGCATACGTAGTACCTACCTATTTGCCTTCCCATCCTTGAAGGGCTGTATCTACAAGAGATTCCTTGATAGATCTCTGTCATTCCAAGCAGGCAAATGGAATAAATGTCTAACCACCCTCATTTCAAATGCACCCTCCTACCAAGCCTTCAGGAAATCAATTAAAACCTATCTCTTGGATAAATTTCTCTGACTCCCTTCCTGCCTTGTTGTATCTCTGATATGCCTCCGGATATACCTGACTACTCTTGACTCGATAATGTAATTTGAAAGTCTTTTCTGTTACATCGCTGTCTGTGTACAGTCTTTTCCTCTGTAAACCGCTCTGAACTGCTGTGGTATTGCGGTATACAAAAAATAAAGTTATTATTATTATTATACATATACAGGTTTGTATTGGCACCAAATCCATGATTCTATAAACCAGGAGTGGGGAACTCCGGTCCTCGAGGGCCGTAATCCAGTTGGGTTTTCAGGATTTCCCCAATGAATATGCATTGAAAGCAGTGCATGCACATAGATCTCATGCATATTCATTGAGGAAATCCTGAAAACCCCACTGGATTATGGCCCTCGAGGACCGGAGTTCCCCACCCCTGCTCTAAACGACACCTAACTCGGTAGGCACCATTAGAAAAGGCATCTACTGCATGCCATTCAATGTTAGGTGCCATTTGTAGAATCATGCCCAGTAGCAGCTCAGTCAAGTTAGGCACCACTGGGTGTCAATAATTTAGGTGCCGGTATATTAGGCCAGGGTTTTCCTCACATAAAATACTGGTGCCTAACTTTTTTGCACACCAAACTCCGCCCATAACCGTGCCCACTTTTCAGGTAGGCGCCGCTAGGCACCTCATTGTGGACACCGACATAGAGCCTACCGAGGTAGGCTCCTATGTGAAAATGAATTTTTAAAGCATTTTTTAAATTGGATTTTAAATGGCGCTTTTCAATCAGCAGCGCTATTTGAACCAATTAAAAAAATTAAGTTAGGCACCTGTATCAGTAGGTGCCCTGATTTAGGCACCTAGCAGTAGGTGCTGCTTATAGAATCAAGCTTAGCCATTTGGGCTATCACTATAGGAGGGGAAGTTATTAGGGGTGGGCTACTACCGTATCGATGGTGGACAGATTATTTATCACTAACGTGTGCTATTTTTGCACAAGTCCCATTTTATGCAGTGACCTAGGGATGCAAATTAACTGATAGAAAGTTATACTATCGGTTGAAATTATTGGTTGATAGTTGAAGCTCCCTTTAACTATATTTAAAGCTGTGCACTAGAGGATTTATTGAAGTCATGGCACAGGAAGAAGTAGAGTTTGGAGGGTATACAGAAGAGCAGTTTCAACATGTTTTGCAGAGACCTGCCCTTCTTGATGATTTAGAAGAAACCTCCTCCCAGTCATCATGGTTAGATCTTGAACAGACACATAAACGACTAATCAGAGCTGAATTGCATGGCTCTACCATAGTTCAGTACCTTAAAAAAAGCATGATCCCACGTGGACTACGAATATTAAAGGAACCCAAAATAATGACATCGGATAAAACATTTATGGATAAGTGGACAGCAATATTAAATCGCTGTTCACGAGACCTAATGATTTTGTTAGTGGAAACAACATCTGATATTGAGCTGGAATTAAGATCTAAGACTGTCTCTATGGAACTACAAATGAAGGATCAAATAGAGAAGGATGAATTTGAAAAAAAACGTAATGATCTCGAGGACCTTCTAATTCAATATAAAGATTCTACAAAACAAACAAAAATAAGGAAATGGAAAAGAGACGAAAAAGATTACCACATGGGTAGAGTATACTCATGGAATAAAAAAATGATGTCTGGCCCGATAAAAAAGAAAGTAGCATTTAATGCTTCTTCAGAAGAATCGGATGTCACCAGCGGTGATTCAACGGAAGCTCCTTCTACTAAGAGTTCGGGGGACGATGGACGAACAAGAGGTGGACGTCCAAGAGGAAGATCCAGAGGAGCCCAGAGAGGTCGGGGAAAACTAGTGACCAATGGGAAGACAAAATGAATTCCACTGTAGTTAATATTTCCACAGTTCCTTTGACTAAAGATCAACTATCAGTGCTAGAATTAGGTCTGAACTATGTGATAAATCAATATCCTGATTTTTTTCAACTGAGATTATCCTTTTTCAAATTTTTGAGGAAATTACAACTAAAACTTTTTTTCCAAAATAAAGAAACTATAGAGCCTGAAGATGGAGGCTCGATTTGTAAAAAAGAATCAAAATGGAACCCCCCTGGTCCTTTAGCCCCAGCGGTGGAAACATTTCGGAATTTAGTTTTAGCAGGGTTTTCTATTTTTGAAAAATCTTTTTCTCGTCAACAGGTCTTCCATAATCTGACTTACTACCAACATCAGGCTCTCATGCAGCTAAAAGATAATCGTGATTGCATGATATTAAGAGCGGATAAGGGTCGCACTACTGTCATTCTTAATAGAGAAAGTTACTTAAAAGAAGCTTCTCGTCAACTATCGGATGTAATTGCCCATTGATGAAAATAATTTTTGATTGGGTAACAGCGTTTTATGAAAAAGAAATGTTAACTAAAAAAGAATACCAATTTCTTTTGGAAAAATATCCACGCACGCCCAATATATATTTTGTGCCTAAAATTCATAAGACCCTAAAAGACCCACCAGGCAGGCCTATAGTAAACATTAAAGAGTCATTGCTAGAACCCCTATCTAAATTTCTAGATGTTTTTCTAGCTAAAGAAGCACTAAAAACCACTTCATATTTGAAGGATTCATCCCATCTGTTACGAATTCTCTCTCAGGGACTTAATGTGAGTGCTAAAACCTTTTTAGTGACATTGGACGTAGTGTCCCTTTACACCAACATTCCCCAAAATGGAGCTTTAGCAATTATATACGATACTCTTCAGAAAAGAGAAGGTACACAAAGGATTAGTACAGAATTCCTGATACAGCTAGCCCGTTGGGTGATAGAAGAAAACTATTTTGAGTTTGAAGGTGTATATTACCAGCAGATCCAGGGAGTAGCGATGGGGGCCACGTTGGCCCCGTCGGTGGCCACTCTCTATGTGGGACAATTCGAAGAAATATATCTATAAATCGAATTATTTTCAATACATAACATTATGGAAGAGGTTTCTTGACGACATTTTTTTCCTGTGGGAGGGCTCTGAAAGTGTTTTATGTGAGTTTCTAAACTGGATTAACACAAAAAATCCCCATCTTCAATTTACACCGGCCTATAGTAATGATAGAGTAGAATTTTTGGATCTACTCATAATAAAGGAAGAATTTCGGTTGATAACTAAACTTTTCAGAAAATTAGTGGCAAAAAATACTCTATTGCATTTCTCCAGTCACCATCCATACCATTTAAAATTTAATCTTCCAGTAAGTCAGTTTCTAAGACTTCGCAGAGTTTCATCACAATTGTGTGATTTTATCAAATCAGCAGAAGAGTTAAAACTCCGTTTTAAGGCCAGAGGATACCCTGTGAAATCCATAAAACAAGCGTTTATAAGAGCTAAATATGCGAATAGAGAACTGTTGATTTCCGAAAAAGAGCCTGAAGATCAAAGCGAGAGATTAATCTGTGTATTGCCATACTCTGAGGCGGCTAAAGAACTTATAGCCCAGATAAGAAAATACTGGCATGTTTTACAAATGTACACCATATTTAGTGACATCCCGATGTTTGCCTTTAAGAAAGGAAAAACAATTGGGCAAGTCTTAATTCAACAGAAATTGGGGAATTATAAAACTAAACAGATTGGATATCACACGAGTTGTGGCCATTGCCAATGGTGTTCCACTACCATCAGGGGCACCACTTGGAAAGATTCTCAAACGGGGAAAGTCATTACAGCAAAAATGAATACCACTTGTCAGTCAACATATGTTGTATATATTGTAATATGTCCGTGTGGTCTTGTATACGTGGGCCGTACTTCACGACCCATGCATATAAGACTAAATGAACATAAATCGCGGATAAAAATGAAAAACATCCAAGCACCAATGGTAGAACATTTTTTAAAACATCAGCACACTATTGAGCAGATACAGTGGCGGATAATAGAAAAGGTGGAAGAGGGACGGGAGGGAGGCAACATTGAAGAAATTTTGAATTATAAAGAACAGCGATGGATTTACACCCTAAATACAGTGACCCCCACAAGGTTTAAATGCAGAGTTAGAATGGGGTTCTCTAATGTAACATGTGGCTGAGTGAGGAGGTAGCCAAAAAATTGGGCTCTTCTTTATTATTGATATTAATGTAATTAATGTGGTTACGATCGGAGAGCCTGCTGACGCGGCGCTAACGTGATGACGTAGTCGCGTTAAAGCCGGGCTCCGCTCTATTTAACATCTGAGTAAGAACGCCGCCGCCATATCTGAGGACAAAGTGGTCACAGGTTGGCGGCTAAATTTATAGATGAGTGAGAGATGTTAGACAGCTTAGCTTTAAACAAATGAAAAAAAAAAAAAAAGGGATGCAAGTTAACTGATAGAAAGTTATACTATCGGTTGAAATTACTAGTTACGAATAAGCCGTTTTAATAGTAAAACCTCATCGTAACGGCAGCCTACATTGATAATTTCCTCTTTATATCTGCAGCACTTAAGTAACCCTTTTAGTCATCTTTAAAGGGAAGATCAGGGTTCATATATGAAACAATTTCTAAATCAGCAGCAGATATCGATAATAAGCAGTTGTCCAAATTGTATCAGAAAAGAGATGATAAATGAAGTTCCAATAAGATCTTGCCATGAGAGACTGCTGAAAGTATAGCAGAAGGAAGATGATAACTAATGACTGTGCGTTCATTTTCCCCACAGAAAGGACATATGTAGTCCAAGAAAAAAAAAAAAAAAAGGTGAGAATGCACGATTATAAAAAGGAATGCAGTGGATTGCAGAAATGCCAACAGATGTAGCTGACATCAAATGAATTGCCGGTGTAAAACTTTGTTGGAGAAAATACTACAATGGAAAATACATAGATGCAAACTAATTGGCTGTCATTTTTTCTTGTGTTTTGTTTTCTTTCTTTTACAAATCAGAATGCAATTATCCAATGCTGCTCAAAATAAAATACAATCTACTAAAGACGTTAAGAAGAACACCAGATTCATCTGGTGTGATATAACATTAGCTGAGCTGATGTCACCTGCTGGTAATATTTATTGAATGATGGTGTGGGGGAGAGGATGAGGGAGAATATATGAGGTGTTGTCAAGGATCTGTAGAATAAGGATTGACAAGTTTATAAGAGGAGGTAAGACAGGGTTAATAGACAAAGCTTGTAAGAAAGAAAAATGATTAGGGAGGTTTCTAAGGTGATGGGGGTGGAGCAGTCACGTGATTGGTAGGATGTTGTAGCAGGCTGGAGTAAATTCTGTGAGGAAAGGGGAACAGTAGAGTAGTATCTTCAGGAAAAGATTATCCCTCCCTCCCTCCCATTTGTGCTGGTGTTATGTGTCAGTGTTGAGGGTGGGTGTACAAGTTATATGTCAACTTGGGTGGGTTTGCTGGATCTTATGGAGTTGGGGGGAGGTGGTCGCAGCTTTGGGTGGGGCGGAAAATGGAATTTGGCCCAGTTGGATCTGGGAGATGAGCAGTTAATAAATAAATAAATGTAACATTCGTATGTGATACCGCTGCGAGGGGAATCATGGCCTTGCATCATTGTGGGTCATGTTTGGGGGTATGTTATAAGTTTAAAGACTTAATAGGATCTAGTTTCGACACCGAATAGCTCCCTGGGAGTGTGTGAAATATGCATTGGGGGTTTGTTGGTTTTTGGACAGGGATTGTATTGTAAGTGGAGATAATATTCAGAGATAGATCTAATCTAATCTAATCCTTAGGTTTGTATACCGCATCATCTCCACGTTCGTAGAGCTCGACACGGTTTACAGTAGGAGAAATAGGAAGGAACTACAACAGAGGGTTAGAGGTAGATAGATAATAAAGCTGCAGCCAAATATTTATTCCAATAAAATTGAGTTGTGTGATTTTTGATTGATGGTGATTAGCTTTCAGTTGCAGGTGATAGAATGCGAATGCTAATGTTATAGTTTGGCAAAAAAAAAAAAAAAAGAACTTCAAGGTTTATATCATTGGCACATCATGAAAAATAAAAGAATATGCAGTTGTCTGTCATATGTTTTTTAATACTCTATTTAGTTCATTGCTTTTTTTTAGATATGGCTTGCAATGCTATTAAACAACAGCATTATCACAAAAAGATTATTGCCTTTATAAACCCAAATGTTGATTTAACCACATTTTGGCCTTGAAGAGACAAACTTCCTTAGAAAACTAAAATCTCCATGTGTCATTGTTTATTGAAAGCTTCTATACTGTATGGCAACCCCTGTCATAATAAAGGGAAGTTTATTATTGTGAGATGATATTTGACTTTTAGCTCTCATCTTAGTGCCAAATAGCACAGTATCATATGTTAGTGCCACTTGATTTTCCATTACTTTGTTTATCTGTTCTCAAATGGATCTCCAAAATTGAAGTATCAAGGGACAATAAAATAATAAATGATCTAATGTCCCAGGTTTGAGATGACAGTGTCAACACCTATTAGACTTGGAACTATCTAATTTTTGTTACCAAACTGGGGTCCAAACTGCTCTATGTAACAAAAAAAACCCAAGTTTGTCTCATAGATGCAGACACTGTACATCTCATCCTCCAAGTCCAGATTCATGGCCATTGAGAAACAGTAATCTGATGCTTTATCTCAATTCTCCAAATGTCACGAAGACCAGTTTTTGGTTTCTTGTTCAAAAATCCAGATATTAATTTGTACCACCGAGCAGCCTGGTGACCCAGGAAATCCACCTGGAAGCACAGGAATGGCAAACTATACTGATTTTTAAGATTTTTCCAGTCAGGGAACCCCTCCTGAATGGCCTGCTTCAACTGCAACCACCTATACCTTTGAGATTTAGCAATGTCAAATTTTTGTTGCAGTCGTGAAAACTCAAGCAGCTTTTTATCCGATATCACATCATCTAAAGTACATATGCCCGCCTTCATCCAGTGTTTCCAAATGACCTTAAACCCACCAATCTGAATCTTGGGGTTTAACCAAAGGGACTGAGAAGTGGATTTATGAATTGAAATATCTGTTAAATTGGTAATAAATTTTAAAGTCTTCCAAGTGTCCATTAAAATTCTATTGTCCTTATACAACCTAGGCATCTTGATACTCAAAACATGACATAATCTCAATGGATATCTAATATATTCTTGAAATGCCTTTACTGAATATTTTTGTATATTTCTTTTGATAATTTTTAGTTAGATTTTCAATTCAATTTCATCATTCTATCTTGTTAGACCATATATGTTTGTGGACCTTCGGACTGCATCCAGGCATTTAGTTGCCGGTTGCTGTAATCTTCGTGAGTCCAATCTTTATTAATTAAATGTTTAACTCTTCATTTTAAATTAAATTAGTGAAATTTCTACATATAATGCTTAGAAGAACATCACTTAGCTTATCGGTGATTTGTTCTTCTGTTACCGATAAGCTAAGTGATGTTCTTCTAAGCATTATATGTAGAAATTTCACTAATTTAAAATGAAGAGTTAAACATTGAATTAATAAAGATTGGACTCACGAAGATTACAGCAACCAGCAACTAAATGCCTGGATGCAGTCCAAAGGTCCACACACATATATGATCTAACAAGATAAAATGATGAAATTGAATTGAAAATCTAACTAAAAAGCATTTCAAGAATATATTAGATATCTTTAATACAACGAGTGGCTTATTCTTACGACTGTTGTTCAATAATCTCAATGGAAACAGCAGTTGCCATTCCAACCTTAACCAGTCTGGAAGATTTTCCATGAGCTCGGGGAGGATCCAATACATACCCTGATGCATTATATAGGCTTGATGGTACCTATACAAATTTGGAAAATTTACCCACCCTCTACAATTGGCTTTTATAAGGATACTAAAGCAATTCTTGCTGTTTTCCCCAGCCAAATATATTTTGTAAGAATACTATTTAATTTTTTGTAAAAGGACCCCTGAAGAAATACTGGTAATATACCCATTTGGTAACAAACCACAGGCAAAATCATCATTTTCACTGTCTGAACTCTCCCCCACCAAGACACATGTAATGGGTTCCATTGTTCACACATTTCTGTGACCTTTAGCAATAAGGATTTTTCATTTACTTTCATTGTTTCTTCCAGCATTTGGTAAATCCAAATTCCTAAATACTTTATACCCTCTTCCTTCCAAAGAAAGGGGAATGAATCAAACAATCCTTTTTGACAATGTACATTAAGCAGAAGAATCTCCGATTTACTCCAAGTTATTTTATATCCTGAAAATTTTCAAAATCTTTCAATCAAGGATTCCTCAAATGAAGCAATATGTCATCTGCATAAGCAGAGACCTTGTATTCCCGACCTGCGTAAGGAATACCTTGGATCTCCTTTGAATGTTGAATAGCTAATAACAAGGGTTCCAAAACAATATCAAACAGCAAAGGAGATAACAGACATCCTTGTCTAACTCCCCTCTCCAGACAGAAACACTCCAAAAAAGTATTATTTATATATAATCTGGCAGAAGGGGAATTATACAAGGTCTGAATCATTTGTATAAATCTTGAACCAATACCAAACCAATTCATTGCTTGATACATAAAGGTCCATTCCACCCGATCAAATTGTAATTGTATTTGTATTTAAGTGCTTTTATAGAGTTATATGATTGTATTATATCATGCACTTACTTATAGCTTTAAAATGAATAAAGAAATTTAATTAAAAAAAGAAAGCTTCTATACTGCTGCTAATGACTGGGGGAGTCTATTCAGAGTGGTTTATATGATCTTTGTAATGGTGTTACAATGCATGAGCTTCTGTAAAGATGTTACAATACAGAGTTTGTGTCTCCTGGGATGGTTTCAATACAGACATTAAATCATAATCAATACATTATTAAACCGAAATCAATACTTGTGCTTTTATAACGGTGTTACAATACAGAGTTAGCGTTTTCTGAGTTGGTTCTCAATACATCCCTCTTAAACTATAACAATCAATCCTCTTTCTTATTTCTGCCTATAATATATAATCAATCTACCTGCTTATACATACCTACTGGAGTATACCTATACAGTCCTATGAAAAAATTAAGACATCCCATGAAATATTCAGTTCATTCTTAAGAAATGTTCACATATCGATGTCAGATCTTTTTTTTTTTTAATTTATCTCTGGAAAAGAAAGTGATGCAATTGTAGGTAAACTACAAAACTTTTCCTTGATTTACAAATGAAACAAAAGATATGAACAAAAATGTGTCTGGAATCAGTTTGGTCTGCATTAGCAAAAATAATTGTTCCTGTTATTTATACGATAGCTCCTGAACTTAAGATTTTGGAATATAGAAACATGATGGCAGATAAAGGCCAAATGGCCCATCTAGTCTGCCCATCCGCAGTAACCATTATCTCTTTCTCTTTCTATGTTGTTTATTACATGAAAATAATTCATACGTCTTTAATGACCCCAAGCAGATATTAGAGTTTGTAATTTCCAAGGAAGAGTTAAAAAATACATAAGTGATTTTCTTATAGCTGGTTTGGAAACATTTAGGTCCTTTCACAAAGGTGTGCTGCAACACACACTAAGGCAGGGCTGCCCAATTGCGGTCCTTGAGATCTACAGGAGACCAGGTTTTCAGGATATCCACAATGAACATATATGAGAGAGATTTGCATACCAAGAAGGCAGTGCAGGCAAATCTCTCTCATGCATATTCATTGTGGATATCCTGGAAAACCTGGCCTGCCTGTAGATCTCGAGGAACGGAATTGGGCAGCCCTGCACTAAGGGCGCCTTTTATAAAGCAACAAAAGTGATGCTGCCTTGGTAAATGCACCGAAGCCCATTCAATTCCTAGGGGCAGCAACCTCGCTACACTCATGTCACCCCTCTCCTTAAATCACTTCACTGGCTCCCTATCCGCCTTCGCGTACAGTTCAAGCTCCTATTGCTGACCTACAAGTGTGTTCATTCTGCTGCCCCTCAATATCTCTCTTTTCTTCTCTCTCCTTATACACCTCCTCAGATAAGCTGCTCTTAGCTGTACCCTTCTCCTCCACTGCCAATGCCATGTTTGCCCACAAAGCCCTTACGTTGTTTAAAAGCAGACTGAAAACCCACCTTTTTGATATTGCCTTCAATCCATAACCTTACTCCCCACTACCCAACCTAGCCAGCAGATTAACCATTCCCCTTAACTGTATCCATGACATCCTATTTGTCAATCTTGTCTATTTAGATTGTAAGCTCTTTTGAGCAGGGACTGTCTTCTTTGCGACTCTGTACAGCGCTACATATGTCTGGTAGTGTTATAGAAATAATAATTATTAGTAGTAGCTCTGCATTTAACGAGTATTGCTTACAAGCATACCTTTGTGAAAACCCACCATTGTTAGGGCTGACTGTGGATTCTCTTTGACTTTTGCATTTGTTCTAATAATGAGCTAGATTCACTAAGCAAACCGATCGTGTACTGATCGGTTTGCGAGCCCTTTGCGACAAGATTTCCCTCCGACCCGATTCACTAACCTGTGTACCAATCCGATTTTGATCTGTGCATGCAAATGAGGGGAAAAGGCATGCAAAGTAGGCAGGGACGTGATTCACTAAAAAAAAAAAAAAGAGGGACACCGACTGGACTGACCGATCCAAAATAAGCAACTGACGAAGACCAGTCGTTCAGGTCCTTTCCGACTGCCCTGCCTTCAGCCCCAATCTCCTGCCTGCCACGATCTCCTGCTCTCGCCCCCGATCTCCTGCTCTCGCCCCAAATCTCTCCTGACGCCCCGACTCTCCTGCCCTTCCCCGCAGTGCAAGCCCGAAGTTTTAACCCGCAGGCTTAAAGCGGGATAAAACCAAGGGCTTGCAAAAAACAAAACGTTTCCGGCTGAGAACATGCGCAGACCATCTACAGGCAAGGAAGATGGTCTGCGCATGCTCAGGGATTGCTCTCTAGCGATCCGTGCAGTCGGTGGTGGGCGTGCCAACGATCACCTCCATTTGCATGCAGGCCTTTAGTGAATTCTTCAGCTTGCATGCAAACAGACACTGATCAGACACGGATAGAAGGTTAGTGAATCTAGCCCAATGCGTTTTCCTTAAATTGAAAGAATACTTCCATATTTTGGTCCCAGTGCCTAAAATTGTGGAGGAAAGAGTTTAGAATACTTTTTTTTATATATATTTTCCTTTTGTGAAGTCCTTTTATTTCATCAGTTGCATTTTTGTGATATGCTTGTATAACTTGTAATGAGTAAAAATAAAAATTAAAAACAGATTTTGGAATCTAACCCTCCCTTTTACTAAGCTGCGATAGAGGTTGCTACCACAGCCAAGAACACTAAGGGGCTCATAATCGAAAGAGAAAAATGTCCAAAAACCGACCTAAGTTGGCACTTGGACGATCATAAACGAAAGTACAAAGCAAGGGGGGGAGGGAGTATTAAGAAGTGCTGGACTAACTGTTTTTGGGGCTTTTTTAAGTACAAAGCAGGGGGGGGGAGATTAACAAGTGCTAACTGGACTGAGGGCTAGATACACAAAGCAAACCGATCGTGTACCGATCGGTTTGCGACCCCTTTACGACCAAATTTCCCTCTGGCCTGATTCACTTACCTCTCCTGCGATCCACTGCCAATCCATACATGCAAATAAGGGGAAACGCATGCATAGTAGACAGGGACGTGATTCACCCCAAAAATTCTGTGCTGGCCGATCAACGCAAGAAGCGATCAACGCAAGAAGCTACGTCTTTCCAATTCTCCTGCTCTATTGAAGCCCTGCTCTCTGCCCTGTCGGCTCCGATATCCTGCAGCCCCGAACGCCTCCTTTAGCCCTGATCTGCCTTCCCCGTACGCCACCAGCTGCCCCGACTCTCCTGCTGTTCCCCATTCAACTGCCCCGTGGAGTTCTCTTGTGTGGAATGTCCCCACTCTCCTGCTGCCCCAGATCTCCTGCCTACCCCAAATGCCTGCCTGCTCCGACTCTTCCACCCTTCCCCGCAGGCTTAAGCAGGTTAAAACCACCAGCTCCAAAAGTGAAAAAAAAGAAAAAAATTATCTGCTGGCTCGGAGGTCCAGCGCATGCGCAGACCATCTACAGAGCAATCCAGGCAGGCAGATGGGGGCGTTCCTCTGATCGCCCCCATCTGCATATAGTTGTTTGCAGAATTCATCGGACCTGCTAGGATGGGGTCCGGATCAGACCCGATGGGGCAGGTTCGTGAATCTAGCCCTGAGGTTTTTTTTAAAAGTACAAAGCAGGGGGTGTGTTAAGAAGTGCTAACTGGACTAACTGGAGTTTTTTTTTTTTAAGTACAAAATATGTGCGTGTGCGGGGGAATGTTAAAAAATGATCGGTCCCAGGGGTCACATACCCTAGGTACGCCACTGCTAGCTAATGTTGACTACTTTTCAGGTCCTTTCTAATTCAATTAGTGGGACATATTTTGGCCTTTTCTAAGGCGTTATTTTCAAAGACATAGGAGCTTGAGCGCTTACAGTCGAGCTTGTAAGTGTGCCTATATCAATGTGTGCTCTAGAAATGATCCATCAGCAGTCTGTTTGGCACTGAAGCTTATAAAATTAGCCTGAAACACAGCAAATTACCATGGAAAATACACCAATTTAGATATATGAAAGTCAAAGAATATTGCTGGCCTTTTATAGCCTTGGGACTTTTATCAATTTTTTAAGTTAATGAGTGTGTGTTTCTGGGCTATTAACTTACAATTATGTAATGACAAACATTATGTCAGTTGATTATTAGCACACACAAAATGCCATGTCGAGAGTCTTGTATAGCCATTATAAGCTGTTTCCAAAAATGAAATAAAAAGTAAGAGAAGTACCGTATTTTTATGCATATAACGCGCGCGCTATACACGATTTTACAAACCACACAATAACCATGCGCGTAATATCCGTGAGCGCATTATACTTTTTTTTTTTACATTGCCACTCTGTCGCTAGAGAAGGGAAGAGGCAGCCACGTCAGCCAACTAGGCAGGCAGCCTTGCGCGCCGCTCTGCTGCTACGGAGTGTGATAAGCAGACTATGCCTGCTAGGAGTGTCCCTAGTACAGGTCCCAGTGCAAATCTAGACACTGCCCATAATCTATCTTATTCCCCATTTTCTGCCTCTCAGACCGAATTTCCTTCTAGGGCCTGTAGAGGGAGTAAGAGAGCAGCAGTGCTAGATTCCCATCCCCCTCTGGGTCACAAGGTGAATCACCGGAAATCCTTTCCATCTGAGGGTTGGGGGCGGGGCTGCAAGCTGCTCTCCCTGAAGACTAGGCTCCTAGAAAATCAGAGGAGAGAGGAACAGCAGCAGGGAAGGTCACAAGACTCAGGGCTGGGAGCTCCTGATAGCTGTCAAGCTCCTGAGGCCATGGAGTTTGTAGCAGCTGGAGAAGAATCACCTTCCAGTCTGAATGAGGAACCATGTGACATGGAGTTGGAAACAAGCCCTGAAGCTAGGGTTGGGCTGACTCCTGAGAATGCTCCTATGGAGGTTTGCCTCATAAAAGCAAGTATTTGAATGTTGCTGAAGTTTATGGCAAGTTTTGTTTTTTCCATTTTTGAAAGCTTAATTGCGCTTTCCCTTTTTGAGTTACGTGTACTATGGTATGCTAAGACAGTGGGGTTAGCCCCGTGTTACATGGTGGGATAGTGGGCCTAATTTCTGGCAATTCAAGACCACACGGTGCACACTGTATTTCCAGTCTTCAGTCGCTGAAGAAGCCAGTATTTTTGCACTGACTTTATTTTGGTGGAAAAGTTTTTCCTTTCTTTTGGTAATGAACTCCACCTGGACTATTATTTAAATGAGAACTTACCTCTGAGGAAGAGAGTTTTGTTTAAGTTTGGACTCTTTTTGGTTTCTCAACCAGAGACTGTTTATTGAGCATTGTGTTTACCTTGTATGGGAAGCCCATTGGTTTTGCCATTTCAATCCTGACAAACAAGTTACTGTTTTTCTTCTGTTTGAGCAATTAAAATATAATCCTTTCTTTGACACTGAACCTAGTGTTTTGGATGGTGTCCCTTTCACTGAACGCTGAAAGAACCTATCTTTGTGAAGCCCGCAGCGACTCACAAGAGTTTAATTGTGACCAGTGATCCCAGGCCCTCGGCCTGGAGCTTGCCGGCCACAGGAGGCAGCTGGAGACAGTGAGTCCTGCTTCCCACATGAACATCATCTTCCCCGCGGGCCGGAAACAAGCAGCAGCCTTCGGAACTGGAAGCGGCCCTGACAAGAGAGTTAGCAGCTACGGCAAGGCAACAGTGGTAGCAGCGGCTAGTTCCAGCCTCCCGCTCTCCTCCCTCCCTTCCCCCATGGCAGCGCCAGGCGGCACATTCGGGCTTCAGCCACCTCCACCGCCGCTCCTCTGACTCCCTTCGCCTCAGCCCCCGCAGCAGGCAGGACATGGAGGAACAGGCCTGACAAGCTGCGCTGGAGGAACTAAAATAAGGTACAGGGGAGAGGTCGGAGGGAGTTTGGGGGGGCCCTGCCTGCCTTGGGGGTTGGGGGGGCCCTGCCTGCCTGCCTGCCTGCCTCGGGGTGAGGATGAGGAGTACAGGAGCAAAGAAATGCTGAAGGAGGAGGGAGCATAGGGACAGGGACATGGAATAATGCTGGAAGGGGAGGAATAAAGATGCAGAGATGTGATACTTAATGGAAGGGGATGAAATGGTACAAATGGATAGTGAAGAAGAGAAGAAAGATGAGGAGTGCGGTATACGTGTGGGCGCGCTATAAGGAAATTTTTTTACATAAATACTTTGTTCCCGCGCGCTATACGCGTGGGCGCATTATACTAGTATGCGCGTTATATGCGTAAAAATACGGTATTCATTTTCTTGATTTTCTTGAATTAAGATTTCATGAAAACTACTAATCATTACAGGAATCAACATTCATTTAGATTTTGGCCATCAGGATTTAAGAATAAACTCCAAAACATGTATTAACTACAATTGCAGGAGAATATTATATTTACTAGGCTTAAGAACCTAGTCATAAAGAAGAATTTACTCTGAAGTCCTTTCAACAATATTAAACTTTGCAAACATAAGGGTAATTCCATAAAATGGAGCCTACATTTAGGTGCATGCTATGTACCTAACTGGGGCCTTTTCTATAAACAAAAGTAAACACTTACAGTGTTCTCTCCCGGTCATTCGTGGTCAGTGGTTTGCGGTCCCAATCATTCGTGGTATTTTCCGACTGCGACCGCCAACCAGAAGAGGACAGCTGGAGAGGCAGGAGAGAACAGCTGGAGCGTTGTCGAGTGAAGGAAATCACTCGTTGTATGCTCCGACCGCCTTTTCCTGCACTAAAGGCGGGCCTTACCAATCAGGAGCTGCTTTGACACGCAGCTACTGATTGGTAAGGCCCAACTTTAGTGCAGGAAAAGGCGGTCGGAGCATACAGCGAGTGATTTCCTTCACTTGCCAGCACTCTGGCTGCTCTCTCCTGCCTGTCCCGCTGCCCTCTCTGTATTCGCGGTTTTTCAAGATTTGCGGGAGTTCCTGGAACGGAACCCTCACGAATATCGCGGAGTATTGTATTTGTATTTGTATAATAGCAAAGTAATATGCCAAAAATGTACCCATATTTTAGGCATGATCATTTACACAAGCCACAGAACTGGTGTAAGTTATTGTAACATATAGTAACATAGTAGATGACGGCAGATAAAGACCTGAATGGTCCATCCAGTCTGCCCAACCTGATTCAATTTAAATTTTTTAATTTTTTCTTCTTAGCTATTTCTATTTCTATTGCACCTCGATTACTGAAAAAAAACACATGTAAATTATAGGATTCTACAAGGACTGGTTGAAAAGCAATGAGACTATCTCTGTTTTTCTTTCCAAGAAGTAGATGTGGCAACCCAATGCTCATACATCAACATTTCTGAACCCGAAGTTGGACTGCCATAGTCTTTATTGTTGGGTCACAGTGAGAGGAAGAACTTCATATGTTTCATCATGGCAGATGAGGAAGACATATCTGTGAGAGTAATCCAGAGGTGTGTGATTGAATTGTGTGTTAAACTTGGAAGGAGTGGTAATGAAACAATGCTAGCCTCCCTCTTAGATTATTTGCATAATTTGTTTAGTAAAGGTACAGGGGCTTTGATATTACAATTTGATTTGATCAGTGAGTTCATTTGATCTTGTAGATCATAAGAAACTGCATTTCTGGTAAGGTCTTTAGATGATTCAGAGGTTTTCTGTACTCGTGCACTTATCAGGGTCATTTCAGTAATATATTCTCTAGTAAACGGAGCAATCCATGTGGTGTCCCTCAGGGGTCCCCCCTTTCCCCTTTGCTCTTTAACATTTACCTGGCTTCTTTAGGATCCAGGTTAACAAACTTGGGCATTAAACTTTATAGCTACACAGACAATATAGCTATTGTGATTCCTATTATTTCCTCATGACTCTCAGCTTTGCTTTGGATACCAGTTACTGTCCTGTTTGCTCCTTATATTGACCTGTGTTGATGTGATGAGTAATAAGCTTTTGAGACTCTTGACAAAGGCATAGACACTGAAATACTGTCAGTGTCAAGTCTTTGCAGTGCTACAATCAATAAAGTGCAT
Organism: Geotrypetes seraphini; assembly: GCF_902459505.1. Classification (NCBI taxonomy): domain Eukaryota; kingdom Metazoa; phylum Chordata; class Amphibia; order Gymnophiona; family Dermophiidae; genus Geotrypetes; species Geotrypetes seraphini. The sequence goes on from NC_047092.1 coordinate 53,059,774, forward strand.
CTTGAATTTTATACCCGTGGCTGAATTATTGACATTTTATCCTCACGACTCCTCTGTTGTGCTGTGCTCTTCTAGTCGGTGAGGCCACCTTGGGCTTTTTTCTTCAGTTCCTTTTGCAGGGCCATTTTGTCTGGAAGTTTGTGTGTGGATATGTAGCCATTCCCTTATATTGTGGGCTAAGAAATGGGTGTTGGAGTCTTACATCACAACACACTTGACATTGGCTTTCTTGAGAGTTAGAGTGCCCTAGTTGGGGCTATGAGGACCAGATCCTGAATACCCTATTGCAAGTCATGTGTTTTTGTCTCCAAAAATGTTATTTATTCATCTAAATATGTGGGCAATTAAAGGGGTTGAGTTGATTAGACAGATGAAATGGGACTTGCTGTTCGTATGCTGCTGTTTTCTTCAGCTATAACTAGATGGTCACAAATCATTCCAAAGAAAATGTAAATGGTAGATGAGCTGTGAATAAGGGTCAGTGCTGAGGTGTCCAAATTTGTTGTTTTATTTTGGAGTTTAGTGGCGGTGTATGACTTGTTAACATCAGTTTGGCAGAATGTGCACCTTTCTGATTATAGGTTTGGTATTTTTCTTAGTTCAGTTCAGGACATTGTTGAGGCTTACGTAAAGTTGCAGCATCTGCGGTTGAGAAAAAGGAAATAAGCAGCACCATTCCCATTTGTGGGAGTTGTTAAGTGTGGGATATCTCCTGGATTCAACCTAATGGCATTGCTGAGAAGTTTGGAGGTTATTTTGATAGTATGAGTAAACTTAGGGGGTGGGATTCTCTAGCTTAGTGTCGCCTTAGATTGTAGGCAACACTACCAAGTTTGTGTAATCCCATTGTGGCTGGTCTGTTACCAAATGGCCAGGTGGCTGTGTGTGGTTGGGAAATCAAATTGGGAAGAGAAAGGATAATTTGATAGGAGTGAAAAAAATGGGAGTAGGCTGATAAAGGGAGAGAGTGGACTGATACCCTGGGGAAAAGTGTTAACGTATTTTTGTTGGGGTTGTTAAAAAAAGAAGCTGCAGCCATGTTTTCCCATGTGCAAATTTGTTTTGGTTTATTTATGGTGTGAAAGGAGGCCAATAGGGTATAGAGGTACAAGTATCAACAAAGGAATTCATCAACCAGTCATCATGAGGTCATTCACACTAGAGAACAACAGTGCTTTCACATGGCATCTTAAGCTTGTAAAGCTAACCAGATACAGTTTATATCAATCTATATGATATGTGGTATGATTGCATCATTACCAGCAGCATTACAACACTCTTTTGAATATCCAACAAGTGATTTTACTTTCTTAACCCTCATCTCTTGCCATTATTTTGTTCTTTGTTGTAAGGGCGTAATCTATCCAGTTGTTTTCATTTGCAATTTCTTTTAAAGCTAAGTGAAAAGTAAAGAAAACCAAGGGCTCCTTTTACTAAGGTGTGCTAGCGTTTTTAGCGCGCGCTGCATTGCCATGTGCGCTAACCCCGCGCTACGCACCAAGAACTAATGCCAGCTAAATGATGGCGTCGGCGTCTAGCGTGCGTGGCAATGCAGCGCACGCTAAGCCTGTGCTAAAACCGCTAGCGCAGCTTAGTAAAAGGAGCCCCCAAGTGTTTAGGAGAATGTATACGTTAAAATAACAATGCACCTCAAAAAAAGTAGCAAAGAACAACAAAAGTAGCTACTTTTGTTTTCTAATGACTACTAACTGACTTCTGTGTATGGTATTAAAATCTCCAAATTAAAGAAAAAAAAGGCTACGTATGGTGAATTATAACTGACTAATGACACAGCTGTGTAATCTAAGCAAAGTGGGGAAAATATATATTTAAAACTGCTTCTAAGCTAAAATTGTAACTCCAGGTAATTTGTAATTGCTACCAGCATGGGTAATTATCCATGTTTACCTCCTTCTGAAATGTGGTATTCCTAATACGTCTAATTTGTAATTGGTAATTGGTACCACTATGGGTAATTACCCATGTTTACCTCCTTCTGAAAAGTGGTATTTCAAATATATCTAATTGGTAATTTGTAATTGGTACAAGCAGAAGTAATTATGCATGTCTACCTCCTTCTGAGTAATGCATGCTATTCAAAAGCCTAGTGTTCTGTAGTTACAGGTTCATACGGGATTTCAACAAGCACAAGGAGGTCATAAAAATCAATGTTTACACAGGAGTTAATAGAATTCACTTTTTTTAAAAATTGTTCAAAAGTGTTTCAGCACTGTACGGTTATCTCTAGCTCTAAATTAGTAAACATCTGAAGCCTCAATTAAATGCCCAGTTTTTGTTTTATTAAGCCTAACTAATCAGATTCTATAGCTTTTCATCTTGCCTCATACCTGCAAGCTGCTAACGAGATAATAAACTAACTAAACTAAACTAAACCTTGGGTTTATATACCGCACCATCTCCACGAATGTGGAGCTTGGCACGGTTTACAGGAAGAAAGATGAGAGAGGAACTACAGTGGAGAGATTAAAGAGTTAGGTGTAAAGCAGTTTATATACCGCAGGACCGTGAAGTTCTATGCGGTTTACAATGATTAAAAAGAATGCTAAAATTGAGTAGAACTTACATAGTTGGAGGTTAGTGACTAACAGAATATGAGAGCGGTTGTTGTAGGAGAGATTGTGCGGATCAGCTACCTAGGTAATTCAAGAACAGATATGTTTTTAGGTGTTTCCTAAATTCACCATAGTTGTTTGTATGCCTAAGTAGTTTTTCCAAGTAAAGACACTTCATGGGATTTCTAAACTGTACATTGGGCTAGATTCACTAAGCAAACCGATTTGCGACCCCTTAGCAACCCCAGCCCAATTCACTAATCTCTCCTGTGATCCGATTCCAATCCGTGCATGCAAATGAGGGGAACTGCATGCAAAGTAGGTAGGGACGTGACTCACTAAACTTCCCAATCCGACTGGGCTGGCCGATCAACCCAAAAAGCAACTGCTGGGGCCAGTCGAAAATGTCTTTTTGACTTTCCAGCTCCATTAAAAGCCTTGCTCTCTGCCCTGCTCTCTGCTAGCCTTGCTCTCTGCTGCCCTGAATCTCTCCTACCCTTCCCTGCACTGTGAGCCCATGGTTTTAACTGATGGTTTAAAACGGGTTAAAACCACAGGCTCTGTGCTCGACAAAAAAGTTGCAGCTTAGACGTTCCCCCTTCCGCACCGATGCCCCCATGCCAATTCTCCACAAAAGGCCCGGATCACCTACTTCCCTCCCTGCACCTTAATCTCTAGACTGGCTGACTGGCCGGGCCCATCCAGAACCTAAAATTTCGAAGTAGGAGGAGTGCTCAATCCCTCCTGCTCCGTAGGCCTCTCTCCCTCCGGCTGGGTATATGGCCGGAAGCTTCTCCTCTGACGCAACCAGAAGTTGCGTCAGATGATAAGCTTCTGCCCACAGATGCACAAGACTGCAGGCAAAATCCGACAGCTTGAGCAAGTTGCTCTCTAAACTTAAAAAGTGTCGTAAAGGTAAGGGGGAGGGAGGGAGATGCTTGGACCACGTGAGAGGTGCTGAAGGGTGGTGAGATGGCGAGAGGGAAGGGTGGTGGTGGAAAGGAAAGGAACAGATGCTGAAGGGAGGGTGGAGAGGAACAGATGCTGAAAGGGAATGGGGAACAGAGAGTGGGGAGAACATGCTGAAGGGAAATGGGGGAGAAGCAGCTGAAGGGAAATGGGGAACAGAGAGAGAAGACACTGGAAGGGAAGAAGACAGAGATGCCAGACTATGGGGGAGCGGAGGGAAGAAGATGGGTGCCAGACCAATTGGAGCGGAGGGGGGGGTGAAAGGAGAGGCACAGTAACAGGGCAAATGGAAGACGCAGAGAGAAGACAGACAGAGGATGGAAGGAATTGAATGAGAAGATAAGGAAAGCAGAAACCAGATAACAAAGGTAGAAACAAAAATTTCTATTTATTTTTTTGCTTTAGGATAAAGTAGTATATTAGTTGTGTTGATAAAAATTTATAAACAAAGCCCTGCCAGCTGAATATCTCTTTCTCTAGTTCAGCAGCCAGAACTTTGATTTATAAGGAAGGAATAAACTACATATTGCAGTACTGAGACTTGTATGGATGCTGCAGAGATAGTAGTCGCGGTGACGGGGCAGGGACAGTGGTCGCAGGGACAGGGCAGTGACAGGGACAGTGGTCAAGGGGATGGGGCAGTGACGGGGACAAATCTTTTCCCTGTGTCATTCTCTAAGTGGCACAGAGAATGGATATGGTAACATACCCCCGATTTCTGTATACTGCGGCCAAAGTTGCATGTACAAATCTGTGTGCATTGCTAATTTGCTTGTGCAATTTAACTGTTTAACAAGCCAATCTGTGCCAATGATTGCCAATTAACAATCAATTATTGGCACCAATTAGAATTTAAATGCAAAACTTATTCTACTGTATAAAGTGATGCTTGTAGATTCTAGTGCATGGGTCTCAAAATGGGATATTGTCAGGGGAGAAGGATAGGTGAGTCATTGGCATTCCTAAAGTTAGGTGCACTATTATAGAAAAATGAACACATAGTACCAATATTCAGACCACGGGAGTTATCATGCTGACTCCCACAGTTGGCACTGAGCTTGGATAGTCAATGCTAGGTCATTTCTGGTGAGCAGAATTGAATATCTGGTTTATACTCATAAATACACACCTGTTATGAAGCCGCATTGGTTTTTTTATCGCTGGCCATGGCAATGTTAGCTCTGCTGCTCATAGGAATTCTAGGAGCGTCGGAGCTAATATTGTCGTGGCCAGTGATAAAAAGCCTAACATAATTTTGTAAAAGCGGGGGGAGGGGGGTTAGTTAAGTAAAGTTAATATTCTACATTGGCTGGCTAAGTTTATAGCAGAGAATAATAGACCCTCTATTTATGAAGCCTGATTTGGCCACTAAACATAGCCAGCTAGCATTTAAAATATCACAGCTAGCCACTAAGACCCTGAATCTCTAAACAGCGTCCAGCTCACAGACACAATTGAGTGCGATTGTCAATCATCTATTAGGCGCTGTTTATAGAATCATGCCTAGCGGTGCCTAAGTGGTCTTAGGTCTAGTAGGCTTTGAAACCTTAGGTGCACTGGCATTTAGGCCACAGTTTTCTTGTCAAACCACGCCCCAAATCTGCCAACAATCTGCCCCCTAACCACGCCTACTTTCTAGTAGGCACCTGGAGGTAGATGCCAGCCTCAAAGTGGCAGGCACCTACTGAGTTAGGTGCCTACCAATTAATTATTTTTAAAATCATTTTTTTAATTGTTTTTAATGAAGCTTTTCAATTATCAGAACTGATTAGGCTAATTTCAAAATTCAGTGCCTAGATTGGCTAAGCACGCTGATCTAGGTGATTAACTTTAAGCATCTTTTATAGAATCAAGGCCTAAGTGCTAATATTCAGCAGTCATCTCTTGCTGAATATTAGTGCTTAGCTGGCTAAGTGCTATTTAACTGGCCAGGAGCTGTTCCTTGTCGGTGAAATAGCACTGAATATCAGCCGGATATTTTTCTTTATAGAATAGGCTCTAAATAGCTGCCCTCTTAGTACCTAAAAATAGATACACTGTTAATAGAATTTCCTCCATTCAAGCAAATATCCAAAACCACTTATGTGCTTGATCAATTAGCATACCATACTTTACTGTGCACTGTCACTTGTGCAGTTAGTAGAGCTGTACTTGCCCTCACCTCTAGGGCAGCCACTCAACCCCAATGTACCAAATGAGTGGTAGATGCACACACATCACCCTTCCCTTTTTTCCTCAAAAATATCCTCAACAGTTAATACCGAGTTTCCCATTCCAATCCTCCCACTTAACACTCTATCAAGACTTCATCTGTTGAAGCACCAGATTTAAACTAGAATCTCTGACCCCCTAGAGGTAATGCTAGGGTACTACCATTAGGGTTCAAGCATTTTTGCTGATAAAAAGTATGGTAAATATAGTAGCTCACCACATTGTAATAACAGCATCCCATCATTTTGTGTTTTCAAAATTATATATATTGAACCTGATATGGAGTGACTGTAGCCACTGGATAAAATAAATCAAAGGAGTCATGAGCATGGAAAAAGATGACTATTGCTATTTTGTTGCACTTCTGTGACTGGTAAAGGTGATCTCTTATTCGCGATCTCTTCTTCCTGGTAAATTTTAACTTATGAGATAAAGCACCAACATTTCTTGTTAAAACTGTTGGGTCAATATTCGGCCACTATGGTCAGAATTTTTTTTAACAACAGTTGAAGTAGATAAGTTAAACCCAAATACCGAGCACTGCAATACAGATACTCAGAGATGCTAAATATCTATGTAGAGAGGCAAGTGTTGTTGATGTTCGAACCACTATTATCTTATTTATTTATATTCTGCTTTAAGCCCAAAGAGTTACAATAAAACATTCACAGTTTAAAACAAAGCACATACTCATAAATACTCAGATAAACAGTATTACATTACACATTTCAAAAAAATAAAAAGAATATAAAACATAGCATTAGAAATACCCTGTTTCCCCAAAAATAAGACCTATCCCGAAAATAAGTCCTAGCATGATTTTTAAAGATGCTCCTAATATAAGCCCTATCCCCAAAATAAGCCCTAGTTAAGATTGACCCCCAAAGCGCCTCCCCTTCGAATGTCCCCAATGCTCCCTGACTCCATCCCTGACACTAATGCTGCCAGATTTGCTGAAAAAATTGGACTCATCAATTCATCAACCCCCCACCCCTGCTGCTTTAGGAGGCCTCGGAGCGGAGGTATGTCAGCTTCACGGTGGGAGGGTCAGTGGGGTCCTGCTGCACAGGGGGATGGGTAAGAGAGGAGGAATGATGCTGTACATAGGGGGGGGGGAGAGAAAGAAAAGAGGAAGAATTGGGGTAGAGGAGAGGAAGGGAGATCTGATTTTAGTACATGAAAAAAATAAAACATACCTGAAAATAAGTCCTAGTCTGTTTTTTGGACCCAAAATGAATATAAGACACTGTCTTATTTCGGGGAAACATGGTATATATGTAGCCCTGGCTCCACCCACACAGCTCATCATAGATGACCAGGGTTCACAAAAAGAGATTTCTTTCTGTGGGGCAATTCTTATGGTCACCTAAGCTGGATATACAGTAGACTAGGGCCAGACATACTCTGGTAGGCTGAAGAAACTACAGTTCTGGGTTCAATCACCATGCTCAGTCCCTTGCCTCATTGCAATTCAAAGAAATCAAGCCAGAGTCAAGGGGTAACTGAAAACAGCACTTTAATTTAATCTAATCTAATCTAATCTTCGATTTATATACCGGGTCATCTCCCAGTGGAGCTCGACTCGGTTCACATATGATTAAGACTATAGTACATAGCAGAAAAACATAGAAGAAAGAAGAGCTATAATTAAAAAACTAGAGTACATAGTAAAAGAGCATAAGAAAAATAACTATAATATTATCATTTTGTTGAGGCTGTAGTTAAACCATTTAAAAATAGCGAGAACGACAAAGTTTTCAAGGATTTACGAAATAATTGCAGCTGGCCTAAGAGCCTAATGGAGTCAGGAAGTTCATTCCAGATCTCTATAAACTTGAAAACAAAAGAGCGACTGAGCTTCCCAGCAGATTTAATTTCCTTAAAGGAAGGGAAGGCTAACTTATATCTTTGTGTATTTCTCAAATTGCAGAGTCTAAAAGTATTCCAACATAAGGGGACAAAAGGATCAAATATTCCATAGAGAAACTTGAAAATTATGCATGCACATCTACACTGGATCCTAAATCAAACTGGGAACCAGTGAAGCTTTTTCAACAGAGGGGAAACATGATCATACTTTCGGTTCCCAAAAATGAGCTTAGCTGCAGTATTCTGTATTGACTGAAGTCGTTTTAGACTGCCCTGCTTACTGCCCAGATAAACTGAATTACAATAATCCAGCTGTGAAAGTACAGTAGATTGTACCAACACTGTGAAATGTTCTTGATGGAATAATGATGTAACCTTCTTCAACATGAGCAAACAAAATAAGGACTTAATACGTTGTCAATGAAGTAGATAATAAGAAATCTCTTAGCTCTCAGATGCCTGCGTTAGCATTAGCATAGTGTTTTAAGCTAACTTTTTGCAGGAAGTATGGTATCTTTTATCGAGCTTTAGAGTTCTTCAATCAAGAATATTTTTTTAAGTTTTTAAATGCAAGTTAAAATATATAAAAGCAAAAACCGGCACTTAGCTTTGAGCATGTAATTTCATAGCCGGTGTTATGCTGTTGAACCAGACCCAACGGGCCCCGTTTCACCCAACTTAGGGCTTCCTCAGGGGTCAGAACGATATTGAGCTATTAAAGCCCAAACCTTCAATTAGAAAAAATGGCGCTGGCCGTTGGGTCTGGTTCAACAGCATAACACTGGCTATGAAATTACATGCTCAAAGCTAAGTGCTGGTTTTTGCTTTTATATATTTTAACTTGCATTTAAAAACTTTAAAAAATATTCTTGATTGAAGAACTCTGAGAGCTAAGAGATTTCTTATTATCTACTTCATTGACAACGTATTAAGTCCTTATTTTGTTTGCTGTGGTTATTTAGGACTTGTCCATTAATTTATTATAGTGCTTACCTTCTTCAACATGCACAGACTAAAAAAACACTTTTTTGTCAAGGAATTTATCTGTTCATGAAATGTAAGTGATGAGGCCAAGATGACATCTAAGACTCTAGATGAAAATCAATATGCAATGAAATACCTGTTTTCAGTATGACAGAGGTCTAATCTTGGCCCAACCCAAAGCAATTTGGTTTTGGCAGCATTCAATTTCATTTGATTAGACAAAGCCCACATTTGAAGTTTAGAAATGCAGCAGTCTATACTAGAGACCAGGTTGTTAAGTTCAGGGTCAACATCTAATAAAATGAAAATATCTGCATAGGTAAATCTAGTCTCTGCTTTTGAAAGGTAAAAATTTTTTAGAGAAGTCATATATACATTAAACAAGATTGGCGACAGCGGAGAGCCTTACAGCACCCCACAGCTAAATCTCCAAGAAGAGGAAATCTCACCCTCCAAATATACCTCATAAGATTGCAAAGAGAGGAATTTTCTAAATCAATTCAGTACAACTTGGTTTAAACCAATATCTGATAACATATGAATCGGGATGTCATGATGAATGACATCAAATGACGCCGACAGATCAAATTGCAGCAATATTGCACAATTATTTTGTATCTGTAAATTTTGAATCTTTGAAATTAGCAGGAGTCTCCGTACTAAAATTTGGTCTAATCCCATGTTGAAATGGTAACAAAATAGAAAATTTCTCCAAGTAGTTGGAAAGTTGGCTAGAAATAATTGACTCCATCATTTTTGTCAAAAGGGGTATATTTGCGATTGGTTGATAATGAGAGGGAACTGTTGGGTCCAAATCGGCACTTTTCAATAACAGTGTCAAAGTTATGTTCCCCATACTCAACAAAAAATAACCATTTTCAAGAAAATGATTTAATAGTGAAGGCAGCCATATGATAGCTTGATTAACTTGATTGTAGGCTTCAAATTCAACTATCAACAATTTTTTTTCAGTGTTGGCAGTCAGGTTTAAAAATTAATTTTTTTAATTTTTTCTCTGTAACCATAAATCACATCCGGTTCACTATAACCATACCTTTCACACTCTCAGTCTCTGTCCTCTCCTATGATCCCTTGTAAAAATAAAGTCCTGAGATCTTTTCCGCTGTGAACCCCTTGGATTCCCTCTTTCTTCTCTCTTCTGTTTGCTCTGCTGCAAAGTCTCTTAGAACTTTCTCCTCACAAGTAATCAACACTTCAGGAGTCTCCCATGGTACTGGGACTCTGGCAGGAGAAACCCTGGATCTGGTTGAGGTTACCGGCTTCCACGCCCCAAACACTAAGTACAGCAATCTATTCATTATACAAGGGTGGCTTAACTTAGCCAAACAGAGAGTACCCATCTCTCCTTTTTAGTCATTCCCTCACACAGGGCTCAGTCCTCCTCAAATAGCTATCTAGAAAAAGTTAGGGCAACAATTTTTCTATTCTTATATTATCTGGGTAGTTATTCAACGATAAGGTTTGAAATTAGCGCTATTCGAATAGATCTGTACTCAAACCATGTTTTGCTCAGTGTCATGCCAGCACTATCTAGATAGTGTTGAGGTGATCTGCAATGATCTTCAATGGCACTGATGAGATAGAATCACTGAATATCCATAGATTGCTACAGCTGAGCAGCAGCGGAGCCTATAGGGAGACATTCTATAAACGGCACTTAGGTTAGGCATCATTAGGCACTCTAATCATGGATGCCTAGTGATGCCTAACTGAATTCCGCGCAAAGCATAATTGTTTAAAATTGAATTCATTAGCTTGGTAAAAAACGATTAAACATTATAAACCAATTCGTTTTACATGGAATACCATGTGGCGCCTAATGGGAAGTAGGCATGGTAAAGGGCAGATAATAGGCGTGGTTGACTTAGGCATCGCTAAGAATATGTGATACATGCCAGTAATTAGGCTAGGAAAACCCTGGCCTAACATAACAGTGCCTACCACTAGGATGCCTAGTAATGTCTAAGCCTGCTTAGGCATCCCTAGGCATGATTCTATAAATGGTGCTGTGTGGTTGATTGACAACTGCCTAGGCATGATTCTATAAATGGTACTGCATGGTTGATTGACAACTGGTGCCTACAAGTTAGGGGTAGTTTATATAATCAGGCCCAAACTGGCCTTCACTATATGGTCATTTTGAACTCAAGACTTCTGCATTTCATACTGTCTTTGGGTTCTTTTTAAACTGTTGTTTAATAGAGGTTATAGTATTATTTAAATCTGTTTTAAGCATGAGTGTCATTTGTAAAATACAAGAAGAAAAAGAATCAGGAAATGCAGGTTAGTTAGACTGGAGTCCTGGATAAGTGTACAGCAAATGAATCTCAGTGTGGACATACAAGACAACACCATTGCAATGGTAAATATGTGATGTATAATTAGATGATAAAAAAAATCAATGCTGCTAGTACTGGATAGGATCTCAGTATCATTGCTGATGGCCAGCTGTAAATGTCAACGTAATGATAAGTCTCAGCATGCAAAGCATTGAGTATGTTAAATGAAGGCAATGTATTGTTATTCTACAATTCTACAATCCCTACGAGACTACACTAGAAATATAATTAAGAATTTTAGTGCTGGATAAAACTTATTTTGAATAAATTCAAATCTGATAGTTTTCTTTCTTCATTAATTGCAGCTATGTTTTGCAATAATAAGCTGTCAAACAGTCAAATAATTTGAACTGAAATTACTTTCAGTTAAAGTTCTAGGATCATGTGGTGGATAATGTCTTAAAAGGTTGCCTATGTGTAAAATCCACATAGGTTCCCATTTCCAGACTATTTTATTAAGATATGCAGGGAGCAAAGTAGCAAAAATCATGCTTAGAATGAAGCCTTCTCACCTTTACTTTGAAGATTGATACCTTCTACTTCTAGGGATTAGAAGCACCATTTTGATGCTTGCAGCTTATGGGGAAGAATGAGTGGGGATCACTTATGATTACCACTGCTGAACAACAGGGAAATCTTTGGTTGATCCAAAGATGGAGAATGGATTCTTTGGAGTTCTGGGATCTGTTTTGGGGAGGTCTGGGGGTCTCTTTAATGAGATAGGGGTCTGTTTCAGGAGGAAAACAGTGGGGAATACAGTATTTTGGGAGAACATTTGTTGGTGAGGAGCCTCCAATCAGGGTATGGTCTTTGTTAGAGCCAAAGGAATGATAGGATGCATAGGAAGAAGCATAATTCATATGAAAGGGGAGACTGTAATGTCTCTGCACAGGATTTTGGTGAGATCACACATTTTTCAAAGCTGAGTATCTTTTGGATTCAATGCATTGTGGATTCAATGCTGTATACCATGGGAAATAACTAGCTAGGCTCCATGAGGTTTGCTTCTGTGGTCAGTTGTTGTGCTGATTTGTCTCTTCTTGTAGATTGATTTCAGTGCTGGGGGTCATCTCCTTGATTGCTGTCATGATTTGTCTAATCTTGTAGACTGATTTCAACATGTATTATAGCTGGAGCTATCTTCAGGGTCCTCCCATACGAATCATTATTGTTCTCTGTATTATTAAATCTACAAGTTGCCATTTTGGCTTGAGAATTAAGTACATGAAATTTACTTTTATGCTAATTATATCTAGCAGTTGACATTCTTCTGAGAAGATCAAGAATGTCATATAATTAATATATATTGGTCCTCAAAAGCCGTGGCAACCATGCGTCAAGATTCCACTGCCTAGATAGTGGCATAATTAACGACAGCATAGCATGCTCTGAACAATTAACTCATTTAGTTTTGAATATCAGACTCCTACAGGAAGAAACTTCAAGTAGATTACTATGTTTATGCTTTGTCTATGTTTGACTTATTATGCATGTTCTCTTGTGAACTGCCAATTTGGATTGTGTAGCATAGAAATATATAAATAAGTGCTCTACCTGATTTCTTTCAAAAGGAATTTTTAAAAAATTTCAAATTTTATATTGCTGAGTTGGCGTCAAGTTATTGTCTGTTGCTTAAGTAGAACAGAATTATATTTATTTAGTTACTTAGGGGTCCTTTTACTAAGGTACACTAGCTGTTTTTGCACGCGATAAATATTAGCGTGCGCTAATCAACACACGCTAAAACGGCCAGCGCGCCTTAGTAAAAGAGGGAGTTAATTATTTAGAGAGCCTGCTTGGTTTTACTGGGGCTCTTTTAACCTCTAAAAAGGGACACAATATATTTTTGCTCTTTGAAGTCACAACATTTCTGAGATGTTGGTTTCCTCCCTCCTCCCAAACTCCCACTCATCCCATCTTTCAATTCTTGCTATATGGACCCACTCGGCTGAATTGAATTAGCTCTGGTATCCATTTGAAGGGGATATTAAAGAAGTAAATAAGTCAAATTTTAGTTATCTGTTAAAAAAGCAACATTAATGATAATATGGGAGGCTTTAAATAGTCATTTTCTTACATCTTTGAGGTAAGCCTATGTACTTTTAAACAATTTTATAAATGATATTGCAATTCTCTATTAGAAAACCATGTAGCCCTATCCTATGATACAGTTTTATTTGGTACTTCTATGAGATTGAGAAGCCAAATTTCAGCAAATAATAATAAATTGCTATTAATAATGACAGGAGTTGCCATTCAGCATATTACTAGAAACTGGAAAGATTATACCAGACTCAGTTACACCTTTTGGTGGAACTCGCTATGCCATATATATAAAATGGAAAGAATAATTGCTTTACAAAAGGGGAATTATAATAATTTTAAGAAGATTTGGGGGTCATTGATAGCATTTTGTAATGATTAGACACCTTCTTACATAACAGAACATAGTTAGAAGGGAGGGAGGGTATTTAGAGTTATAATTTTTCCTATTTTTGTTTATAATATATGTAATATTGAATGAATTTAATACTATTGTTGGAAGGGATGGGAGGGGGGGAGGGGTTTTTATTTATATATTTATGCTGATGTTTGATTAGATTTTCGAGTGATTTGTATGATCTAATTGATATTTTATTGTACACTTGATGTAAGAAATGAAAATGAATAAAGATTTTGAAAAAAAAAAGAAAAACTGTCTAAGAAGGTTTGCCTCTTTGCAGAAGACATCAAAATTTGCAATAGTGTAGACAATGCAGATGATATGGAGCATGAGGAGGGATCTAGCAAAGCTTGAAGAATAGTCTAGAATTTAGCATCTAAGGTTTAATGCAAAAAATACAAGGTCATGCATGTGGGCTAAAAAAAAAAAAAAAAATCCCAAGGGAACAGTAAAATACTGTAGATGAGAGAGCAGGAATTAAGGGTGATCATATGTGATGAGCTTAAGGTAGTGAAACAGGTAGAAGAGGTTACAGCAAAAGCCAGCTTGGGTGCATAGGGAGTAGATTTGTCAGGACAAAGTAAGAGTTAATAAAACCTCTATATATGTCTCAGGTAAGACCTCATTTGGAGTACTGTGTACAGTTCTAAAAACTGAACCTTCAAAAAGATATAATGTGCTTGTCTCATAGAGCATATTGGGACAGACTTAATCTCAACAGTTATGCTTTGGAAGAACGGCAGAGAAAGCGAGATATGAAAGAGACATTTAAATACCTTTGTATCATAAATGCACAGGAGGTGGATCTCTTTCAATTTAAAGAAGGCTCTAGAGCAAGGGGGTTTAGGATAAAGGCAAAAGGCATGGAATGGCTTCCCAGTGGAGGTGGTGGAAACCAAACCTGTATCTAAATTGAAGAAACCATGGGAGAAGAATAGAGGATCTCTTTGGGAGAGGAAGGGATAGTAAAACTTTGTAGATTGTATGGATGGACAGATTGAATAAGCTATCATTTTCTCTATTTTATGTAAATGCTCATATTTTAAATATATCCAGTATTCAACTCCCACCCATCTTCCATCAACTTCATATTTTAAAAACATCTATGTAAACTCAGTTGCAACCCAATATGAAGGGGAAAATGGGCTGGCACAAAATACCACACGATCTCCCTTCCTCCGTGCCTTTAAAAAACATGCTTTTGAGTGAGACTTTGTGTGCCTTGCTATTCGACTGCTCAAGTGTCCTCTGAGGAAGGCGTTTTTATATGCCAAAACAAGGGATCCTTGTTGGGACTTTTAATTGTTTAATAAAGACTTTATTACCGGTTGAAAATACACCACCCTTGCCTTTTTTTGTTTGACTGCCCTTTTAAAAAAATTTGGCCTTTGATCCCCTATCACTACCCCTCTCTCTCTTTAAAAAGCACCCAAATGTCCCCCTCCACAAGTTTACAAAAGTTCCTCAGGCAAACTGGGAGGAGCAGATGGTCTTACCCCTGTCCACCCGTGACTGGAGAATAAGTGCTGCTACAGCTGACAGTCCCAGCACTCGGTATTAATTTATTCTCTGCACTCAGTGAACAAGTCATCCCCTGATCTAAATATACAGTAGGTATGAACAGAATTCATCCATTTCCTGTCTAGGTTATTGGTGTTCATTTTCTGTCTTCCGATAACTAGATGCAATTGATCTGCAGTTTTCATAAGTCTCTCAAGTCTGGGTTACAAAGGTGGAAAATTGTTTTACTCTAAAAATGGCAAACATGAAACCGTTTCCCCCCCAGTTAGAGGTTGTAAACTGAAAAAAAACACTATGAACACCTTCTTTCACATCAAGCAGCATTGTGGGGTAAAGACCTAGATCAACTGCTTTCGCCCACTACTTATGAGGAATTCAGAAAATGTCTAAAAACTCAACTGTTCCTAAAGTATCTAGACAACTGACCCACTCATCTTCTTTCTCCTCCACAGTGTTTCCTCTGTCCTGTTAATCTCTTTCTCCTCAACAACGCATTAACTCTCCTCTTCTCCCCTCTTAAATTCAATCAATTTGTACCTCACTTAATCTATTGTAAACCGCATAGAACTTAACGGTATTGCGGTATATAAACTGTTATTATTATTATTATTTGGAATCCATAGTAATTATTATGGTTGTACAAAACTGCATCAATTCAAAAGTAAATTGGACAAGTAGATGAGAGGAAAAAGTGCTTATCCAACAATTCAGAGCCAATCAACATAGCAGGAATTGGAAGAAAATGCATTTGCTGTTTCAGAATTGGCTACAGATGTTCAGCATGTGTTTTTATCATTTCTGTCTTCATGGAGTTATCTTTACAATGACTTTCATGAGAAAAAGGGTAACAGGGCTATTAAAATGCTGTATGTATATCCATGTTTGCATGCATTTTTCATCTTGTTTTCTGATAAATTACTTCCTGTAGTCAACTTGATGAACCAAACCAAAATCCATTTTATGATGTGCTGAAAAATTAAATGCATGGGTACACTAATATGCTTCTTGGCTAGTACTTCTAAATAAGAAAAAAAAATGACTTTCCAAAGAGATAACATCCAATTACATTGAAGACATCAGCAATGCAAAAATTAGACTTCTTTTAAAGGTTAATCATTACACTACATAATCACTTTGAGTCTTCCAGTCCCACCTGCTTAGTTCAGTGGTATTATACCAGCTCATTTCATCTTCAAATTGTTTTTTATTCTCTATCTATTTATTTAATTCATTAATTTTCTCCCTGTCTTGTGATAATTTCTCTCAAGAAGCAATAATGTAAATCTAGAATCCCAAGTGCAGATGTACACAGTATTATATGCTACAGCTTTCTTCAGCCCTCTTTACCTACAAAGATAGATGCACTTTCTTGATTTATAGCTACAGGAAGTAGAACAAACCTCATATTACCCTTGAATTTTACATACTAAATGAAGAAAAGCATCAGCAATTTCTAACGAACACAGGAATTCGAAGTTCAAAAGGACTGAGAAAAAAAATGTCTCTAAACCTTACATTTATCACCACGTGCTTTAATCTAACATACTGCATTATTTATAAGACATTATCGGCTTGAGAAACTAGCTCACCTCAAGACTTGATAAATGTAGGGAATGCCACCCAGTCTTTCTGCCTGAATCGTTGTCTCTATTACTTGGAGACATCAGTCAATTTTTCCTAGATCATAGAAATGCAAGATGCCTATGCAAACCTTTATCAAACTGAAAACTGAATAAGGAGCTTTCAACACAATCTCCAGATAAAGACAAAAGCCTTTGGAGTCTTCTCTCCCAATTCTGTGAGAGGTTGACAGAAAGGACTAAATTCTGTATATGACACTGAAAAATCGGTACTGATATAATTTAGCAATGATGCTCAAAGTTGTGTGCCATTTATAAAATAGTATTTGGTGCCAGGATCTACACCTAATTTTGGACACGAAGATTTACACCAATTAAAATATGGTATAAATTTTCACTTATTCTGTAATATTGTGTATAAATTTGAAGGATGCCTTTGGCCTACTTATGCCAGTCCCATGGCCATGCCCCTTTTCAAATCCACGTGAAAAATTTGCGCAAGGATCTCAGCACCTAAACGTGCATGTATAAATTTAAATGCCAATTAGTATCAATAATTGATAATTAGCATGCAATTAGTGCTAATTTGCTTGCTTGGGATTTTAAATTGCATACACAATTTTGAGCACCTTATATAGAATTAGGGGGAAATGAAAATGTAAACTTAGAATAAGTTAATATGTTTTAAAAAAAAAAAAGTATTACATTCTAAATTTGGTTAATGAGATTGTTAAACCTTTTACATTTTTGTTTCTGATTTGTTGAGACTCCTTTGTCAGTAATTTAGCTTTGAGATCATTAGCATAATACTTCAAATATTCTTAGGAATTAGTTTATCTTGCTCATTTATTTAAAGCACTGGGATTTTATTATTCTAAAATATTATTGTTGCAATTTATATAGTATAAACAATTCAGAAAAGGGGAATGGATGGCACAGGAAATAAGGTAGAAGATTCTAAAGTCCCTCGTTCAAAACCTTTCAGAAAGCAATATAGTGACCTATGTCCTCTACCCAGTTCCCAATGTTTAAAACATGATTTTCAAATTATTCAGTCTCTGCTATTTTACTGCCTGTAATCCAGAACTATTCATGGATGGTCAGCTGAAACAATCTATTACCTTGCTACGATACAGCTACATATGCAATAATAAAGATGATCAAACAAATGATCCTAATCACAATAATGAAGGACCATAAGTTATATGCTATACTGTACAGATAGCACTTAGACACTTCTTAAAAAGGTCTAGTTCCAAACATATAAGTTCTGTCCAGGATGTCTTGTTAAATGTTTGATTATCGCTGCAAGATGTCTATGTCTAACCCACCCTTGAGACTGCCCAAACCCTGCCCATCTCGTGCTCTGATTGTACAGAGGTTGGAACACCTTACTAGATGTACAGAAAGACGGTTTTGTTTATCGACACTTGGACGTCCTGGAGAATAGGACATCCACGTGCTGATTTAGGATGCTTTTGGGAAATCTATGTTTTTTGATTATGGGCCCCTCAGTAACTCTCCATTATGTGACTCTGCCTTAAGTATTGCATGATGTTTTGGTTGCCATATTTCAAAAAAGAGATAGCAGAATTAGAAAAGGTTTAAAGAAGAGTAACCAAAACTATAAAGGGGATGGATCTCCACTCATATGAGGAAAGGCTAAAGATGTTATACTCATCAGCTTGGAAAAGAGATGACTGAGAAGAGATATGATTGAGGTCTACAAAATTCTGAGTGCTGTTGAATGAGTTAAAGTTATACAGATCCATGGTGAGACCTCACCTGGAGTACTGTGTTCAGCTTTGGAGGCCACATTATCAAAAGGATGTGAAGAGAATGGAGTCGATTCAATGAATGGCCACTAGGATGGTTTCAGGACTCAAGGATCTCCCATATGAAGAATGTCTGAACAGGCTGCGCTTAAATTCTCTCGAAGAGTGCAGAGAAAGAGGGGACATGATAGAAACATTCAAATACGTCACGGGCCGCATTGAGGTGGAGGAAGAAATCTTTTATCCTATGGGTCCCATGGTGACAAGAGGGCACCCGCTAAAACTCAGGGGGGAAGATTTCATGGGGACACCAGGAAATACTTCTTCACCAAAAGGGTAATTGATCGATGGAATGGTCTTCCACGTCAGGTAGTTGAGGTCACTACCACACTCGACTTCAAGGGACGATGGGACCATCTGGTGGGGTCGCTCCAGAGGAATGCTTAAAAGATGGATTCTCAAGGAGGGAGGGTTCTTGAGTGGGCAGACTTGTTGGACCGTCGGCCCTTTTCTGACGTCATACTCTATGTTTCTATGTTAATTTTTAACTCTTTTAAAAAGTACAAAGAATAGAGGTTACTCAATGAAGTTACAAGGAACTACTTTTAAAAACAAATAATAGAAAATATGTTTTTCACTCAGTGAATAGTTAAGCTCTGAAACTCATTGGCAGAGAATATGGTTATAGCAGTTAGCATTTAAAAATATTTTGACAAATTCTTGGAGGAGAAGACCATAGTCTACTATTGAGACAGATATAGGGGAAGTTTTTATTTCAATAAAAAAAAAAAACACTGTGGATGAAACATACTTCTTAAAAAAAGTTTTTAACCATTTCCTACATTAAAAATAGTTTTTGAACAGTCTAATTGAAGAAGGTCTAATAGGGCTGACTCTGTTTGGCTATTCTTATGTTCTTATGAAGAGAATTCCAAACTAGGGCAGTTTGAAAGATGATGATGATTTAAACAATCTTCTAGGTATAATCTTTTGCACAGTAGGAAAACCAAAAAACATCTGGTCTTGATGCCATTCTGAACACTGATGTGCATCACTTTCATTTGACTTCTTCATTGATGTCCCTCCACAGGGTCATGGGTGGAATGGGAATATCTTATAGTGGTTTGGCCGCCACAGACACTTGTTGCCACATGTGTGTGTGTATTCTGGGTTGATGCTGTGTGTTGTGGACTTCTTTGGGTGGCAGTACACTGCTGGTGGCCCTTTATTTACAGGGCTTTGGGATCACCTGTCACACATCACCTAGGAGGGGGAGAGAGGAAATGAGCAGTCAAAGCAGTCATATAAGAATGAACTGTAAGCTGTATATTCTGATAATTTCAGTCACTGTGTTCAGGTAGATGTGGCTCTCAATTGTCTGGGCGCGCCTTTGTCTTTCGCGCCGTTGTCTATGAACCAGATGTGGCTCTACGTCTACGGTGTCAGGTCAAAAGTGCGCTGGGACAAAGGCACGCTCAGACAATTGAGCACAGCGCGGAGGCGCGCGCCGCTCAAAATTACAGTTTTTAGGGCTCCGACGGGGGGGCGTGGGGGGAACCCCCCATTTTACTTAATAGACATCGCGCCACATTGTGGGGGCGTTGTGGGGGGTGTGGGAGGTTACAACCCCCCAAACCCCCCATAACGCCGGCGCGATGTCTATTAAGTAAAGTGGGGGGGTTCCCCAACAAAACCCCCCGTATTAGCACCTAAAAACAGTAATTTTGAGTGGTGCACGCCTCCGCGCTGCGCTCAATTGTCTGTGTGCGCCTTTGTCTTTCGCGCCGTTGTCTATGAACCGGCTCTACAGGTCTATGGGGATGACTCTGTTCGCTCACCTTGTCAGAGTCCTGCAGATTATGTGACACACCTGCACATATGTAGTCTGAGACACTGTCTGCACTCTTTGTATAATTTCCCCTCATTTTGGAAGACTATGAGAGTGAAATAATGAGACTTTTTACTGAAGAAATTTCTCTCCTTCCTGGTCTCCTTCCTGCATGTGAATGTGGGAGCACAGTAGTGGGTTTGATATATATATATGGGGGTAGTGGGGCCCAAAGGCACAGAGCTGTCCAAGTCATTGGGTAGTGCTTGTGCAGGGCAGAGTTAGCTGTTGTGTGCTGCAAACATGGACTGTCCATCTACTGCTTGTGGATAGCACTATATACCTTGTCCCCTATATATGATATATCCAGGGCTAGTGCTATACATTTTGCATCTGGGCATATATGTTTGAATTACCACCTCAGGCAGCACAATATATTTTGACTGACAGAGTTTGAATAGGCACTTGGGACATTGTGAAGTGTTTTCAGCTTCCTAGGCACCCTTGAATACACGTATTTGAACATTTTGCATGTACACATTTTGAAATATCACCATCGATATGCTGTATATTTTGATGGCCTTTAAGATTTTCATCAGGTAAAATATGTCATGATCTCTAGACATTTTGGCTAAAATGTATGTTCCAACTTCCATGACTTTTCTAAAATGATGTGGTACATCTTTTAAATATTAAATATACATTTTATAATGAGCAAAACGCAAAGTATACTATATATTTCTCCTTCTGATTAGTGGCATAGTAAAGGGTGGGGTTCCGCCCCGAGTGCCATCTTGGTAGGGGTGCTGCACCCATCCTCCTCTCTACCCCCCACTCCTTCCCCACCCCTACTGCTGCATGTGCATGCTGCTTCTCTTCCCTGTACCTCTGTAATGTTTGTGGCACAAACAGCAACCCCCAACCTGCTGTTGCACCTGCGTCGGGTTTTCTTCTGACATCACTTCCTGGACCCGCGCCTAGGAAGTTAAGAACATAAGAACATAAGCATTGCCTCTACTGAGTCAGACCACAGGTCCATCATGCCCAGCAGTCTGCTCCCGCGGCGGCCCCCCCAGGTCAATGACCTGTAAGTTATCTATTACTTTAAAGCATTTTGTATTGCATAGTACCCCTCTATTTGTACCCCTCAATCCCCTTTTCCTTCAGGAACTTGTCCAGTCTCATTTTGAAATCCACAATCACACTTTGTTTTACCACTTCCTCTGGAAGTGCATTCCAGGTGTCCAACACCCTCTGAGTGAAGAAGAACTTCCTGGCATTTGTTCTGAATCTGTCTCCCTTCAACTTTTCCAAGTGCCCTCTAGTTTTCGTTTCCCCGGCCAGTCTGAAGAATCTGTCCCTCTCTACTTTCTCTATACCCTTCATGATCTTGTAAGTTTCTATCATATCACTCTAAGTCTCCGCTTTTCTAGGGAGAAGAGCCTCAGCTTCTCTAATCTCTCAGCAAACGAAAGGTTCTCCATGCCCTTTATCATTTTTGTTGCTCTTCTCTGGACCTTCTCAAGTACAGCCATATCCTTCTTAAGATACATAAGAACATAAGCATCGCCTGTCAGAGGGAGAGCCCACACAGGAGCGACAGCAGGTTGGGAGTTGCTGCTTGCACCAGGAATATTACATGAGTACGGGAGAAGAGAAGCAGCATGCACATGCAGCAGTTGGGGGGGTGGGGAGGTTGAGGAGGGAGTGGGAGAGGGAGCAAGGGGAGGAAGCGAGGAGGGGAGCAAAGAAGAGGGTGAGGCAGGAGCGCCAACGCCCCAGGTGCCTCTCACTCTTACTATGCCACTGCTTCCATCTGAGCTCATCCATGGTTGGAAGCCCTAGACTCTTCCCTGTTTAAAAAATATATATATATTTAAAATTTCAGTCAAAATGGAAACAAAATATAAGAGGTAAGAGCTGGCCTTATCTTAGAGAAGTGTGTCTGTGAGTACACCAGGAAGACCGCCATTCATCATTGCTAAATGTGCCTCCTTTTGTGAATAATTCAGTGCATTCAGGTTCAACCGAGCTCAGTTTCAGAGAGGAAAAAACCCTTCTCCAGGAACCCTGCTTTACTTGTGACAAAAAAAATCACAAACAAGATTGGCTAATAGAATGGTGGTATCTTCTCGCAGGATTGGCACCATTAATTGACTTATAAGGCCATGGGTTTTTGGTGCTATTTTATAAAATCAGTGCACAACTTGCAATGAATATACATAAATGAAAGTGGTCCATACTTGTGGGCAGAGCATGGGCATGTCATAGGGGTGTTGCCATGCGATGTGTACAACTTATAGAATTCTCTTAGTTCTATGTAGTGCTTGGTATACTTTAGGCCAGTGTGTCGAAAGCTGTGACACACTAATCTCAGGGTTGTGACTGGAGGGCACATAGAAATGCACAGATGTCCTCCAGCTGCAGCCCTGAGCTTCCTATTAAAATCGGGGGGAGGGGGCTACAGAAGGAGAGGTGAGAAGGAGCAGAGTCACCAGTGCGGAGGAGAGGCACAGGCGCCAGCTGACTGACTACAGGACGTGCCTCTCGCTGTGAGAGGCACATATGCAAGCAGTCAGCCGGCGCCAGCACCTCTCCTCCTCACCAGCATCTCAGGGCACACCTGGAATCTGTTGGGGCTCACTAGTATGCCGCTGCACACAGTTTGTAATACACTGCTTTAGGCATGGCGACTTAACACTAGCCATTGAACTGGCATAAGTGGTAGCTTCTAAGTTTCGATGTGTGCCATTGGGTTCATAGTCATTCGTGCGTGAGACTTCAGCGCGCCGACATTGCAGCACCAACAATTCGGTGAAAGGCACCAGCGCGCCACCTAAAAAGTGACTTTTAAAGAGCTCTGACGCGGGGTGTGAGTGGGGAACCCCCCCAGTTTACTTCATACTATTCACGCTGCTGTTGGGGGGGTTGGAACCCTCCATTATAGAGTAAACTTAACTTTTTCCTGATTTTTTAGGAAAAGTTAAGTTTTCTCTATAATGTGGGGGGTTGCACCCCCCAACCCCCCCAACGGCAGCGCAAACAGCGTCCCCCCACCACACCCCTTGTCGGAGCTCTTTATAAGTCACTTTTTAGGCGGCGCGCTGGTGTCTTGCACCAAATTGTCGGTGCTGCAATATCGGCGCTGAAGTCTCGCACGCTTTTGTCCCATCACTGTGCCATTGTGGTACCTTAATTTAGGTGCCACTTCTTAGAATTGCCCCTATATTGTTTTACAATTGCTGAATTTTCAATTTAAACTTAACTAGGACCAATAGCATTTGCCTTAAGATTACTAAAGTGCAGAACTGCAGAAACAGGAAACATCTGCTAAGAGTTCAGGATACTATATTTTGTCTCATGCAGGAGTAGTTTTACATTTAGAAAGTAAATTAACCTTTGGAGCTCAATAGGAAAAAAAAAAAAAAAAAAAAAAGCACACATTTCTTTATAAAAAGCATCTGCCTCATCTTTATGGAGTATGGAAATAATTTAAATCTGTCTTGAGTTCCAATTTGTTTAAAAGTACAAATTTAGACAGGTGGTCAATACAAGACATACTA
The DNA here is from genome assembly GCF_902459505.1 of Geotrypetes seraphini. Classification (NCBI taxonomy): domain Eukaryota; kingdom Metazoa; phylum Chordata; class Amphibia; order Gymnophiona; family Dermophiidae; genus Geotrypetes; species Geotrypetes seraphini. The sequence continues at coordinate 53,083,450 of NC_047092.1, forward strand.
TAGCATTACGACGCTAATTAAGTGTTACGAATGCATCCAGCAGAGAAAATCCCCATCCCCTCCTGTTTTGGCAGTATTTATCTTTTAGGAGAATGGCAGCTACATAATAAAGTACATCAATAGTAATAACTTCCATTTTAGAGATCACTTTTAAATGACAACCTGGGCATTACGTAGCAGGCATATAATCAAGAACAGAACTTATTTTTCGACATATGTACATTCCTCCAGTGTTGATTAATAGAAAGCTAAACAAATGGAGTAATATGCAAATACTAACTTCTGCAAATCATTAAGGGAGAATTATTTCAGCTTGAAGCTATGTGTTCTGTTATTTAATCTCCAGAATGATTAAAGTTCGTAACAAGAGGAGTAACGACAATATTTTCCTCTCTCGCCATCTCTCCTTTAGGCCAAGTATTAGAGAGTCTCTCTTAACTGAAAGAGAATGATGAAACCCCCCAATACAACTCAATCTATCTACGAGGAGGTTGATGTTCCATATTTTGCATTTTGCACACCGTTTCTGATTTTCTGCATGTTATTTATCTCTGGGGTCTACATATAAGTGCATGCGGAGGAAATTTAACATGGGAAACTGAGCTGCAAAGATTTTTTAATTTTTCCTTATCAGGGCTAGCAACAATTTTTGATTTTGCAAGAAAAAAAAAAGACCTATTGAATCTGTGAGCATTAATAGTTAATGACAAGTTTTGACACCTAGTGGTGTCTACATTATAAGCGCCACTCAGCACGGTTGTCAATCAACTATAGGCACCGTTAACAGAATTACTGGTGGTGCCTAAGTGGAATTAGGAATTTGAAAATGACATGGTGACAAAATTCATCACCGTTCCCGTCCCTGCGGACAACCACGGGAAACCTTCTCCATGTCTTTCTTCATTCTTTAAGGAGAAAGGGAAGAATCAGAGTATGAATGGACACAGCCACTGACACTCAAGCCTTGCGTTGACGAATGCTGGTGTAGAAGGACTGAGGTTGAGATAGATACTAAAGAATGACATGGGAAGGTTTCCCGCAGTTATCCATGGGGACTGGAACGATGATGAATTTTGTCACCATGTAATTCTCTATTAGGCTTTGCTAGCTGTCATAAAGCTGCTACATTATTTATTTATTTATTTCATTTTCTTTCCCAGGACAGGTTACAGGTTACAGGTCAACATACACAATATACAGTTAACGGGTTACAATTTGCCATAGTTATAGTACAAGTTTTTTCAGGTACAAGTTTTTATCCTAACTCGACACATACTAGGGATCTAATACCACTATCCATAATATGCAGTTTACAGATTAAATTACCTAATTTACCAGCACCTTTCTCAGATGCCTAGTGATGCCTAACTCAACCATGCTTACTCTCTACTCTTAACCACACCTGTTTTTCAGGTAGGTGTCATTGGCATATGAAGGCACTTCCATTTAGGTGTCACTAGGCACCATCTTTTTAATTTTTTTTTTTTTTTTGCTAATTATTCAATTGACTTCAATGACACAGTCAATTACCACACAATTTAAGCTAATTGATGAAATTTAGGTTATGCATACATTTCAGTTAGGCGTTGCTAGGCAGCCTCAATTACGATACCTAGCGGCAGCCAACTAGGGCACCGTTTATAGAATCTGGCCTTAAAATATCAAATACTGCACAACTCTTGCAAACAAGGAGAAATTTTTCTCTGCATTAACATGGGGAGTATCCTCTGAGAATTTTGCAGTAAGCATTTTAGTAAAATGGGTTCCTCAGTAAAATAAACAGAAAAAGTCCAGCCTGAATGCTAAAAATATTGAAAAATTTCACAGTTATTGTAGCTAAATGAAAGGAGTTGCTTATTAAATAGTCATGGGCAGAGGAATTGGAAATGTAGTTGTTCCTGTTAATCTGGCTACGAGGAGCTGCTGAAACATTCTCAACCCAACCAACCAACTTCCTAAATTCTGAGCATTATTTTGCCTCTGTAGCTGAGAAGAGTGTTACCTTATTTCATTAAGTGCCATTTGCAGAAACAAAATTCTACATTTTGGCATTGTTTCAGGTCATTGATTGAACCATATCAACATCATTCTCTTTAGAGAATGACACGGGGCAAATTTGTCCTGATCCCCACAGAAACTCAATTTCCCCGTCCCGTCTCATGGGTTTTGTTGCTGTCCCTGTTTCTGCCCCATTTCTCTAGGCTCTACCTCAGGGGTCCCCAAAGTCCCTCTTGAGGGCCGAATCAAGTCAGGTTTTCAGGATTTCCCCAATGAATATGCATGAAATCTATGTGCATGCACTGCTTTCAATGCATATTCATTGGGGAAATCCTGAAAACCCAACTGGATTCGGCCCTCAAAGAGGGATTTTGGGGATCCCTGCTCTACCTTAAACGCACAAGCCTCGAACACTTATGATTTTAAAGTGTTTGAGGCTTGAATAGATGAAGATGTAGTTTGCATGAATGGGGCAGGGACAGGAAAAGAATTCGAGGGGATGGGATGGAAAATGAGTTCCTGCAGGGACAGGAAAATTTGTCCCCATGTCATTCTCTAATTCTCTTCTTGGTTAGGCTGAGAACTTTTCAGCACCACATCGTACATTAATGGTAGAGCAGAGCAGCTGTTAGGTGGAATGGAAGAACTCACATCCCAGACTGCTTGCTTTCTCCTTTTTACATATGAGGACAGGGCAAACATCCTGAAGTTCCTTTTTTTTCTGTAGCCCAGTACCAAGGTGCTGAGTCAGCAGCTTCACTAGCTTTTTAAAGGCCCTAATGCTCCATTAAGTGATAAGTCGCAAAGCTGTGGAAAATATGAAGAAAGAGGAGGTAAGATTTATGGGAAAGATTAGAATATGAGATAAGAGATCATGGGGAGATAATGCACAGATACAAGGAGCCACTGAAAAGTTCTAAGCCCAACCAATAAAAGAATGATGTGGATCCATGAAGCTTACAAGTTATTCCACACTTTTCTTGACACATTCTTTTATTGGTTGGGCGTAGAACTTTTCAGCAGCCCCTCGTAGACAAGAGATAGTACGATATAGAAGAAATGACAAGCAGGTGGCAATAAATAAAAGGCTGAGGGAAAAAGGGGAGGAGTGATGAAAAGCAGCAGGAAAACAACCGCCACTAAACATGAGGAAGAGATATGAAAGAAAAACACCAGAATCACTATGAAAACATACCAAAATGTTTCTAGGTCTCCCAAACCTTTTGAGTCCTTACCAGCCCCAAATTCCAAGCTTACTTGGATTGATTTTTGGAAGAATGTCCTACCCATATAATTGTGTTTGTTGTGCCTAATTAAATCAGTCTGTGTTCAATCTTTCCATGTTATTTAAGCCTAACTATTTAATATGCTATGGATTGTATCAAAAAAATATTCATTTGTGAAGTGAAAAAAAATACTCCCATCTAGAAAGAAGAGAATAAATCTTCTTGTGCTTAACTATTGCATGTATCTGTATTTCCTTTGCAAATTGAAAAACTCATTTTTGTTTATTTATTCAAAACTAAAAGCATTTTCATAATGTGTGTTGGATACCAACAAAGCTACTTTATAAAAAGCAGGTCTCATTACAACTGTTTTTTATCATGTTGACATGACATAGTGCTCAATGTGTTATGCAGGTGGGGCACATTGTGAATAAAAGCAAATATATATATATTTTGTACAGGAGCTTGAATAATAAATTAATGGAAGAAAGATTCATACCAACATTTTACTTGTGTTTCCTCCCCCCCCCCCCCCAAGGATATATTTGCAAAATCATATCACTCAAATAAACGGTTTCATTGTTCATGGTATAGATTGCATTTATTAATTTCCATACTGCAACAAAATAGTTGGTAAAATTTACAAAGCTCTAGGGATGACTGATATAGTAAACGCACCGAAGCCCAATCAATTCATACGGGATCTGGTACTTTCACCGCAGAAGCATCGCTATTGCGGCTTTGTAAAAGGGGACCTAAACATGGTTTCTTTTGTGGGATAACCACTGAATATATATGTTAATCTATGAGGGGCCACTGAAAAGTTCTCAGCCCAAACAAGAAGAGAATGATAAGGAGCCATGAAACGTACAAGTTATTCTACACTTTTCTTGACACTTTTTGTTTCATTTAATATCATTGACATGCGTGAAGTGTTAAGAAAAGTGTGGAATAACTTGCACGTTTCTTGGCTCCACGTCATTCTTTTCTTGATTGGGCTGAGAACTTTCAGCAGCCCCTCATATAAATCTGACTCAAAATGAGTTTTCAGTAAAAACAGACAACCAGAATCTTCCCACAGCCCTAACATGCTTAGCTTCCTTTGTCTTACTTAATACAGTAAATCAGATATGACCACACTGTGATGCTGAAGGATTAAGATTTTAGCACTTATGTCAATGCCTTTGTCATGTTCATGGAGATATTTGTCATTAACATGAAATAGTTCCTGTTTCTGTCTTTGTGTGAGAATGGGATATAGGACTGCTGAAGCTTAAAGCCTAACAAGGAAAGAGAAAAAAGGTAAAAAGGATATGTTAGAGCAGGGCTGCCTAAGTCCGGTCCTCGAGATCTGCTGTCAGGCCAGGTTTTCAAGATATCCACAATGAACATGCATGAGAGAGATTTGCATACCAAGAAGGCAGTGCAGGCAAATCTCTCTCAGGCATATTCATTGTGGATATCTTGAAAACCTGACCTGGCAGTAGATCTCGAGGACCGGACTTGGGCAGCCCTGTGTGAGAGGGAGCCTTCTTTTCAATACATTTATTTTAATGTGTCTGGAGGAGAAAAAACTTAAGAATTGCTATACTAGGACAGACCAAAGTTACATCAAGCCCAGTATTCTGTCTCCAACAGTGGCCAACCTAGGTCCCAAGCACCCAGCCAGATCCCAAGCAATAAAACATGCTGCTCATCCTAAGAACAAGCTGTGGACGTGTGCATCGAAAAGACTATGGTGCCCTTTTACTAAGCTGCGCTAAAATGTGGTTGGCGCTATTATTAGCGCTTGGATTGCCTGTGCACTGAGGCTAGTTTTATTCTGGCTCTAAGATGGCCATTGTTTTGAATTAATGGCTAAATGCTAATTTTCCAATTAGCATATGTGCATTAGTGTATGGGTCTCTACCACCAACTATTTATTAGGCAGTAAGGGTTCACGCACTAAGCATGCGCTAAGCAGTTAGCACACAGCAATATAGCTGAGGGGCTACATTGTCTAGTCGCTATTTTGGGCTCCTTTTACTAAGGTGCGTTACGACCTTAACGCGTGGAGTAGCGTGTGTTAAATTACCATGCGCGCTAGACCTTAATGCCAGCATTGAGCTGGCGTTATTCTAGAAGTGTCCCGTGTGGTTTAGCGCGCAGTAATTTGGTGCGTGCGCTAAAAATGCTAGCGCACCTTAGTAAAAGGAGCCCTTTGTGTTTGGGATTAAGAAATGATTGGATAGTATACCACATAACAATTGTTGAACCAGATAAAACAGATTAATAGTGATAATTAGATGGACAATTTTGGAAGAGGTACTAAGGCAAACAGTATTGTACAATTAGCCCACTAGAGGGCTCATAATCAAAAATCTAAAATGCCCCCCCAAAAACATTTAAGTTGGCACTTGGATGTCCAAGTTCCAAAAATCAAAGCCGTTTTCCTAGACATCTAGTGAGACATTTCTTCCACTGTGAGTCATGCTTCTAGAAGGCATGTTGGAAGGTCTATATGGGTGTGTTCAGGGCAGGGTTTGGTCATGCTTAACTTGCACATCTTGAGGCCATAATCAAACCTTTTCCAAGATGTCCTGGATAGAACTTAGACGTTCAGAGATAAAACCTGTTTTAGAAGTATCTACGTGTCACAAATGTACCTAAACTGATCAGATGACCACTGGATACATTAAGGTATGACCCCTACACGCTTCCCCAATACTCACTGACCCCCTTCCACCCCCAAAAGGTCTAAATGAAAGAGTAAATACCTGTCTCTAAAACTGCAGCATCTGGCATGGGAAAGCCTAGTAGAGCATCACATAGGGTTGTTGTTTTTTTTACTTTAGTTAGTTTTTAATGCCAACAAAAAGTGCAATACAATTTATGTACAAGCACTTATAATCAATCAGTATCTATACAAAAGATAAAAATTCCCTCTCCCATCCATCATTACCATTAAGAATAATACCAAAACAAAAGATATACCCCACCTCTCCCGCTCCTACTTCCCCTGGATGTGCGGGTGAAAAACAACAGAAAATAAAGATAAACATAGGTGTCTTAAATAACCTGGTAGATGGACTTGTGAAGCATAGAGAGAAGGAGCCAGACCCATAAGCCACTCTAACCATCGCATTTATGGTGTAAAGTGTGAACCTATTAAAACCCATCAAAACCCTACTCTACTGCCCTATAGGTGCCACCTGCAGCCATGAGGGCTATTGGGATGATAGACAGGTGGGTTTAATAGGTTTGGAGAGAGTTGGAGGGGGCTCACCATAACTTTTAGGAGTTTATAGTGAAATGTACTTCTGGCACTCTTTATATGAAGTTCACAGCAGTGCCCTCTAAGGCGTCCCGCTGCTCTGTTGGCATGTCTGTGTGGCCAGTTTATCACAATGATGGCTATTCCCATGTCCATATGGTCTGGATTCGGACATTTTCAACCTGGATGTTTCTTTGGTCAAAAATGGGTTATAAATTTAGGCATCCTAAGAATTGGACATCCAAGTAGGCGATTTTCAGACATCCAAGTAGGCGATTCTCGGAAAAAAAATATTTTAGGACATCTAGCAGTTCACTTTAAAAAATGGACTTTTTTGTGCTTCGACTTTGAACGTTTAGCAGGAAACGGTCAAATCAGACTTTAACATCCTTTTAAAAAATGACCCTCTTTGGTTCTCAGTAAAGAGCAGACAATTAGTTTACTAGCACCTGAATTCTATAAAAAGTGCTAAAAATTGTGCATACAAATTTGGGTGCATGCCCAATTTGCATATATAATTTAATTGAATAACGAGCCAATTAGTGTCAATAATTGGGATCATAATAAGCAATTATTGGTGCTAATTACTGTATATACTCAAATATAAACCGAGATTTTGGGGCCAAAAAATGGCCCAGAAATGGGGATCTTGGTTTATATTTGGATCAGCAATGACCCACTCCCTCCCAAACCTGTTTCAGGCCTCTGCCTGGCCTGCCGTAAGACCTGGTGGTCCAGTGGTGGACAGGAAAGGAAGGATTCCTCCCATCTCCTGTCCCAGTCTATTCTAATAATTTGTACCTCCCTCCCACCTCTCTCGCGTACCTTTAGTATCCCTGGTGGTCCAGTGGTGAATCGTGGCAGGAACAACCTTCCTTCACTCTTGCCCCTGCAGAGCCACTAACTGATTGGCTACCATACAGTCTCGCGGGACCACGAGAACTTGTGGCAGTCAATCAGCTAGTGGCTCTGCACATGCAGGAGTAAAGGAAGGTCACTTCTGTCTGTGCAGAGCCGCTAGCTGATTGGCTGCTGCAAAAACTCATGGCAGCCAATCAGCTAGTGGCTCTGCACAGGCAGGAGCGAAGGAAGGTTGTGCCTGCCGCGATTCACTGCTGAACTACCAGGGATATTAAAAGTAAGCGGGGGAAGTGGGAGGAAGGTAAAAATTCTTAGAATCAGCTGGGACAGGAGGTGAGAGGGATCTCTCCTGTCCTGGCCACCGCTGGACCACCAGGTCTCCCGGCAAGCCTGGTGGAGGCCTACAAATCATTGAGAGAAAGGAGGGACACTGTACAGAACCTGATAGGGAGGGAGTGGGGCTGGGTGTTGAGACTGGCAGGGAGGGAGTAGGTCTGGGTGCTGAGACTGGCAGGGCAAGGAAAGAGTGAGTGAGGGCGCTGGATGCAGAGCCTGGCAAAGCAGCATGGAAGGGGAACAGGGTGCAGAGCCTGGCAGGACAGGGCAGGCTTTGGGCGTGCTTAACTTGCACATCTTGAGGCCATAATCAAACCTTTTCCAAGATGTCCTGGATAGAACTTAGACGTGCAGAGATAAACCTGTTTCAGAAGCATTTACGTGTCACAAAGGTACCTAAACTGATCAGATGACCACTGGATACATTAAGGTATGACCCCTACACACTTCCCCAATACTCACTGACCCCCTTCCCACCCCAAAAAGGTCTGAATGAAAGAGTAAATACCTGTCTCTAAAACTGCTGTACTTCAGTATTAACCCCCTCCCACCCGGTTTATATTCAAGACAACCTTTTTTCCTCCTTTGTTGAGGGGGAAAAAAAAAAGGTTACCTCGGTTTATATTCGGGTTGGTTTATAGTTTTAATTAAAAGTTACATATGTACATTTAGGCATGGGATTAACACCTAAATTTTATGTACAAGTTAAAAAAGTAGATGCAGAAATGAGAAGGTCATAAGCAGATTGAGGGCATTCCTTGGATTTACACACATGGTTATAGACTAAGGGAAATCTTTATCTAATTTAGGCATGAGGATTAGTACCACATTTCAGTTTGTACATATGCAGTTCCCAGGCATAAGTGTTATTCTATAAACCATGCCTAACTTTAAGTGCTGTTTATAGAATAGTGCTCAGCGGGTGGTGGTGATTTTTTTTTAGGTATCATACATAGAATCTATCCCTAGATGTATTAATATAGGTTAATTAAACCTGGCATATATATATGCAAATATGGTCTGGATTTGGTCCAGATAAAATCCATGTTAAAATAACTTATTGGTATAGGTTTGTTTTATTCCTTTTTTAAGATCAGAATTTATGCTAAAACATACAGTTGTCGACTGGTAACCTTTAAAATGCAGGCATGATGCCGACTACTTTAAACTTGTGACTGGCTGCAGATACGGTACACCTGCTGGTGACACTCTTCAAACTAATGAAGCTACTGTAAGATTTTCACAACTCAAGAATTTTCTTGCATCCTGTAAAGTGTTTTAAAAGAATTTCACTGTAGGTGTAAATCTGTTACCTTAAGCTAAGTAAGTCAACTGAAACTGTGCCTGAATATGCACTTAACATGGTTGCTTGTATATGATTCCAGCTGTGGTAGCTGTCCTCAAATTAAAAAGGAAAAAAGCATTTGGAACAAAAATGTGCTGCACTGGTAAACTGTGCACAGTTGTCTGGATTCAGTGATGCAGGTCTGTCGGGTCTCAGAAGAAATATTTATTAGAGTGCTCCTTTGAGAATATTAGGCTTAACATTGATAGAATGAACTTTTAACTGTGTTTTCTGAATGCTATATTCAAGGGATAAGCTAACTACTACAGGGATTGCTGGACTACAGTCACAATGATTTACAGATTAGATTAGATTGGTCCCTGTTTTTATTTCCTTTAATTGTATTTTCAATTGTGGTTATTTTTATTTGATATACCCACCTTTTCTTCACAGATATCAAGGTGGTCCACAATACATTGATTAGTAATCAGGTACTCTAAGGTTTTTTTCCCTGCAGGTTCATAATCTTAACTATAGTACCTGGACAATGGCGGGGGTGGATGACATGCTCAGGTTCACAAGAAGCAGAGCTGGGATCAAACCCATAACCTCAGGGTACTGAGGCAACAGCTCTAATCTATAGTCCACTTCTCCTTCAATTAAAGGTATAGTTCTTGTTTAGAAGTAGGTTTAGGACTTGGATCTTCCCCACCTCCTTGCTGCAGACTTGGTCTAAGTTTATCTTACAAATCATGATATGTGGCTTTTTTGGTCTGTTTTTAAACATGCATATAGTTAGAAAACACTTGAGGGTTAAAAAGTCACATTACATTATCAACAGCAGACATACCATGAAACTAGGGGCTCACAAAACATCCATGTTTTTCAGTGAAGCTTCACTTTTTATACACAACCTCATCAAAAGGTCAAATACTTAACAAACATCAGAAAAGGATATTTTGCAGAGCTTTAGAGCAGTGATTCTTAACATTTTTAGAGTCACAGACCCCTTTAAAAATCTGATGAAAGCTATGGATCCCCTTCCCCAGAAATATCCACATAAACACAACTTTGCATGCAAGTAATATAATGTACTTTATTTATCAAGATTTGTCTCATACATATATGACATACACAAAGTATTATTAAACTTTAAAGTAAACAATCTAAAAAAAAACCACCACTTTTTTTATACAAAAAGTAATGGCCACTCATAACATTGGGACTCAGATATCAGCCATACATTCAATTACTACTTCACATCAAAAAACTCCAGTACACCTAGAATTGTTGGCCTAACATTGGCCGCAGCTTTATTTATGTAAACCCATTAAATTCCATAACCAATTTCAATAGCTGATAACAAATTTCAGCATATATCAAATACAAACTTGTAAAATACTCACTGGAGCCATTCGGCAACAAAACTAGCTCCAGTATACAAAAAATTGCTTTATAACATTTTGTGACTTACGGTGCCGTCAAGCCACCTTAACTCACGCCCACAAGTCCATATATCAATTACTCCCATATCAAGTCTTCATTTTTACTTCTTCCAAAATAAATGTTCATATCTAGGCCCCAACACCTAAAACTGCGACCGACCTTAGACCACTCACCCCACCCAAAACCTAATAACAGCACCAGGGAGGGCGGAAGGGAAACTCCGCTCCCTGCTCCTAACCTTCCTCTTCCCCTACTCTCTCAAACTCCCTTCTTCCCACTCGCCAAATTCTCCAAATCCCCTCCCCATCCAACCTTTCCTGATCCCGCCCTGATCTTTCTTCCATCCAATCAACTAATCTTATTCCTTCCATCTCCTCCTTCTGCTTACCCTCCACCAATCTTAGTCCTTCCTACCTCAGCTCCTTTCCTTGCTGCCCACCCTCTTGCTGTCCTTCGCCCAATGTTATCTGCCCCCCAGCCAAACCTGGGTGGCTCTCTTTACAACTACGAAATACAATCCTCTTGGGCAAATTAAAACAGATATAATACTACTACATACAGTTCATGTGAGAAAAATCAACAGTATTGGGCTGTATAGTGAATATAAATGTTCATTTTTATCTAACCCTCACAGACTCCTTGAAACCCTTCCATGGACTCCCTTTAATAATCTTAATTTTCCAGATCATATTTAAATCAGAAACTTTTTTGTTCATCCTTTTGTTGTGACATTGTTACATAAACCTGAGGCAATTCTATAACAGGTTGCCAAATTTTATGGCCCAAATTTGCACAGGCTGTGAGTCTATTAAATAAGAACGCTTACACACATAAGTGTTCTTATATAATATTAGTATAAACTGGCATTGGCACACTTAAATGTAGGCGGGCACATTTACACCAAGTCTATGGCTGGCATAAATGGATGTGCATAACTGACAGCATTCTGTTAGCAATGCCTAGGACACGCCCATCCCCCTCCCCAGTGAATGCTTCCTTGCATTTCTACATTAAGCCAATAGTTCACACCATTGTCAGTGAATTCTTGTCCATATGAATGGCTGTATTCTACAAATTTAAGTGCACACATGGATTCAGTAAAGGGTCCTTTTATTAAGGTGTGCTAACTGATTTAGTGTGTGCTAAAGATTAGCATGTGCTAAGGCGCCTATAGAATATAACAGATGCCTTAGCATTTAGCATTCGCTAATCTTTAGCGTGTGCTAAATCGGTTAGCACGTCTTAATAAAAGGACTTTTAAATGGTGCCCAAATTTGGGTGCCAAAAAATGCACGCTGAGTATTATTCTATAAACGATGCTCAGAGTTGGGCACTGTTTATAGAATAGTACGTAGTGCCGGGATTGGCAATCAACTTTGGACTGGAGGATTTATACTAATTAAAACCTGGTATAAATCCTCATGCATCCCCTTAATAGGAGGCAATAAGTGATCCTACATTAAATTTTTTCAGATATCATATACTAGTGGCAGCATTAGTGCACAACCTGAAAAAAGAAAAAAATGCCCTGCTGCATTAAATCTGAGCTTAGCGTGCAGGAAAGTTCCGTGTTAGAATGCACTAAAGCCCTGATTCTATACAGTGCAACTTAATTGCTTAACAAACTAATCAGCAATGATAATTAACAATTAACATCCAATAGTTGATGCGAATTGGCAACAATTAGGACGGGATAGAATTCTAAATAAATAAATAACTTTTTGACGCGTTATATAGAATCACCGCCTTAACATGCAAATTAGCACAGGCTACTCACATATGTACATCCTGTTAACAGAGGGGCTTTATGCTAATTCCTGCAATGGTTGTAATAGGGTAGAGACTGAGCAGATATGGGGCAGCAACTTTGCCTTGCCTGTAGCACACAGTACCACACTATTTAGTGGAGCTCGGACTAAAGAGGACTGCGAAGAATTGCAAAGGGACTTGAACAAACTAGGGGAATGGGCGACGAGATGGCAGTTGAAGTTTAACGTTGAGAAATGTAAAGTATTACTTGTGGGAAACAGAAACCCAAGTTACAACTATACGATTGGAGGGATGTTATTAAATGAAAGTACCCAAGAAAGGGACTTGGGGGTAATGGTGGACATAACAATGAAGCCGAAGGCACAGTACGCAGCGGACGCTAAGAAGGCAAACAGAATGCTAGGCATAATCAAGAAGGGTATTACAACCAGAACGAAAGAAGTTATCGGGTGATGGTGCGTCCGCATCTGGAGTACAGCATCCAATATTGGTCGCCGTACCTTAAGAAGGACATGGCATTACTCGAGAGGGTTCAGAGGAGAGCGACGCATCTGATAAAGGGGATGGAAAACCTTTCATACGCTGAGAGAATGGAGAAACTGGGTCTCTTTTCCCTGGAGAAGAGGAGACTTAGAGTGGATATGATAGAGACTTACAAGATCATGAAGGGCATAGAGAGAGTAGAGAGGGATAGATTCTTCAAACTTTCGAATAATAAAAGAACAAGAGGGCATTCAGAAAAGTTGAAAGGGGACAGATTCAAAACGAATGCTAGGAAGTTCTTCTTTACCCAACGTGTGGTGGACACCTCGAATGCGCTTCCAGAGAGCGTAATAGGGCAGAGTACGGTACTGGGGTTCAAGAAAGGATTGAACAATTTCCTGCTGGAAAAGGGGATAGAGGGGTATAGATAGAGGATTACTGCACAGGTCCTGGACCTGTTGGGCCGCCGCGTGAGCAGACTGCTGGGCACGATGGACCTCAGGTCTGACCCAGCAGAGGCATTGCTTATGTTCTTATGTTCACACATCCACTGTTAATGTGGTAGACACTCGAAGTTAAACACCAGCTCAAAAATGTGTTCACTATTCTCTGCCTATGGCAAGCTCTCTCTATTCAATACCTGCATTTTAGCAGTTTATGCCACAAATTCCAAGTGAGCAGAATTCCTTGACTTGAAAAACGTACAGTATGCTTTAACTGAGTTAGCATCACTCATTAAGCACACAATATATAATTTACTAAGCTATGTACTCGTCAACAGGCAATATAAAGCATATTCCAGAAAATAAATAGTGCACAAAAAGACAGTGTTATTCAGCATCATGTTAATCAAAGCTGTATTCAGCCAAAAACATGTTTCACTAATTATTTATAATTTAAAAAATATGTAAAAGTTATGAATTTTTTGCATAAAAACTCTACTACATGTCAACTGCTTTATTTGTGATAAGCAGATCGTTTGGTTGGAAAATTCCCATCTGCCTGGGTATATCTCTTATTATTTATGAGAACCATGTTTAGGAATGCAGGCTGCACGCGTGCATAATTAATCCTGAAGACAATTAGACATTGTTCGATTCACAGCTGAATGCAATTAGCATTAGGAAGTTTATATATGTTGGCAATAACACAGATTAGCAACTAAAGTGCTTGTTAAAAAATTTAACCTGAGGCTGATAGAGCAGACCTTTCTTAATGATGCTTTAAATGTTGTTGATGAAGTAATAATCAATTTTGTTTTATAAATAGTAAATCAAGTATTTGGGTCTAATTAACAGTGCTACAGATCACTTCACTTACACATCCAGTGTACATTCACATGTGTATACTGAACTTTCACAGAGTCAGGTCTCAAAACAAGCAAAGAGTAATCACCTTGTAAGTAGCAAATGCCATGACTGGGATAGATTAAATGCAATGTCTTTTTTCATAGTGGATTCCAGGTTGGTGATACTCATGATGAAGGGTTTTGTTGTTTTTTTTTTTTTTTCAATCTGATAGATTTTAAGAGAGGTATAAAAAGTAGAGTCTTCTTCAGACATTGTAGTGTCATTTTGTCAGATGGCTCTACAGATTGTGGAGAAATCACCTAATGAAGAGGGAGGGGAAAGAGGAAGGATATGAGAGCAGAAAATGTAGATCTAAGAAAATGAGCAGTAATTATTTTCAATTCAACTTTATGAGCACTAATTAATATAGTTTGTACACCACTTGCCACCAGGAAGATTAATTGGTAGGTGGACCTACTGAATGATAATGCCAGAGAGAATTTTGCTCTAAAGATTGTGGCTTTACCAAACATCCATTATAAACACTAACCTTTTTGTCTAACATAGGGAAAATCTTGCCACCCTACTGACATGCTGCTTGATCCGGAGTTAATATACATCATCAATGAGATTGCATAACATTGAATAGGTCAATTGATGCGTTTCATCTATTAATACCCATCCTTGGTCGTATTTTTTTTTTTTTTAAATCTGGGTTTTATTTTATAGGTTTATTCAAAAATTGAATTTTCCCATCAGTCGCTCAATGCCACACCATTACAAACATTATGAAGAAACATTTTATAAAATAGTGGCAATTCTAAATAACTGTGCCTCATTATAGGTAATAAAAAAAATAAAAAAATATAAGGAGAACCTCTTCCAGTTACCCAAACTTTTATGTACAGTACATCTCAAAAAAATCACCTGCTGTTTAGGTTATGTAATATATTTTATCACAAAATGTTTTGTTTTTTTTAAAAAAAAATTATTGTATATAATACTTAAGTGTTCTCAGAATGAAGTATATTGTGCCATCCACCCTCAGTGTTGGAAGGCAACAACCAAGTTCATCACCGCATACTCTGTGACTTTAGGCTGCATTAAACGATATAATCTAATGCTTTTTTGACACTGTCAACACTGTGTATGCCTTTCAGCACTATAGAAATGATAAATAGTATTGCAGGGGGCATTGCAATGGGTTAATCAGGGGCATTTCTGCAATTTCTACATGCCATTAGAGAATAAGAGGAGATCCGTGCCTAATTTAAGTGCAAAGATTTATACCATGTTTAGTTGGTATAAATGGTCACACCTAAAGTCGGCCCCTGTTATTTAAACGGTAGAACGCTGCCGCCATCTCTGTAAAGAATTTGAGGTAGTCGGCAGAAAGTAGGTAAGTTTAAGATACTGGGACCCAGTTTAGTCATTTGCTTTTGTCAAGAGCCTTTTGTTCTATTATGTCTAGTCGTTATTAATTGGAGGTTTTGTTGGTTCATTTTTAGGGATGGAGCCTTGATAAAGCGGTTCACGCGAAACATGTCGGCTTAGACACCCTCAACGGCATAGACATCTCAAACGGAGATAGTTATGCAAAAGCTAAGTATCAGCTTTACTGAATTAAATAAATGCATAAACATATAGTACAAAATAGTGAAAACATTAAGCTCTTCATAAGAGATAAGTGAATAACAGACCCAGTGACGAGCACATGAGAAGTTTGAGTTCTGAGTGGTAGCACTGAGGGTCTGATAAGACTTGGTGAAGGTGGTTATTTGAGCGGGAGAAACAAAATCCTGGCTTTAGGATTGGTTGTATGATTTAGCTGCCTAAAATAAATGCTGCACACACCTAAAGTTAGGCATGATTCCCAGTGCTAAGAGCTAATCTATAAATGGTGCCTAACTTTGAGTGCTATTTATAGAATAGTGCCTAGTGCTATTTTTTATCAGCGTCAATTTGTATAGGTAGCACTTATAGCATGTAGTCCAAATGCTTATTTAAAGTATTCTAAATGGGAATATATATATATACAGTATATATATATATCATATATTACTAGTCCAACACTAGTTGGACCTCCAGTCTAGGCTGTCAAAATCATCTTCATGTATTAATAGTTGTTTTTTTAGATTGGTTATACTTTTTAAACAGAGGTGTTTTTTTTAACTTTTCACTTTTCATGATTCCTTTATGTTACAGCTACTTTGTTAACCGAGTCAAGCTCCTTTTAGGTGATAACCCAGTATATAAATTCAAGTTTTAGATTAGATTAGATACATTATTGTGATCATGCATTTTCAGCCAGGAAGAGGCCATTCTTGAATCTACTCCCTCTTCTTTTTGAGAGGTAGAGAGATAGTCAGGCCCTCTTTTACAAAGGCACACTAAGCATTTTAACACGGATTTAGCACTCGCTAAATCAATGCATGCGCTAACCGCTAACGCGTCCATAGGATAATATGCACGTGTTAGCATTTAGGGCCTGATTCTCCAAAGTGCATCCCGATTTTAGGCAGCTGTAGGCGTCCTACAGCTGTCTAATCAGCCAATCGGGATGCACGTTTTTTTAAAAAATGCTCCCCAGGCAGGCCGCCTATATTGAAGGCGCCTCCGGGAGCCTAGGGAGACCCACAAGACGCCTAAGCTCACCTAAGGGCCTTAGGCGGGCCTTAGGCGAACCTAGGCAGCCCTACGCGTCTCCCTAGTAGAGGAAGAGACGCTTAAAATGTAGGCCAGCAAAATGCTGGTCTACATTGTAAGTAGACGCGGCCGCTATACTTATGGCAGCAAGGGATCTCCCTGCTGCAGTAAGTATAGCGGCCGCGGTCGCGGCCGCCTGTCCCATCGCCAACAGGAGGATGCCCAGTCCTCCTGTCGGAACCCCCCTGGAACCCCCCTCCCCCCAAACTTAATCGTGGGCAGGAGGATGCCCAGTCCTCCTGCCGGAACCCCCCTGGAACCCCCTCCCCCCCAAACTGGTAATTGCGGGCAGGAGGATGCCAAGTCCTCCTGCCGGAAAGCCCGACGGACCCCCCCCCCAAACTAACCTTTACATGTTGGTCGGCTGGACGGGTCTTGCTGCCGTCCAGCCGACGGGCCCGCCTCGTGGAAATGAGACGGGCCCGCCCCTTCCCAGCCCATCCCTGCTAAATCTAAGGCCTGATTAGCCCAGGCTCTAGAAGCCTGGACCAATCAGGCCTTAGGCATAGCGGGTCCGCCCATCCCCACTAATCCTAAGACCTGATTGGCCCAGGCTTGGTCCGTGCATCTCCCTCCTTCCCCCTTACGTTCATGGCGTGTTTTAAGGTTTGAGTAGCTTGTTGAAAGCCGCCAGAGCATTTGTGCAGTCGCATGCATGTGTGGGCGGAAGCTTCTCCTCTGATGCAACCAGAGTTGAGAAGCTGGGAGCTATTCAGGTGCCAGCAATATTCAATGACCACATAGCTAAGTGACTATATAGGACAGCACAGTACTTTAATTTTGGTTACTTAGCTATTTAGATGTCGGCACATATTATAATCTTGGTCAACAGTCATATAACTTCCAGGCCACCAATTGGATGAACTCTCCTTTCTGAGCCTCCAGTTCTTTCTGATCCTTCTGCTTTCTAACCTCCCAAACAGTAGAGAAATCCATCCCTCCTGACCCCAGCCCCCAAATAGCAGTGTCCTCTCCTACTCAACTCCTCACATCAAGGAAACCCAAAACCAGAACCCCCAACTCTACCCTTGGTATGCCTCCCCAAACCTACCTTTAGTGGTCAGGAGTGAAGCCTATTTGTTTCTGCCCATCATGGCACCAACCTCAAATGCCTGCCATGACCTCTAGAAGCCATTCAAAGTTGCTGCAGCCATCTGAAATATCTTATGTAGGTACCTGAATATCATCTGGGACCCACATAAATCCTGAAACATTTTAAATATTGCTGAGACAGATCACTTAGAATGCTAAATTCTCTGAGGGAGTCATCAAAAACTCAAAATGTTCAAATAAAAAGGAGAGAGGCATCAGAACTTTAAAGGACTAATAGATCACAGGGCCTCCTATAAAACACAGTTATTCCAGGTCCCAGTCAAAAAAAGTCCCAGCCTTGACTCATATGGCTCTGAACCTTCACAGCCTACATAAATAAGCTGTGATTAAATCACAATATTCAAAAAATGCAAAAGTCACCGAGTAATTAAATGACCACTTAGCTGTCCAAATGGACTTCAGCTCTGGTTTATATCTGCACTCCTGACATTGACGTTCACTGAAGCTCATTAGCAGATTTTATTCCCGCTACATAGTAAATTAGCATTTTGGTGCCCCAGACCTGCTTCGGGGAATTCATGTCGCCAAATATAGCTCAAATGGCTCATGAACTCAAAAAGTACGTCAGTCTAAGCGGCACATACTGACTCATATTGTGAGGTTTTGATGACTCCATCAGTTAGAGAATTTAGCATTCTAAGTGATCTTTAAATTCAAATGATACTATCTCAGCAATATTTATACTGTTTTGGGATCTCAGATGAAGAAGGTTGCGCACATGACCCACATAAATCCTGGCAGGTCTGTCTTGGCCAGTCAGACCCACATATTAAATGCTGGAGCTTGGACATAGCCCAACATTGAATAATAGGGCCTAATTCAGTCTACCACTGACTGATGTTATTTTAGCTGCATTGACAGAGGGCAATTTTCAGACAAACCATTTACAGTATATGTGCAGATGGCTTTCAAAATATCCTCTGATAATAAAAGCTTATTGAATTGTGTCAGAGGGGTGTATTTTTTTTTTTTTAAGTATCAAACAAGCAAGATCCTGTTTTAAACATCCTGATCTTCTTTTTGCCATCAGTCATTTTCTGCCCCATTCATATCTATCTTGCTTTTTTGCCAAACCTTACCTACTAAAATAGAATAAAAATTTTATTGAACTCAAGCTTAAATTAAAATCCTCCTACAAATCATTAATAATTGCCAAGTCATCAAAGTACTGTAGAAATGCTTATACTGGCTTTTACAAAGCCACAGTAGAGGTTTTTACTGCGGGCCAACAAAGTAAAATGCTCAGACACTCATAGAATTCCTATGAATGTCGGTGCATTTACCTCGCCGGACTGCGGTAGAAACATCTACCGTGGCTTTTTAAAAGGAGCCCTTAGTTAATTATTTGATTATTTATTACATTTTAGCTTTAGGTCAAACTGAAATAAACCACAATAATTTGATGCTGTAACTTCCTGGTCTTCCTAAATCATGCAAAATAGAAAGAAACTTCTTAGTTCAATTTATTCTCTCTAAGATTTAGATGAACAAACATTGGGGTCCTTTTACTAAGGTGAGCTAGTTGATTTAGCACACGCTAAATGCTAACCCGTCCATTATATTCTATGGACGTGTTAACATTTAGTGTGCGTTAAATCGGCTAGTAAAATAGGGGGATTGTTTGCTGACAAATATTTGATCTGCTTAATTAATATCTTCACTCTCAGAAACTATTTTATTCTCTTGCTCTTTGATCATTTATTTGGATAAAAACCAATAGCTGACATCCTTTCAAATTCCTTATTCCCTATTTCTCTCTCTCTCCACCCCCCCCCCCACCCCCCCGAAACATCAGTGGTGAAAGTTAAAAGGTAACATGAAAAGAAAGATGAAAGAAAACACTGTTAACATTGAAGGACTCATGTTTCAAGTTTTCAATCCAGTATCAAAACATCTCCTCCTTATCTTCATTCCAATCATCATAAAGTAGGGATACAAAGAGGTAACACAAACTTTGGTACAATGCAATGTGTGTAATGCTATCCAGCAATCATACTTAACAAAATCCTACCTGACATATCAAAAACAGACTGTCACATCCTCACAAATTTCTTCTCTTCATTCCCGTGGACCTACTTTATTAATAAATCTGACACATGAAAAAGCATCTGTATGACTAAAGTGTCAGTAACTGGAAAGGTCGTTTTGATCTATTTCTTAACTTTTAGAAGAAATATTCTCTTTTTCATGAATAGAATTTGTTCACCAACTAGAGCTTTCAAATGGCCAGCTCTTAAAGTTTAATTTTGAGTTTGAAATAAATATTGTATGCGTGATGAATAATTATGATTCTCTAAAGAGATATAATGACATTGAGTCTTTTTTTATCTGAGGCAACCTAGCCCTTAAAAATGCTGTCTGTATTGCCACTGATGTGTAAAACTTCATTCTACATGTTAAATGTACGTCAATGATGTTCACCCACTGAAAAAGAACTGAAAAGAAATCAAAATACTGACATTTGCCATTCAATACTGCTTAGTTGCGACAAGCATTTGGATTTGCTGTACCTGAGGAATAATATTGATTTGGGGGATATGAACTGCACCTAGGGGGGAATTCATCAAGCAATGTTAGGGCTTTCAGTTGTGATAAATGGCCCTTAACATGACTTGAATGTCCTAATGATACTTGACTAAAAATACTGAAACAATATTTAAGTCACCTCAGGTTACATCGAAATGAGATACAAATGCATGTTTTGCATCTCATTACTATGTAAATACCCTAATGTAACCTGCAGCAATACACTGCAAGTCACATTAGGGTCTGACACTCATGGTAGAATAGCCCCAGGTATTTACTGGAGTTGTTTTACTGTCAGGGAGCATTGGACCACAAAGTTGCAGCCTGATGTTCTTGGGCCTGCAGATCTAGGCTTCCCCACACTGGGTACCCTGACTTAAGCCCCTCCCCCCATACAAGGTCTAGCCACCCCTGTAGGGGCTACCTTGGAAAATCATTGGTCGTCTGCGGGGATCTGAGGAGTCATTCAGAGGATCCAGGGCGGTCATCTATGGGTCTGAGATATCTTCAGATAGGAGCAATGCCCAGCCACACTTGCTTAGTTCGTGTGCCAGCTTCCAAATGGCATCCATAAGAGTAGTCTCATGTGACTACCACTAGAGGTCATATTTTCATATAAGGATAATACCTGAATAAATATGACCCCTAATGGTAGACATGGGCGACAACTGTTATGGATGCCATCTGCCAGGGATTTGAAACCTCTTCTTCTAGTGATAGATTGCTGAGCTTGAAGGACATTAGGCTGAATCAGTATGACTTTTCTTATGTTCTTAAATTCTTATAACTTTGCCACTTGTTTACTCTAATCTTATACTTATGCTCCATTCTCTTAGTCCAATAAGATCTCACAGAACAACTTACAACAAATAGAAACAGAACTTCATAATTTACAAAATAATACATGTATGAAGCCGCGTTAGGCATTTTTATTCTCAGCTACGGCAGTATTAGCTACAGGAATTCTATGAACATCCGAGCTAATACTGCCACGGCTGGTGATAAAAAAGCCTAACACGGCTTTGTAAAAGGGGTGTGGGTTTAAATGACCTACAATAATGCCGGAGATTTGATCTTCACTCGGTGTTTTGCCTGCCAGTGATTTCTGCTTGCGGTGAGTGGTGCTCTTTGCCTGGAACCAGTTTACTGGAGTGTGCCTCGAGACTGCTATCTCTCTCAAGTCAGGAACAGTACTAGCCCTGCCCCCTGGTGATGTCATCAGAAGTGTGTGGGTTTAAATGACCTAGAATAATGCTGGAGGCACCTTGCGCCAGAGGGTGAGCACTGACAAAGTCACACCAACAAAGGAGCACGACTAAGGAGCTTTGGTGGGCCATTTACAACTATGGGCTCCTTTTATCAAGGTGCGCTACGGGGGTTAGCGCGCTGGACATTTCATCACGCACTAACCCCCGTGGCACACCAAAAACCTAATGCCTCGTCAATGGAGGTGTTAGCGACTAGCGCGGCAGGCAGATGAATGCGCGGCATTCCACGCGTTAACCGCCTACCGCAGCTTGATAAAAGGAGCCCGATGTGTAAACCGGTCTCAATTTAAGAAACTAAAAACTCAGCTATTTGGCACTGCATTCCTGTGATTTATTCACTGTCACTTGAAGAGAAGAAATAGTTAACTATGGAGTTTTTAAGATTTTATCTCCCCTTTTACAAAACTGTAGTGCGGTTTATAGTGCCAGCTATGGCGGTAATAGCTCATAGAAATCCTATGAGCACAAGAGCAGTTACCACCACGGCCAGCCCTAAAAGCCACGCTATAGTTTTGTAAAAGAGGGAGTTAGTTTGTAAACTATTTTATATGTTCTTATTGTTGTAAATGGTTTAGGTTTTAAATGGCATAAAATATTTTTAAATAAATGCACACATAGTTTGAAGAAAAAACAATTCATTAATAATAAATTTGGATAAAAACTGAAAATATAGTTGATATTTTGTTTTTGTTTGAAGGTGTAAACATAATTCTACTATCAATTAAGACCTTTACTTACCCTGCTACTCTATCTTATCTATCTAGATACTCTATCTTTGCTTACATTCTATGTTGTATATTCAAATGTTTTACCATGTATTTTGCCAACATTGTAATATAGCATATTATGCCAATTTTGATTATAATTTGAATATTTTTACTGCTGTAATTGTCTATTGCTTTTAGTTGATGTATTCTTGTTATACACTACCTTGAGTGAATTCCTTCAAAAAGGAAGTGAATAAATTACATTAGGCAAATGGGCTTAGAGTGTTTTAACCTGGAACTTTACCATGCACTAAACCCATTTCTAATGTGCCAGTAATTAAGGCATTTTTCAATATACAGTATATATTTTTTTCATATCATGTGCTAACATTGATGGAGAGATGACGGATGATATTAAACACAACTTCAAGGGAGGCAACGCAGTTATCTTGGTTGACTTCAATTATCCGGGGACAGAATGGAACCTAGGCACCTCCGGCTGCGATAGGGAGACCAAGTTCCTGGATGCTGTGGTCAATTGCTTCCTGGAACAACTTGTCAAGGAAAATACAAGAGGAAATGCAACTCTGAACTTAATTCGAAATGGACTATGGTGTTACCTGAAAAATTAACTGGTTTTGAAAGAACCAGAAAGAAATATAGTAATAATGTTGCCCCAACAAGATTTTAGTTAAAAAAAATTTAGTATCAAATCATCAGCTATATCAAGGATATCAGCTCAGCACCATATCTCTGCAAGGGGTGTTCAATAATTTATCTACCTCAGTAGGGAAGGAATTAGATTTTTAAATTGTGTTTTACTTTTCAATATAGTCCCCTTATAGCTCCATACACTTCATCCACTTTTCCTGCAATGACTTTAACCCCTTTGAAAAGAATTCTTCTGTTTCACCTTCAAACCAGGACATCACAGTTTCCTTGATGTCTTCATCACTTGGAAACTGCTGTCCTCAGATAGATTTCTTTAAAACTCAGAACAGGAAATAATTTGAGGGAACCAGGTTAGGACTGTAGGGTGGATGGTTCAGCTGCTTAAATCCACATTCTCGGATGGCAGCCTGTGATTATCGTGCCATGTGTACCGGCACATTGTTGTGAAGAAGCAGCACATCTGCTATGATTTTTCATTTTTTTCTCCTTGATTGACTCCCAAAAAGTGATCATTGTGTTGTTGCAATTCTTTACGTTTATGGTTGTCTTATGTGGCAAGAACTCCAGAAGCAAAAGTCCTTCATCATCCTATAAGACAATTGTCATGGCTTTGCCTGCAGATTTTTCTGTCTTGAAAATTTTTAGTGTGGGGATGACTTGTGCTTCCACTGCATTGACTCCATTTTGGACTCAGGATCTCTGTGATAGGCCCAAGTCTCAGCTCCAGCAGCCAGATGATGAAAAAAATGCACTTGGTTTTCATGGATCATATCCAAGTTCTCCTGACAGCAATGGAGTCTCGTGACCTTCTGACATGGCATCAGGATTCTTGGAACCCATATTGAACATGCCCAACTTTTCATGAATTATTTTCCAAACTGTACCTGATGAGATGCCAATTTCATCAGCTATTCAGAAAACCTTAATTTGTTTGGCTGACAAAATTAAATCCTTGACTTTCTTACACATATATGTGGAGGGTCATCTTCAATGGACTCTCTACCCCACTTACACTTCTTGCTCCATAATTTTACTTTGTAGGATGATGGTGCAGACTCACCATAAACTAGTCATGCATTAATGGATCTCCTTTGGCTTTTTCCCTTTTTTGTTGAGAAATTTTATCACTGAACAGTGCTCCAAATCTAGGAGTTTCTTACTTGATTCACACAAGGACTCTCCTGACATCTTGTGTTTTGAAATTTTAGACTCATACTGAGTTGCAACTGTGCATGAGTAACCTTGAGACATGTCACAACATGCACAGACTTGTTTCAACATGCGTCTACCTTTTTTTCATACTTAGGTAGATAAATTATTGAACACCCTCATATTTCATGGACAGTCCTGCAAGTCTTCATCAGTCTAACATAAGATTTAATATAACCAATGAATATTCTCAATATATCTGCTATAAAATCAATTTTCATTCTCTTTATCATTTTCTTATTCTTAATTTTAAAAATCATTTGAACAAACACCTTTTTTTTCTCCTGTTTACAATCTAAGATCACCCTTCTCTGTGCCCTCTCAAGATGCCAAATCTCAATCCTCTATAGTTTTGAACCCTGTCACTATCAGCTCTTCTGTACCCATCAAACCCTCCCCCCCAATACTCCCAAATACAAAGCATGCCCCTCACAGTAGCCAAACATCCCTCTACTCCTCGACTCCATGGGACTTTCACTGGGGTGTCCATGGTGATTCAGTGACTAGGGAAGGGATGTTCACCTTCTGGTCCAGCCTTGAGAATGCAGCAGCTCCAAAATGGTGCCAATGACCCTCTAATGGAAGGCTAATGACACTACTACTGAAGGTTATTGATGCCATTTGGGATCAGCACAGTCATGGGGTGCAAGTGAAGTGGAACACTTTCATCCTAGGCCATTGAACTAGCCTAAAGACCTCTAGGTAGGTCTTTGAGGTCAGGGGTGGGGAAAAGATTAGCTTTTGTGAGAGTGTGAAGCTTGTATTCAGGGGCAGGTTTTTGTTGTTTTATGAACGATGAGAATTAAATGGGGTGAGGTTTAAAACTTTAGAGGAATCAGAACAGGGGAGATATGGGGAATTTCAAAATTTGAAGGAGAAATGAAACTGGTCACGATATTTGACATTTTGTGGGGCTGTGAAATGTAGATAAGGGTTGGTTCAGTACATTTGAAGGTAAAGATGCTAATCAATTTATTTATTTATTTATTTTTATTAGGCCATTAAAAACATGGAGGGGCATAATCAAAATATATGTCTAAGTCCATTTTGGGCCTAAGTCATTAGTCGCCCAAAGTCGGACATGGGAAAAGTCAATTTTCAAAAAAAAGTCCAAAATAATTTTTTTTCGAAAATCGTCTAACTGTACATCCAGCTGTCTGATCATCCAGACCTCTAAGTCATCTATCTTTATACCACATTTTCGTCCAAAAATTCATCCAAGTCAAAAACGCCTAGAAAAAGACCTTATGGACATGGACAGGGTCAGCAAAGTGATGGACTTGACACCCAAACATTGCACCAGAGTTGTGGAGTGCCTTACAGGGCACTGCTGTGAACATCACAAAAAGGGTGCCACATACACATCTCACCACAACAACCTTATAGATCATCGTGAGCCCCCCAAATCACCCCCCAGAACCTAGTAGACCCACCTGTCTACCACCCCAATAGCCCTTGTGGCTGCAGGTACCATTTATATGGCAGTACATAAGGGTTTTGGTGGGTGCACATGTTTCCATGCATGCAGTAGTTAGAGTGGCTTATGGGCCTGGTTTCTCCTCTTCATGGTTCACTAGCCCACCCCCCAGACTAAGAAACCTCTGTGCAGCTCTATTAGGCTTTCCTATGCCAGGCTACCAGGTGCTGATGTTCTGAAGGAAGATATGTGATGTTTTTATTACACATTTTATGGCAGTTGGGGGGTTAGTGATCACTGGGGGCATGTGTAGGGGTCTGTACTTTGTCCCTGAAGTAGTTATCTGGTCACTTTGGATACCTTCTTGTGACTTACACTTGGTTTTAGATGGCCTAAGTCACAACGTCCAAGTTCCGTCTAGGCAGTGTTGTTAAGCTTTTGGTTATACATGCAGTATGACTAAGTCTAGGATGGCCCATGTCCCGTCCAAATCCCACCCTCACCACTCCTCCTAAAACACCCCTTTTATCTCTGGGTGTACTGTAGCACTATGAAGGCCTAAGTCATTTTTAGATACATCTACAACCAGGTTCGATTATCGGCACTTGGATGACTTGTCTCACTGATCGTCTAAGTGCCAATTTAGGCCAATTTTTAGATGTATTTCCGTTTTGATTAGGAGCCCCATATTTTCTTGTTCAAATTTATATGGTGACCATCCCATTTCTAAGACAATTTCTGATGGGAAAAAGAAAATGTTTGTTGCTACGTACATCTATATAGACAAATAAGATTTGGCACAGATCAAACACATAAATACCCTTCCTTATCAATTGTTAATAAGTGGTATGAGGTGAATCCTTATTTTAATTCCTCTGGTATTCATTGTAGTAAAGCTGATCATAATTAATATTCACATAGGTGTCACAGAACTTTTATAGACATTTCATTCTAATTAAAATTAAATAATGGACACTTACAACATGTCACCATTTTCAACAGAGTTTAAATCTGTGGTCTACTGCTGGTGAAATGAGCCAATAATACACCTTAGTCACAGCACTTTATTTTCAGAGATGATTTGACTAATTACAGCTAATTAGAAAATAATCAATTCAGTCACACCTCTAATTTTATTAGTATTATAAGACAATTTACAACACTTCACATTCAATAGCTTGCTACTAGTGTTATGTTGATGTTCTATGTAACTTAAAATATTGATAGTTTGTTCAGACTATAAATAATACCATCTCTTTGAAGTGTTCAATACACACACACAAATACGAGGGGGGTGCTGAAAGTTCTCAGCCAAACCAACCAACTTCCTAAATTCTGGGCATTATTTTGGCACTGTAGCTGAAAATAGTGTAATTTTATTTCATTAAGTGCCAAGTTACAAAAACAAAATTTTAAGTTTTGATATTGTTTCTTTCCTATCCTAAGAAGATAAGAATTCCCATACTGGGACAGACCGAATATCCATCAAGCCCAGTATCCTGTTTCCAACATTGGCCAGTCCATGTCCCAAGTACCTAGCTAGATCTCAAGTAGTGAAACAGATTTTATGCTGCTTAGCCTAGGAATGTGCAACGGATTTCCCCAAGCCTTCTCAATAATGGTCTATAGACTTCTCTTTTAGGAAATTATCCAAGACTTTATAAAACTCTGCTAAGCTAACCAGTTTCACCACATTCTCCGGTAACAAATTCCAGAGTTTAATTACACATTGTGTGAAGAAATATTTTCTTTAGTTTGTTTAAATCTACTACTTAGTAGCTTCATTGCATGCCCCATAGTCCTAGTATTTATTTTTTTTTAAAGTGAACAAGCGATTCACATCTACATTTTCCACTCCATTCAGTATTTTATAGACCTCTATCATATCACCCCTGAGTCATCTCATCTCCAAGCAGAGTCTTAGCTGCTTTAGTCTCTCCTCATAGGGAAGTCATCCCAAACCTTTTATAATTTCCATTGGCCTTCTCTGCACCTTTTCTAATTCTGCTATATCTTTTTTTGAGATACGGAGACCAAAATTGCACAAACTATTCAAGTTTCAACTGTACCATAGAGAGATACAATGGCATTGTAACATTTTCATCTTTGTTTTCCATTCCTTTCCTGATAATTCCTAACATTCTATTTGCTTTCGTAGCTGTCGCCATAAAATTATGCTGACGGTTTCAACATATCCTCAACAATAGCACCTAGATCCTTTTCCCAGGTAGTGACTTCTAACATAGAACCCAGCATCACGTAGCTATAGTTGGGTTCCTCTTTCCCACATGCATCACTTTGCACTTGCTCATATTAAACATCATCTGCCATTTTGATGCCCAGTCTTCCAGTCTCACAAGGTCCTTTTTCCAATTTTTAGAATCCTTTTTCAATTTAAAAACTTTGAACAACTTTGTGTCATCAGCAAATTTATTTATTTATTTAATATCGTATTAATTTTTTAGTCTTAATAACAGTGCATAAAAGAATACATACAAGTAATTTGGAAAAACAGCACTTACATTAACCCATAAATACATGAGAAACCATTATCACCCTCCGTGAATTAACTTTAAAAATTCCAATCCCTCAATTTCTTTATTTGAATAAAGCTCAGAAGAATACAAAGCTTTGTAATAATCCAAAAATTGTTTTAAAATATTTCCAATTTGAGAATGAATTTTACCTTTCTCATCTTTAATAGCAGAAATCTTTACTTTTCATTTTTTAGCTTTGAGATAATTAGCCAATAATCTTCCTACTTTATTTGAGTTTACATAATACAGAGCTTGCTGAGAAAGCAATTGTGAGGAAATCTCGTTATATCTATATTTAGCTTTCAACGGGGCCTGCAAAGTATTTTGTTCCTATTTTAAGGCCAATTGTGACTCTAAAGTCAAAATAATTTCTTCCAAATTAGAGAATTCCAATTTTAATTGTTTCCTTATGTGCGCAGAATATGAAATTATTTTCCCTCTTATTGTAGCCTTGAAAGCATCCTATAAAATTTCCATAGATTTCTTCTGAGGTGTTGAGCTGAAAATACTTATTCATTTTTATTTGAATTTCCCCAAGAAAGTTTGAATCTGCAAGCAATGAATTATTGAATCTCCAAACAGATCTAGTATAATCTTTTCTAGTAAGCTGAAATTCATTCCAAATTCCAGCATCATCCGACAAAAGGATCGGGTGTATGCTGGCTTTTGTAACCTTTTGAGATAAATGATCTGAGACAAAAAAATAATCAATTCTCGAAAATAATTTATGAACGTATGAGCAAAATGAAAATTCACGAGCATTAAAATGAAGAAGCTGCCATGTATCTTTCAATCCACATGAGTGCACAAGATTATCTAGACCTAGTGATTTTAGTTGCTTGCTAGGTTGTTTATCTAATAGAGGATCCATAACAGCATTGAAATATCTGGCTACAATTAAATTAGATGTAGCCAGTGACAGAATTATTTGTTGGTGTTTTTTTAAGAATTCAGCCTGATTTGAGTTAGGAGTGTAAATATTTAAAATTGTCAAGGCATCGTTACCTGAAGTCATATCCACATGAAGCCATCTCCCCATTACCAAATACAGCAGAACATCTTTTATTGACCGGGTTAGCCAAGCTAGCTTTTTTTGCAATTGCAGAAGCACAAAAACAGTATTTAACCCCCCCTCCCCCTCGACTAGCTTGGCGGCCTCAATATATGATAAATGTTTTTTTTGTAAAAGATAAACATCTGACTCCTGTTGTTTTAAAAAATTAAGTATTTTTTTTCCTTTTGATAGGATGACTCAGCCCATTGACATTTAACAAATACAATTTCATAGCCATTTTAAATAATTAAAACAGAATAATAAATAAACCATAAGTTCCCCTTTAAATAAATAATAATTAACAATTGCTAATTCTATACACATCCAGGACCCAAAATAAGAAATACCCTCTTCCCCACCCCCACCCCCAACCCCTCCCAACTTATAACACAACAGCTCATATGCAAACCCAAAGGTCAGGTGACACCCAACCTCCCCCATGCTCCATAATACTTCCCATAAATTAATCCTAAAAATACCCAATAATAAACATTCAATGTTCCATGTACAATTTATGGCTGCAAGACCCATAAAATTAATTAATTAATTAATTACTATTTACTAATTTGCCTATATATAGTTCATATATAGATAGATAGATAGATAGAGTTATATATCATTTCATAACTGAACTCCCCAATCCATCAAAAAAAATTTTGAGTCTAATATCTTTTCATTTTACCTCATGACTCCACTCCTAACAGATACCTAAATATGTGTGAGTGCCTTTATTATAGCTTATTAAAGCAATAAAATACATAAACCAAGATTGGCAGAACAAGTAAAAGATACTAAAATATTACTGTAACTTCTGCCCTCATGCTATATGAAACTTTCACCCCATCCCGGAAAAGGGATCTTTGCATACCTCCAATATACTACCTACATGAGGCATATGTTACCGTTATTATAACAGTGAAACCAGTAGTTTACTTATAACTTTCCTTTGTTGCTCTTCAGCCACAGCCACTAGAGGAAGCTATGCAAGAAAGTTATCTTGAATTCATTCTGCATGAGGCATACGTTCCAGTCTTTGTAGCAGTGAACCCAACAGTTTCTCTAATAGTTTTCCTTCACTATTCTGCTACAGTGGTGGAGAGAGGGAACACCCCCCCCCCCTCATAAAATGGTGGTGGTGTAGAAATGCCTTAAAGAAAGTACTTTTATGAAGTAGCTACTGCAGCATCAGATCGGTTCTCCTCAGATCCACAAGGTCTGAAATGACTGGCTCATTGGACTCCTAACAGGTTACTGGAGTGTTCAGCTCCACCAAATGCTCCCATCCGCTGAGATCAGCTATGGATCTCATGACAGTCCCCTTGCTATATAAGAGCTACACATATTTAAAGATACTGAGTTCCCATTTTTCATCAAAGACGCTAACAACTGGCAAACTGCAACACCAGCAATCAAGAAGCAGGAGAGACACACATTGTCACCAACACTCCTCAGCGCAGAGCTAATCTGTGACAAACACTGGAATTCTGGCGTGTCCCCTATAACAAGGGTATCTTCAGGTCTTCTAGTTAGCCCTAGGTGCCTGCCTAGGCTTGGGAGGCAAGGGTCAATATAGGCTTCAAGTTATCACTCCTCAGACAGCATTCTTAAATAAAGAATCAAAGCTTTATTCTGACCTTGGTGGTCCCAAAAAGGTGAAACATAAAAGGCAAATATTGGCAAAATAAATTCAGCTGAACAAAAGGGAAAATCAAAATATACAAGCAAAAATCCCATACAGGTTATCTTGTCAGAGTTCTTGCACTCTGATTCAGCAATATGCTTTATAATGGTATTCAAACATAACTCAAACTTCTTCTCAACAGTATTTGTTAGAAGCATAAAACATAAATAACTTCCAGCAGTCAAGACAGGGACTAAACAAACTTGGGTCACAGCAAAGGTTAGAAACTTTGTTTGGCAGTAAGCCCCAGCACTGCCTTGCAAAGAACCCCGGTCTCTTCAGCTACCTTCGGGAAGGTAAAGCAGCTGTGTGAGATCAGGTGATTAGCTGCCAGCAAACGGTAGCCACAGTATGTTTGCAAAATTCCAAACAAACTCATTCACACAGTTCACAGGTTCTATAATTTCAACCTTTACTTTTAGAAAAACATCAGTTGCCAGCATTCAGGTAAGTCAATTTCTGAAATCAAACTATTAGTTAGCTTCAAAAGCAAATGGCAAATTCTTCAGGCTTTCTGGCACAAAAGGAAAGGCAGAGGGAAAAAAAAACCCCACATTCACTGCTTTCCAGCTACTCACTGCCTGGCTCAATTTGTGTCCATAAGATCTATCTGGTTCTCATGTACAGGACCAGCAATTTGTACCTCCATGCTTTCCACACAATCAGGAATCTGAAAGCTTGAGGTGGGGAGGATTTCTTCCACCTCCTGCATGGGCCAATCTGGAACTTCTGGCTCTGCTGCCTGGCTCCACAGCTCCTGCCCTGCCTTGGGCTGTGGGAGTGACTCACCCTGGTCACTCGCTGCTGCCCCTCCTGCTTGCATCAGTCTGCTCTTAAGCAGCTCAGAGCCAATCCCCTTCAGCCTGTAGTGGGGGATGGGCTTTGGTTCCAAAGCGGCCTTTCTCTGCCTGGGTTTACTCGGTGCAGCTAAATTCCTTGTAGCTTCTCTAACTGCCCTATAGCCTGATGGCTGCTGTTGACAGTCTGCCTGCCTCTGTCCCATATCATTATCATTCTGAATATAGGGGCAAGAGAGGTCAGCCTCAAGTTGACTGCCAGAATCAATCTGGTCAGCTCTTCTGCACAGGATCTTACCAGAGTCAAGACTAGAGCTAATGCTGGGTTTGTCACAACATCCATCCCTGCTCCCTACATTAGCATATTTACTGCTCCACCACCACTGATTAATCTCCTATACACTGAATCCAGTTGCAGAAAAAAACACCTCTTGGCCCCCTGAAGTGAAACACGAGCAAAGTAGACAGTTTCCAATCAGAGTCAAATGAAATTTCGCCCTCACCCAAACTATCAAAAGCCATTGGTTAAGAAAGAAATCTTTCAGAAAACACTTTCCATATTAAATATAAACAAAAATAAACAAAATAAAACATGAGTGAGGGAAAAGTTCTAAAAAAAAAAAAGTAACACAGATTGTTAAGTCTAAGACATAGGGTCTAGTTGCTGAGAAATAAATTCTTCTAACTTCTCTGGCTCCTCATCATGAGTGGTTATTCCGTTAAAAGTCACTTTCATCATTGCCGGCACTTGAATGACCTAAAAGGCAAGTTGTCCAAGTGCTGATAATCAAACCAAGTTTCTGTACATGTGGAGGGACTTTTTAGGCCTCTGAATCCTGCTGTGCACCCAGAGCTAAAATGGGCATACCTGGAGGAGTAGTGAGGGCGGGATGGAAGCCAACCTAGACATAGATGAATACGATGGGTCTGGGAGATACATTGACTGCATGGGTTAAAGACTGGCTTAGTAGCAGACTTCAGAGGGTGGTAGTAAATGGTACTCCCTCGGAAATGTCAGAAGTGACCAGTGGAGTACCACAGGGCTCGGTTTTGGGTCCGATACTATTTAATATCTTTGTAAGGGATCTACCTCAGGGACTACGAGGTAAAATTGTATTATTTGAGGATGACGCTAAACTATGCAACATTGTGGGCAGCGCAACCGAGCCCAACAGCATAACCGTGCCAGACACTATGAGGCAGGACCTACTTTTACTGGAACAATGGTCTAATACTTGGCAACTGAGTTTTAATGCCAAAAAGTGTAAGGTGATGCACCTTGGTAGCAATAAACCCCCTGCAGAACATGCACCCTGAATGGTGAAAACTTAACAAGAATCATCGCAAACGAGACCTGGGTGTAATCATTAGTGAAGATATGAAAACTGCCAATCAGGTGGAGAAAGCTTCAGCCAAGGCTAGACAAATGCTAGGTTGCATCCGGAGAAATTTTATCAGCTGTAAGCCTGAAGTCATAATGCTGTTGTACAGGTCGATGGTGAGACCTCATCTGGAGTACTGTGTTCAGTTTTGGAGGCCACATTATCAAAAGGATGTGAAAAGAATATAGCCACTAAGCCAGTTCAGCATATAGCCACTAAGATGTCTCAGGACTTAAGGATCTCCCATATGAAGGATGTCTAAGCAGGCTGCAGTTATATTCTCTCGAAGAACGCAGAGAAAGGGGTGACATGATAGAGACATTCAAATATCTTACGGGCCGTATTGAGGTGGAGGAAGATATCTTCTTCCTTATGGGTCCCACGGCAACCAGAGGGCATCCGCTCAAACTCAAGGGTGGGAGATTTCATGGTGACATCAGGAAATACTTCTTCACCGATAGAGTGGTTGATCGATGGAATGGTCTTCCACGTCAGGTAGTTGAGGCCAGTAACGCACTCGACTTCAAGGGACGATGGGATAAACATGTAGGTTCGCTCCGGGGAAATGCTTAAAAAGAGGGTTCTTGTTGAAGAAGGGCTCTTGGAGTGGGTTCGCTCCGGGAAATTCTTAGAGAGAGGGTTCTTGTTGAGGAAAGGTTCTTCGAGTGGGCAGACTTGTTGGGCCGAAGGCCCTTTTCTGCCGTCACACTCTATGTTTCTATGTTTCTATAGTCATCCTGCAGGGATAATCAAAGATTTTATTAGATATCCTGGAAGAAACTGAAACGTGAGTTATAAAGTGTAAAAACAGGTATAAGTGCCAAAATGTTATCTAAAATGACCAGATAACCACTGCAGAGGCAAAGTAATAACCCCCACATACTCCCCCAGTATTTACTGACCCCCTAACACCCCCTCAAAGATCAGAATAAAAATGTACATACCTGTCTCCAGAACATCAGAACCTGGTATAGGAAAGCTGGGGGAGGGGGAGAGGCTAGTGAGCCATAGAGAGGAGAACCCATGCCCATAAGCCATTCTAACCACTACATTTATGGTGGAACATGTGCACCCACCAACCCACCACCACCACTAAACCCTACTCTACTGCCATATAGGTGCCACCTGCAGCCATAAGGGCTATTGAAGCTCTAGACAGGTAGGTACAGTGGGTTTTGGGGTTGTTTGGGGGGACTCACCATAACCTATAAGGGAGTTTTGCTAAGCTGTTTATATGGCACCCTTTTTGTGAAATTCACAGCAGTGCTTTGTAAGGTACCCCACTGCACTGTTGCCATGTCTGGGTGGCAAGTCCATTACAGAATTGACCCCTCCCAAGTTCAATTGGTCTTATTCTGGGCATTTGAGACTTGGACAAATATTTGGTCAAAAATGTGGTATAAAGATAGATGATAGTCTGGACAAACAAAAGCCTAGGCATCCAGACAGACGATTTTTGAAAAAAGCTATTTTAGATGTATTTTTCAAAATTGGGCATTTTCCCACTGCCAACTTTGGGTGTCTAGTGCCATACGTCAGAATCGGACTTAGATGTATCTTTTGATTATGTCCCGCCATATGTGTAGGTATGGCCAGACTTAATTGTAGGTGTTGCTACTTTCTATGTGCATTTTTGTGTGTGTGTTTTTTCTAAAATGGGTCCTCCCCCAAAATGTCTTTCCCTGACTGACCTAAATGCTTGTTCCTTGCAGCACTTCAGTAGCGTACTAAGGGGGGGGGGGGGGGGGCGGTCCACCCCGGGTGCCAGCCCTGAGGGGGGTGCTCCCGGCCTTGCCGTTCAGTCCCCCCACCCCCGAAGGACCGCTCGCCCCCTGGCCTCCCTGCACCACCTATGAAGCAGCCCGCAGCGGGATCGCGATGTCGGCGATCCCTGAGCTGCTTCGGCGCTGCTTCCTGCACCGCGGTCCCGCCCTCCCCTCCTCTGACGTCAGAGAAGGGGCGGGACTGCGGCGGAGGAAGCAGCTCCGAAGCAGCGAAGGGATCACTGACATCGCGATCCCGCTGCAGGCTGATTCAGGTGGTGCAGGGAGGCCAGGGGGGCGAGCGGTCCTTCGGGGGGGACTGAACTCAAGGCCGGGAGCACCCCCTCAGGGCCTGATTCAGGTGGTGCAGGGAGGCCAGGGGGGGGGCAAGCTGTCCTTCGGGGTGAGGCGGGCAGGCAGGCCGGAAGTCAGGCCTTCAAGGGGGAGGGAGGGGTGACAGGCAGGCAGGCCTTCAAGGGGGGAGACAGGCAGGCCTTCAAAGGGTAGACAGCCAGGCAGGCATTCAAAGGGGGGACAGGCCTTCAAGGGGGGGGGTCAGGCAGGCAGGCTTTCAAGGGAGGGACAGGCCTTCAAGGGTGGGGAACAAGCAGGCAGGCTTTCAAGGGAGGGACAGGCCTTCAAGGGGGGGACAGGCAGGCCTTCAAGGGGGGGACAGGCCTTCAAGGGGGGAATAGGCCTTCAAGGGGATCAGGCAGGCAGGCCTTCAGGGGGGGACAGGCAGGCAGGCAGGCCTTCAAGGGGGGTGCAGGCTTTCAAGGGGGGTGCAGGCCTTCAAGGGGGGTGCAGGCCTTCGGAGGGGGTGCAGGCCTTCGTGGGGGGTGAAGGCCTTCGTGGGGGGAGTGCAGGCCTTCAGGGGTGGGATGCAGACCTTTAAGAGGGGTACAGGCCTTCAAGGGGGGGATAGGCCTTCAAGGGGATCAGGCAGGCAGGCCTTCGGGGGGACAGGCAGACAGGCCTTCAAGGGAGGTGCAGGCCTTCAGAGGGGGGGTGCAGGCCTTTGGGGGGGAAGTGCAGGCCTTCAGGGGTGGGATGCAGACCTTTAAGGGGGGACAGGCCTTCAGGGAGGGGGGCCCTGGTGTAGAAATACACAGAGGGAATGAGGGGGTTCAAAGAGACGCGCATATGCCGGACTTTGGGTGGGAAGAAATAATGGGTCTGAAAATAGAGAAGAGGGAGAGATGATGGACCATAGTTTTTAGAGAGGGAAGGAACAGAAAGGGAGAGAAGTTGGACACAAGAGATGGTGTGGAGAGGGGGATAGAGATACTGGATAGGAGGGTAGTTGGGAAAAGAAAGGGAGAGATGGTGGACCCTGGGGTGGTGGGGAAGGAGGGAGAGATGCTGGATGAAAGGGTAGTTAAGA
The DNA here is from genome assembly GCF_902459505.1 of Geotrypetes seraphini. Taxonomy (NCBI): domain Eukaryota; kingdom Metazoa; phylum Chordata; class Amphibia; order Gymnophiona; family Dermophiidae; genus Geotrypetes; species Geotrypetes seraphini. The sequence goes on from NC_047092.1 coordinate 53,119,613, forward strand.
AAAGATAGATCTGTGGAGGGAGACGAAAAAAGGATAGATGCCAGACCTCCTGGGGAGGGAAGAGAAACGGAGAGGACAGAGATGGCTGATGGATGGTTAGCATGCAGAAAGAAGGAAGAAGGAGACCCTGGCAAGCAAGTTATCAGAAGACAACCAGAGCCTTAGACCAACAAGATTTGAAAAATAACCAGACAACAAAAGGTAGAAAAACTAATTTTATTTTCTGTTTTGTGATTACAATATGTCAGATTTGAAATGTGTATCCTGCCAGAGCTGGTGTTAGACCGCAAACGTGAGCTAGGATTTAACAGAGAGGAAAAGTCCTTTTTGTTTCTTTATTTTATTTACACCACAGTGCCAGTGTGGTTAGGAGAAGCCAAAGGGGGGTGAAAAAGCTATAAAATAAACCCACCAGGATGTTTTTAAAAAAACAAACAAACACCCAATTGGGCAGGAAAGTTGAATCGAAAAACCAATTCAATAGGCTGAATCGAATCGCAAAAAATTTTTTTCTTGAATTGGGCAGCATTAGTTTGCACTACTGTCTTAGACTTTAGGACCTGGGTTTGGAGAGAGATGGCATCATCAGTACTTTATAATGCAAGTGAAACAAGGATTTGGTCAGACTTTTGAAGGGTCTGCAGAAGAAAAATATTGTATAGGCCGGGGACATGAGACAGCAGGAAACAGGAACTTTTCTTCCTTCTATTTTTGTGAATGGCAAGGCTGAGGATGTCAGAGAGTTCAATTAAAATATGTGCTTTATAAGAAAATATAATAATGTGTTTTATAAAGTTTATAAGCATTGCTGGCCTACCCGTTGAGGTGTTCCTAATGGTGGTGGTGGTGGTGGCGGCAGCGTGTCAATGTGTTGAGAGGAAGAGGTGGTCTGGGAAATTCTGCTGAGCAAACTCTGGGCCCATTTCCTCCCCCCAGTTAGTCCACTCCATTCAAGTGGTTCACACACTGAGTGGGTCTTTGGGTGTTGTGCCTGGTAGTTGTTTTGGGATCTCTTCTAGTGGTTTGTCAGTATCTCCTTGTGGTCCAAGGAAGGAAACTTTGTTAACCTTAGCATTGGCCTTCAGAATATGTTTGTAACAGCGCTGCTTGTGTGGCATTAGACTATGTAGTGATCGAAAGAAAAAAACAGATCTTTGCACATTTTTGCACTATATGGTGGGTGTATGAGGAGATTCACATTTCCTGCACAGCTAAGTCCTTGTGAAGTTACCTTGTTCTTTCTGTATTTGACATCTGGCAAGGTCTCTGTTTGGAAGGAAAGAACTAAGCTTAAAAATGAAGTGGCCAGAAGTTATGGTAAAAGCAGATAGCATTGCTGATTTTAAGAAAGGTTTGGACAAATTCCTGGAGGAAAAGTCCATAGTCTGTTATTAAGACATGGGGGAAGTGTCTGCTTGCCCTGGATCAGTGGCATGGAATGTTGCTACTCTTTGGGTTTTGACCAGGTACTAATGACCTGGATTGGTTACCATGAGAATGGGCTACTGGGCATGATGGACCATTGGTCTGACCCAGTTAGGCTATTCTTATGTTATGTTCTCATCTGTAGGGGCCTTTGTTTTCACTTCCTATTTTAATGTATTTTTTTTCTGGGAACTTATCAGTGTTTTTTAGAATGGGAACAAAAATGGAAGAGAATTAATGTGTGTGGAATGGGGGGGGGGGTTTTACTAATTTCTTCAGCTAAATAATTAAATCCACTTCAACCAGACATGGGAGAACTCACGCACCATTCACGCACCCTCAAACCAAAATTGTCAAAAGAAAAAAAAAACTGTTCGACAACCTCCTAACACTCGACCCCCAACTCTACAACCTATTGACCTCGACCACAGACTACAAAACCTTCAAAAAAGAAATAAAAACTCTTCTATTCAAAAACACATAAAACCGAACTAACACAATCAGAACTGTCCCAAGCATCACCTGCAACTACTCCATATGTACTTCTGATGTCATCACAATTCAGACATAATTTATGTTATGTTTGGATTAATGGTTACATATATGAGGTTCAATAAAAGAAAATTTTCAGTGCCTGTTTCTATTATGACCATTTATTTTTCATGGTTATTACAAAAAAATATTTTTTTACATGGGGGTTATCAAAAAATGATGGGCCCGGGTGCCACATACCCTAGGTACACCACTGCAGCACTTACATATTTATTCCTTCATGTATCTTAGAACAGGCTCTGTGTCAGCAGATTCTTGGACAAAATTTTGGTTGAAAATGTGACTTAAAGATAGACGTCTAGACAAACAATAGCTTGTACATTCAGATAGATGATTTTTAAAAAAAAATTCTAGAAGTATTTTTCGAGAATGTGCATTTTCTCACTGTTGACTTTGGGCATCTAGCACAATACAACCAAATCTGACTTAGACGTATGTTTTGATTATGCTCCTCCATGGGTCCTAAAAATATATCCATTAAAATTTTCAGAATTCATAGATGGTTCATAATAAATGTTCAGAAACCTAAGCAAAGCAACTTCTCCTTCAAAAACCTTTTCTCAAATATGCTTGACATCAAGTATTTTCAAATTTGCAAATGTACCAGTGTCACTTCTGTCACGACCTTTCACAAAACCTCAGCGGCATAAATCAATAAAACTACATCCTCTTTTAACCTTGTTTCTTAGAAAATAAGGCCCTCTTTTACTAAGCCACTGTAGAAGTTTCTACCAAGGCGCAGGGCGCTGAATGCTCTGACGCTCATAGAGACTCTCAGCAGGTACCGAGTGTAAATATGAACATAAACACATGACATACAAATTTAAAAAAAAAGTCCCCCCAAATTTGCTGCAATAAATCTTGACTTTATGTGTTGGAAAGATCCATGTTAGAACACATTAAGCCCAGATTTCCGTACACTTTAGTAAAAGGGCCCCCTAATATCCTTTCGTTGATAATCTATATATGTGACGCCAAATGTCATACAGATTAACAGCGATCCATACCTGCTGCCAAAGTCACTGCGCAAGCCAGTAGAATAAATAACACCTTAATAAACAAAACTAAAAACACTCAACTCAAGGAACCTTAAGGGTCCCTTTTAGAAAGCCCACGGTAGCGATGCTGCCATGGTAAATGCACTGAAGCTTATAGGAATTGAATGGGCTTCGGTGCATTTACGGTAGGAGCATTGCTACTGTGGCTTTGTAAAAGGGGCCTTTAAAGATACTAGAATATTTTACAGGGTACATATTTGTAGAACTGGATAAAAGACTGAATGTTAGACTATGAGATCTTTTTTTTTTTAACTAACACCCCCCCCCCCCCTTTTACTAAGCCACGGTAGACGTTTTTGCCATGGTTTGGAGTGCTAAATGTCCCATTGCTACTCTGACACTCATAGAATTCCTTTGAGCGTCAGAGCAGCATTGGAGCATTCAGGCCCTCTTTTACTAAGGTGCGCTAACCAATTAGCGCACGCTAAACGCTAATGCATGCATGTTAGTCTATGGACTCGTTAGCGTTTAGCACGCGCTAATCGGTTCACGCAGCTTAGTAAAAGAGGAGGTATGGGTGTTTAGGGCCGCAGTAGAAACCTTAACCACAGCTTAGTATAAAGGAGGGGGGGGGGTGGAAATAAATCTCAACTTTTTAATAAGGAGAAATGCAATGAAATCTTTTTTTTTTTTTTTTTCTATAGCACATTATAAAATTGTAGGTTTATCCACAACTTGATTTTTGAAAACCAGGGTTTTTTTCCCCCCATTTTTCTTGTACAGTTAATAATGTAAAGGAAGTTTATTTCAAAGATTCAAAAAAAAAATTAGACTAGAATGATTGATTAAGTGGTTAGCATGCAGAGTATTAATTCTACTAATCTTAGATGAAGAGCTCCAATCACACTACTACCAGTTGATTACGAGCTCAAAATTATCGGACAAGTGCTGAGTTTCTTTGCCTCAGTCAGACAGGCTTGCTTTCTCCAGCACTTGTCAAAAGAGAACAAGGGACATTCTATGGAAAACAATTAGACTAGCTTTACACCAGAACGCTTGGTGACATTTCAGTGCACAGCAGTGTAGAAGCCAGTAGAATGCTTTTCAACCAGTTATGCCCTTGAAAAGATTTTTACTTTTTCCTAGTGCCATGAAATGCATGTGGATCTCATGTTTTAAGGATAGGCGAAAATAGTGGTACGATAGGAAGAAAACCATCGATAATAATGGCATGGGGTCATTCCATAAAGTACGCCAAAATTTAAGCAAATTCTATAACAGCATGTGGGCTCTCAAATTCCATTACAAAAGAATAAGTCAGCATTTGTACACTAACATTCAGGTGTGCACACTTGTGACAGGTCAGAAGCAGGCTTAATAATTTTTTTTACTAAGGTGCGGTAGCCGATATAGCGTGCGCTAATCGATTTAGCGTGTGGTAACAGCGCACACTAAACACTAATGCATCCATGGACGCATTAGCATTTAGTGCAAGCTAAGATTCAGCGTACGCTACATCAATTAGCGCATGCTAAATCAGTTAGCGTGTGCTAAAACGCTTAGTGCGCCTTTGTAAAAGAGGGGGGTAAATGTGCACACACCTTAAGGTAGCACCTTAGGCCCCTTTTACAAAGCCAGGTTAGTGATGCTGCCATGGTAAATGCACCGAAGCCGTCATTATCGGCTGCCTAAAAAATGGCGCCGATCACATGTCAATCACGCAAAGGCGCTGTTTATAGAACTGCAGCTTTGTGAAAGGTAGGTGCTGGAAATATAGGCAAAGGTTTTCAAGGCCTACATTTCTGACCCCACCTTTCACATGGATCGTGGCAATGGTGGCACTTTACGATGCCTAACACCACTTCTGACATTAGCCATGCCTACAATGGCATTAAGCAATGTAAAGTGCATTATTTTAGGTGCCAGTAGGCACCTACATTTTAAAAAAACTATTATTCATTTTTAAATGGCATTTTACACTTAAGTTAGGTTCTAACCTAAGGTGCCCTTTATAGAATATGGGCCTTAGTGCATAAATGCCAGTATTATATAAACTACCCGCATAAATATTTGATGGTGCACCTTCTGCAGTGTTGTGCGATACTGAGTTACTAGAAACTAGTTTCTGTAGTTACAAGGGGCCATTGAAAAGTTCTCAGCCCAACCAACAAAGCTGGGGCAGTCTTTTTAGTCCAATGATTATTTCACTTTTTTTGTTCCACATTTTTCCTGACAGAATGGAAAAAAGTAGAAAATCATTGTACTAAGTGAATAGCCCTTGATGGAGGCTGCCCCATCTTTGTTGACTGGGCTAAGAACTTTTCAGTGGCCCCTCATAATTAGTTTCTTGTAGTAATCAATAAAATAGTTGACTACTTTTTCACTATCCCAGTAATAACTGTAATTAATAACTTTTGAAGAGTAACTAACACATGACATGATGTGACAGAGGATGTGGTTGGCATAAGTTGGTCAACCCTCCTTGAAATAAGCACTTAGAAATGAAGCTATGCAATATTCACATTGGGGTTGTGTTTAAGATGGATATTTTACCTCTTCACTCCCTATAAAACTTTTACCATAAGTATTCTTGGATGTAGTAAAGGAAAAACAATTAGTTACTCTAAGCAGGTAACTATAATCAGTAATTACTTTCTTAAATTAGTAATGTAATTACTGTAAATAATTGTTTTAACCTGAGAAGTAACTAGTAAATATAATTAATTACTTTTGAAAAGTAACTAGCGCAACATTGATGCCCTGTGCAAAAAAACCCAAAAAACCTTTTAAATTGTTATTTGCATGTTTTCCCAGGCTTCAGCGGTGACACTCAATGCTTGAAAACTTTCATTGCATTGAGAGTGTTGAAGGTTAAAACAGTAGTACTTTTACCTCAAAATTTTAATTAATTTAATTAAATTTTCAAGCATTGTGTCACTGCTGAAGCCCGGGAAAACATGCAAATAACAATTTAAAAGGGTTTTTTTTGAGAACTGATGTGTTTATATACCCTGTGATACAAAGACTGTTGAATGTATGATTACATCATGGAATAAAGAAGGTATTGCCAGTCGTTTGGATTATAACTGTTTTAACCTTAGCATGCAAATGATGCTTACATTTAGGCACTAAGGCTAGGGGACATATGTTTAAAGGAATTAATGTGTCACACTTTTAGTTACACTTTTATGGTTCTCCTTTCAACTTGCAGTCATTTTTCCTAAATATGCATTCCTGTATATTTTACAAACAAACTCTATGAAGCATCTAATAAGCCATATACAGCATCAGTTGTTCTCTAATACAGCCAAATATCATATGCTGTGACCTGTTAATTGCATTAAAAAAAAATTTCACATGCAACCGGGGTAGCTAGTTATAGCAAGAATTTCAAATATTGGTGTGTTCATTTCCATTTTCTAAGGTTTATAAATCCCACAATCACAATGTCTATCCTTATTACTCAGTCAAAGCAATCGGATCACCATGTAACCTTTTAGAAATGTTCTTCCGTAAGCTATTAAAACATTCCATGCCCTTAGATGACAACAATTTTTCTGGCTTTTGAAATTTCTTTGCTATCCTGCAGAGTTCATAAGGATATGCTTGGTTAAAATCAACTTATATAAAACTATGCACTGTAAATTCTGACACTTCTGTTTGAATCTCTTTTCAAACACTTGTCTTTGCTCGCCATAATAGATGTCAGTTCTTCTGATGTAGTTCAAGCATGAGCTTCATATGAAGACTCAGCTATGTCTATTGCATTTCTGAAGCTGCTAGTCACTGAAGTTTTGTGCTGTTTGACATCAAAGATAGGCAAGAATCACCTGCTGAGTTCACATGCATGGAGCAAAACATCTTCAAATCACTAGTGCTAGACAAAAGTTTCTCATATTAAGCTTTCACTTTCATGTGGACTGAAAGACAAGTGTAGCCCTTGTTAAAGTTGCAGTATAATGTTATTAAACTATGCATCTGTAGGGTACGGTCCATATAACTTTCCAAGCTCATGTAATTTCTTTGGTTGATTTATTGCTTGACATCAACATCAGACAATGTCCATGTTATTAAAAAAAAAATGTTTGTCATTCACTATGCAGGAATGCTTCTAGAAGATAAAATGGAGGGCGGAAAAAAGCCATTTATTTCACTTTTTCTAAGTTCCATAGTTGAATACCAGAGAGGAGCATTCAAATATATTCTGAGGTCAAGCATCAAAGTTATTTACCTGGGTAAATGTACCTTTCTGCTATATAGTGCCAGCATGGACACCGCTCTGCATGTTTATTCTGCAAGTTAATTAGCCAGATAGCAAAGCTTAATATACCTATTAGGTTAAGCACTAGCATCTCAATGCTTAATTTAATCGGCTGAAAGTAAGAAAGACTTTTTATGCAATCAAGAAATGTTCAAAATTACTAGGCAGATATATATTCAGAAGCATATACCCAGTCAGCACAAAATTCTAATTGCCTAAGCGCTTCTTTGAATTTCAAAGTCAGCTGATGAATAAAGTTTGGCTGGACAACATCTTGCTAACTTTTTTTTTTTGCTTGGATTAAGGATGTACTGGATATACTTTGGATGTTGAGTCAAAATTCATGTCGAGGTCAGTGATATTCAACTGCCCTCCAAACACATGTGTCCATTAAGTGAGACCAAACAGCAGTCCTAAATTTTCAAGTTTAAGTCTGGGCTTGCCTACTCAGTGGCCTTGCTTAAAAGGATAAGGCTGATACATACCTCACATATACTGTAAATAAGCCTTAAAATCATTCATTTATCTTTATGCTGTGGCCATAGGTTTGAATATTGATTCCTAGAGGTTTGCCTTGTCAGATGATGCCTACAAAAGGAAGCTTTGGAGAGTCTGGTACATGTAAAGCAGCTAAAGATGCATGAAAATATAGAATTTTATGTTCTTATGTCATGTACTACTTCTCTGTGCCAAGTTGTCTATTATGTAGATTAACTTAACATGTGTAAAATCAGCATACCACCTTTGGCAACTGGCTAACACATCACTGGCAGACAATGGGCTAGATTCACTAACTCCCAAGTCTGTCACCGATCCGTTCCCGATTGCATACAAGCCGACAAATTCCTGCATGCACGTGGCCTGCATGCAAATGGGGATGATGATTCACACACTCCCCACCCATGTCACGGATCGCTAAAGAGCGATCCTCGAGCATGCGCAGACCCTGACAGTAGTGACAAGAGAAGCAGTCTCCTGCTACTGCTGTCAGGGCTTCTGCCAACTTTTTTTTTTTTTTTGCATTTTTTTAATAGCCCGCAAAATATCAGGCCTATTTTAAAAAATGAAAAAAAAAAAGCCTCCCGACCAGCGAAGCACCCCCCCCCTCGAACCGGCACAGCACACCCCCCGACCGACATGGCACGGCCTAACCCGACACCCCTGTAAAAGTTGGGAGCAGGAGGGGTGATCAGTCCCTGCTGCTCCGTAGGCCTCCCATCCTCTTGACTTGACCAGACGGCCTACCCCCAGGTGGGTCCCTGGCAACCCCTGGCCAGGCACCTCCCTACCTCCAAGTTGGGAGCAGAAGGGGTGCTCAGTCCCATCATTGATTAGCACATGCTAAATTGGTCCTGCTCCTCCCAATTCCAGTGACGCATCTGCCTGGGCCTTAGGGTCTGCCCCGGTGCATCATGTGATACACAGGGAGGAGCCTAAGGCCCTGATTGGCTCAGGCTTCTCGAGCTCCTCCCCCTCATTCTAAAAATAGTTCTGTCTAGAGCAGGGGTCCCCCCTCTCCCCCTCCCCCTCATTTCAAAAATAGTTCTGTCTAGAGCAGAGGTCCCCAAAGTCCCTCTTTGAGAGCCGAATCCAGTTGGGTTTTCAGGATTTCCCCAATGAATATGCATGAGATCTATGTGCATGCACTGCCTCCCATTGTATGCAAATGGATCTCATGCATATTTATTGGGGAAATCCTGAAAACCTGACTGGATTCTGGCCCTCGTTGCCCACCCATGGCTTAGTGGATACTGGTTTTACTATAACTCCTCTTATTTTTTGTACTACTAGCAAGCTTCCAATATGTGTGATGTACAGTAGTTTATTGGGTAGAAATAAGAAAAAAGGACAGATGTGAAATGTGATATATCTCACAGATACAAACTGAAACAAGAGATCTTTTTTTAATACACCATAGCTAAAGTATGTTGCCACCAATCAGTTTTGGATATTATTAATCATAAACAAATTAAACAGTTATTTCTAAATAACATATTTATGACTAAAGGGTTTCTACAGCTTGATACACTGTCACCCTTGAGAAACTCCACATACAGAATTAAATTAATCACCTCTCACCAACTGTTATCATGTTATCATTATCATCACAAGGATGGCAGTCTAATCTAGTGAGTAGAACACAGAGCAGTAAATCTGAAGAACCAAGTTTGATTCTTATATTTAGCATTCACTATGTGACCTTGGGACAGTTATTTAGGGCAAGATTTATGGGGCAAACATTTTGTACCATTGTGAGCACTGTGCATGCATAATAAATTTTGAATTTGTGCCAAATTTAGGGATCCTTTTGCTACAATGCATTCAAATCTGGGCTTAATGCATTTTAATACAGGAGTTTCCCATGCTCTAAGCCAAGATCTAATTTAGAACTTGTGAACTGAAAAAAAACAACAAAATGTTTTTGTTGTATCTTCCACAGAACTCAGCCAATTCTTATAAAATTTAGTGTTTCAAGTCCTGAATAAAGTTTATATAAAATGTTGTAGATATTTCCCACTGCACCACAACACTACCTTGTGGAAATGAATTGTTGCTGTGGGATACACACAGAAGCAGATGATAGTTTGTAAACAGTCTCTGTATCAAAATGGTTTTCACTGCAGAAGACCAAATTCATTTGGTACTGCTAAAAGGTTACAGTGGTCGATGATTGTTGAAAGCATTCCCAAAGAAGGGTTGGAACAAAAATGGCCTTAATGTGCTGCTACGCAAGATCTGAGCAATGGGCACTGTGGATCGTAAGCCAGGTAGCAGATAACCACACTCTATTCGCACACAAGAGCAAATTAACATTGTACGTGATCTTGTACTGAGCCATGAGGATGCACCACAAACACACCAAACAACTTTCCAAATAGCAAGAGAAGTCAGAATAAGCCAGCCAACTTTAGTTAGGATAATTCATGATGATCTGAAATTAAAGTATCATAAAAAGCATCGTGCTCAAGATGTTAACTTTACTCAACAAAGACACATGCTTGAAACGGTGCAAGCAGCTTTTGACCAAGTTGTCATCCATCTGGGAACAAATGACCTGGCCAACAACTCCACACTTGCAGCACAGAAAGCTTTTCGGGAGCTTGGTGAGGGTGTGAAACCTTTTGTAAAGACTTTAGCTTTTTCTGAAATACTGCCTGTATATGGAAAGGGGGAGCAAAGAGTGAAAAACACAGAGGACTTTAATAGATGGCTCAAAGCCTGGTGTCATCAAGAAGGCTTCAGGTACATAGGAGGATGGGGAAATACATGGAAGGACAAGAAGCTATATTGCACTGATGGGCTACATATTACTACAGCAGGAAAAAGAAACCTTGCAGAGAAATTTAGACAATATTTTTCTAGGCATTTAAACTAGAAGGTGGGGGTGGTGTAAGTACGAAGGACAATTATAGAGACCACCCCCGGCAAAAGAAAAGATGTGATAGTAGTAAAGACTGCAACACAAGCAATATCAGCAACTCATTTCTTAGTATTACAACGGAAAGTGAAACGAAACAAAAATCCATACGAAAAAGGAGATTATCGCTGAAAAATAGCTGGAAAGCGATGACCACAAATGCTCGCAGTCTAAGCAACAAAGTTCATGATCTGCAAGCCCTGATGTTAGAGGCAGATCTAGATATTGTCGCTATCACAGAGACATGGTTCAGTGAATCACATGGATGGGATGCAAACATACCGGGATATAATCTTTTAGGAAGGACAGAGATGGTCATAAAGGTGGAGGAGTAGCTCTCTATGTAAAGATCAATATCCAAGCGACCGAAATGCAAGGGACCTGGGGAGAGGAAGAAGCGATATGGATTGCTCTGAAAAGAGAAGATGGAACTTCTATCTACGTGGGTGTAGTCTACAGACCTCCGACTCAATCGCAGCAAATTGATAAGGATCTGATTGTGGATATCCAAAAGTTTGGAAGGAAAGAGGAGGTTCTGCTGTTGGGAGATTTCAACCTGCCGGATGCGGACTGGAATGTTCCGTCTGCGGAATCGGAAAGAAGTAGGGAGATTGTGGATGCCTTTCAAGAGGCTCTGCTCAGACAAATGGTGACAGAACCCACAAGGGAAAAAGCGATATTGGATCTGGTCCTCACAAATGGAGAGAGTATCTCTAATGTTCGAATGGGTGCTCACCTGGGTAGTAGCGATCATCAAACGGTTTGGTTTGATATAACGGCTAAAGTGGAGAGCGGCCGCACAATACTTAAAGTCCTAGATTTCAAACGTACGGACTTTAATTCTATAGGAGAGTACCTGAAGAAAGAGCTGTTAGGATGGGAGGACATAAGAGAAGTGGAAAGACAGTGGTCTAAGCTGAAAGGAGCGATAAAAATGGCTACGGACTTTTATATGAAGAAAATCAATAAAAACAAGAGAAAAAGGAAGCCGATATGGTTCTCCAACCTAGTGGCTGAGAAAATAAAGGCGAAAGAGTTGGCGTTCGTGAAATATAAAAAAAACCAAGACGAGGAGAGCAGAAAGGACTGAAAGAAGCCAAGAGAGAGATACGTCTTGCGAAAGCACAGGCGGAAGAACAAATGGCTAAAAATGTAAAAAAGGGAGACAAAATTTTTTTCAGATATATTAGTGAAAGGAGGAAGATGAAAAAAGGAATTGCTAGGCTAAAAGATGCTGGGAACCAATATGTGGAAAGTGATGTGGAGAAAGCGAATGTGCTAAACAAATACTTCTGTTCTGTGTTCACAGAAGAAAATCCTGGAGAAGGACCGAGATTGTTTAGCAAAGTTACACGGGAAAATGGAGTAGATTCTGCGCCGTTAACAGAGGAGGGTGTTTATGAGCAACTTGAAAAACTGAAGGTGGACAAAGCGATGGGACCAGACGGGATCCATCCCAGGATACTAAGGGAGCTCAGAGAGGTTCTGGCGAGCCCTATTAAAGACTTGTTCAACAAATCTCTGGAGACGGGAGTGATTCCTGGGGATTGGAGGAGAGCGGATGTGGTCCCTATTCATAAAAGTGGTCACAGGGATGAAGCAGGAAACTACAGGCCGGTGAGCCTCACTTCAGTTGTTGGAAAAATAATGGAAGTTTTGCTGAAAGAAAGGATTGTGTACTTCCTTGAATCTAATGGGTTACAGGATCCGAGGCAACATGGCTTTACAAAAGGTACATCGTGCCAAACGAACCTGATTTAATTTTTTGATTGGGTGACCAGAGAGTTGGATCGAGGACATATGCTAGATGTAATTTATTTGGATTTCAGCAAAGCCTTTGATACAGTTCCTCATAGGAGGCTGTTGAACAAACTTGAAGGGCTGAAGTTAGGACCCAAAGTGGTGAACTGGGTCAGAAACTGGCTGTCGGACAGACGTCAAAAGGTGGTGGTTAATGGAAGTCATTTGAAGGAAGGAAAGGTGAGTAGTGGAGTCCCTCAGGGATCAGTGCTGGGGCCAATCCTGTTCAATATGTTTGTGAGTGACATTGCTGAAGGGATAGAAGGAAAAGTGTGCCTTTTTGCAGATGATACCAAGATTTGTAACAGAGTAGACACCGAAGAGGGAGTGGAAAAGATGAAAGAGGATCTGCAAAAGTTAGAGGAATGGTCTAATGTCTGGCAACTAAAATTCAATGCAAAGAAATGCAGAGTAAAGCATTTGGGGATTAATAATAGGAAGGAACCGCATATGCTGGGAGGAGAGAAGCTGATATGCACGGATGGGGAGAGGGACCTTGGGGTGATAGTGTCCGAAGATCTAAAGGTGAAAAAACAGTGTGACAAGGCAGTGGCTGCTGCCAGAAGGATGCTGGGCTGTATAAAGAGAGGCATAGTCAGTAGAAGGAAGAAGGTGTTGATGCCCCTGTACAGGTCATTGGTAAGGACCCACTTGGAATATTGTGTTCAATTTTGGAGACCGTATCTGGCGAAGGACGTAAGAAGACTTGAGGCGGTCCAGAGGAGGGCGACGAAAATGATAGGAGGCTTGCGCCAGAAGACGTATGAGGAGAGACTGGAAGCCCTGAATATGTATACCCTAGAGGAAAGGAGAGACAGGGGAGATATGATTCAGACGTTCAAATACTTGAAGGGTATTAACGTAGAACAAAATCTTTTTCAGAGAAAGGAAAATGGTAAAACCAGAGGACATAATTTGAGGTTGAGGGGTGGTAGATTCAAGAACAATGTTAGGAAATTCTACTTTACGGAGAGGGTGGTGGATGCCTGGAATGCGCTCCCGAGAGAGGTGGTGGAGAGTAAAACTGTGACTGAGTTCAAAGAAGCGTGGGATGAACACAAAGGATCTAGAATCAGAAAATAAGATTAAATATTGAACTAAGGCCAGTACTGGGCAGACTTGCACGGTCTGTGTCTGTATATGGCCGTTTGGTGGAGGATGGGCTGGGGAGGGCTTCAATGGCTGGGAGGGTATAGATGGGCTGGAGTAAGTCTTAACAGAGATTTCGGCAGTTGGAACCCAAGCACAGTACCGGGTAAAGCTTTGGATTCTTGCCCAGAAATAGCTAAGAAGAAAAAATAAAAAAAATTTAAATTGAATCAGGTTGGGCAGACTGGATGGACCATTCGGGTCTTTATCTGCCATCATCTACTATGTTACTATGTTACTATGTTACTATGTTAAGTACCCAGAGCACAGCGTCAGCTTCATGTGGTTTATAGATGAAAAGATATTTATAGTAGCTCTACCAATTAACACACAGAATGATTGCCTATAAGTGCCTTCAACAACCCTGAAGCGTGAGGTTAATGTCAAATGCCTACTACGGACCCACCTGACCTTCAGCCAATAAGTCATGGCCTCAGTCACAATCTTGAAAATCAGATTCACAGATCTGTTCTTCATCCTGGGGTTAAGATCAATGGTGCATAGTACTGGGATGTCTTCTTAATGCAGAAGCTATTGCCAGAGATCTGTTGCATATTGGGAGACTACGTTATCTTCCAACAGGACAATGTCCATATTTAGTACATCGGGCAAAGGATATGTAGAACTACTACATTGGGAGAACCCAGACTTCATTGCTCCAGACATCTGACCTACAAATTCACCAGACCTAAACCCAGTTGGCCACCAGATCTGGGGGCTAATACAGGAACACATCTACCAAACAGCGATATCTGAATTTGAAGACCTTAAACAGTGTCTCATTTCTGTTTGAGCTGAGCTGAAGCAGAGCGTCATTGACAAGTCCACTGATCTTTGTGCAAAGAGAGCGCACCTAGAACAACTGCTTAATTAAAACGTTACTTTTCAACTGTAAATTTTTCTGCAAGATGCGTCATAAAACTTTTTGATGTGTTTTTATTCAGTTCACAATTCATCTTCACAAGGTAGTGTTGTGATACAGTGGGAAATATTTACAACATTTTACATCAACTTCATTCAGGATATGATGCACTTAATTTCATAAAAATTGGCCAAGTTCTGTGGAAGATACAACAAAAAATATTTTGGTGTGTTGTTTGTTTTTTTTGGTTCACAATGTATATCTTTAAAATGTTTATTTTACCATACAGAATGAAAAAAATGTAATGCAGGAGCACTTAGGACCCAATTATATATATAAGGCCAAATTCTCCAAACGGCATCCCGAAGTTAGGTGGAAGTAAGCAACCTACCACTGTCTAATGAACAAATCAGGATGCATGTTTTCTAAAAAAAAAAAAAAAAATGCAGGCGCTGTTTTTAGGTGCCTGTCTCATGCCTATGCAGGTTCATAGGAATGCCAACAGACGCCTAAGGCCAGCAGAAGTGGTATTAGGTGTCTGTAGGCATCCCAATGCGCCTCTGCAGTGAGAGAACGTCACTTTAAATGTGGGCCTCTAAAATGCTGGCCTATATTTGAGGTCTTTAAAAAAAGACACAATTCTGGACACAGCGCCTGCTGGTGATTGACACATGGCAGGTGCCCGTTTTGCAGGTGCCTGCTGTAGCAGGAGCCACGTCCAGAATCAGGCCCTGAGGGCCAAATTCTCCAAATGGTTTCCTGAAGTTAGGCAGCGGTAGGCATCCTACCGCCATCTAACAAACTAATCGGGATATATTTTCTAAAAAGAAAAAAAATGTATATGCTGTTCTTAAGCACTTGCCTCATACCTACGGAGGTGCATAGGGTTGTCTACAGATGCCTAGGGGCATGGTTTATGCCAGAAGTGGCCTTTGGTGTCCTATGTGCCTCCATAGTTGTGAGACCGGCACCTTAAATGTAGGCCTTTAAGATGCTTGGGTTAAAAAAAGACACAATTCTGGACATGGTGCCTGCAGGTAAATGATACGCAGCCAACACCTGTTTTGCAGGCACCATTTCCATAATCAGGCCCATGGAGGGGCATAATCAAAAAAAATGTCTAAGTCCCCTTTTGGCCTAAGGCCTTAAACATTGAAAGTAAAAGCAGGGAAAATATACGTTATAAAAAAAAACATCCAAAAGGAGTTTTTTTTAATTTGTTTTATAATGGCCTGCCTCTACGTTCAGCTGTTTAAACGCCTAGACTACCACTACGTCTAAACATACACCATATAATCAACCTAAAAAAAGCCTACGTCCCAAACGTCCAAAACAAGGGCTTTTAGGTGAAGGAGGAGCCAGTCCTTTGCCTAAAAGCTGGATTCTGTAACTGGTGTCTGTCAAAAACACCAGTTACAGAATCCAACCCCCCCCCCCACAAGGCCTCCTGCCCCAGAGACCCGTGATCCCCGCCGACAACATCGGGCCAGGAGAGAGCCCAAGCCCTCCTGGCCCCACCAATTACGATTGGGGCAAGAGGGAGCCCAAGCCCTCTTGCCCCGGCAACCACCCTATCCCCCACCCCCACTATGATACAGGCAGGAGGGATCCCAGGCCCTCCTGCCCTCGATGCACCCACCTCCCACGATCGCCCCCGAACCCCTGATTGCCCCCCCCACTGACCCAGGTTGGGCCCATATGCCTAAGGCCCTGCCCACAGGAGGGGCATAAGGCTACTGAGCCAATTACGGTTGGCCCAGGTGCCTCAGGCTCCACCTGTGGGTGGGTTTTGAGCTGCCTGGGCCAATCAGGCCCTAAGGCCAGCCATTCGTGAGATGGCTGGCCTGCCGGACAGACGGGCTTGGCACTTTTCCATCCGGACTTCATTTATAGGTACGGAGAGGGGGATTGTTGATGGAGGGGTCGAGGGGTCGGTGGGAGGGGTCTCGCAGGTCATCGGGGGAGGGCCGATCGGGGATTCGTGGGGGGCGATCGGGGGCTGTCAAAGGCAGGAGGGCCTTGAATCCCTGCTGCCCGTATTTTAGTGGGGGTGGGGGATAGGGTGGTCGCTGGGGCAAGAGGGCTTGGGCTCCCTCTTGCCCCGATGTTGTCAGGGGAGTCACTGGGCAGGAGGGCTTGGGCTCTCTCCTTCCCGGATCGAGTCATGGGGGAGGGCTGATTGCTGCAGGAGAGATGGCTCATCTCTCCTGCCACGATGGTGATTGCCCACTCCCCTCCGAACTGTGGCACTTTGTGGTGAGAATCGCTGACAGGGGAGATGCCCTGCCGTGATACTCACCCCGAAGTGCCACAGTTCGTAAGGGGGTGGGCGATCATCATCGCGGCAGAAGAAATGAGCCATCACTCCTGCAGCGATAGTTGCGGTAGGCAGGTTGCTGGGGCCGCTGAGCTGATCTGCTGCTGTACGCCTATATCTAGTTTGGCCCACCTCCAGCCCTTTCCCCTCCTCTAAAAATGACTCTTTTCGCTTATGCATTTAGAGGCGGGGGAAAGGCCTAAGCTGGTTTTAGATATGTCTAAAACCAACTTTGATTATGGGTACTTGGACAATCAGGCTTTTTGATCATCCAAGTACCCATTTAGGCCACTTTTTAGACTTTTTTTTTATTATTATAAACCCTATAGTGTTTAAAAATTAGGCACTGACTAGTGCGGCACTAAATTTGATTCTCTAAAATTTAGGCACACTTTATAAAATCAGTCTAGCATTGCCTAAGCGGCCTTAGGGTTGCTAGACATCCTAAATTTTAGGCACAATGTATTTATGCCAGGGTTTTCTTGGCCTAAATACTTGTATCTAACTTATGCACCTGCTGGCAACTAAGTCAGACAGATGCCTACATACAAAACACACTCAAGATCTACTCCTAACCATGCCTACTTTGTGATAGGTATCTTGGACTGGACAGCTCCCTCAAAGTGGGAGGCACCTACCAAGTTAGGCAACAAACTGCCAATGAAATGCTATTTACATTGATTATGAGATGCTAATTGTCAATTATTGGTGCCAATTAAGTCTATTAATCATTTAAGATAGGTGCCTACAAAGTTATGGGCTAAGTCAGGAACTGGTTGAGTGGAAGGCAACAGGGCAGTGGTCAATGGAGATCACTCTGAGGAAAGGGATGTTACCAGTGGTGTGCCTCAAAGTTCTGTTCTTGGGCCTGTTCTTTTTAACATTTTTATAAGCGATATTGTTGAAGAGCTGTCATGTAAGATTTGCCTCTTTGCGGATGATACCAAAATCTGCAATAGAGCAGACACCCCGAAGGGTGTGAATGACAGGAAGAAAGACCTAGCAAAACTTAAGAATGGTCTGAAATTTGACACCTAAAATTTAATGCTAAGAAATGCAAGATCATGCATTTGGTTTGCAAAAACCCGAAGGAACTGTACAGTTTAGGAGGTAAAGAACTTATGTGCACAACAGAAGAGCGGGACTTGGGTGTGATTGTATGTGATGATCTAAAGGTGGCCAAACAGGTTGAAAAGGTAATGGTGAAAGCTAGAGGAATGCTAGGGTACATAGGAAGTAGGAAAAAGGAGGTATTGATGCCCCTGTATAAGACTCTGGTGAGACTTCATTTAGAATATTGTATACAATTCTGGAGCGCAAAACACAGGGGAAACAAATCCACAGGGAACAGAATAGTAGAAAAAAGTGGAATTGTCCAATAAGAAAAGGTGCACAAAATAAAAGTGTCTTTTAACTCATCTGGTTAATCTGGTTATTCTTTATTCTTCCAAAAATACTCGACCCGACATGTACATGTTTCAGCCCTAAGGCCTGCGTCAGGAGTCTTGGAGATCTTTGGGTATATATAACCACGAGTATGGACCACTTTAGAATACCATTTATGTCAGAACGCCGTCGTGTCGCTACTTGCTGTAAAGCAAAAACCAATTCTGGAGACCATACCTTCAAAAACATATAAAAAGGATGGAGTTGGTCCAGAGGAAGGCTACTAAAATGGTGTATAGTCTTCATTATAAGGCGTATGGGGGCAGACTTAAATATCTCAATATGTATCCTTTGGAGGAAAGGTGTGAGAGGGGAGATATGATAGAGAGGTTTAAATAGCTATGCAGCGTAAATGTGCTTGAGACAAGTCTCTTTCATTTGAAAGGAAGCTCTGGAATGAGAGGGCATAGGATGAAGTTAAAAGGTGATAGGCTCAGGAGTAATCTAAGGAAACACAGAAAGGTTGGTAGATGTGAGTAACAGTCTCCTGGAAGAGGTGGTGGAGACAGAGACTGTGTCTGAAGAAAGCCTGGGATAGGCAAGTGGGATCTCTTAGAGAGAGGAAGAGATAATGATTACTGCAGATGGGAAGACTGGATGGGCCATTTTGCCTTTATCTGCTATCATGTTTCTATGTGTCTGTGTTACATTGACTAGGCTCACCAATGTAGGGCCTAATTTTAGGCAGACTTTATAGAATTCCCAATTATTGCCTCCTATTTAGGAGTTGCTAAGTGCTCCATTGTTAAATCCACATTATCCAATTAGCACAAATTAATCATAATACACTAGCTGGATAACGCTTCCATGCCCATTTCCCTCCCATCCCATTTCCCCCTCCAAAATTTTTTTAAAAAGAAATAATGTGCAATTAGAGTATGTAAAATGTCAAATTACCGAAAATTGCTTTAAAAGACTCTGCATACATTTTATCTGTCACTTTCATCTGCTTTTTCTGTGGGAAGAATTTTGTTGAAAAGTAATGCAGTTTTACACACATACTTTTCCTTCCCTAGCCTAAACATATCTCTGAGAATGCCTCCATGCAATGTGACTAACAATGTGTACATTGAACAATGTAGAAGGAAGGCAGTTTTAAAGTAGCCAATCATGCTGTTATAATGCATTGTCTGTGGCAGGATGCCAAAATTTGTCTTCCCTTGGCAGTGGCGTACCTAGGGGGGGGGGGGGGGGGGCGGGCCGCCCCGGGTACCAGCCCTGAGGGGGTGTTCCCGGCCTTGCCGCTCAGTCCCCCCCCACGCCCGAAGGACCGCTCGCCCCACTGACCTTCCAGCACACCTATGAAGCAGCCCGCAGCAGGATCGCGACGTCAGCAATCCCTCAGCTGCTTGGGCGCTGCTTCCTGCGCCGCGGTCCCGTCCCTCCTCTGACGTCAGAGGAGGGGGCGGGACCGCGGCGCAGGAAGCAGCGCCCAAGCAGCTGAGGGATTGCTGACGTCGCGATCCTGCTGCGGGCTGCTTCATAGGTGTGCTGGAAGGTCAGTGGGGCGAGCGGTCCTTCGGGCGTGGGGGGGGCAGTAGCTTAAGGTAGCCCGGCGCAGGAAGCAGCTCCTAAGCAGCGCAAAGATAGCTGACGTCGCGATCCTGCTGCGGCTGCTTCATAGGTAGTGCGGGGAGGCCAGGGGGGCGAATGGTCCTTCGGGGTGGGTCGGGGCATCAGGCCTTCAGGGTGGGGCGGGCGGGCGGGCAGGCAGACTTTCAAGGGGGAGGGGGGTGACAGGCAGGCAGGCAGGCCTTCAAGGGGGGGTGCAGGTCTTCGGGGGGGGGGTGCAGACCTTCAAGGGGGTGCAGGCCTTCAAGGGGGGGACAGGCAGGCAGGCCTTCAAGGGGGGGACAGGCCTACAAGGGGGTGGGACAGGCCTTCAAGGGGGTGCAGGCCTTCAAGGGGTGGACAGGCAGGCAGGCCTTCAAGTGGGGGGACAGGCCTTCGGGGGGGTGCAGGCCTTCGGGGGGGGGGTGCAGACCTTCAAGGGGGTGCAGGCCTTCAAGGGGGGGACAGGCAGGCAGGCCTTCAAGGGGGGGACAGGCCTACAAGGGGGTGGGACAGGCCTTCAAGGGGGTGCAGGCCTTTGGGGGGGTGCCAACCTTCAAGGGGGGGACAGGCCTACAAGGGGGTGGGACAGGCCTTCAAGGGGGTGCAGGCCTTTGGGGGGGTGCCAACCTTCAAGGGGGGGTGCAGGCCTTCAAGGGGGGGGACAGGCCTTCAAGGGGGGACAAGCAGGCAGGCCTTCAAGGGGGGGACAGGCCTACAAGGGGGTGGGACAGGCCTTCAAGGGGGTGCAGGCCTTTGGGGGGGTGCCAACCTTCAAGGGGGGGACAGGCCTTCAAGGGGGGACAAGCAGGCAGGCCTTCAAGGGGGGGGTCAGGCCTTCAAGGGGGGGACAGGCCTACAAGGGGGTGGGACAGGCAGACCTTTAAGGGGGGACAGGCCTACAAGGGGGTGGGACAGGCAGACCTTTAAGGGGGGATAGGCCTTCAAGGGGGGACAAGCAGGCAGGCCTTCAAGGGGGGGGTCAGGCCTTCAAGGGGGGGGGGACAGGCCTTCGGGGGTGCAGGCCTTCGGGGTGGGTGCAGGCCTTCGGGGTGGGTGCAGGCCTTCGGGGTGGGTGCAGGCCTTCGGGGGTGCAGGCCTTCGGGGTGGGTGCAGGCCTTCGGGGTGGGTGCAGGCCTTCGGGGTGGGTGCAGGCATTCGGGGTGGGTGCAGGCCTTCAGGGGGGACAGACCTTCGGGTGGGGGGTACAATCCTTCGGGGAGGGTGCAGGCCTTCAGGGGTGGGGTTTAGGCGTTCAGAGGGGGACAGACCTTCGGGTGGGAGGTAAAGTCCTTCGGGGGGTGCAGGTCTTCAGGGGTGGGGTGTAGCCCTTCTGAGGGGGGACAGACCTTCGGGGGAGGGGGGTCCTGGTGTAAAAGTACACAGAGGGAGAGAGGGAAGGGGGGTTCAAAGATACGTGCATATGCCAGACTTTGGGGGTTAGAAATAATGGGTCTAAAAACAGAGGAGTGGGAGAGAGATGGTGCATAATGGGATTTAGGGAGGGAAGGAACAGAAAGGGAGATAACTTGGAAACAGGGGATGGTGTGGAGGGGGGATAGAGATACTGGATAGGAGGATAGTTGGGAACAGAAAGGGAGAGATGGTGGATCCTGGGGTGGTGGGGAGTTGAGAAAAGGTGAATCTGTGGATGGAGACAAAAAAAAGGAAAGATGCCAGATCTCCGGGAGAGGGAAGGGAAACGGAAGGGGAGAACAGAGATGGCAGACGGATGGTTAGCACGGAGAAAGGAGACCCTGGCAAGCAAGACAACAAGAGCCTGGGACCAACAAGATTTGAATATTGATCAGAGAACAAAAGGTAGAAAAAATAATTTTATTTTCTGTTTTGTGATTACAATATGTTAGATTTGAAAAGTGTACATGAGACAGCTTGAAATGGGAACTTTTCTATTTTTGTGAATGGCAAGGCTGAGTTCAGTTAAAATATATGCTTTATAAGAAAATATAATAATGTGTTTTATAAAGTTTATAAGCATTGCTGGCATACTCGGTGAGGTGTTCCTAGTGTTGGTGGTGGTGGTAGCATGTCAGTGTGTTGAGAGGAAGAGGTAGTCTGGGAAATTCTGCTGAGCAAACTCTGGGCCCATTTCCACCCCCAGTTAGTCCACTCCACTCAACTGGTTCACACACTGAGTGGGTCTTTGGGTGTTATTTCTGGGTAGTTGTTTTAGAATCTCTTCCAGTGGTTTGTCAGTATCTCCTTCTGGTCCAAGGAAGGAAACTTTGTCAACCTTAGCATTGACCTTCAGAATATGTTTGTAACAGCGCTGCTTGTGTGGCATTAGGCTATGTAGTGGTCGAAAGAAAAAAACAGACCTTTGCACATTTTTGCACTATATGGTGGGTGTATGAGGAGATTCATTTCCTGCACAGTTAAGTCCATGTGAAGTTACCTTGTGCTGTATTTGACATCTAGCAAGGTCTCTGTTTGGAAGGAAAGATCTAAGCTTAAAAATGAAGTGGCCAGAAGTTATGTTAAAAGTAGATAGCGTAGCTGGTTTTAAGAAAGGTTTGGACAAATTCCTGGAGGAAAAGTCCATTGTCTGTTATTAAGACATGGGGGAAGCGTCTGCTTGCCCTGGATTGGTGCACTCAGCAGCAACAAATACTAGTTTTGGCTGGCTCTTTCCCCGCATTTCTCCTCTCTTCCCCACGATTTAATATCCAGTTCAGGCAGTAAGTAAATGCATCGGCAGGGGGGGTCTGGTAAGTCTTGGGGGCTGGGGATGGAAGGTGAGAATCAGTTCTGTAGGCTATCAGAAATTTGCTTAATTATCTACTCACACAGAAAAGCAGTAAAGTCAATAGGTTCTCTGAGTGGGAACAACCTGTTTGATCTTGCACTCTTGTGATTGACCAATTGTTTATCACTGTTTAATTTATCACATTGATTAATTTGAGCACACCTGAGGTGTCCTATGATGGTGTGCACTGCAGGCAGAGGAGCCTTATTGTGTAAAGCACTGGAGAATTCTCTCCTCTCGCTTACCTCTCACGCTGAGGACACCCTGCTTCAGTATAATCATTTATATGATTTATCTTATAAACATTATTACGTGGTCTTTTCCTCAAGTGCTGAGACATCAGGTTGTTCCCACTTGGAGAACCTATTGACTTTTACTGCTTTTCTGTGTGGCTTTAACATTTTTGCTATTCAGTATACCTAAACTATTATTCAGTAGAAAAAATATGGTTTGTTCAATCAAATCCTGTGTGGACATTGGACTTCTATGAGTGAATGTTCTGCTTGATTGAACAAACTAAATTTTTTCTACTGAATAATAGTCTAGGTACAATGAAAGTAAATAGCAAAAATGTTTGAGTAGATAATTAAGGAAATCTTTTTCATATTGCTTGCTTATGGACTGGGAAAAAAGACTGTTCAAGCAAATGTCTCCAGAACTGCTTTAATGGAAAAATGTGATTTTTTTTTTTTAAGTACTTTGTGAAATTTATTGTTGTTGTGAAATTTATTGTTATACTTTGTTTAAACTTAAAAAGCGGTGTCATTAACAGTGAATCTAATCGAAAAATCGATTCAACAGGGTGAATCGAATCGAATGAAATATTTTTCTCTGAATCGGGCAGCACTATTGGCTACCATGAGAATGGGCTACTGGGCATGATGGACCATTGGTGTGACCCAGTTAGGCTATTCTTATGTTATGTTCTCATCTGTAGGGGCCTTTGTTTTCACTTCTTATTTTAATGTATTTTTTTCCTGGGAACTTATCAGTGTTTTTTTATAATGGGAACAAAAATGGAAGAGAATTAATGTGTGTGGAATGGGGGGGTAACTAATTTCTTCAGCTAAATAATTCAATCCACTTCAAACAGACATAGGAGAACTCACACACCATTCACACACCCTCCAACCAAAAACGTCAAAAGAAAAAAACTGTTCGACAACCTCCTAGCCATTCGAGCTGCAACACTTGACCCCCAACTCTACAACCTATTGACCTCGACCACAAACTACAAAACCTTAAAAAAAGAAATAAAAACCCTTCTATTCAAAAAACACATAAAACCAAACTAACATAATCAGAACTGTCCCAAGCATCACCTGCAACTACTCCATATGTACTTCTGATGTCATGACAATTCCGACATAATTTATGTTATGTTATGTTTGGAATAATGGTTACATAAATGAGGTTCAATAAAAGAAAATTTTCACTGCCTGTTTCTATTCTGACCATTTATTCCATTTCATGGTTATTGCAAAAAAAAAAAAAAAAAAAATTTTTCCATGGGGGGGGGGGGGTGTCAAAAAATGATGGGCCCCGGGTGCCACATACCCTAGGTACGCCACTGTCCCTTGGCATAAAGTGAGTAACATTCTGGGCCCCTGCTCCAGATATGCATCACCAAGGGATATTATGGGGTGATATTTGTCAGATCTCCCAAAAATGCCAATTCAATCAAATCTATAAAATCTTATAGATTATACAATGCTAACACTGGATCTGTCAAAAAACAAATTGTTAAGAAGGAAGTCAAATTTCAAGTGAAATTAAAAGGCAATAATGCCTCCTTCAATGATCACTATAAGAAATGGCAAAATCTCAAAAGTATTTCATGTGAGGTATATCCAAAATCTATATCAGCATAAGCCAGGGGTAGGGAACTCCGGTCCTCGAGAGCCGTATTCCAGTCGGGTTTTCAGGATTTCCTCAATGAATATGCATTGAAAGCAGTGCATGCAAATAGATCTCATGCATATTCATTGAGGAAATCCTGAAAACCCGACTGGAATACGGCTCTCGAGGACCAGAGTTCCCTACCCCTGGCATAAGCTATCCTCACTTAAATAATTATAATCCAAAAAACATCAGAAGCTTGTTCCAGAATCTTAGCTCTCTCCAGTACACTGATTCCAATGCATTCAGACAGTTTTCAAACCGGCTTCAAGCAGTTAAAGAATTCTACCTCATATAGTTCATATAATTAGTGATAGGAAGAGATAGACCTCAAGAGCTACATCTGTACCAATAGAATCTATTACCAGGGCTGGATTAATGGATAGGCCCAGTAGGCACGTGTCTAGGGCCCAAAACTGTGAGAGGGGCCCGCTGAAGGAGGACGACTCACCTTGCCATTTTTTTAAAAGAGCAACGGCACCCCACCCCGGCATCGACGGCAATGGCCCTCTCCTGGCATCAACGGTAACAGCCCCGCCCCCATCAACGGCATCGCAGCTGGCTCTGTTACAGGAAGGTCCCGCAATGACCCCTCCGATGTCACTTACTTGCTCTGGAAGAAGTGACATCAGAGGGGGATGGACTGGTAGATGCAGTCATCGCAGGACCTTCCTGTAACAGAGCCAGCCGCGATGCCATCGATTTGGGGGGTGTCGTTACCGTTGATGCCGTGGGAGATGCCGTGGGGCCCATTGCCGTTGATGCCGCCACCTGTTCTATTTCTGCTTTCGGACTGCCTTTTGCAAAGGAGCTCAGAGAGCAGAGCCGGCAGCTGCAATGTTTGGAGGGAGAGAGAAAGGAGCATGAAAGGGTGGTGGAGGGAGATAAAGGGGGCAGGGTGGTATGGGAGGGTGGTGTGAAGGGTGGTATGGAAGGACGGTGGAGGGAGAAAGGGGGCAGATGCTGATGGAATTGGTGTGCAAGGAAAGGGAAGAGAGACATGGGGGAAGGATTATGGATAGAATTGGGTTGGATGGAAAGAAAGGGGGCAGATGATGATGAAGGTGGGGGGAAGGGAGAGGAGAAAGTGAAATGACAGACCATGGGGGTGTGGGAGAGGGTAGGGAAGGAGAGGAGAGAGATGCCAGACCATTGGAGGAGGGAAGGGAAGAAGATGGATGCCAGACCAATGGGGGGAAGGGAGAGATGGAAGGGGGATGCATACAGTTTCTGGAAGTGGCATAGGAGAGAAGGGGCAGACCGTGGATGAAAGGAAGAGTGACAAGAAGATGAGGAAAGCAGAAACCAGAGAAGATAAAGGTAGAAAAAAAACTTTCTTTTTTTTTTTGCTTTAGGGGACATGTGTCACTGTTTCTGTGGTGTTGCATTGTATGCAGAGTCCAGCTTCTTGATTCAGTTTAACCTTTGTTTATGTATTTCTATTTTATCTCCCCTTTTACAAAACTGTAGAGCATTTTTTAGCGCCGGCCGTGGTGGTAACAGCTCTGATGCTCAGAATTATATGAGTGTCTGAGCTGTTACTACCGTGGCTAAAAGGTGGAGGGGTTAGTTTGTGATTAGATATTCCATACTAGGGGAAGGTGTTTTCTGTGTTCTGTGTGTTCGAAAGACATGGTTTTCTGTTAGGATTGACTGTGCAGGATTGATCTGTACTAGTCTGGCTTGTTTAGTTTTACAATGGGTGTATTGATTTTCTACTGCTCACTGCAGTATATAAGATGCTGCCTTTTCCTAGGTACATTCTTGTGCGATGTGTGGATTATTACTAAAAATCATGTTTTTCATACAGATGGGGGGGGGGAGGTTTCAAAAAATTATGGGGCCCGGGTGGCAGATATGCTTTTTTTTTTTTTAATATTCTTTACTCATTTTTAAAACTTGCAATAAGTGCAACAGCATATAACATAAATTCATATTTAAATATATCACTTAATATCCTATTAAAATTTAATTCAGATCCCATAACCCTCTCTCCCCCATATACAATGACTTTCATCAAACATATGAAGACATATAATAACCCTCCCCTCTCCACATTATTTGCACTTATAAGAAAATCAAAATACCCCCCCACCCTTCTCCCCCCACCTTGGATGTGCATATTTAAGGGGGAAAAATGATATTCATTCATTACAATATTTTGTTAATGGTTCCCAAATATCCTAAAATTTCCTAAAAGTCCCCTGCTGCATGGCAATTACTCTTTCCATTTTAAATATATGACAAAGGGAGTTCCACCAAAAGCTATAATTCAATCTATCCCAATCTATGCTAGGTACGCAACTGTGCTGGGGTTTTGCTTTTTCCCTTGGAAAAAATAATGACACACTTGTGACATCGGCATCTCCCCTCTCTTACTCTGTGCTACTAAGTAAAAATAATAAATAGTAATACCATTGAGCTGCAGCAGCAAGTAGGGGGCAGTGGCAGTGGCTGGAAGTGGCACAGGGTGCAGTTCCATGGGCTGCTCTGGGGAGGACTAGATTATAAAGTGAATCCCGCTGTGGTGTCTTTTTCTGGTTACAGCCCTGAGATTGAGGCGAGGTATAGGTAAGCTCTGCCCAGGGATCGTGTCACGGGATGGTGGGAGGGTGGGAGCCGCCGGCAAGTAGGTGCTCCTCCTCTCTGGGAAACACTGGCTGCAGATAGGGTGGTGGACGGGGATGTCAGGTTTAACATAGTAAACCAAATCCCTTCAAAACTTAATGCTCCGGATTGATTTGGCTGGGTAGAGAATCTTCACCCAAACCAAGTAATGCTTTAATTCAAGATTGATTGGGAATGAAAACTGAACTAATATAGAGCAACAATTATTTTGAAAGAAATTCTTTAATAGAAAATTTATTTTATATATACATATCTAAAAATCTTTAAAATAGTATTCCCATTATAGTCTGCATATAGGTTACTCCTTACGATTAGCTCTAAGGTTTTAACTGCAGACACTTGAGATCCTCTGTCTCTTTGAAGGGAATTTTCACTGTTATCACTCTTAAACAAAACTAGGTGTTTTAGTAGGTTTAACATAGTAACATAGTAAATGATGGCAGATAAAGACCTTGAATGGTCCATCCAGTCTGCCCATAAGTTATACCCATTAAAAAATACATGATTAGATTAACTTGTCTCTTCTTTGATATTTCTGAGCCATAGACTGTAAAGTCTGGTATTGTCCTAGGTTCCAAATACTGAAGTTGCCGTCTAAGCTCACTCCAGCCTATTGTCACAATCCGTCCCCTGTGGCTCCGCTCATCCCAGAGCTGCCGGTGACTAAACCCTATCCGGTCATACAGCGAGCTAACCACGGGGATAGGATTGTGACCAGTCCCAGGGAAAAATGTGTATTTCCCTTTAACTTAAAGCAGGCTGAACTGCAGGGAGTAGAGGAAGGGGAGCAGAACAGCTCAGAAGAGCTCCAGAGGAACCTCCCTCCTCCTGTTCACTCTCAGCTGAGACCCATAATGAAAATCCCAAGACAAGCTAAGAAAACAGTGCAGGTAACTCCTCCCCCTCAGAGAGCAGGGTGTGTTCGGTTGAACAATATAGAGGCTGCTCTGAGGAGAGGAAAGTTAGTTGGCCCTGAGCCAGCTCAGGGAAGGGTCTCTCCTGATTATGTTCCTGACTGTGAGGATGTGATAATGCAGGAAGCTGACACTGACCCTATTGCCAACCAGCCAGCTCTGCCTGAACCCATGGATTGGGGAGAAAACCTTGGACTGCCTGAAGACATGCTCTTGGAGTGAGGATAAGTGGCAGGTCTGGAGGTTTGTGCAGGCAGGAGCTTTCTCTGGTTAATAGAGTATTGTTGTGCAGTAGTGCTGTGTGTGTGAACTGCATAGACTTGTGCTAGAAAAAAAAAAAACGTTTTTTTTTAGTTAATTCAATTGGCCTGAATTGGGGACTCATGTATGTGAATGTGAGGGAAGTAAATGTTGTGATTTTGGGGAGAATTCACTTAAGATCCAGGTCGGGATAGTGGGGCCATTATTGGCATTCTGAAGTATCAGAAAAGTAATAAGTGAATTCCTTTACTCCCCTCCCCCCACCAACAGCTTCTCTGTTGGTTACAGCCAAGCTTTAAGACTTGCTGAGCTTGGAGGCCCAGAACTTGAGAGAGAGGGAAAAAGGTTCCTTTACCTTCTTAGGATAAAGACAACCCCTCTAGAGTTCTGTTAGTAATTGCATTATTGAACTGTTACTTACCTGAATTGCCTGATTGAAGGTAGCAGTGGTAAACCCATTCCAGTGGGTCCACTCCATACTTTATTTTCGATATTTGTTTAAAGCATTCTATTTGGACTTTGATTTTTCTTTGAATGCTTAAGGGAGACGGTGCTCCCAACATCGTTTCACTGAATAAAGGGACTTTGAACAAGTGAAGCTGATTTGTTTATTTTTGATATTTGATTCCTGACAAGTAAAGATATTCCAACAGGACTTCCTTCCTTCATCGGAAGCACGCCGGAGTTGCGCTCGGGTGAGCAGGGACCGGGTTCCGGAGAATACAGGTACCGGCCCTGTCACATATGGTGTCAGAAGTGGGATAGAGCGCCTCCTGTTGGACACTGGTGGAACTTTTGGGAAAAAAAAAAAATTAATATATTTGGAAAAAAAAAAAAAAAAAAAAAGTTTTTTGGACTTTGGAGCTAATTTGTTGTTTTAGCTTATTATTTTAGTTTGTTGTGTGTGTTCCTGTCCTGGAATGCCTGCTTCCTGAGTCTTCTGCCAGAAGTGCCGAAGAAGCTCGTGACCAGAGGGATCATGGTTAGCCCACGGTGAACCGGTGGCGGAAGAGGACCAAGGGGAGTTGGAAGCTAAGATAAGAGGACAGAAACGCAGCCATACGACTGGGGGCCAAGGAGGCCTACAAACAAAAGGCAAAGACTCACCTTACGCTCTGGTAAGAGGCTTGACCAGGGGGGTGAGGGAGGTGGACTACCCTTATATAGTGGTACCGCACTTGGGTTGGTCTCTCTCTTTGTTTCTTGTAGGTTACCCGGCACGATGGACCAGCAACAGCTGATAGCGTTCCTGACGGCGGAGCGACAGAAGCAAAGCGAGGACTTACAAGCAGTGTTAAAAACCAACCAAGAGTTATGGTATCGGTCCCAGGAGCTATCTCGGCGGCAACACGACGAGATGGTGCTGGCGATGGGGGAGCAAACGCAAGTACTGTCTAGAATTTTGCAGAACCCATCGACATCTGCAGGCAGTGAGCCTGGACATAGTAGTTTACCACAACCCTCAGGAGCAGCTAACCCTCTAGCCACGCTGAATCTGTGCAAGATCACACCAGCGGATGCTCCGGATGAGTTCCTATCCGCATTCGAGAGGGTAGCTACTGCTGCTGGTTGGCCTCAGGGTCAGTGGGCTGTAAGGCTACTCCCATGCCTTGCAGGAGAAACCCTGTCTGCTTATCAGACACTAGCCCCTGAGGTAGCTAACAATTACCAAATGGTGAAAACACATATCCTAGAGTACTTAGGCTACACCCAGGAACATTACCGTCAGCGGTTTAGAGCAACCCTTATGCAGGATAAGGAAAGGCCTAAGGCACTTGCTCAAAAACTGTCTAAGTTGGCTGAGAGGTGGCTTAGTCCATGGCTTGGGGATGACCGGGCTATTGTATTGGAGTTGATCAGGGAGCAGTTTCTGCAATCCGCTCCAAAGAATTTGAGGGGCTGGGTGCAGAAACAGGGCTGCAAAACCCTAGCCCAGACCTTAGAGGTGGCGGAAGCCTATTTGGACGCCCAGGGTGCCTATGAGGAGGAAAAGACAACCACCCTACTAGGCCTGGGAAAAGCTAAGGACAGCCGAGGTCAGGACCTGCCTAGGAGAACTACAGGGTATCCTAGGGCGAAGGAGCCTGTCCCTGAGAAAACCCCGAGGTGTTATCGTTGTGGGAAAATAGGGCATACCCAGAGGTACTGTAGGGTGACGAGGGATTTGATAATAACTCAAAGACCTGGGGCCCAGATTCCCGAAGAATACCAAGTAATAGTCTCAGTGGCCAACAGGGAGGTCTCGGCTCTCGTCGATACTGGGGCTGAGCAGTCTGTCGTATCAGAGCAATTATGGGGGGAATTGGGCCGAGATCAGGAGATGGGGGCGAAGCAAGTACCCATCACCTGCATTCACGGAGAGACACAGGAATACCCTCTCAGAGCCCTGACCATACAACATAGGGGTAAAAAAACCCGCCTATCAGTGGCAGTTTTAAAGACAACCCCTTACCCATTAATCCTGGGAAGAGATTGGCTGAATCGGGCACGGATAGGAGTGCCTGAGGAAAAGGGGAGTCCGAGTAAATGTGTGTTGGGTAGTCGGGTAGAAGAGAGCTTAGTCGCCTCACTGGAGGGAAGACGACGGGCTAAGGGGTTAAAACCTAAATATGGGAAGCCTACAATTCGGTGGGCTCCGCTGTCCGATAGAGCCAAAGCACCCACGCGGGTTTACTCTAAGGCTGCAGGCTATGACCTATATGCCGCCTGTGAACAAACTATCCCTGCTAAGGGAAGGTCCCTGATAAACACTGATATACAGGTATCTCCCCCGCCAGGTGCCTATCTGCGGATAGCTCCAAGGTCAGGATTGGCGTTAAAGCAGTCAATTGATGTGGCCACTGGGGTCATTGACCCAGATTTTAGGGGCAATGTCGCGGTACTCCTGGTCAATCAGGGTGATAGCGAGTACAAGGTGCAAATTGGGGATCGTATAGCTCAGCTCATTTGTGAGAGAATTTGGCACCCCAACCTGGTACAGTGGTCCCGTCTCCCGGACACCAGCAGAGGAGAGCAAGGGTTCGGGTCCACAGGGGTAGGAACTATAGAAAGGAGGTCTCGCTCTGAATTAGGATCTGAGCTGAGGGGAAATATAGAAGCCGCTAAAATAGCCGCACTAGATGCCGAGATACTGAAACTGAGAGAAGAATTGACACTAGCACGAAAGGATTGGGAAGCTAACGTAAGAACCCAAACCGAAGCCAAATTCCAAGCTTGGAAGGATCCCCTAGACCGAGATAATCAACGGTCCAGGGAGGAAATGACTGCCCAGTGTCAACGGGAGTCAGGGAAGCTGACCGATCTTATGGCGCAAATTACTGCGCAACTGAAGGTAGTACAGGGACAAATAAGGGAAAATGAAGTCCAACAGCAAGCGATTCAACGTAGCGTTATGGAAATAAAGAACACTTGCGGGGAACTAACAAACCAAACTGGGAAAGCAGAGAGTTGGGTAGCTAAACAACGGGCACAGGAAGAACAACTGGAACAACATGCCCAGCATTTTGAAAAGGTACTGGATACCTTTAGGGGAATGGAACAGGACCTGGAGGAAGTGAGGGTTCAGATTGCCCAAGTAAAAAAGGAAGACTTAGGGGATATAACTCAGGTGGTAGCTGCCCTTGCCCAGAGAGTAGAAGGGTTGGAAAGTCCTCAGGATCAGGATAAAGGGGCCTTAGCAGGACCTTATGAGACACCCCTGTTGAGATGGCCGGAGGATTTTGAGGACTCTGATCCACCACCCCTAAGTCAAGGGAAAAGGGCAAATAGACCCCGGAAACGATATTGAGCATCGCCCTGGCAAGTTAAGTGTGAATGTTGACACTCTGTCTCGAATGCAAGAGGATAGTGAGTTGCCCCTGGAAAATAGGGACAATCAATCCTTAAGGGTGAGGGTATGTCACAATCCGTCCCCTGTGGCTCCGCTCATCCCAGAGCTGCCGGTGACTAAACCCTATCCGGTCATACAGCGAGCTAACCACGGGGATAGGATTGTGACCAGTCCCAGGGAAAAATGTGTATTTCCCTTTAACTTAAAGCAGGCTGAACTGCAGGGAGTAGAGGAAGGGGAGCAGAACAGCTCAGAAGAGCTCCAGAGGAACCTCCCTCCTCCTGTTCACTCTCAGCTGAGACCCATAATGAAAATCCCAAGACAAGCTAAGAAAACAGTGCAGGTAACTCCTCCCCCTCAGAGAGCAGGGTGTGTTCGGTTGAACAATATAGAGGCTGCTCTGAGGAGAGGAAAGCTAGTTGGCCCTGAGCCAGCTCAGGGAAGGGTCTCTCCTGATTATGTTCCTGACTGTGAGGATGTGATAATGCAGGAAGCTGACACTGACCCTATTGCCAACCAGCCAGCTCTGCCTGAACCCATGGATTGGGGAGAAAACCTTGGACTGCCTGAAGACATGCTCTTGGAGTGAGGATAAGTGGCAGGTCTGGAGGTTTGTGCAGGCAGGAGCTTTCTCTGGTTAATAGAGTATTGTTGTGCAGTAGTGCTGTGTGTGTGAACTGCATAGACTTGTGCTAGAAAAAAAAAAAACGTTTTTTTTTTAGTTAATTCAATTGGCCTGAATTGGGGACTCATGTATGTGAATGTGAGGGAAGTAAATGTTGTGATTTTGGGGAGAATTCACTTAAGATCCAGGTCGGGATAGTGGGGCCATTATTGGCATTCTGAAGTATCAGAAAAGTAATAAGTGAATTCCTTTACTCCCCTCCCCCCACCAACAGCTTCTCTGTTGGTTACAGCCAAGCTTTAAGACTTGCTGAGCTTGGAGGCCCAGAACTTGAGAGAGAGGGAAAAAGGTTCCTTTACCTTCTTAGGATAAAGACAACCCCTCTAGAGTTCTGTTAGTAATTGCATTATTGAACTGTTACTTACCTGAATTGCCTGATTGAAGGTAGCAGTGGTAAACCCATTCCAGTGGGTCCACTCCATACTTTATTTTCGATATTTGTTTAAAGCATTCTATTTGGACTTTGATTTTTCTTTGAATGCTTAAGGGAGACGGTGCTCCCAACATCGTTTCACTGAATAAAGGGACTTTGAACAAGTGAAGCTGATTTGTTTATTTTTGATATTTGATTCCTGACAAGTAAAGATATTCCAACAGGACTTCCTTCCTTCATCGGAAGCACGCCGGAGTTGCGCTCGGGTGAGCAGGGACCGGGTTCCGGAGAATACAGGTACCGGCCCTGTCACACTATCCAACCATCCCGTTGTTTGCAGGATATCTACCGTAAAGTCTGGCCAGTACCATCCGCATATTCCATATTAGTGGAGTTCACATTGATGCCCACCCCAGTCCATTCTAAACAGAATCACCATGTATGGAACACAGACCGTGCATAGTAACATAGTAGATGATGTCAGATAAAGACCCGAATGGTCCATCCAGTCTGCCCAACCTGATTCAATTTAAATTTTTAAATTTTTTTCTTCTTAGCTTTACCCAGTACTGTGCTTGGGTTCCAACTGCCGAAATCTCTGTTAAGACTTACTCCAGCCCATCTACACCCTCCCAGCCATTGAAGCCCTCCCCAGCCCATCCTCTACCAAATGGCCATATACAGACACAGACCATGCAAGTCTGCCCAGTACTGGCCTTAGTTCAATAATTAATATTATTTTCTGATTCTAAATCCTCTGTGTTCATCCCACGCTTCTTTGAACTCAGTCACAGTTTTACTCTCCACCACCTCTCTCGGGAGCGCATTCCAGGCATCCACTACCCTCTCTGTAAAGTAGAATTTCCTAACATTGCCCCTGAATCTACCACCCCTCCCTGCCTTGTCACATTGTTTTTTCGCCTTTAGATCTTTGGATACTATCACCCCCAAGGTTCCTCTCTCCGTCCATGCATATCAGCTTCTCTCCTCCCAGCATATACGGTTCCTTTCCTATTATTAATCCCCAAATGCATTACTCTGCATTTCTTTGCATTGAATTTTAGTTGCCAGGCATTAGACCATTCCTCTAACTTTTGCAGATCCTTTTTCATATTTTCCACTCTCTCTTCGGTGTCTACTCTGTTACAAATCTTGGTATCATCTGCAAAAAGGCACACTTTTCCTTCTAACACTTCAGCAATGTCACTCACAAACATATTGAACAGGATTGGCCCCAGCACCAAACCCTGAGGGACTCCACTACTCACCTTTCCTTCCTTCGAGCGACTTCCATTAACCACCACCCTCTGGCATCTGTCCGACAGCCGGTTTCTGACCCAGTTCACCACTTTGGGTCCTAACTTCAGCCCTTCAAGTTTGTCCAACAGCCTCCTATGAGGAACTGTATCAAAGGCTTTGCTGAAATCCAAGTAAATTACATCTAGCATATGTCCTCGATCCAGCTCTCTGGTCACCCAATCAAAAAATTCAATCAGGTTCGTTTGGCACGATTTACCTTTTGTAAAGCCATGTTTCCTCGGATCCTGTAATCCATTAGATTCAAGGAAGTACACTATCCTTTCTTTCAGCAACACTTCCATTATTTTTCCAACAACTGAAGTGAGGCTCACCGGCCTGTAGTTTCCTGCTTCATCCCTGTGACTACTTTTATGAATAGGGACCACATCCGCTCTCCTCCAATCCCCAGGAATCACTCCCGTGTCTGTCCAATACCGGCCTTAGTTCTTTAATTTTCATCCTTCATTTTCTAATTAGAGATCCATCACCATTTTCCTCTCCACCATGCATTCCATGCATTTACCACCCTCTCCGTGAAGAAGCATTTCCTGTTATTGCTCCTAAGTCTTCCTCCCTATAACCTCAAATTATGCCCTCTAGTTTTACCATTTACCATTTGGTGTTTGGACCCTGAGCTCTCTGTTCTTCTTTTTGCTCACTCTTTAGTGCAGTGATCACAACACCGATGTTTACTCTGCATTGGAGCACTCCTGCTTGTGCCAAGTTTTCCCTGAGCAGGGATCGCAAACTTCATGGCTCAGCTCTCCCTCGATGAACTAGGAGTTTTGCAATCCACATCATAGGTGTGTATGGCTTGATTCGGTGCAAAGTTTTCTCCCTTTTCTTTTTCCTGTTTCTACCTCGTGTCAGCTCCAGTGAACCTCCCTTCCCTGTGGTAAAGCTACCCAAGATCTCTAGGGGTTTTAACTGCTTGCCTTGTTTTGTTGCAAATTAACATACATGGAGTGGAACATACTAGAGGAGTTACAAATTTGGCTGTTTATACATACACTAGTCTTTAAGCCTGTTACATTAACGGGTGCTAGAATAGATGTGTCTGTCTTTCTTTCTTTCTTTCTCTCTCGCTCCTTGGACGCTTTCTGTCTGTCTTTCTTTCTTTCTGTCTCTCTCTCTCCTTGGCCACTGTCTGTCTGTCTTTCTTTCTGTCTGTCTTTCTCCTCGGCTGTCCACCACCACCCCTTGCCTGCTCCTCCTGTCTAGCAGTAGCCCTTCTACCTTCCTTTTACCTCCCCTTGTCCAGCAGCACCCCTTCCCTGCTCCCCCTGTCCAGCGGCAGCCCTTTTCCCTTCCTTTTACCTCCCCACTGTCCAGCAGCAATCTTCCTGCTCCCTCTGTGCAGCAGTAGTCTTGTAGTAAATTTTTTTTCCTTACTTGCTCCCCCTGTCCAGCATCTGCTAGGCTGTGCAGCCTTGAGCCTTTTGCTAGGCCGGCCCAACTCACAATATCGAAGTGGGCCGGCTGCTTGAGGAGACCATAGCTGCTGCCGCTGCTGTTCCAGGAGTGAGAAGAAAAGATGTCCCAGAAGCAGCAGTGGCAGCGGCAGCGGCAGGAAGTCAGCCGGCATCAGAAATGGAAGAAGAGGCATCCCAGCAGCCTGGAGGAAGTTGAGGAAAGCACCGCATGCGCTGCAAACTACCACAGGCCACACGTGTGCTGGGGACATGTTGAGTGGGCAGAGAGTAGACATGTTCTGCACCAATCAGTTAGCACAGCTACATCAGCATGAACAAACCAATTAGCATGTGATTAGCGCAGGAGCCCTTACCACATAGAAAATAGGTCTCGGTAAATGGTCTGCACTAATAAGAACATAAGAACATAAGAAATGCCATCTCCGGATCAGACCTTCGGTCCATCAAGTCCGGCGATCCGCACACGCGGAGGCCCTGCCAGGTGTACACCTGTTGTAATTTATAGTCCACCATATCCTTACATGCCTCTCTTAAGGAGATATGCATCTAGTTTGCTCTTGAAGCCTAGGACGGTCGATTCAGCAATAATCTCATCTGGGAGGGCATTCCAGGTGTCAACCACTCTCTGAGTGAAGCAGAACTTCCTGACATTAGTCCTGAACCTGTCCCCCCTTAGCTTCATTA
Source organism: Geotrypetes seraphini (assembly GCF_902459505.1). Lineage (NCBI taxonomy): Eukaryota > Metazoa > Chordata > Amphibia > Gymnophiona > Dermophiidae > Geotrypetes > Geotrypetes seraphini. Next base: position 53,156,164 of record NC_047092.1, read on the forward strand.
CATGTCCTCTAGTCCGTGTCAAATTGGACAATGTAAATAATCTTCTCTGCTCTATTTTGTCGATTCCTTTCAGTATTTTGAAGGTCTCGATCATATCCCCACGCAGTCTCCTTTTCTCAAGGGAGAATAATCCTAGTGTTATAAGTCTGTCCTCGTATTCCAGTTTTTCCATACCCTTCACCAGTTTTGTTGCTCGTCTCTGCACCCTCTCCAGCAGTTTTATATCCTTCTTTAGGTAGGGAGACCAATGTTGGACGCAGTATTCCAAGTGTGGTCTGACCATTGCCCTATAAAGCGGCATTATAACTTTCTCCGATCTACTCGAGATTCCTTTCTTTATCATGCCCAACATTCTATTTGCCTTCTTTGCCGCTGCCGCGCATTGTGCCGACGGCTTCAGGGTCCTATCTATCAGTACACCCAGGTCCTTTTCTTGTTCACTCTTCCCCAGAGTTGCACCTGACATTGTATACTCGTATTCCTTATTCTTATTGCCTAAATGCATTACCTTGCATTTCTCCACATTGAACTTCATCTGCCATTTCTCCGCCCATGTTTCTAACCGACACAAGTCGCTCTGGAGTTTCTCTCTATCCTCATGCGATCTGATCGCCCGGCATAGTTTTGTATCGTCTGCAAACTTGATGATCTCACTGGATGTTCCTTCCTCCAGATCATTGATATAAATATTAAAAAGGATCGGCCCAAGTACCGAGCCCTGGGGTACTCCACTAGTCACTTTCTCCCAGTCGGAGAACTTCCCATTTATGCCCACTCTCTGCTTTCGGTTTTCCAGCCATTTGCCTATCCATCTTTGTATATCCCCCTCTATGCCATGGCTTTGTAGTTTCCTGAGAAGTCTTTCGTGTGGAACTTTGTCGAACGCTTTCTGGAAGTCCAAGTATATTATGTCCACCGGCTTCCCACTATCAATTTGCTCGTTCACGGTCTCAAAAAATTGGAGTAAATTCGTCAAACATGATTTCCCTTTCCTGAATCCATGTTGACTGGGTTTCATCAAGTCGTGTGCGTCCAAGTGCCGGACCATGCTATCCTTGATCAGTGCTTCAACCATCTTGCCGGGGACAGACGTAAGACTCACAGGTCTATAGTTGCCCGGTTCACCTCTCGATCCTTTTTTGAAAATTGGGGTGACGTTCGCTATCCTCCAGTCGTCCGGTATCTGTCCAGTTCTGATTGTCAGGTTTGCAAGTTTTTGCAATAACTCTCCGATTTCAACCTTCAATTCCTTTAAGACTCTCGGGTGAATTCCATCCGGTCCAGGGGATTTGTCACTTTTAAGTTTGTCGATCTGATAGTATATCTGGTCTAAGTCCACTTCAACTGTGGTGAGGCTGTCTTCTATTTCTCCTGCAAACACTTTCTCCGCTTCAGGTATTGTTGAGGTGTCCTCCTTCGTAAAGACGGACGCAAAGAAGGAATTTAGTTTGTCTGCGATTTGTTTATCTTCCTTGATGTACCCTTTTCTTCCCTGGTCGTCCAAGGGTCCGACTGCCTCTTTTGCAGGTTTTTTCCCTTTCACATATCTAAAGAAGGGCTTGAAGTTTTTGGCCTCCTGGGCTATTTTTTCCTCATATTCCTGTTTTGCATCCCTCACCGCCTTGTGACATTTCTTCTGATCATCTTTATGTTTGTTCCAGGCTTCGGTTGTCTTTATGTATTTCCATTTTTTGAAAGAGTCCTTCTTTTCTTTTATGGCTTCCTTCACCTGTTTGGTAAGCCATGCCGGTTCTCTTTTGCTCTTTGATCTTCGATCTTTGGAAATCCTTGGAATGTAGAGATCTTGTGCTTCTGTGATAGTATTTTTCAATAGGGACCATGCCTGATCTACCGTTTCAAGTTTGTCCACCTTCTTTTCGAGTCGTTTTTCTACCATGGCTCTCATGCTATCGTATTTACCCTTTTTAAAGTTCAATGTGGTGGTTAAGGTTTTGGCATGTTTCCCTTTCCCGATGTCCAGTTTAAAGTTAATTACATTGTGATCACTCGTTCCCAGTGGAACCATGACTTCCACTACTGTTATCGGTCCCGTGAGGCCATTTAGGACCAAGTCCAAGGTGGCGTTGCCTCTTGTCGGCTCTTTTACCATTTGTTCCAGGAAGCAATCCCCTAGCACCTCCAGGAACTTGGCCTCCTTGCCGCAGTTGGAGGTTGCTAGTTTCCAGTCTATCCCTGGGAAATTGAAGTCTCCCAATATAATTACATTGCCTGTCTTGCATTCTTGTTTGATTTCCTCCATCATTTCTGAGTCAGTTTCCTCCGCCTGTCCTGGGGGACGATAGTAAAGGCCAATTTTCGTATCTGCTCCAAATTGACCAGGAATCTTGATCCAGAGTGACTCAAGCTTCTCTTTCATTTCTGTTGTAACCATTTCAACAGAATCTATTCCCTCTTTAATATATAGAGCAATACCTCCACCTTTCTGCCCTACTCGATCTCTTCTATACAGCTTGTATCCCTGTAGTACTGTGTCCCATTTGTTTTCTTCATTCCACCATGTTTCTGTTATGCCAATGATATCCAATATGTCATGTCTTGCTATTGTCTCTAGTTCCCCCATTTTGTTACCTAGACTTCTAGCATTCGTATACATACATCTAAGTTCCCTACGTGTTACCTTTTTGGACCTTCTACTCTTGGCCGTCCCTGTAGTTTCAATTACGATATCCTTAACTGCTCCTGTGTTATCACCCTTGTTTGCTGTGTGGTCGTCCCCTCCTGTGTCTGATTTGTCCCTTCCTGCTTTTTCTCCCTTATTTGCCATGAGGTCGTCTTCTCTTGTGTAGGAGTAGTTTTCCTTGGCTTCTTCGTCGGGGCATCCTGCTATCCGTGCCATCGACCGGTGGTCGACTGTCGGCTTTCCCCTATCTTTCAGTTTAAAGCCTTCTCGATTGCCTTCTTCATGTTGCCTGCCAAAACTCTTGCTCCTTCTTTGTTGAGGTGTAGTCCGTCCCTTCTGTAGTACTTGCTTTTTCCCCAGAACGCCGTCCAGTTGCGCACGAAGTCGAAGCCTTCTTCTTCGCACCATCGTCTCATCCAGGCGTTGATTACTTGCAATTCCCCTTGTCTCTTTCCATCCGCTCTTGGTACTGGGAGGATCTCAGAGAAGGCCACCTTCACCTCCCTGATCTTCAGTTTTCTTCCAAGTGAGCGGAAGAAAACTGTGCAAATGAGGAAATTAGCTTGTGGCTATTAATAGATAAACTAGGAAGCACATTTCATTTTATAGCCATGCTAAAGTGGTCTCAGCACATGGGAAAGCCCTGGGCTACTGATTGTGTTGATCACATTTAGGGCCCCTAAAGAAGAATAGAGACCCCAAAAACCATCAAAGCTAGACTCTAAAACAGGGGTGTCCAACCTGTGGCCCAGGGCTCGCATGCGGCTCAGTGAAGTATTTTGTGCTGCCCCAGTCAAGGGCGATGCAGTGTTTTCCTCTGCTGCCCCCGGGTGTTTACCGTCTTGCCGGCTCCTTCCTCTGTCTTGCTGCAGCGTTTGCATATTTGTGTGGCCCCAAAACATTTTTTTTGGCCAATGCGGCCCAGCGAAGCCAAAAGGTTGGACACCCCTGCTCTAAAAGGTCTATGCTGAACTGGTTCTATTTTCATTCACAGGTTATAAGAAACCTCCTTCAAATGATTTCATTGTGTGTCAAAATAATATTTAATTGCTCATACTAATTTTAATTTTTTTAAAATAATTTTCACTCCAATGCTTTAATGCATTACTCCAATACACGCTCTAATACATGCAGAGCTCTCGAGCAGGACTGTTCTCAGCCTTTGATCCACGTTCTTTGACTTAGGACTCTTAGGGACCCCTGAGGAAAACAGGGTCATCAAAACACAGACCGTGTTGAGCCTATAGTTCCCATCTTATGGGTCCTAGTCATTTTATTATGTAGATTTTATGACTGTATCATCAATAAAGCCTGCATCTTGGACATCTTCAACACAGTGTTTTTGTTTTTGGTTGCTCTTTGATTCTGTGGAGTACCAGGGTCAATTTCTGTTTGGTTGTACTTCAAACATGAAGCATTTTTATGTGAATTTCACTCAAACATAAATACACTATCCAATCTAATAATCTATCAACAGAGCACTAATCTTAAACTTGATAGAGGCCACCATTCTACCAATTTATGTCTTCCTTAAGAGTTAAATGTGTTTTTTACTTCAAATGATTGCATCGTGGTTCATAGAGTCTACTTTGAGAAACACTCATGCTGCAGCTTCAAAATGGTGTCTATACTTGTGGTGGCCTCTGTTGAATTTGTGTAAAACAAGATTATTAGATTGTACAGCCTTTTGGGTTTGAGTGAAATTCACACAAAAAATGTTTCATGTTTGGAGTGAAAATTATTTTTTTTTAACTATAAAAATCTAAAATTAACTTGAGCACTTAAATATTATTTTGACACACATTGGAAACATCTGAATTAAGTTTTTATGACCTGTAAATGATATTGGACAGGTTCAACATAGACCTTTTAGAGTCTAACTTTGATAGTTTATGAGGTCTTTTTCTCACTTTAATATTGTCATTCATTCAATTTAATTGTATGCCGCTGATCCAGTATTAGCATTGTGATATTTGTCAGACTCTGTGAGGAGGAGATCCCTGAAACTGGAGGGAAATATAAGAAACCTGAGGTATTGGAGGTGAAAGGGTTCTTCCCTTAAATGATGCCCATGTGAAGGAGTCCAAGGCAAATGGAGTGGTTGGAGTGAGAAGTCGACCTATAGCTGGGAAAAGAATCAACTCAAAGGCTAATCACATTTGGAGAAAGACAGACAGACAAAAAGAGAAATTAAGAATAGTAATCCTTGCCTGTTTTATGACCAGAGGACGAGAGATGGGGAGAGGTGAAGACTATTGCAAGACCTTGTATATAAAGAGAAGTTAAGTGGGGCACTGCTAAAGAGAATTCAGATCCAGAATGTTCTCCAGTTGGGAGAGGTGAACTAAGAACTGTGGAAAAGTGGGACTTTATTTTTGTTTTCAAGTCATTCAGTTTTATTTACTTCAGAAATAAATTTACGGCTTCAGAAAAATGCTCAAAACCCACCTCTTCCAAGACCAGGATCCTTAATACCCCTTCCTAACTAAATAAACCTCCCCCCTCACCTCCTCCCCCTCCCCCCTGGCAACTCTGATCAAGTTGGTCTTGAACAGCTGTTATTCTGTTTAATCGATGTGAACCATTTGTAACTCTATTTAATTGATGTGAACTGCCTAGAACTCTTCGGGGTATGGCGGTATACAAAAATAAAGTTATTATTATTATTACTTGGAGAATATTTGACAAACAGCACTAGGTGACTGAACATTAAAAAAGCATACACATATACAGTATTGTAGGTTATCTGCATGTGTAATTATAGGCCCAGATATTTGCAATTTAAGGTGCACGAGGGGGGGGGGGGGGTTACCTTCACCATGTAATCACCAGAAGTCATCTCAGACTCTAGAACACATCTGAATCTAGATCAGAGCAGGTACAGTATAATTACCCGCATTTGCAATGCATGCAAGATTTCTGTCATTGGCAAGGATTTATATTTTATAGAGACTTATAAGCGCCTACATGTCTTTATAAAATTGACTTAAACTAGGCAATCCCACCCCCACCCCCTTTATAAAATTTACTTCATGCTGTTTAATCTCGCAATCTAAACACACAAATGAGAATGCATCTGCTTTAACTCTTTTAAAAGTAGGAAAACAGCAGATTCTCATGGTTACATTAGCTCTTCTGAGAGCAAACTTCAGCCAGGCTAATCTAGCAATTGCCTCTTCTTACTCTAATATCTTTGTCTGATGTCACAGATCACAATATGCTAACACAACTCATATCTTTTAGCAGACAACCTGATGGTGGTCGTGTTTGAATATTAGAACAATATATTTCTTGCTTATTATTAATGGCAAGCTGTAGTACCTAACCAACTATGAGTCATGTCTAATAATATCTCAATCCAGTTGTAGGTCTCATTAAGGCAAAACTGTCATGCAACTGTGAATGTGCAGTAAGTTTAGAAGTACTGTAAATGGGAGGCTGTAGGAACCCGCAAATTTCTAATAATTGGCTAAAAGTGGCATTTTGCCCTAGTGTGTTTATTATTTATAATGTTATTCTTTATTAGGATTTATTTATTGCTTTTTTCTTTTTTTTTTTTAAGAAAAACTCATCCAAAGTGATATACAGCAAGAAGTTAAATATAGGCAATAGATAATTGCAGTAGTAAACATATTAGAATAACAATATGCACTGGGCCAGATTCAGTAAATGATGCTCAAAATCTGTGCTAAGCACTATTCAATAAAGGGCATTCCAGGCTGAGTGCCCTTTATAAAATAATGTTTAAAGTGCATTCCTATGCTCAGCTTTGTGAGGACTTTATGTCTGCTAAAACCTGGTGTAAATTTTGACACACAAATAGGGCACAAGTGGGAAACCATCTTGTGTCATTCTTTAGTGTCTATTTCATCCTCAGTCCTTCTATACCAGCATTCTTCAATGCAAGGCTTGAAGGTAAGTGGCTGTGCCCATTCATATGCCTCTCCCTTCCATCTCTCCTTTCACCCCCCCCCCCCACCCCATTGGTCTGGCATCCATCTTCTTCCCTTCCCTCCTCCAATGGTCTGGCATTTGATTAATAGATTTAATTTCATTATCACATTTAGGATCTAAAGGATGAATAAGTTGAACGTCATTTGCATACGCTGACGACGTTCAACTTATTCATCCTTTAGATCCTAAATGTGATAATGAAATTAAATCTATTAATCAAAAATTAGAAATAATTCATTCCTGGCTTAACACTAACAAATTGGCACTTAACATAAAGAAGACGAAAGCTGTATTATTTACGTGGAGGAACGATATAACTTTATCAATCCCATTCATTCTTAATAATATCACACTTAATCTAGTTCCATCAGTTAAGATTCTTGGTGTACTAATTGATGAGAAATTCACTTACCACGATCACATTTCTCTTACAGTTAAAAACTGCTTTTATAAATTACGCCGTATTAGATCAATATCCAAATTTCTGACCCCTAAATCTATTACAATTCTAATTCATTCATTAGTAATATCGAAACTCGATTACTGTAATTCACTCTTTCTCAACATATCATTAAAAGAAAAAAGGAGATTACAATTGATTCAAAATACTTCAATAAAATTAATACACAATGCAAAGAAATATGATCACGTTTCCCCGTTGTTAATAGATTCTCACTGGTTACCTATTAGCCATAGAATCACATTTAAAATAATAATACTTATCTTTAAAACTTTAGCATGCGGCGAACCTCAATTCATTTCCAGACTTTTGATACCTTACAACACACAACGTTCACTGCGCTCTTCCAACCAGAATCTTCTTTCAGTTCCTTCATTAAAAATCATCGGTACTAGAAGGGCCGATATCTTTTCGGTGACTGGCCCCCTATGGTGGAACGCCCTTCCCCAATACCTTCGTAACGAAAAAGACATCTTAATTTTTAAAAAACTTTTAAAATCTTATTTATTTAGAGATGCTTTTAATGTTTAAATTAAATTATATTAAATTCAATATTGCTGAGGTTATTAACTCCCTTACCTATTGTTATTTCCTTATTCTACCCCAAACAATTGTAACTTTTATCTTTTCCTTCCCACTGTATGTCTGTATAAGTTTAATGTTCTTATGTTAAAATGTCAACCCCTTTGTTCTTGAAATATTTTTATTATGTACATCGCTTAGTGATTATAATAGGCGATTTATCAAATTGTGTTAATAAACTTGATAAACTTGATACTCTCTCCCTTCCCCCACTTCCAACAGCATCTGCCCGCCTTTCTTTCCCTCCAACCCAATTCCATGCAATATCCTTCCCCCTTATGTCTCTTTCCCCTTTCCCTGCACACCAATTCTATCAGCATCTGCCCCCTTTATCTCCCTCCACCACCATTTCATACCACCCTGACCCCTTTTCTCACCCTTCACCACCCTTCCATACCACCCTGACCCCCTTTTTCTCCTTCCACCACCCTGCTATGCTCCTTTCTCTCTCCATCCAAATCAGAAAGATCCTGCGGTGACTGCTTCTGCTGCCTCTGCTCCGCAAAAGGTAAGTGACATTAGAGGGGGTGGGCCAGCAGATGCAGGGAGTTGCGGCAAGGTCCCACGATGACTGAGGCTGCTGGTCTACCCCACTCCGATGTCACTTACCTCTTCTGGAGCAGAGGAGGTAGACGCAGTCATCGCAGGACTATCCTGCACTTCAGTGCGGCTGCCTGACTCTGCTCTGGAATAAGTACGGCAACTGTGCTGAGGTGCCATTTAGAGCAGCGTGGGAGGTTCCAGACCCAGCCAACTGTGCACCCCCTTGGAGCGTGTACCCGGGGTGGCCCTCTCCCCCCCCCCTTGGTACCCCATTGTATCAAATACTTCATTATTGTCTTTCTTTGGCATATCTGGGACATAGACTGTAGAAGTCCATCCAGGACTGTATTTACATCCAGGACTGTATTTACATTTTTCAACTACTGGAGTTTGTCATCGAAGCTTGTGATTTGCAAGACACAGACCACAAACGTCTGCCCTTCACTGTTTTCATGGTCCAACTACTGAAGTAGCTGTTGAAGCCATCTTCTGTCCATTCTAAACTGGATTGCCATATATAGGACACAGACCAAACAAGTGTGCCTGGCACCAGCCTTAGTTCTTCACAGTCAGAGTTGCCATCTAAGCACCACTCAGCACATCAATATATATGTAGTCATTCAAGATTTTTTTTTTTTTTTTTTTTTAATTTAAGATTTTATTGAACAAGATGAAAACAGTACACAGGCAGCATGCCAACAGCAAAAGTACATCGCCCATATGAAATAACATAACCCCCCCACCCCCCCCCACCGAGTGATACAGTATAGGCCTAAAACAAAGGAAGATGAAAATGAAAATAAGAATAGTTCAAAGAAAACCCCGCCAGGAGCCATAACGAGACCACTGACGATGAAACGTACCACAGGAATCATTATTTAAAGCAGTCAGTTTAGACATCAAGTAAATTTGGTCAATCTTATGTAACAGTTCAGTACGAGAAGGCAAAGAGTCACGCTTCCAATATGTAGCTACAGTAAGTCTAGCTGCCGTAGCAACTAGGGCCACAAAATGATTCTGATCCACATCCAAACTCCCCAAAGGATAGTTAAGTAAAAATATTTCCATACGCAATAGAATGGGTAGGTGTAATACATCAATCATCAGTCGTTGAACCATCTTCCAAAAAGGTACAATCTTAACACAATCCCACCATATATGCCCAAAAGTGCCCAGACACCCACAGTTACGCCAGCAGTGTCCATCTCCACAATGATAGAAATGGTGCACCTTTTCTGGCGTAAGGTACCACTGAAATAGCATCTTATACCCCTGTTCAACTAAGGGGGATGCTAAGGAGACTCTCAGCAATGTACCATAAAGGCAGTCCCATTGTTGATAATCAAAGGCCTTCCCCAGCAAGAGTTCCCAACGATGTTCATATGTGCGGGCCTGTGGCCTAGTGTATAAAAGAGCCCTATAAAGACGTGAAATAAGGCCCACCCCAAATCCCATCCTAAAAACTTGAAGAAAAGCAGAGTCTGCCCCTTCCCACTCAGGGATCACCCTCTTCACCATAAAGTCTCGAAGTTGGACATAGGCGAAAAAATCCGTCGAGGGGAGGTCATATATAGATTGCAAGGCAGCAAAGGGTACCAGTTGTCCACCCACTATCAGCTGACCTAGGACCCTAAGTCCCTCCATTTCCCAACGCCGAAAAATCACAGTATCTCTAGCAGGCAGAAAATCAGGGGCAAATCTAATGGGAGTAGCATAGAAATAGCGCTGACGTGGGAACCAAGCTCGTCGAACCCGGCTCCACGCATGCATAGTACACTCCATCCCATAAGATGTCCCAGTCTGCAGATCCCGAAGGATATCAAAAGACAGCCAGGGCACTGCTGCCAATGGGTAGGTAGGTTGTAAAGCCTGTTCCAGAGAGACCCAGCGCTGGGAGGGATACGCCCAATGAAACAGTCCCTGCAGTTGGGATGCATAATAATATGTAGAAAAATCAGGGACACCCATTCCCCCGTGTAACCTGTCCCAATACATACGTTCCCTCCGCACCCTAGGGGGTTTACGTGTCCAGATATAAGCAAAGGCCCGCCGTTGTAGCCTAAGCAAGAACCGTTTAGGAATCGAGAGAGGCAGGCAGGAGAACAGATATAAAAAACGAGGCAGCACATTCATACGCAAAGCACTAATCCTACCCATCCAAGACAATCTCAATCCCTCCCATCGATCCAGATCAGCAAACACAGTTCGTAGCAACGGAGGGTAATTCAATTCAAAAAGGTCAGAAAGTCTTCGAGATATACGCACACCGAGGTATTTAATGGATTTAGCCGCCCATCGAAACGAAAACGTAGCACGTAAGTCCGTAACCAACAAGTCCGGAAGGGAAACATTAAGCAATTCAGATTTTTCAATGTTAATTTTAAAGCCAGCCACCACGCCAAACATAGTCAAAACACGAAGCACCTCTGTCAAAGAACGATGTGGGTGGGTCAAGGTAAACAAAATATCATCAGCATACAGTAAGATCTTATGTTCTTCGTCACCCACCACAATCCCTTGAATATCAGCATTCGCACGTATAGCAGCTGCTAAAGGTTCCATAACCAACGCGAAAATCAGCGGTGACAAAGGGCACCCTTGCCTAGTTCCTCTACGAATCATAAAGTTAGCAGTATATCTTCCATTAACCCTTAAACAAGCCTCCGGAGCAGCATATAATAAGGTCACCCAATGTAGAAAAGCACCCGAAATGCCCATCTTCTTCAAAGCTGCTAACATAAACGGCCAATAAACCCTATCAAAGGCTTTTTCAGCGTCAACTGATAACAAGACAGCTGGAACAGAATCTTGATGGGCCACTCCAATAAGATCTAACACTCTTCGAATATTATCACCAGGTTGCCTCCCTGAAATAAAACCACACTGATCTCCATGAACTAGGAAAGGCAAAAAACATTGCAACCGGACTGCCAAAATACGGGTAAACAGCTTATAATCAACTCCTAACAACGAAATAGGGCGGTAAGACCCACAAAGGAGGGGATCTCTCCCAGGTTTAAGAAGAAGAGAGACCGCAGCCTGACGAAACGAATACGGCAAACAATCCCCCTCCAAAAAAGAATTGAACAATCTAGTCAAAGGAGCGACTATATGGGCCTCCATTTTCTTATAAAACAGGGGCGAAAAACCATCAACACCCGGTGCTTTGGAAGCAGCCAAATGATGTATAGCCGCCACCACCTCAGCGGGTTGAATAGGGGAAGAGAGCCACTCCGCATCAACTTCCGCCAAACAAGGCAAGGTGACGTTAGATAGAAAAGCATCTATCTCCCCCTCCGTGGCTTCAATTTCCGGAGTGTACAGAGTCCGGTAGAAGGATAGAAAAGCCTGATGAATGGCCCCGTCATCTGCACAAAGCTGACCCGATTCATTACGAATCCGAGTTATGGAATGTTGTGCCTGAGTTTGCTTGATCTGTGCAGCTAACAAGCGACCCGCCCTACCACCCCATTCGAAAAACCGTTGTTTCCGTCTCTGCAGCCCAAGCCATGCCCTCTAAATCAAGTTCCTGTAAATCCCTCCGGCACTCCGTCAACGCTACCCCCCCAGCCACCGACAGAGCTCTCTTATGAGCATTCTCCAGGCGTCGAAGGCGGGACACCAGCTCTAATCTGCGAGCCACTCGACATTGGTTACGATACGACCCTCTCGAAATACAACAACCCCGAAGGGTGGCTTTAAAACTTTCCCATAGAATCGCAACATTAATGCCAGCCACGTCGTTAAAGACAAAAAATTCCTTGACATCAGCCTCTAATAGAGTCAAGGTATTGGGATCTTTCAACAAAGAGTCGTTCATACGCCACAAACGACGACCATCTCTAACCTGTCCAACCTGTAACTCCAGAGTCAAGGGAGCATGATCTGACCACACCCGGGGTTCAATACTGGAGGCCAGGGCTCGAGGCAGGGCAATACGAGGCAGCATCCACATATCAATTCTAGTATATGAATCATGTTTCGAGGAATAAAAGGTGTAATCCCTCGTGCCAGGGTGTAAATAACGCCACACATCTATCAAATCCTGCCTACGCAGGAAGCGCAGAAGAGCCCTTCTGTCGCTTCTAGCATAGCGGATGGAAGAATTGGAATTATCCTCCTGAGGATAGCAGGTAAGAATAAAGTCTCCACCTACAAGGAGAGTACCTTCTGCATGATCTAACAGCACACGTTCTAACAACGTAAAGAAGGCCCCCTGACCAACGTTTGGGGCATAGACATTCAGTAAACTATATAAGGTGCCATCCAACTCAGCTTTGACCAGTATGTAGCGGCCCTCAACATCCCGCACCACCTCTCTCAATACCACCTGGACACGTTTATGAATTAAAATACCCACCCCCTGGGTCTTTTTCCGGACCTTATTAGAAGAAAGGAAAACATGTGGATAGCTATGGTGTGTAAGCAATTTCTCATAGTGAGATTGAAAATGGGTCTCCTGAATAAATCCAACCGCACTATTCAGGCGGCTCATTTCTTTAAATAACAAGCGTCGCTTTTGTGGAGAATTCAGACCATGTACATTATAAGACAGCAAAGTAAGTTTATCCATTTATACTAGAGAAGAAAAAGCACTTCATCACCAAATCAATATCCTGTTCCAAAGCAGCCAAATCAACCAACCCCTGCAATCGCAACCTTAAGAAAAACATTATACAAACACACTTCCATACAATCAGACAAAAAAGCACTCGGTCACAACCCTTCCCAGCACCAACACCCCCCCCTCCCCCCAACCCCCCAACAATACCCCACATGGTCCAGCTACCAAAGCACCTGGTAACCACGGTACAGGAAGTGTAGAGAAACAGTTCACAAAGGGACCCCCAGAACAAGCCCTATAAACAACCTTCGCGACAGAAGCCGCTCAGCAAAGAGAAGAAGAAACATACACAGCACAAAATTTCAGGAGCACATCTCACAAATACAAATGTTCAAATGGATGAGGACGTGGCCGCTTCCAAAGGGCGACGGGCTGCAGCCGACCTAGCCACTCTCTGCCATCCCAACCCTCTTCCTGATTTGGGTACAGGTGACCTCTAAGGAAGTGGAGCCATTTCTGAAGCTGTCATCAAACCTGCTTCCACCATTCGAGACTGAACATCCGCCACAGATATTGCAGTGTAGTTCTTGCCTGCATGTGTAAAAGCCAGTCCGATAGGATAAATCCATCTATATCGAACACTGCGCTCCTGCAGGATACGGGTACAGTCTCTATAAGTGCGACGGCGAGCCAGGGTTGCTGGAGCTATATCAGGATAGACATCAATGTCCGCTTCTTCCCATTTAACAGTTCCCCCAGAGCGCCGTACCGCCCTAAGCACATGTTCTTTATCCATATAACGATGGAAACAGGCCACAACATCACGAGGGCGGTTCACATCACGAGGGCCAGGGATGCGGTGAGCCCTATCCAGCAATGGTTTCCCCACTTCCACAGGTAAACCAGCGGACTCTAGTGCCTGTATGCATATATGATCAATCACCTCCATACAGCGAGAGTCAGAAACAGTGTCAGGCACACCCCGAAAGCGAAGGTTGCACCGTCTGGAGCGATTCTCCAGATCTTCCAGCTTTAGGGTGCTCACATCAGCTTTTTCCTCCAGCGCTGCAATCCTGTCTCTTAGGTGTGTTAGTTCAGAGCCATGTGCCTCCACTGCAACCTCTGTCTCTCCCACTCGATTCCCGATTTCACCCACCTCACGTTTTAGCTCAGCAACAACAGCATGGATATCAGCTCGAACTGCAGAGATTTCAGATTTCAATTCCTGGAACCAGCCACGCATCTCCAGCTGTAAAGTCGGCAACGTTGCATCAGCATGTGAGCCCTCCGCAGCCGCGGTCGGGTCGGGCGCCATTTTAGAGCCAGTCTTAGGAGGCCCATTCGGGATCGGTGAAGAAAATGCTTTTATATCGGTTTGTTTTTTTCGCGTCGCCATCGAGACGCAGCAAAGCAGCTACACAATCAAGCTGAGGGAAATAAACAGTGCAGGCACGCGAAATCGCGCGAAGATAGCCGAAATCAGCACGGGGGTCCGCGGAGCTATCTCTCTAGGCTGCCATCAGCCACGATGACCGTCATTCAAGATTTTTTTAATACCATTTTGAACAAGGAGTTTTGATTTGTTGTGTGATACAGAAGGCTGATTAGCAGGGACTTATTCCTTGTTGCTTTCTCCTGCAGCCATTACCCCTGACGCAGCCTATGGGTGAAATGTGGCCATGTCAGGTCATTGATACTAATAAATCAGACTTCTTGTTATTCTGACTGATTGACTTCTTTTATTTGAACTGATTTGTTTGTTGGTTTTGTGTTTGATTTGTGTTGCTTCCTCCATCAAACTACCCATGATTACAAGAATTTTAATATTATCAGCATATATAAATGGAATCAATTCTAAAGACTGAATCAGATTGCAAGTGGGGCCTAAAAAATGTTAAATAACAATGGGGCTAATAGAGAACCTTGAGATACCCTACAAGGTGGAATATACATAGTGGAGTAATCACCATACACCTTAAAAATAATTTACTCAATTAAAATTCATGTCATCATGACAATGACTTGACAATGTTTTTTCTTGAAGGAAAAAGGATCTCAGAAATCCAAACCATAGACTGCTTTGATGTCTATTGGTAACCAATGGATTGCAATATCTTTCATTGATCCTAAAAACCTTATTTTCTTAATTTTTGATTTTATGCCTAATATGAAAAAAATCTTAATTTTCATTTCAAATATATCATGTATTATTTTTAGTCCTTTGAAAATAACTTCTTTATATCCTAATGGCACTTGATGAAATAAAAGTCATTAATAGGGTTTTTTTTTATTTTTTCAGAGATAGCAATCTTACTGAAAAATTCAACCTTTCAAGGTAGAAGAAAATCGCTCTCACAATGCTTTTGCTTCCACAGCATACATACATGCGTTTGTACAAAGCAAGCTACAAAAATAAAAGTGTCTAAATAAACTACATAGATCACTTATCTTAAAGATGCTGTTTAAATCTCTGCACTCCCAACATAGCGAACAGTAAAGCAATGGGAATCCATTTCACCCATTCGGCTTCTTCAAGGTTTGTGCCGATCTAAAATCAAATAACAAAATCAACAGAATGGCCATGCCAATATGTCTTCAAAATAACAGGGCCAAGATGATGTTAAATAACAATGGGGTTAATAGAGAACCTTGAGTTACCCAACAATGGGGAATATACATAGTGAAGTAATCACCATCCCACAAGACCTGGTAAACCCTAGATTCTAAATAGGAACTAAACCAAGCCAACATGTTCCCTGAAACACCTATCTGATATAATCTGTTCAAAAGCAGACTATGATCAATCAAATCAAAGGCCACTGACAGATCTAATGATAAGAGCATGGGTGACTTACCCGATGGCATATTTATAAGTGTAAGAAATTGAACAAAAATTGCAAGTACAATCCTCAGATTTTTTCTTTTTCCATTTTCTAAACTAATATCTTACCTGGGATTTCAGGAGATGTAATTTCTCCAAATCCCAGGGTTCATTTGGCCATCTAATATAAGTGGCCTTAAGGAGCTTACATAAAGGCACTATATACACCGGAGAGCACAATTCCAAGTGTCTACCTGATCTGCCAAATCCATTGCAGCAAACTGCATCAGAGAAATCTCTGTTTCGAGAGACAGACTTAGCCATCACATTCATGAGGGAACATGTATACCTTAGAGCCTGAGAAGAACATGATATCCCTGAGGACCTCTTCACAGTGTCAGGGAAAATTATTGTGGCATACTGGAAATGTTAAATTCAGGTATATTAGAGCATGGCAAGATATAGGGCTCCTTTTACTAAGGTGCGTTAGGGCCTTAACAAGCAGAATAGCACATGCTAAATTGCTGCATGCAGTAGACCTTCTAGAAGCATACCACGTGGTGTAGCGCACGGTAATTTTGTGCATGCTTTAAAAACGCTAGCACACCTTAGTTAAAGGAGCCCATAATGTTTCATATGCAGTATAGGAAAATAAATTAATGAGCAGGACTTAAGTAAAACCACATAATCTGCTTCATCATTGATCGTTCCTCATCATATTGTATGGTAAACCTTTCCAGGTTGGCCTTCTGCCAGTCTCTGGGTTTTCTTCTCTTATGCAGTGCTGTGAGTACTCCCAGGCGCAGTGTTTTATGTCTAGTCCTTATTTACTGCTTTTCTTGGAGTTGTTTTGAAGCTTGAGCAATCCAGTTGCTACAGCTTGCTACAATATTCTTTTCACATAAGGTAATTTTTCCTTGCTGCCATCAGTTAAGAAACAATAATTTTTACAAAGCAACTATGAATTTATTGGAAAGAAGTACTATTCATTTATTCTGCTGACATTAACTATCATAGAGACAGAAATAGGGAAGATGACAGTAAAAAATACCACATAGCTTTATCCCAGTCTGCCTATCCAAATCTTTAGCCTAGTCTTTAAAGCCCCTTCTTCTCCCTCAAAGATTCATATTGTCTGCCCCATGCCTTCTTTATTTCTGCTATTATCTTCATAACCACCATGTCCACTGGAAAGCTGTTCCAATGTCTGTTGCCCCTTTTGTGAAAAAATATTTTCTCTGATTACTTCCAAGCCTTGCCCCTTCTACCCTTATACTATGATTGCTAGTTCCAGAACTTCCTTTCTTCTGGGAAAAAAAACAAATTGAACATGAATAAAACATAATAGTGATAATGTAAAGCCTCCTAAAATTAGAAAGAGGCTACCAGCGCCTCGCATCAAAAAACTATAAATCAAGTCCCATATTTCATCTTACAAAAGAGGTATTTCTTCAACATTTTCTTAAACCTGCTCAAACTTGTTTGCTGTCGTAAATATCCCGGAAGCTTATCCCACTCCCTTATTCTTTTTATTGGAGTGAACTCCATTTACCACAACCTTTTGTCATATCCCGCTCAACCAATTTCTAATTCTGCAAGTTACTTTTGAGCTTTCACCAAAGATTCTCAGTTTATATCTTTAAGGGCTCCTTTTACTAAGGTGTTGCTAGCAGTTTTAGAACGCGTGCTAGACGCTAACGCCTCCATAGAGCTTGCGTTAGTATTTTTCATTTAGTGTGGGGTTTGCACGCACTAATCTTCAGTGCGCGCTAAAAATGCTAGCGCACCTTAGTAAAAACAGCCCTGTCTTTCTCCAGATGTTTTTTTGATAAAGACCATTAACTATTTTAGTAGTTGCCTCTGGACCAACTATTTTAGTAATTGCCCCTGGTTTATACCCTTTGAAAGTATGGTCTCCAGAAGTGTATACAGTACTTCTAATAAAGTCTCAATAGAGACTTGTACAGAGGCATCATCACTACTTTTTCCCTGCTGAATATACAGCTTCTAATGCAGTGGCCTCCAACCCTTCTCATGTAAAAGAATTGCAGTGTGAATACAAGGAAGCTATGAGGGCCTCCAAGAAATTTCAAACTGCTTTGATCTGCTTGTTCAAACCGGATATTAAACATTAAAAACTAATACTAATATTAATTCTACAATCCTTCAAGGATATCTGTCCCTCCATGCTCATGCTGTGCACTTATGACATCATTTTCATGACGTAAGAGGGGATTGAAGGGGCACATATATTCTTTGTAAGTTTTTCTTTTCATGCTTGTGTAGCATATAAACAAAAAAGGAACTGCTGAAACAGTTTTCATTTTGCCAAGAAACCACAAGGTCTTTTCTTTTTGTGTTCTGAGCTCTGTGTCCCCATTTTGTTCTGTAGTTGACTTGTTTTGATAAGAAACATTTGCT
The DNA here is from genome assembly GCF_902459505.1 of Geotrypetes seraphini. Classification (NCBI taxonomy): domain Eukaryota; kingdom Metazoa; phylum Chordata; class Amphibia; order Gymnophiona; family Dermophiidae; genus Geotrypetes; species Geotrypetes seraphini. The sequence goes on from NC_047092.1 coordinate 53,174,150, forward strand.
AGAACTTAGGCAAACAAGACAGTATTATATGCCATAGTTATGGCAACTTCCCACTAACCCCCTCTTATGTTTGCTACTACTTTCTAGCTGCTTTTATGTATCCTGTTACCAAATATGGTCTTTCCTACAGTCATATGCTGAAAAAACTGACCCATGTAAAATGCTATAAATATGTATGCAGTACTCTGAATAAACGGGACATTTCTTTGGCCATGCAACTGCATGTGTGTTCTTTTCTTTCTAATGAGATGCCCCCCACCAATGCATCGGTACCAGAGACAACAGAGTATGTGTGTGAGGCAGTATTGGGATCTGAACCTTTTCACTCACTTTTTTATTTATTTAAATATTTATAGCATGCGTATCCAACAATTCTAAGCGGGTAGCAAAATAATAACAATAATAAAATAACAATAATAAAATAACAATACACTCAAATATGCAAATCAGAAACAAATTTGATAAGATCATCAACATAAAATCTTCTAAAAACACCAACCCTTTTGACTAAAAACACACACACCAAAAAACCCCAGTTATATTAAAAAAGCAACAACTTTATATTGGTTCGTCAACAGTAGCAAATTCCATAAATGTAACACACTTAAGAGATTGTTTGTAGTTAATATATCAAGTGGGCAAGACTGAAATTAATGCATTTACAGGATTTGAAAAACATTTCAGCCAACTATTTGAGGGCCTCAATGGAGGACGTTCGGAGGCAGCATGCGACCCTGGGATCACACATTGGAGACCACTGTCCTAATGCACCCAAGTATTGTTCTGGCTTTTCATATTGTTTTATCTATCAGATATGATCTCCCCCCAGGTTCCACTTTTTTTTTTTATGCACAGAGGAACTTCAACCCCCTATGTACAACATTCTCTTGAGTTTTTACAGCCCAAATATATGAGCCAACATTTCTAAGCATTAAATTCTGCCAGGGAAAAAGGAGGCAGTGAGTAGGATGACCAGTTTGCCCAATCCAGAAGGGAGACTTTTTGACCAGTCCTGGTTTAAAAATTACATACCATAGCAGTGTAATATTTGTAGTCCATGATTCTATCCACTGAAATCAGTGCTGCAGGTCCCATAATGCACCAGGATGAGGTTGGATGAAGTCCAGGACAGGCCAAAAATTCCCTTCTAGAATAGGTAACTTGGTCACCCTAGCAATGAGGCTTCAAGTTGCATCAACCTGAGATATAGATGTGCTGCTTACCCATTGGAATAGCCTTGGTGTCATCAATGCAGGCAGCTGTTATCCTCCAGTGCTAACATCAATGTACATTTCTCTCTCCGTATTTGTGCTTTCAGCAATTGCGGTTTCGATTATTCATGGTTTTTAGCTTGCTGGCTCCTTCCCTCAAATTACATCAGCTTGCATAGAGAAATCACTGATTCCAAACATTTACAGAGAAAAATTGCTGATTCCAAACACTTTCTTCACCGTGTTTTGCCTCTCCTTCAGGAACAAGCCAGGTCTCCCACCATGTTATTTGCGATTTCACCATATTCATGATGGTTTTTAATAGAAAACAGCGAATAACATATGAAAAATTTATTAGTGGTTTTTCTGTATTCACGGTTCTGTTAATCCCCTATCACAGCAAATACAGAGGGAGAAGTGTATTGCTTTGGTATATAAAATGTGGCCATGTTGTGTGTCCACAGTTGCTGACATGTGGCCTTAGATCCATGCCTAAAGGGGAAGGAATCCCTTGTGGAGCCATTTGGAGTGAAGAGCATCCAAGGAGCAAATGTGGAGATGCTGAGGAATAAGTGGGTGAGTATAATTGAGACTGATAGGCTAATGTCTAGAGCAGCAGACAGAACCAGGGAAGCCTTGTCCAAACCTAGGGTTACCAGACGTTCGAGAAAACCCGGACATGTCCTATTTCCAAAACCCAGCATTTTCCTTCATTGCCCCAGGAACGTTAGATAGATTGTGAGCCCACTGGGACAGATAGGGAAAATGTTTGAGTACCTGATTGTAAAACCGCTTAGATAGCCTTGATAGGCGGTATATAAACAGCTAATAAACCTGAAACTTGATGTCAACAGTTGTTGCTATACCAGTACTTAATAGATATTTATTTATTTATTTCAATTTCTATCCCGTTGGCCCCAGGAGCTCAGAACAGGATATAGGTTTAACATATATAATTTCTGTACAAGTTTATGATACAAGTTTTTATCCTAACTTGATACATACTAGGGTCTAATATTAATATGAATAATATACAGTTTACTGGTTACAATTTGCTATAGTTATCCTTATGGTACAAGGTTTTCAGTACAAGTTATATCCTAATTTGACAAACAGAAAGTTACAGTGTATAATACAAGTTATCCTTATGTGTCACATACTGGTTCTGGTACCAATATACATTTCTTTGTAGTCTATCAGTCAAGGGTAGGGGCTTAGGTGAAGAGGTGCATTTTTATTGCTTTTCAAAGCTGAGGCGTCCTTCAAAGGATCTCAAATGGATACTGCTTTTCAGCCATAGAACATAACATAAGAACATAAGAAGTGCCATCTCCGGAACAGACCCTAGGTCCATCAAGTCCAGCGATCCGCAAACGCGAAGGCCTCGCCAGGTGTACCCTGGCATAGTATTAGTCCCCATATCACTCTAAGCTTCTCATAAGAGATGCACATCTAGCTTACCCTTACCTATGTCACCTTAAGCCACTCATAAGGAGATGTACATCTAATTTACCCTTAAACCCTAGAACGGTGGATTCCACAATTACCTCTTCTGGGAGAGCATTCCAGGTGTTCACCACTCGTTGCGTGAAGCAGAACTTCCTGATATTTGTCCTGAACCTGTCCCCCCTTAGCTTTAGTCCATGTCCTCTTGTCTTTGTCACATTGGACATTGTAAATAGTTTTTTATCCTGCTCTATTTGGTCAATTCCTTTCAGTATTTTGAAAGTCTCAATCATATCCCCTCACAGTCTCCTCTTCTCAAGGGAGAACAATCCCAGTCTCTTAAGTCATTCCTCGTATTCCAAGTTCTCCATGCCCTTTATTAGCTTCATTGCTCGTCTCTGCACCCTCTCGAGTACTTTTAAATCCTTCTTTAGGTATGGAGACCAATGTTGGACGCAGTATTCCAAGTGTGGTCTGACCATCGCTCTATAAAGCGGTAGTATTACGTTCTCCGATCTACTCGTGATTCCCTTCTTTATCATGCCTAGCATTCTATTTGCGTTCTTTGCTGCCGCCGCGCATTGTGCCAACGGCTTCAGGGTCCTATCGATTAATATGCCCAGGTCCCTTTCCTGTTCAAGTTTCAAGTTTATTATTTCTCTTGATTAATCGCTCAATCCAAATTCTAAGCGATGAACATTTAAAAATACATTCAATGGGGGACAAACAATACAAATTAAATAATAACATCGGGTAATTACTCGGTTTTTCACAGAGTTGCACCTGACATACTATACTTGTGTTCCTTATTTTTTCTGCCTAAGTGCATCACTTTGCATTTTTCCACATTAAACTTCTTCTGCCATTTATCTGCCCAATTCTCCAATCGGCTGAAGTCGCTCTGGAGTTCCTTACTGTCCTTCTGCGATTTGATTGCCCAGCAAAGCTTTGTGTCATCTGCGAACTTGATGATCTCACTAGATGTTCCATCCTCCAGGTCATTTATGAAGACATTAAATAAGATGGGCCCAAGTACCGAGTCCTGGGGCATACCGCTAGTCACAGTCTCCTAGTCTGAGAATTTCCCATTTATGCCCACTTTTTGCCTTTTGTTCTCCAGCCATTTGCCTATCCATCTTAGTATGTCTCCTTCTATTCCATGGCCTTGCAGTTTCCTGAGGAGTCTTACATGTGGTTTCCTTTGCAGCTATTTGGGGAGCACTTCTATAACAGGGTGGCTTGCCTTAGGTGCTTGAAGTGTTCACATTAGGAGTGTATTCTATAAATAACACAGACACCCATGATCTTTATAGAATACTAGCGTAACCTGAGCATTTAAAATTTAGGCACAATCACATATGCCAGCCATACAGCTGAATGATGCAGGAATACGTGTGATTTATAGAATTTTGTAAGTTGTGTGCGTTATTTTGAATCCCACCTACGATTAGTCCTGTGTAAGCCCCCTTTCAAAAACATGCTATGTAAGTTAAACACTTGCAGAATAGCGCTTAGAAGCCATACTAGCATTTTTGTGCATATATGCATGTAAATACTAGAATCCTAAATATTTACATGCATAATACATGCATAAATGACAGCCAAGGTTGAAGAATTGCCCTTTTGATGGGCTAACCATGGCAAACACCGATATAGCTTGTTATAGTCCTGCTGGCTTATTATGACATAAAGCTGTTGTTTTAAACAATGACTTTGAAAAAAATTCTCGGATTATAAGAAAAAAGTTTCAGACCACATGCAAATACATATGTTCTGTGAACTCCATGACAGAAGCTGGTTAAGAATTCATCATGTTTTAAATTCTAGATCTTCTAGCATCATTTTAACTCTGGGCCTCTGGATTAAATGCACAAGATTTATTGTAATTGTAAGCAATGTTCCATCATTAGAAGCAAAGGGAACTGCAAATAGATAAAAACCAAAGGTCTTTTCAATAACTGGCATAGTTTCAAAAAAATTTAAGACAGTAAGCAGAAGCATTTCTTCAGCACAAATATCCTGCATAATGAAGCTACACTAGCGGCTCCTGTTTGGTTTCAAGATGCATGCATAAATAATTGCACCAGTGTGTGCTTGATTACAACAAATATTTGTGAGACATAATCAGGACTGACCAAGTGCCAAAATCATACGCAGCCTCAAGAGAGAGTACAGAGTAATGTAAGAAACTGGGCATTGATACAGCACAGCTGGCTTGACATCAGGCCTTTTTAATTTATGAGACCAGTGCAATCAAGGTCTTTAATGCAGCCCTTCTGTGATTTTCAGACAGTGTGACAGTAATCTCCCGTTTCTGATCTGATAATGCAGAATTGTTTGCCAAAGACGAGGTAGGGTCTTCTCTTGCAGGAAATGGCCTACAGCCAGACTATTTTTGTGAACTACAGTTTCTGTTCTGTTCCCCCCTCCTGCCTTTTCTTCATGTTCTTATAATAAACCACCTCCATATCATTTTTGTTTATCCACTGTATTTAGCATTATACAAATGAAATGTAATGGACCTACATTCAGTAATCATAGTCTGTACCTTTCATTACTGGAGGAACTTCAAAAGCCTTTATGGTACGTTACCTAAAAATGGAGAAATTGGTGGTTCCAAAAAAGTGTAACTTCACTATTCAGTATTGTTACACCTGACTATTTTGAATGTTTGCTTTTAACTGGTAGAATAAAGTAAGTACTGCCAGATTACCGTATTTTCGCGGATATAACGCGCGCGTTATACGTGATTTTACGTACCGCGCATACCCCTCGCGCGTTATATGCCTGAGCGCGGTATACAAAAGTTTTTAAACATAGTTCCCACCCCGCCCGACGCCCGATTCACCCCCCCAGCAGGACCGCTCGCACCCCCACCCCGAACGACCGCTCGCACGCGCTCCCACCCGCACCCGCATCCACGATCGGAGCAAGAGGGAGCCCAAGCCCTCTTGCCCGGCCGACTCCCCGACGTCCGATACATCCCCCCCCCGGCAGGACCACTCGCACCCTCACCCCGAAGGACCGCCGACTCCCCAAAAATATCGGGCCAGGAGGGAGCCCAAACCCTCCTGGCCACGGCGACCCCCTAACCCCACCCCGCACTACATTACGGGCAGGAGGGATCCCAGGCCCTCCTGCCCTCGACGCAAACCCCCGCCCCCCAACGACCGCCCCCCCCAAGAACCTCCGCCCGTCCCCCAGCCGACCCGCGACCCCCCTGGCCGACCCCCACGCCCCCCCCACCCGCCTTCCCCGTACTTTGTGTAGTTGGGCCAGAAGGGAGCCCAAACCCTCCTGGCCACGGCGACCCCCTAACCCCACCCCGCACTACATTACGGGCAGGAGGGATCCCAGGCCCTCCTGCCCTCGACGCAAACCCCCCTCCCTCCAATGACCGCCCCCCCCCAAGAACCTCCGACCGACCCGCGACCCCCCTGGCCGACCCCCCCACCCCCCTTCCCCATACCTTTGGAAGTTGGCCGGACAGACGGGAGCCAAACCCGCCTGTCCGGCAGGCAGCCAACGAAGGAATGAGGCCGGATTGGCCCATCCGTCCTAAAGCTCCGCCTACTGGTGGGGCCTAAGGCGCGTGGGCCAATCAGAATAGGCCCTGGAGCCTTAGGTCCCACCTGGGGGCGCGGCCTGAGGCACATGGGCCAAACCCGACCATGTGTCTCAGGCCGCGCCCCCAGGTGGGACCTAAGGCTCCAGGGCCTATTCTGATTGGCCCACGCGCCTTAGGCCCCACCAGTAGGCGGAGCTTTAGGACGGATGGGCCAATCCGGCCTCATTCCTTCGTTGGCTGCCTGCCGGACAGGCGGGTTTGGCTCCCGTCTGTCCGGCCAACTTCCAAAGGTACGGGGAAGGGGGGTGGGGGTGTCGGCCAGGGGGGTCGCGGGTCGGTCGGAGGTTCTTGGGGGGGGGCGGTCGTTGGAGGGAGGGGGGTTTGCGTCGAGGGCAGGAGGGCCTGGGATCCCTCCTGCCCGTAATGTAGTGCGGGGTGGGGTTAGGGGGTCGCCGTGGCCAGGAGGGTTTGGGCTCCCTTCTGGCCCAACTACACAAAGTACGGGGAAGGCGGGTGGGGGTGTCGTGGGGGTCGGCCAGGGGGGTCGCGGGTCGGCTGGGGGACGGGCGGAGGTTCTTGGGGGGGGCGGTCATTGGGGGGAGGGGGTTTGCATCGAGGGCAGGAGGGCCTGGGATCCCTCCTGCCCGTAATGTAGTGCGGGGTGGGGTTAGGGGGTCGCCGTGGCCAGGAGGATTTGGGCTCCCTCCTGGCCCAATATTGTCGGGGAGTCGGCGGTCCTTCGGGGTGGGGGTGCGAGTGGTCCTGCCGAGGGGGGAGAAGAATCGGACGTCGAGGGGGGGCATCAGGCTTTCAGAATGGGGACAGGACTTCAAGGGGGGACAGGCAGATCTTCAAGGGGGACAGGCAGACCTTCAAGGGGGGACAGGACTTCAAGGGGGACAGGCACGGAGAGGCGGGGCAGTGCACCGAAAGTCAGGGCGGGTGAACGGTGAGTCGGGGCAACCAGAGGAGAGTCGGGGCAGTGCACCGAAAGTCAGGGTGAGTCGGGGCAACCAGATGAGAGTCGGGGAGGGCGAAAGGAGAGTCGGGGTGGCCAGAGGAGAGTCGGGGAGAGCGAAAGGAGAGTCGGGGTGGCCAGAGGAGAGTCGGGCAGCATGCGCGTTATATGCCTGAGCGCGGTATAGAAAAGTTTTTGTACATATCATCGTGATTTCTGCGCGCTATACCCCTGTGCGCGTTTTACAATGGTGCGCGTTATATCCGCGAAAATACGGTATCAAGGTGTATATAACTTTTATTTTAGAACTCTTTTACAAAGTCACGGTAGCAATGCTGATACAGTAAATGCACCTAAGCCCATTCAATTTTTTTGTAATAAAATCATTTTATTTTTTATACTAAAACACTTATACACTTAAACCTCTTACATTTCTATATTACACTGTTGGAAGAATCTATCCAAAGTAGAATTCATGGTATGGTGGAATACTGTGGGCCCAGTTGTCTTAGGCCCCTCCTGTGGGTTGGATTGCTACTGGCTAAAGAAGGCACATGAGCATATCCAGGATTAGGGAGGAGGATACCAAAAGGTGGGAAACAGTTGGTAAGCAGGTAACATCTCTTGCCTCTGTTCTTGGGTGCCCTCTCCCAGGCAAGGCACTTAGGGAGGTCCTCTTTTATTCACTCACAATGATGATCCTGATTAAGAATAATATGGCCATTCTGAATCAAAAGAATGTCACCCATTGGGGTATGCTTAAAAGTATTTTTCTGAGATATAAAAGATTCCAGCAGAAAGAATTTTGAAGACTGTCAAGATTTTTTTACAATATTTCTAGCAAAGAAACACTGGGGAACTATTGTGTAAGAACTGCTATAAAATGTATTTATAGGAGCCTAGATGGCTGTGGTAATTCTGAAAGGAACTGCCCTGAGGAATTTTTCTCCATGAAGAAGAAGAGGAATGGAATCATCAAGACCTTCCCCTAGTAGCTAGCTGTTCTTTGGCCTCTAAGCAGCTTACCTTAGAGGCAGGCAGAGCATGGCCAAGGCAACAAAGTTTGCAGTTGCTTTAACCAAGTCCATAAGGAGTTTTGCAGACCACATTATAGGCAATCCCCGGGTTAAGAATGAGTTCCGTTTTAAAAAACGTTCTTTAAGTTGAATTTGTATGTAACTCAGATCATGTGAGAATCTGTGTGTATTTATGTTCTCCTGTACAGTCTATAAAAAGCATTAAACATTAAAGAAACAGTCTTCAGAATAAAGTACTTTCATTTAAATAGAAAGAAAAGATAGGATTACACTTACTTTTGTTCTTCATCCATCCCACTATTCCCTCTCCACTACCACATGCATCTGTACCTCACACGTCTCCCATCACTATGTCCAATATTTCTCTCTCCCTCCATATGCTCAACAATTATCCTCTTTCATTTCCCCATGTGCACCGTCTCTTTTTCCCTCTCATGCAGACACCCTGCCCAACAATTATCCCTTTCTATTCCTTCCTCTACCTCAAAATCTCTTTCCCTCACTCCCTCCATTCTTCCATCATATGTCCCAAGTTCATGCTCCCCTTCCTTCTGCCATCTCTTTCCCTCTCATTCAGACACCCTACCCAACAATTCTCCCTTTCTATTCCTTCCCCAACCCCAGCATCTCTTTCCCTCACTCCTTCCATTCTTCCATCCTTTGTCCGAAGTTTTCTCCCTCTCTTCCTTGTGTTCCAACATGACCCTCTTCCTCCCTTGCATGTCCCAATGCACCCCTCATCATCCTTCTCTCCCTATGTTCTGTGTCCCAAATTTGTGCCTCCCTCCTGGTGTGTACCTCCTCTGACTGGCTCCCTCCTCCCAGCTGTACGTCTCTTCACAAAACCACAGCCATGATTCCCAAATGCATCCAGCAGCTTACCTGGAAGCCTTCCCTCTGATGTCAGAGGGAAGGCTTCCAGACAGCTGCAAACAGTGTGCAAGAGCCATTGTTCATGGCTTTATGAAAAGAAGTGTAACTGGGAAGAGATAAACACCCCGCGGGAGAAGGGAGAAAGGCACAAATTTGGGACACATAACAGAGGGAGGAAAAAATTATGAGGAGCATGTAGGGACATGCAAGGAAGAAAGGTGGCTGTGTTGGAACAGGAAGGGAGAAGCAGTTCTCTGGTTTGTAAGTGTGAGTCCAGCGTAAGTGCGAGTCCAGACAAAGTCTCTTTAAGCCCCATAAGAATAGTTCCCCAGTGACCCGCAAGTACTGTTTGCATTGAAGGAGAGCAGAATAGTGCTGCAAGAATGGGGCAGATATCATGTTTATTGCTGGGAGGACATCTTCTGGCTGCTTCTTCTCCCAGTGCAGGCTGCCTCTGTTCCCTTAGTTGGAGCTTTTATCCCCTCTGGTGAATCCGCTAAGAGGTTTAGAAAATCTGCAAGCCAGAATGCTGGAATACAAAAGGCCTATCATTGTGACATTAGAGTCACTCAAGGAAGCTATTCAGGGTGTGAATCCATCTCTACATTATGTCACAGTGCAATACATGAATGATTTTAATGATTCAATAAGGTTCAGAAAGAGCAAGCCTACTCTTCGGAACTACATTTTTCCAATTTTGAAACCATTGACACAAAATTTTTATCTCTATAAGGTAATGCAGCTTTAATAAAAGAAAAAAAGATTATCCATTGAAAAATTGAATATCTGCAAAAACAATTAAGGAAGAATGATTTGAGACTTGAATTTTCCAAAATCTTCCTTAGTCTTAGCTATTGACATAGTTCATAAATATTTTCTTGAAATATTAAAGATACCTCCCCTTGTTAGAGCTTACTATGTATCTGGAAGAGACATAGCTACTATGGATCTCATTTAGAATATTGTGTACAATTCTAGAAGCCATACCTTCAAAAATATATAAAAATGATGGAGTCGGTCCAGTGAAAGGCTACTAAAATGGTGCATGGTCTTCGCCATAAGGCATATAGGGGACAGACTTAAAGATCTCAATCTGTATAATTTGGAGGAAAGGCAGGAGAGGGGGAGATATGATAGAGACGTTTAAATACCTATGTGATGTAAATGCACAAGTCAAGTCTCTTTCATTTGAAAGGAAGCTCTTGAATGAGAGGGCACAGGATGACATTAAGAGGTGATAGGCTCAGGAGTAATCTAAAGAAATATTTTTTTCAGAAAGGGTGGTAGATGTGTAGCACAGTCTCCCGGAAGAGGTGGTGGAGACAGAGACTGTTTCTGAATTAAAGAAAGCGTGGGATAGGCATGTGGGATCTCTTGGACAGAGGAAGAGATAATGGTTATTGCGGATGGGCAGGCTGGATGGGCCATTTGGCCTTTATCTGCCATCATGCTTCTATGTTTCTATCTCTGGAAGTATTAAGCAATGAACTAACTTGATAGTTACCTTTGTGTTGTAGCTGATTGGAACTGAATTTTACATATTTACTTCAGTTATCTGAACAAAACTTTTCACGGGTCTCATATTCATATTTTTCCTGACTTGTCATGGTCAGCACAGAAGAGACACCAGGAATTTTTGGCCCTTAAGTCAAGGAACTAGTTATTTGTTGAAATTTCCTTGTCTATGTTCTATAATTTTGGAGGATAAATCTTTTATGTTCTTTGACCCGAAACAGCCTCTAGAGTTCATACTTTCAAGAGAATGTGTGCCACCTAAAGTATTAGCGACTCAGATATAATTATCTGATAGGTTTGCTGTTCTGTAAACTCTGCTGCAGTTTATACTTAAAGATTGTTATTTAGGGGCCCTTTTACTAGGCTGCAGTAAGCACTAATGCATGAATACTGCAGATTAAAAACTACTACCTTAGGAAGTGCTCAGGCATCTCATCGTAGTTTTGGGATTGATGCACTATTCCCAAATATTAAGAAATAGATTTTATTTTTGGCACTGAAGGTATGTGGGATGAAAAGTAGATGTGTACTGAGCTAATTGATTTAGCGTACATGTGGTTAGTTCCTGAGCTTCTATGACCTAGAAAATAGGGCCCAGATTCTCAAAAATTTTACTTGGTCACTATACCGGTTTCCAACGGTTTAGCCTGCATGTATTTTAGCGTCAGACTATCAAAATGGATTATCTCAGTCTTTAGCCAGATTTCTAGCAGTCTCAGACACTGCCATGCAAATGAGCATTCCGGTGGATTCTTAAAAATCACTGAGTCATTCTCCAAGAGTGGCATTGGCTTTTGGCAACAAAAAACAATGACTGATCCAGAGGTGCTGGTACAGTGACAGCACTGTTAAAAGTGCATCTAGTGGCGTGTGTTTTGACTGTGCATTATAGCCCACTTTGGCAGTAGGAGAGATGCTGTCTCTCCCATCGCCAACTGATACAAACCACTGGCAGCGGGAGAGATGCTGTCTCTCCTGCTGCCAACTGACACCACGCCCAGCCAGCAGCGGAAAAGATTCACAGAGTCTGCTACCACCAACTGATACCCCCCACCCACCCCAGCAGCGGGAGAGATGCCCAATGTCTCCCACCCAACTGATACCTCTCCAACTCCCCTCAGCAGCAGAAGAGTTGCCCATGCTCTCCTGCCACCATGCAACTCCTTCCCCGTGCCTCTGATGACCCCTCTCTTACCTTATTTTCAGGTGGCTGGCTAGAGGGATGCCTACTCTCTCCAGCCAGCTGGCCCACCTCTTTAAAATGGCGGGCCTTCCCCTCCCTAGTGTATCCTGGGATGTTCCACAGGAAAAGCACAGTCCCCTCCATGATTATAAATTAATTATTTTATTATTTATTTCTTTAAAATTCTTCCAACAGCGGGTCCTTCTTATATTCTATATAAATCATTATCCACCCAGCAAAGAAGCAAAAATAACTTATCTTAAATAGATGCAAAATAATCCAAAGCCCGACGGAACCCATTTTGCCCTCTATATAGGGAAGATGGAAGTACACAGAGGACATGGACATATGGCTGAAGAGATGGCCATACACCAGGGACACAGACCAGAGGCTAGAGAGGCAAGAGAAGATAGAGAGGACAGCAATTGTCGTGGGGGACTCCATCATCAGACAAGTCAACAGCCACATAGCGGGAGGAGACAGGATCAGCTGGTGACCTACCTACCGGGAGTCAAGGAAGAAGATATAGTGAGACGCATCGACAGGATCATTGACAGCGTGGAAGAGGAAGATACGGCGGTGGTGATACACATGGGGACAAACAACATGAGCAACAGGAACTACAGCAGGAAAGGATTGAAGGACCAGTTCCGGATGCTAGGAGGGAAGCTGAAGACCAGAATGCTGAGGGTAGCGTCCTCGGAGATCCTGCTGGTACCCAGGGCCAACGAGAAGAGGCAGACAGAGCTGCAAGCAGTCAATGAGTGGATGAGGCGCAGATGTGAAGAAGAACAATTCCACTTTGTGCGCAACTGGACAACGTTCTGGAGGAAGAGCAAGCTATTCAGGAAGGATGGACTCCGCCTCAGCAGCGATGGAACGAGGCTGCTTGCAAGCAACATCAAGAGAGAAATTGAGATGTTTTTAAACTAGAAAGAAGGGGCAAGTCGACAGTCGACCGAGAGTCGATGGTTCGAGAACCAGTATACCCAGAGGATACCGTGCAGGAAGATAGTGGGGAAGACTCACTGGATCATAGGCAAGACAGAAATCTTGACAGATCGAAAAAAACACACAAGGGAAGGAAATGCAAGAAAGTAACAGGCCACAAACTCAAGTATATGTACATGAACGCAAGGAGTCTAAGGAGTAAGATGGGGGAATTGGAAGCTATGGCACAAAAAGATAACCTCGACATCATCGCCATCACGGAAACATGGTGTAATGAGGAAAACGTCTGGGACACCGTGCTACCGGGATACAAACTATACTGCAGAGACAGAGTGGGTCAAAAAGGTGGGGGTACTGCCTTATAAGTCAAAGAGGGAATTGAGTCTACTGGAGAGAACATGCTGGAAATGAAAAATAAGGTAGAGTCTCTTTGGATCAAATGATGATCAGCATCTACTACTGACCCCCAGGACAGTCTAAAGAAATTGATGGAGAAATGATGGACGAGATTAAACACAACTGCAAGGGAGGCAATACAGTTATCATGGGTGACTTCAATTATCCGGGGATAGACTGGAACCTAGGCACCTCCGGCTGTGATAGGGAGACCAAGTTCCTGGATGCTGTAGGCGATTGCTTCCTGGAACAACTTGTCAAGGAAAATACAAGAGGAAATGCAATTCTGGACTTAATTCTAAATGGACTACGAGGACCGATGCAAGGTGTAAAAGTAGAAGGGACGCTGGGAAGCAGTGATCACAATATGATCCACTTCAACTTGGACACAGCAGCAAAACATCAATCCAGAACAACGGCCATGGTGCTAAACTTCTGAAAGAGAAATTACGAAGGGATGAGACTCTTGGTGGGGAAGAAGATTAAAAAGAGGATAAGCACTGTAAAAATGCTAGAGCAAGCATGGTCCCTTTTTAAGGACACTGTCACCGAGGCGCAAAATCTATATATACCATGTATCAACAAGAGATCCAGGAGGAAAAAGAACAAGGTACCGGCATGGTTCACTGTAGCAGTGACAGAAGCAATCAGATACAAGAAGACTTTATTTAAGGAATGGAAAAGATAAAAAATGGACAAAAACTGGAAAAAGCACAAACAACATTAAAGCAGGTGCCATAAGGCGGTAAGAGGGGCCAAAAGAGACTATGAGGAAAAAATAGCCAAGGAGGCAAAAAACTTTAAGCCATTTTTTCGATACATGAAGGGGAAACAACCCACGAAGGAAGCGGTGGGACCGTTGGATGACCATGGAATAAAGGGAGTGCTAAAGGAAGACAAAGCCATCGCCGACAAACTAAACACATTTTTTGCATCTGTATTTACAGAAGAGGATTAACATAACATACCGGATGCTGACAAGCTATACGCGTGAAACGATGACAGGAAACTGACAAGGTTGACGGTCAGTCTAGGAAGAGGTATGCAGGTAGATTGAGAGGCTTAAAAACAATAAATCCCCGGGACTGGATGGCATCCATCCGAGGGTAATCAAGGAATTGAAAGGGGCTATAGCTGAACTGCTTCAACTAATAGCCAATCTGTCGATCAAAGGATTCCGGAAGACTGGAAAGTGACAAATGTTACACCGATCTTCAAGAAAGGTTCGAAGGGATATCCGGTAAACTACAAACCGGTGATTCTGACCTTGGTACCAGGAAAGATGGTAGAGGTGCTGATAAAGGACCACATCATTGATCACCTTGACGGACACGATCTGATGAGGACCAGCCAGCACGGCTTCAGCAAAGGAAGATCTTGCTTGACGAACTTGCTGCACTTCTTCGAGGGAGTGAAAAGGAAGATAGACAAGGGTGACCTGGTCAACATTGTAACATAGTAACATAGTTGATGACGGCAGATAAAGACCCGAATGGTCCATCCAGTCTGCCCAACCTGATTCAATTTAAATTTTTTAATTTTTTCTTCTTAGCTATTTCTGGGCAAGAATCCAAAGCTTTTACCCGGTACTTTGCTTGGGTTCCAACTGCCGAAATCTCTGTTAAGACTTACTCCAGCCCATCTATACCCTCCCAGCCATTGAAGCCCTCCACAGCCCATCCTCCACCAAACGGCCATATACAGACACAAACCGTTCAAGTCTGCCCAAGTACTGGCCTTAGTTCAATATTTAATCTTATTTTTTGATTCTAGACTCTTTGGGCCTGATTCTCTAAAAGTGCGTCTCGATTTTAGGCAGCTGTAGGCGTCCTACAGCTGTCCAATCAGCCAACCGGGATGCACGCCCCTCTAAAAAGGATTCTAGATCCTTTGTGTTCATCCCACGCTTCTTTGAACTCAGTCACAGTTTTACTCTCCACCACCTCTCTCGGGAGCGCATTCCAGGCATCCACCACCCTCTCCGTAAAGTAGAATTTCCTAACATTGCCTTTGAATCTACCACCCCTCAACCTCAAATTATGTCCTCTGGTTTTACCATTTTCCTTTCTCTGAAAAAGATTTTGTTCTACGTTAATACCCTTCAGGTATTTGAACGTCTGAATCATATCTCCCCTGTCTCTCCTTTCCTCTAGGGTATACATATTCAGGGCTTCCAGTCTCTCCTCATACGTCTTCTGGCGCAAGCCTCCTATCATTTTCGTCGCCCTCATCTGGACCGCCTCAAGTCTTCTTACGTCCTTCGCCAGATACGGTCTCCAAAATTGAACACAATATTCCAAGTGGGGCCTTACCAATGACCTGTACAGGGGCATCAACACCTTCTTCCTTCTACTGACTACGCCTCCCTTTATACAGCCCAGCATCCTTCTGGCAGCAGCCACTGCCTTGTCACACTGTTTTTTCACCTTTAGATCTTCAGACACTATCACCCCAAGGTCCCTCTCCCCGTCCATGCATATCAGCTTCTCTCCTCCCAGCATATACGGTTCCTTCCTATTATTAATCCCCAAATGCATTGTATATCTGGATTTTCAGAAGGCATTTGACAAGGTTCTGCATGATCGACTACTTCGAAAAATTGAGAGCCACGGAATTGAGGGTGAAATACTCACGTGGATTAAAAACTGGCTGGCGGATAGGGGGCGTAAATGGACAACACTCAGACTAGAAAAGCATCACGAGTGGAGTGCCACAGGGTTCAGTGCTTGGACCCATACTCTTAAACATATTTATAAATGACCTGGAAATTGGTACGACGAGTGAAGTGATTAAATTTGCAGATGATACGAAATTATTCAGAGTAGTGAAGACGCAGGAGGATTGCGAAGACCTGCAACATGAAATAAACATGCTTGAGAAATGGGCCGCGACATGGCAAATGACGTTTAATGTGGATAAGTGTAAGGTGATGCATGTTGGTAACAAAAATCTTATACACGAATGCAGGATGTCCGGTGCAGTACTTGGAGAGACCCCCCCAGGAAAGATTTAGGAGTACTGGTTGACAAGTAAATGAAGCCGTCTGCGCAATGTGCGGTGGCAGCGAAAAGGGAGAACAGAATGCTGGGAATGATTAAGAAGGGGATCACGAATAGTTCGGAGAAGGTTATCATGCCCCTGTACCGGGCCATGGTACGCCCTCACCTGGAATACTGTATCCAGCATTGGTCACCCTATATGAAGGACACAGTACTACTTGAAAAGATCCAGAGAAGAGCGACTAAAATGGTTAAGGGGCTGGAGGAGTTGCCGTACAGTGATAGATTAGATAAACTGGGCTTCTTCTCCCTTGAAAAGAGGAGACTGAGAGGGGACATGATCGAAACATTCAAGATAATGAAAGGAATAGACTTAATAGATAGAGTCAGGATGTTTACCCTCTCCAAGGTGGAGAGAACGAGAGGGCACTCTCTAAAGTTAAAAAGGGATAGATTCCATACAAACATAAGGAAGTTCTTCTTCATCCAGAGAGTGGTAAAAAACTGGAACGCTCTTCCGAAGGCTGTTATAGGGGAAAACACCCTCCAGGGATTCAAGATAAAGTTAGACAAGTTCCTGCTGAACCAGAACGTATGCAGATAAGGCTAGTCTCAATTAGGGCACTGGTCTTTGACTTAAGGGCCACCGTGTGAGCGGACTGCTGGGCACGATGGACCACTGGTCTGAATGAGCAATGGCAATTCTTATGTTCTTATGTTCTCATGGGTTCAATAAATGACGCTGCATCTATTTTTTAGCTGCATCTTTCTCAATAAAGGCTGGGTGCTCAATGGCTACCCTCTCCCTGTGCCTCTGATGACCCCCTCTTACCTTATTTTTAGATGGCTGGCTGGAGGGATGCCTACTGCTTCCAGCCAGCTGGCCTGCCTTTTCAAAATGACAGGCCTTCCCCTCCCTAGTGCATCCTGGGATGTACCAGGGAGGGGCCTAAGGCTCTTATTGTCCCAGGTTGTTTAAGGCCCCTTCTATGGGTGGGGCCTTATGTATCTGGGCTAATCAGAATCTTAGGCCCCTCTATGGATGCTGGGTTTAGAGCTGGCTACTTTTTAGCACAGCTTATTATGTAAAAGAGTTCCTTAGTTTTTCCTATTTTCTATTTGAAGGCTCCTCTCAAATATTGTGGAATAATCCCCCTCCCCTTTTACGAAGCCACATTAGGCTTTCTTATCTCTGGCTGTGGCAGTATTAGCTCCAACACTCATAAGTGTTTCAATGAGTATTTTTTGTTTATTATTTCCTTGAAAAATTTTATGCTTATTTCCTCCCAGGAAAGAGACTTGGGAGTTCTGATCGACAAGTCAATGAAGCCATCCGCGCAATGCTCGGCATCGGCGAAAAGGGCAAACAGAATGCTAGGAATGATAAAGAAGGGGATCACGAACATATCGGAGAAGGTTATCATGCCGCTGTACCGGACCATGGTGCACCCTCACCTGGAGCAGTGGCGTACCAAGGGGGGGACGGTCCGCCCCAGATGCAGCCTTGGGGGGGGGGGTGCACAGCCAGCCCAGTCCCTATCGTGCTCCCACCCTCCCAGCAAAAGCAGCAAACCTCCCTACAGTAGCTTCGGCTGCTTCGTGGCTTTCTCCTCCCTCTGCCGCGTCACTGATGATTTCATCAGCGACGCTGCACCGGCAGGAGAAAGCCGCGAAGTAGCCGATGCTACTGTAGAGAGGTTTGCTGCTCTCACTGGTAGGGTGGGAAAGGTTCACTTGGAGGGGGGGAGGAGAGATAGGAGGGTCAGCGGGGGTTCGGCTGGGAGGGGAGAGAAGCGGGCTGCCTCAGGTGCTCCAAGGCCTGGTGCCATTATCTTCTTCGGGCAGCAGCAGCGTTAACAATTCGCTGCTGTTGCTGGCTTCAGGCCTTCCTCTCTGCCGGGTCCTGCTTACTTCCTGTTTTCATGAAGACAGGACCCGACAGAGAGGAAGGCCTGAAGCCGGCAACAGCAGTGAATTGTGAATTCTGCTGCTGCCCGAAGAAGTTCAGGACACCAGGCCTTGGGTAACAGAAGGAGGAAAGGGAGCAGAGGGGGAGAGTGTTGCTCTACCCAACTGGAGGGAATGAAAGGAGATGCCAGGGCTTGGAGGGAAGAAGAGACGCCAGGGCATGGAGGGAAGGAGGAAGATATGCCAGATCAAGGGAAAAAGAAGGGGGAAAGGAAGGAGGAGATGTCAGAGCATGGAGGGGGAGGGAGAGATGGAAGAAAAGGAAAGGAGAGAGATGCCGGGAATCAGGGAAGGGATGATGCCAGACCGTGAGGTGGGAAGGAAAGAAAGGAGAAGAGAGAGAGCCAGAGCATAGGGGAGGGGGTGGTGACAGAGAGAGAAAAACGGAGAGGTGACAGAATTGAAATCAATCATGTACAAAGGAGAGAAGGGGCATGGGATAGATAGTTTATGGAAGGAGCATAGAAAGAGGGAAGATGCCATATGGAAGAGAGAGAGAGTGTGAACACTGGATAGAAAGAGCACAGAGGGCAGTGAATGGAAGGGGCAAGATAGAGGGTGAACAGTAGATGGAAGGGGTAGAGAGAGGGAAACAGACACTGAATGGAAGTGTGGGGGAGAGGAAGGACAGCTGCTGAATGGAAGTGTGAGGGAAAGGGGGAGCAGATGCTGGAAGGAAGTGAGGAGGAGAAAGAAAAAAAGGGCACATGCAGGATTGAGGGAAGAGGATAGAGTTAGTTACTGGAAGGGGTGAGGGAAAGAAGTGGCAAGCTATAGGTAGACACAGTGAAAGAGGGAAATTGAGGACTGAATAGTAAAAAATAATTTAGACAAAGGCAGAAAATAAATTGAGAAGGAGGACCAGGGAAGAACAGGAGGAAGGGAGCGGAGAGAGAGATGCCAGAGCAGGGGGAAAGGAGAAGAGACAGATACCAGACCAATGGGGGTGAAAGGAGAGATGGAAGGGGGAGGCATACAGTTTCTGGAAGGGGCATAGAAGGAAAGAAGATGCCATATAGGGGCAGAGAGATGGCAAACAGTGGATGGAAGGAAGAGAGTAACAAGAAGATGAGGAAAGCAGAAACCAGAGAAGACAAAGGTAGAACAAAAATTTTCTATTTATTTATTGCTTTAGGAGACATGTTAAAATACAAAATATAGACTTGTGAGATATAAGACAATAATCTTAACGGTACTCTCAGACACCTGAATGGCAAATCACTGAAGATTTCAAATGCCAATGTTACAGGTGAAGGTATCAATCATCGAGTACCAGTTTTTTAAATATATGAAAGTGCTCAAAAAAGTGATCAAAACCCTACGGGGACCCGTTTCACCGTTAGGCTTCTTCAGGGGTCAGAGTTCTAAAATACATAAATGAATATTAGTGACTAAAATTGTCTTATATAGTTTTAAATAAATAAATAAATAGAAGGACTTAACCCTGTGTATAAAATCTAAACAAACAACCTTGTGCTGAATTTAACTAAATTCTAACAAGTTTTAACAAATTTTAAAAGTTTTAAATAAGATCCTGACAGAGTACTTACTGAGATGTATGCTCGGGTTAACGAGACAAAAAATGGCGATAGCGCCCGAAAGACGCCAGCGCATGCGCTTTTAAAGGGACTAATTCCCACGCTTAAACGCGCATGTGTAGAAATTTAAATACCAAAGTTGTTACTTTTTAAAAAAGTATGACTATATCAAATAAACACCGTCCAATCCACCATGTTGTTTAAACCATTAGGTATCAAAGATTGAAGTCGATAAATCCAGCGGATTTCTTTCCTAAGTAAACGTTTCTTTCTATCTCCCCCTCTGAAGTGGCGTTCTTCTTTATCAATGCAAAAACATTTCAATTCTTCAAATTTATGGTTGAAATTGACACAATGTTCTACAATCGGAGCTGTCATTTTCTTGTGTTTCAAATTAGATTTATGTTCTGTGATTCTAATTTTGAATTGTCTGGTTGTCATGCCTACATACATTTTCCTACACGGACAAGAAATAACATAGATCACATGATCTGAATTACAGGTCAGAAAATTATTGATATAATATCTTCTTCCATCTTGAGGATTTAAAAAATCACTTTGTGAAATTGTAATGGCACAAACACTGCAATTTCCACACCTATGGAACCCTTTAGGTAATAATCCTATGTTCAACTCAATATTTTTATTGTTATGAGATAAAAGTTCTTTTAGATTACGATCTCTTGAGAAGGCTACTCTTAAATCCATGTTGGCAAAAATTCTGTTAGTTTGAATAATCTTCCAATTGTCTTTGAAAATGTTAGCGATCTCATTGCCGTCACAGAAATATTTTAAGACACAAGTCATAGTGTCATTGTTTTGATTCAAACAGTTTGATGTTTCTTTATTATCCATAAGCCAATCTCTGTGGATATGCTTCACTCTCTTTTGTGATTGTTTTAAAATCTTTTTAGGATAACCTCTTGCTTCCAGCTTGTGTAAAAAAGATTTAGAGTGTTTTTTGTAGTCTTCTTCATGTGTGCAATTTCTCTTAAATCGTAAAAGTTGAGAGAACGGTAGATTTTTCTTCAAATTCAAAGGGTGACAACTTTTAAAGTTAAGAAATATATTCCTATCAGTAGGTTTCAAAAAGGTATTAAACTCGAAACTGTGTGTAGTCTGAACTATAGTCAGATCTAAAAATTCAATACATTGTAAAGAGTACTTTATAGTGAATTTAATGTTGTCATCACAGCTGTTTAGCCAATGGAAAAAAGTCTTTAAACTTTTTTCTGATCCCTTCCACAACATCAGAACATCGTCTATGTATCTAAACCACTTAAAGATATTTTCTTCAAAAGGAGAATCTTTTATCCAGATGTTTTCAAAATTGGACATATATAAATTGGCAACGGAAGGTGCAAAAACTGCTCCCATTGCCACACCTGTTTTTTGTTTGTAAAACTTTTTGTTATATATGAAGAAATTCTCCTTCATGGCTATTCGCGCCAAATTCAAAATAAAATCAGTGGGAATATATTGCGGACTGTCTCTATTTTCTAAGATGTTGCGAATAATAATGAGTGCCTCACTTTGAGGAATAGAAGTATACAGAGACACGACATCCAATGATACTAGTAAAAATGGAAAATCATCCCTCCCAACTTTTTCTAAATTGAACATTAGATCTTTAGTATCCTTAATGTAAGAAGGTGCTTTAGGTACTTCATATTTGAGGAATTCATCAACGAAACTTGAAAGTGGCTCTAATAACGAAACCTTTGAAGACATGATTGGCCGCCCAGGGGGGTCAGAAAGACTCTTATGTATTTTAGGTAAAGTGTAAAATATTGGAACTATAGGGTTTAATGGATTCAAATATCTATAATCTTTTTGTGTGAGGAATCCTTGTAGAAGGCCAAAATTAGTTAAAAATTGAATCTCTCTTTTCAATTTGTTTGTAGGATTAAGCGATGAACAGTCATAGACATTAGGATCTTCAAGTTGTCTTAAAATTTCTTCGTGGTATTTCTTTGAATCTTGAATCACCACTGCTCCACCCTTGTCAGCCTTAGTGATGGTAATAGATGAATCTCTCACAAGTGATTGCAAAGTGCGTCTTTCTTCATAATTCAAATTATTGTGTCTAAAGATGTGTTGTTGATTGTTTTTCCATGTTTCAACATCTTTTAAAACACATTGTTTGAAAGAAGACACAATGGGATCCAAAGGTATAGGAGGATACCAAACGCTTTTAGGTGAAATAATAGTGCGATCATAAGAAGAGGGAACATCATTGAAAAAAATTTTTAACTGCAACTTTCTAATGAGTTTCTCTAAGTCTATATGAAACTGTACATCATTGAAAGAAGTTGAAGGTACAAAAGATAGACCCAAAGACAAAACTTTTACCTCAATGGGAGAAAGTGTTTTAGTGGAGATGTTGACTACCACTGATTTCTCTTTGCTTGAGACCTCGTGTTGGGTCTTTGATGTAAAACGCTTCTTCCTCTCATTCTTCCTCTTTTTGTCCCTTGACCTCTGTATAAAAAACGGGAACCCATGTTATCATTGGTTGATGAGGAGGAGGATGAAGAAAAAGAGGAGATATTAGAGCTATCTCCTTGTTGTTTAGCTTCAGTGGTATCTGTATTGTTCATCCAGGGGTATACTCTCTGGTTTAAATAATCATTTTCATCTCTCTTAAATTTACGTAGTTTTCCTTTCTTGAGATTCTCACGAAAAGTGTCCATTTCCTCATTGAGTTTCTTAAAACTGACTGAAAAGTCAAGATCAGTGTTTGTGGTCTTTAAAAGCACTTTCATATATTTAAAAAACTGGTACTCGATGATTGATACCTTCACCTGTAACATTGGCATTTGAAATCTTCAGTGATTTGCCATTCAGGTGTCTGAGAGTACCGTTAAGATTATTGTCTTATATCTCACAAGTCTATATTTTGTATTTGATCGTTTTGATATTTTAGACTTGTTTTCATTGTCTTTTGGCTTGAATATTTTTAGGAGACATGTGTCACTGTTTCTGTGGTATTGCATTGTATGCAGAGTCCAGCTTCTTGCTGGTTCAATTTAACCTTTGTCTATGTATTTCTATTTTATTCCCCCTTTTACAAAACTGTGGAGCGTTTTTTTAGCGCCAGCCGTGGTGGTAGCAGCTCTGATGCTCAGAATTCTAAGAGCGTCAGAGCTGTTACCACCGTGGCTAAAATCCACACTACAGTTTTGTAAAAGGGGGAGGGGTAAGTTTGTGATGACATTCCATACTAGGCGAAGTTTTCTGTGTTCTGTGTGTTCGAAAGACATGGTTTTTTGTTAGGATTGACTGCAGGATTGATCTGTATTAGTCTGGCTTGTTTAGTTTTACAATGGGTGTATTGCTGTTGTACTTCTCACTGCAGTATGTAATATGCTGCCTTTTCCTAAGTACTCATGTGTGATGTGTGGCTTGTTCTAAAAATCATGTTTTTCGTACAGATGGGGTGGTGTCAAAAAATGATGTGCCCCGGGTGTCACACATGCTAGGTACGCCACTGACCTGGAGTACTGCGTCCAGCACTGGTTGCCGTACATGAAGAAGGTACTACTTGAAAGGTACTACTTGAAAGGGGCCAGAGAAGAGCGACTAAAATGGTTAAGGGTCTGGAGGAGTTGCCGTACAGTGAAAGATTAGAGAAACTGGGCCTTTTTTCCCTCAAACAGAGGAGATTGAGAGGGGACATGATTGAAACATTCAAGGTACTGAAAGGAATAGACTTAGTAGATAAGGACAGGTTGTTCACCCTCTCCAAGGTAGAGAGAACGAGAGGGCACTCTCTAAAAATGAAAGGGGATAGATTCCGTACGAACGTAAGGAAGTTCTTCTTCACCTAGAGAGTGGTAGAAAACTGGAACACTCTTCCGGAGTCTGTCATAGTGGAAAACACCCTCCAGGGACTCAAGACAAAGTTAGACAAGTTCCTGCTGAACCGAAACGTACACAGGTAGGGCTAGTCTCAGTTAGGGCGCTGGCTTTGACCAGAAGGCCGCTGCATGAGCAGACTGCTGGGCACGATAGACCACTGGTCTGACCCAGCAGTGGCAATTCGTATGTTCTTATGTTCCTCATTTATGTATATAATCTTTTGAGTGAATTAATCTTTAAATTATAAATAAAACACTTTAAAAAAATTTTATTTACTGATAGTCTGAAAATAACTGAAATTTAAAAGACATCTTTTGCACAGATTTCAAGGCTGCTTGAATGTTCACTTTTATTTTAGAACTTGTACTAAAACTTTCTTTTTAAACTTTTGGGGACCCTTTTACTAAACTGCTTACCGCTGTCTAAAATTGGTGCTAGTGAGCCACACTGAGGATATACTTATTAATTGTAGACTCAGTGCGTGCTGCCCATCTGAAAAAAATACATTTTATTTTCTAGCACAGGGGCATGTTTATTTCTGGAGTGTAGGTGTGCCCTGCACTAAACGATTATTTTTTTTAAAAACCCTTTATTTTGCAAGAAGGTTCATATGTTTATGCAACTTATGTTGATATGTTCAGAGGTGGATTTCTGGTGGATTATGGGTATTCAAGATGTTTATATAAGGCCTGATTCTCAAAACACATATCCTGATTACAAGTGGGGATAGGCATCCTACTGCCATCTGGCAGCCAATTGGGATGCAAATTTTAAAAATATAAGTGTTCGAGGCAGGACACCTACATTGTAGGCCTCTGTAGCACATCTACATAAACACATACCCACGCCTAAGTATGCCAAAGGTGGAGTATGGATGTGGTTTTGTCTGGAAATTACCTTGGGTGGGCTTAAGTTTCGATACGCGTCTTCGTAGACATGAGACATATGTCTTATATGTAGGCCTGCAAAATGTTGGACGCTGTTTATAGAAAAATCATGCCTAGAAGTGCCTAACTTGTCTTAGGTGCCTATAGATGTTCAATCTAACATTTAGGCCAGGATTTTCTTGGCCTAAATGAGTGTGCCTAAGTTAGGAATCTACCGGTACCTAAGTAAAACCACACTTAAAATCCACCCTGAACCCGCCCCTAACAACGTCTTCTTGCTGGTAGCCACCTCAGTATAGACCTTGAAGTGGTAGGTGTCTACTGAGTTAGGCTCCTATCAGCTAATTAATTTTTTAATGAATTTGTAATTGTTTTTTTTTAATGGCACTTTAAATTATCAGTGCCAATTAAGCCAATTAGGAAAATTAACGCTGGGTTTTACTATATGGCAATAGAGGTTTTTACCATGAGCTGACGAGTTAAATGCTCCGATGCTCATAGAATTCCTATGAGCGTCGGAGCATTTACCTCGCCGGCCCACAATAGAAACCTCTGTTGCTATTTAGTAAAATGAGCCCTAAGTTAAGTGCCTAGATTGGCTAGGCACACCAATCTAGGTGACTAACTTTAGGCATTATTTATAGAATCTGGGCCTTAATGTGTGAATTACTGTATGTTAATTGTTACTGCTCATGTGTGGCAACTGTTACTGCATTGGTTTAGCAGTTAGTATACGCAAATTCATATTAACAGAATTTGTGCTTGGGATGGTAACTAGGTGGAACAAGAACATGAAGAACAAACTGCAAGTAGTGCCAACGTATACCCTCCAAAAACCAACACTTGCGCAATTAGAACGGGTGCATTTAGCACAGATCCCAGACCAGCACCCACAATAATTAGTTGGGTTCCAATGAATTAGAGCTAACAAGCATTTAGTTGGATTCTGATGACCCCTGATTCAGGCAGTTGTCAAAACATGGCCAAGTTGGATCCTTTGATAAACGTGAAGAAGCATAATAAAAAAAAAAGACTAAGTCCACTTTTGGTCTAAGGCCCTAGGCGCCCAAAGTAGGCAGCAAGGAAATGCCCATTTTCAAACAAAATGTCCAAAATGTGGGGTTTTTTCGGGAATGACCTACCTGTACATTCAGGAGTTTAATCGCCCAGACCGCCACTACCACTACCTTTAGGCCCTATTCTCAAAAAAAAAAATCAACAAGTCCCAAACCCCAAAACAAGACCTTTTAGGCAGGGGAGGGGCCACTCCTTCACCTAAAACCACGATTCTCTAACTGGCATCTGACATAAGTGTCAGTTAGAGAATTGTGGAACCGTCCCCCCCACATACACACACACAGCAACGATCACGGCAGGAGGGATGCCATCCTACCTGGCACTTGCCATGATCCCCCATAATCTTCGCTGGCAGGAGAGATGTCTAATCTCTCCTACCGGCACTCCTGAACACCTCCCTGCCCCCCCCACCCGCCCGCAATCTTCGCCGGCAAAAGAGATGGCCAATCTCTCCTACCGGTACCCATGAACCCCCCATAACAATCCCCCCCATATTGATCACGGAAGGAGGGATGCCCAGTCTCTCCTGCCTGAACCCGCAACCCCCCCCATAAGCTTTGCTGGCAGGAGAGATGCCCAATCTCTCCTACTGGCACCCACAATGCCTCCAAATGATCATGGCAGGAGGGATGCCGAGTCCCTCCTGCTGACACCCCCACCCCTTAAAAGTTCAGGATGCACTGGGGAAGGGCCTAAGGTTCTGATTGGCCCAGGCACTTAAGGCCCCTCCTGTAGGAGGTGCCTTAGGCACTTGGGCCAAGTGGAATCCTAGGACCATCTCCTAGTATATTCTGGGATGCACTGAGTGTGTCCTAAGATTCGGATTTGACAAATCCCCTAGGTCCCTTCTATGGGGGCTAGCCTAAGGGATTTGGCCAATCGGAATCTTAGGCCATGCCCAGTGCATCCGAGAATGCACGGGAGATGGGTCTAGGATTCTGGTTGGCTCAGGTGCATCTCTCCTGCCGGCAAAGATTGCAGTGGGCTTTGCGAGTGCCGGCAGGAGAGATTGGGCATCTCTCCTGCCGGCAAAGATTGTGGTGGGGTTCGTGGGTTCGGGCAGGAGGGTCTGGGCATCTCTTCTGCCACAATCGTTATGGGGGTGGGGGTACGGGTTGCCTGGGATCAGCGATCAGCTCAGCGGCCCGATCCGTCCAGGCAACTTGTCAAATTTTTGATTATAGCTGCTGGATTACTAAATGTAGGTCAGCTTACATCCCACCCATCTCCTGCCCTACCCACTCAAGGTTTCAATTAATAGATGTCCCCTTTTGATGAAAAAAATAAATGGTCACGTTACCTCTGACTTACTTTCTCTGCAGCAGAGTCGGCAGCCGCGCTGAGGTGCAGGAACGTCCCACAATGACTCGTCTGCCGGCTCTGCTCCGGAAGAAGTACGTTACATTGGAGGGGATGGACCCGGCAGACGCAGTCATTGCGGGACTTTGCCACAACTCCCTGCATCTGCTGGGTCCACCCCCTCCGACATAACTTACTTCTTCCGGAGCAGAGCCAGCAGACGAGTCATCACGGGACCTTTCAGCATGCGGCTGCTGAGTCCGCTCCAGAGCAAGGACGTAGTGGTGGGGTGGACTGGCAGCCGGCAGCCACTGTCATCATGGGACCTTGCTGCATGAAGGGAGAGAAAGGAGCAGGATTGCTGGAATGGAAGAGTGGTGGAGGGAAAGAAAGGGGGCAGGGTGGTATGGAAGGATGGTGCTGATGGAATTAATGTACAGAGAAAGGGGAGAGACATAAGGGGGAAAGATATTGGAGGGAAAGAAAGGGGACAGATGCTGATTGAAGAGGGGTGGATGGCAAGAGAAAGGGCAGACATTGAATGGTTTTGGGGAGCCTATGCTGGATGGAAGTGCAGATGGGAGAGATAAGGGACCAACTGCAGGAAGGAAATGGGAGGAGAGAAAGACGGGAGAAGATGCTGGATGGATGTGGACAGAGAGAGAAGGTACTAGATGGAAGGGTTGGAGAAAGAGGGTACATGATGGAAGGAGGGGATAAATAAAAGGAGGTCAGATGATGGGGAGAAAAGGATTGAGTTAGGGAAACACTGGAGGGGTGAGGGAAAGAGGTGGCAAGCTTTAGGTAGACAGTAAAAAAGGACATTGATGAGAGGGTAGTAAAAACGTAATCTAGACAGATGCAGAAATAAATTGAAAAGGAAAATGAGGGAAAAAAGGGAAAGGGATTGCAGAGGAGAGGTGTGGGAGAGGGAAGGAAAGGAGAGCAATGCCAGACCAATGGGGGTTAAAGGAGAGATGGAAGGGGGAGGCATACAGTTTCTGGAAGGGGCATAGAAGGAGAGAAAATGCCATATAGTGGATGGAAGGAAGAGAGTTACAAGAAGATGAGGAAAGCAGAAACCACAGAAGACAAAGGTAGAAAAAAAATTTCTATTTATTTATTGCTTTAGGAAACGTGTCAATGCTTCTGTGGTGTACTGTATGCAGAGTCCAGCTTCTTACTGGTTCAATTTAACCTTTGTCTATGTATTTCTATTTTATCCCCCCCTTTTACAAAACTGTGGAGCATTTTTCAGCGCCAGCCATGGTGGTAGCAGCTCTGATGCTCAGAATTCTATGAGTATCAGAGCTGTTACCACCATGGCTAAAATCCACACTACAGTTTTGTAAAAGAGGAAGGGGTTAGTTTGTGATTACATATTCCATACTAGGTGTTTTCTGTGTTCTGTGTGTTCAAAAGACATGGTTTTTTGTTAGGACTGACTGCAGGATTGATCTGTACTAGTCTGGCTTGTTTAATTTTACAATGGGTGTATTGATGTACTGCTCACTGCAGTATGTAAGATGCTGCCTTTTCCTAGGTACTCATGTGTGACATGTGGCTTGTTACTAAAAAAAATCATGTTTTTCGTACAGATGGGGGGGGTGTCAAAAAAATGATGGGCCCCGGGTGTTACATATGCTAGGTACGCCACTGTTCAAGTATCAGTACT
This sequence comes from Geotrypetes seraphini, assembly GCF_902459505.1. NCBI lineage: Eukaryota > Metazoa > Chordata > Amphibia > Gymnophiona > Dermophiidae > Geotrypetes > Geotrypetes seraphini. Next base: position 53,202,592 of record NC_047092.1, read on the forward strand.
TGGGCGACCTGTCTTTTTGATCGTTCAAGTGCCAATTTAGGCAGGATTTTAGACTTTAAAAAAATTATTATTATGTACCTCTTAATGTATACCATCTGTTGTGCCTTCCTCCTTGGATCACCTTTGCTCCTGTTGGCTTACTTGGTGTTGCAGAGATTTTACTACCAAAATCTCAATGCCATTTATAGAATTTGAGGTTACATTCCTAATTACAAATCCTATTCCATCATGACTCTTAGGAATAGAATTTAACAACTCTTATAAACTACCCATCCTACATGAAGGTAAAATTATGAGTACAGACTCTATGAACATAGAGACTGTACTCATCATTTTACCCTCATGAAGGATGGGTAATTTATAAGAGTTGTTAATCGTGGCCACTGAGGAGTACCCCACTTGAAACCTAGCTTTAACAAAATATAAGAGGAAGAAAAAAGCCTCAAATTAATGTAGCAGCTCGTACTATCAAAGGCACATTCAAAGCTTTCAATACTATCGCAGGCAGAAAAAAACTCCCTCAAAACAAAACTTAGGTTTAGAACTGAGAACTGCCGCTCAGGTGCATGGTGAAGGACATATCTGAACAGGGACTCCACCAGCTCCAACACTGCAGCGTTTCTTCAGACCTCCCTACAAGCGACCTTGTTTTGCCAACCTCTTGGCTCTTCAGGGGAAACTTGAAGGATTCTTGGTGCACCACACAACTTCAGCTGACTTTGAGGGAGTTTTTTTTCTGCCTGTGGTAGTATTGAAAGCAGTTGAAATGTGTCTTTGATACTATGAGCTGCTACATCAATTTGAGACTTTTTTTCTTCTTCTTATATTTTGTTAAAGCTAGGTTTCAAGTGGGGTACTCCTCAGTGGCCACAATTTAACAACATTTATAGTGAGTGTTTGTAGTTTATACTTGGTTGTTTTCCTCGGTGGGATGTGTGTGTGATATAAAAATAGTTTTATAAGAGCCCATTTCTAAGGTAAAGCACTTCTTTATCCAGGGAAATATCTTTGACATATACCCTCTCGTGGGACTAGGAACTTTTTTTATTATTATAAACCACTTGGACCTGTTGTATGATCAATATGGTATACCAAGTTTTAATAAACTAAACTAAACTTTAGAAAACTTCTGTATCTTAAGATTTTTTTTTCTGCACAATTCTCACTAGGATTATACTGATATAAGCAAAATTTACCAGGCAAAGAGGCACTTGTATTAGAAAATTTGGGTATTTTTGTAAATAAATTAATTCAAATGTGTTTTCAGGATCTCTCACTCACTTTGGTTTTTTAAATGTATTAGTGTGAGTTTAGTTTATTTTCTATAATTGCCATTCATCCATAATGTAAAACACTAGGTTTTTTTTGAAGGGAGGGGTTGCCTGAACCAATATAAATTATGTCACATATTTCACAACACAGAAAGATCCAAATTGTAAATAAGGTTGAAGGGAGGTAAGAGAATTTTACAAAACCTGATTAAGCTTGATCATCATTAACTAGGCTACTGCCTGGTGCAACACCTTTGAATTCTAAAACCTAACTAAAATCAGTTAATTTGTATACCATAAAAAGATGTGTTTTCATCCTGTCCTAAATGTATGTGTCCTTTGTGCTTCTGACATATTGGACTCCAGATTAAGAGAAAAACCAAAAACAATTTCTTGCATATGCCAGCAGAGGGTGCTTCCTTTTTAATGTTGGATGAAAAAGTAAGCACAGAACTGCAGACATTGGCAAAAGCATATATTTTTTTTTTTTCCAGGAGTGTAGAAATGTGCTCCTCTGCCATGTGTATAACACATGGATGCTTACAAAGTTGTATGCATTACATAGTATTAAATTGATATACAAGTATTTAAATATGATAATATAACAGCAGTAATTTGTGTGATGCCAGTATGTTGTCATAGTAGACAATTTTCCTTTATTTAAGATACAGGTTTCTTTGTTTTTAAATATAATAATCTATCCACCATCGAGGTTTAACCTAGGAGTTTAAAGTAAAAGCAGCATCTTTTCAATTGATCTTTGCTAAAGGACATCATTCTTAAGTCATCTCCATATAAAATGTAATATTGTGTTAACATTTGCATCCTAATTCTCACTGTATGCTATAGGGTGTCAGGTCAAAAGCGCGCCAGGACAAAGGCATGCGCAGACAATTGAGTGCAGTGCAGAGGCGCGCGCCGCAGAAAATTACTGTTTTTAGGGCTCCGACGGGGAGACCGTGGGGGGGAACCCCCCCACTTTACTTAATAGAGATCGCGCTGTGTTGTGGGGGCGTTGTGGGGGGTTCATTTTACTGAAAACTTTACTTTTTCCCTGTTTTTAGGGAAAAAGTTAAGTTTACAATAAAATGTGGAGGGTTACAACCCCCCAAACTCCCCACAACGCCGGCGCGATCTCTATTATGTAAACTGGGGGGGCTCCCCAACAAAAAACCCCGTCGGAGCCCCTAAAAACTGTAATTTTCTTTGGCGCGCGCCTCCGTCTTGCGCTCAGTTGTCGGCGCGTGCCTTTGTCTTTCGCGGGGTTGTCTATGAACCATGCTATAGTATGGTTAATCATATAAATGTATAGAACAGTCATTATTTCTCTGCCATACTGAAAGCCAAGAAGGGAAGGTGAAGAAATTTTGGATTTAATTTAACTTGGTTTGGACATGTGTAGTTCAAGGCAGACTAGCAAAATTTAAAACAATAATATATAACAGCAGCACTCATATCAAGCCATGCTTCAGACCTCTCACCATCACAATAAATTGATAGACACATGAGTGGCTACTAATAGGGCCTCAAATTTAATCAAATTCCAGACAATGGGCCAGATTCGCACTAAGTGGCTCCTAACTTAAGAACGTAAGAATAGCTTTTCTGGGTCAGACCAATGGTCCATCTAGTCCATTAGCCTGTCCTCACGGTGGCCAATCCAGATCACTAGTACCTAGCCAAACCCAAAAAGTAGCAACATTCCATGCTACTGATCCAGGGCAAGCAGTGACTTCCCCCATGTCTGTCTCAATATTAGACTATGGACTTTTCCTCTAGGAAATTGTCCAAGCCTTTCTTAAAACCAACTACTCTATCTGCTCTTACCGCAACCTCTGGCAATGCATTCCAGAGCTTAACTATTCTCTGAGTGAAAAAATATTTCTTCCTATTGGTTTTATAAGTATTTCCCTGTAACTTCATGGATTGTCCCCTAGTGTTTGTAATTTTTGACAGAGTGAAAAATTGATCCACTTGTACCCGTTCTACTCTACTCAGGATTTTGTAGACTTCAATCATATCTCCCCTCAGACGTCTCTTTTCCAAGCTGAAGAGCCCTAACCTTTTTAGTCTTTCCTCATACAAGAGGAGTCCAATCCCCTTTATCATCTTGGCCGCTCTTTTTTGAACCTTTTCTAGTGCCGCTATATCTTTCTTGAGATAAGGTGACCAGAATTGAATGTAATACTCCAGGTCAGGGTTTTAAAGGCCTATATTATAGGCATCTAAGTTCTTCAGAGAATTGCTCCTAGTGGGGCCTAAGTCACTCTCCACCTCTAAACATGCCTACTTTACTGTTGGGAGCCATGCAATATGCATCTATTTTTTTATTGAAGATAGTCACCTATCACCCAATTAATTTTTTTTTTCAATTATGAGCTAATTAAGATAGGTGCCTAACATTAGGTGCCTCTTATAGAATTTGCCCTTATATCCAAAGCAATAACAATACAGATAAGTATCAGATATAACAATAGTACATCCCAATTGAAGAAGTGGCCTTTCCCCACACTTAAAGCTAGTTGGTGTCTAACTGGTCTCATCCGCTACTTCACAATACTCATAATCCCACCCAGCACAAGTCCACAGTGATGCAGGACCTACAAATTACTCATGGCGGTGTTGCACATGAGAATGCATGTTCCTATTTCTTCCATCTAATTCTCCATTCTATAAAGGCCACCTCCAAATTGCCACCATTCTATATTATTGTGCCTATAGTAGCTGCACCCACCAATCCCAACCCCAAAGCCACCAATGCTAGGTCTAAAACCCAACCAAGACAGGAAGGGCAAAGCAGGTACACGCTTCACCTCTAGCCACTCACTCCCTACAACCCTTTTTTTTCCCCACAACAAAGATTTGCCCACATCTCATTGCCAAGAGATTTACACACCAACCTCCTAAGTTTTGAAAAAACTTTCTTTTAGTTCTAATAAATAGTGATTTTATATAAATTTCTATAAGAATTTTACCCCAAATCCCCTTATTCATCTTTAAAAGGGTGAATAGAGACTAATTACTTATCTTAATCAAAAGTGTTAAAACACATTCTGTCCGTCGGCCCAGGGGAGGAATAAGTCTTTATTCACCCTTTTCAAGGTAAATAAAGAGGTTTGGGGTAAAAATTCATATAGAAATTTATATAAAATCACTATTTATTAGAACTGAGTACCTGATTGTAAAAACCACTTAGATAACCTTGATAGGCGGTATATAAAATCCTAATAAACTTGAAACTTGAAAACTTGAACTAAAAGAAAGTTTTTCAAAACTTATGAAGAGGTTGGCAATGAGAGGAAAGCTGAGCCTTGAGTGACACCTCTGAAGTTTTGAATTAAAAAATATTTGTTTAGTAAGAGTGGTTTGAAGTATGTGGTCTTAACTTTGTTCTTTAAAGATTGGGGTTTCAAGATCCTGGGAGTAGTGGGGATGCACCTAAAGTTAAGCATATTTACACCCACTAACCGTAGGTAGGCATCTTTGTTTATGTTTACCTATCAGGTGACCTCTAAGGCCCTGATTCTATAAAAGATGCCTACAATTAGGCACCTAGATCGGCGCTCTTAGCCAATCTACAGTAGCCGCCTAATGTATCTTCTTTTATAAAACCACACTAGCAGCTGCTGTGTGGAAATGGCACCAAAGCCAATAGACTTCGGTACGATTACCTCAGGTCACTGCAATAATTGGCTTAGTAAAAAAGGACCTTAATTTTTTTTAATTGGTTAATCTGTGCTGATAATTGAAAGCACTATTAACCAATTTGAAAAAAAAAAAATCTAAAAAATTTAATTTGTTTGTAGGTATCTACCAGCTCAAGGAAGGTGTCTACACAGAGGCACCTACTGGGAAGTAGGCTTGGTTAGGGGAAGATTCAGGGTGGATTTGGGGTGGAGTTTGGGAGTGCATTGACTTAGGTGCACTCATTTAGGTCAAAAATACCCTAGCCTAAATAGCAGTACACCTAAGGATTTAACTCATACCAGTGCATAAGGACACGTGGAGGGGCATTTTTGAAATAAAAACAAAAAATCAACATTTAAATCAAACTTGGGTGTTTCCAGTTGAACATCCAAAGATGGACAAACAAAAATGACCATTTTTGAATGGCAAACTGCTGGAGGTCCAAATATAATTTTTTTTTAAATTGTCTGCTTAGATGTCTTGGCCACTGGGACGTCTAACTTTAAACCCCATTTTCAATCAGAAAAACATCCAGGTTGAAAACATTCTTATCCTGAACCATTTGGATGTATGTGGGACCAGCATAGTAATGGACTGGCCACATAGACAGCCCAACAGATCAATGGGACACCTTAGTAGTTAGAGTGTGTTTTGAGACTTGCTACTCCTCTCTATGGTTCACTAGCCACTAGGGAGTGTATGGGTGTCTTACCTTGAAGCATGCAGTGGTCATCTGGTCACCTTTGTGGCACTTAGACCCTTCCAAAAAAGGTTTAGTTCCAATAAGTTCCATCTAGGATCTCTTGCAAAATATTTGATTATCGCTGCAAGACATCCATGTCTAACCCAGCCTTGAGATCACCCAAAGCCCACCCATAATAAGCCTCCATCAAGCCCATCTCATGCTCTGGACGCACAGAGATTGGAACACCTCGCTAGATGTACAGAAAGATGGTTTTGATTATCGGCACTTGGACGTCCAGCACTGGTCACCATACATGAAGAAGGACACGGTACTTCTTGAAAGGGTCCAGAAAAGAGCGACTAAAATGGTTAAGGGGCTGGAAGAGTTGCCATAAAGTGAGAGATTGGAGAAACTGGGCCTCTTCTCCCTTGAAAAGAGGAGACTGAGAGGGGACATGATCGAAACATTCAAGAAACTGAAGGGAATAGACTTAGTAGATAAAGACAGGTTGTTCACCCTCTCCAAGGTAGGGAGAATGAGAGGGCACTCTCTAAAGCTGAAAGGGAATAGATTCCATACAAACGTATGGAAGTTCTTCTTCATCCAGAGTGGTAGAGAACTGGAATGCTCTTCTGGAGTCTGTTATAGGGGAAAACACCCTCTAGGGATTCAAGACAAAGTTGGACAGGTTCCTGCTAAACTGGACTCATTTAGAGCACTGGTCTCTTGACCTAAGGGTCGCCGTATGAGCGGACTGCTGGGCAGGATGGACCACTGGTCTGACCCAGAAGCGGCAATTCTTATGTTCTTATGTGCCTAACAGCGCCTAGATGTCAGATACTATTTACAGAATCAGAGCCTGCCTAGTTTCAGGTGTTCTGTCATAGAATTACCTCCTCTTGATTGGCCATTAATATTTCTAGGTCCTGATTTTGTATAAAACTGTGCAGGATTAATAGAGTATTGGTGAAAGTTTAAATTATTTTTTTTTTTAGATAGTATTAGTAACAATATGACCTCATTTCATTTTCATACAACAGATGGCTGTGCCATTATCAAACACTTCTCTGCTTTCTAACAAAAGAGAGGATGTCTGAGCGAAAAAGAAAGCATCATAAGTATTAGAATTCTACAAGCTTGTACCTGCATGTTGCCTCAAAGATATTTCACCCTTAAAAAATGCACAATCCATAATACTGTATTTTTTCTGCTTTCAATCCAAATGAACATGTCAGCTTAGAAATTATGTACCTATGATCCTAATGAGCTAATTAGTTGATGAATAGAAGTACTCCTCTTTAGCTCTATGGGAAGCAGATTCTGTTCCAAAGGCATAAACAATGATTTCTTTATATTTTAGGCAATTTGTATAGCTACACAGTAACTGATGGCTGTGTATGTCAGATATCACATATCATTTTAGATGGTGCCAAAAAAGAAGAACTGATAAACCCTTATATTACATTTAGTTTAAGAAATGCTCCATGTGCTTGCATCTGTATTTTGAATTTTTAAGCAGCTTTGCAAGAATCATACACTTTGAATCACTGGATTTCTATGAAAATAAATATTTGCTTTCATTGATAACAGTGGAAAAGTGTAAACAAAAATATACCCAGACATGCAAATTGCACAAGTATAACTCACAAAATGTTATAAAACATGTGCATTCATGACATACTCATTCTTAGCATTTAAAAATAATTTTCAAAATATTTTTCATGCAAAAAGACCTTGGGAATTATGCACATTACAATAGGCACAGTGTCAAGTAGGCACATACTTTTATATCACCTCACAGGTAGACATGTTTAAGGATGGAAACTGTGTGGGTCATAGGCATAGTCATGATTTATATGCATTATTTATAAAATATAGTCCATCAGATACCCATATTCATATGAATCCTTAACCTGGGAATTCACATTGCACCCAAGCATTGTCACTTACCACCAAAAATCACAACGCCGACTTGTTTGGAAAGAAAATTGGCTGCAGCTGTTTATTTAACATTTTCACCCATCACTTTAAACAATTAAAATTGCTTTGGCCAATCAGGGACTTCCTTAGGCTCAGCACTAAGGAAGTCCCTAATTGGTTCAGGCGCCACAAGCCCCTCCCAAGGGAGGATCCTGAGATGCCTGAGCCAATCAGGGCCTTAGGCTCCTCCCCGTGCATCATATGATGCACTGGGGAAGAGCCTAAGGCCCACATTTACATTGTGTCAGGAGGAGGAGCAGGAGCAAGAGGACTTTAGGGTTCCTCTTGCTCCTGACGACTACGCTGGAGAAGGAGGGACTGAGCACCCCTCATGCTCCCAACTTTTAGGTACAGGGGTATGCTGGGCCAGTCAGGGGGTGTGTGCCGGGCCAGTTGGTTGCTGGCAGGAGGGAGTCGGCATCCCTCCTGAAATTTTGGCGCACATGGGGGGGGGGGCGGTGTTCGGCACAGGGCGCTTTGTCAGGTGGGGGGAGGCTTTTTTCATTTTTTTATAGGCCTGATATTTTGTAGCCCATTAAAAAAAAGAACACCATCATGAAGCCCAAACCCACCGGCTGCTGCTCCAAAAGGAAGAGAATGATGGCCTCCAGACTGCGGGCCGCAAATAAAACCTGGAGAGCCACATGCGGTCCACGGGCCGCGTGTTTGAGACCGCTGGTTTAACACATCTTGTTTCCCATAATGCGTTATCACTTAACACAATTTAGTTAAACAGCCCCACAGTTTGTTCCAATCTCTGTCCCTCCTCCCTTCTTTCTGTTAAATGTTCTAAAATAACAGTTGAATCAATAAAACATGTGCAGGGAGCTTGGAGGGAAAAGGCTAAAATACCAAGCAGAAAATACTTTTGTGGACTTGTATACCCAAATTGCAAGCAGATGAAAAAAAAGAAATCAGTTTACATTTCTAGCAATCATCAAATGAGGAGAGAAATCCAAACCTTTCTAGTTCAAGGGGCTTCAGATGAATGTGTCATTTGATCCAGCTCTACCAGATATAACACCTGGCTCTGAAAAGGCATTTTACTTAGTCTATTGGTAGATGTGTGAATTTGGAAGATGACTACTCTGTTTCAGGGGGGAAAAAAGAAGGAAATGTTTCCATTATACACAACTGGTCAACAATTGAAAGCAATTTCAGTCTACAGTGATATCCCTTCCATAAATAACCAGACCCCTATTATTCTTCAAAAGGTGGTCATAACATCGAATAATGTGAGTTGTTTTTCTGGCGGACTACATATAGTGCCACCCGACAGTATGCTAATGTCTACCATAACCTATATTTTTGTTCAGATGATTATACTGCAGAATAATATAGTATTATAAAGCATTGCTTTCATACAGATGAAGAGGAAAAAATGAGATGGAAACAAATTTATATACACATCTGCAAAACATGCTAAGGAGAGGGATCTGTGGGTTGGTGCCTGAGAGAGGGGAGCGTACACATCAGCACATAGGCTTGCCCCACAGGTGAATGTTTCCAACAAGTACTCGGACCACCCTGGTGATCAGAACCAGCATTAGGGGGGGAGTAAACAGGGCAGTTGCCCTGGGTCCCCATACTACAGGCCCCCCCCCCCCAACCCTACCTGATTTTTGCAATTATTGGTTGTGGAATTTTTTTGAATTCTTGCTTTTGGTCATGTTAAATTCACTACAAGGGCTTGTTGTCCCAATGGTCTTGCGCACATCTGAGAAGCTGAAAGCTATGTTGTCGGTAGTTTCACTACCAGCAAGGCCTCCCAAGGCGGACAGGTTTCAGCAGAGATGTCAGACTAACGATGTACCACCCATCTGGGTGGCAGCAGATGAGCAGCGTTGGAGGCAGAGGATTGTGTTTGATGCGGCAACGGCAACAAAGGCCCGGCAATTGACTTCTGCATTTTGCCACAAGAACTTAATGAAGTTCATCAAAGTTGCTGGGACTCGAAAACGTGTCGGTGACACCTAACAGTAGCAAATTAGGTAACCTGTTGTTCTGCCCAAGTTCCACCCATGGACTTCTCCAATGCTGTCTGGATAGTGCTGAAGCAGTTAGAATAAATATTCATCAACACTGTTTGATTAGTGCTGCTGAATATTCTCCTCACCGGCACGTATCAGGTTAGCAGCACCTGCAAGAATCTTTGACAATCTACCCCTTGGTTTACGAGTATAATTTTGTTCCAGAAGCATACTTGTCATATAAAACACTCGTATATCAAAGCAAATTTCCCCATAGGAAATAATGGAAGCTCAGACAATTCGTTCCACAACCCAAAAACTTTAATACAAAAGTGCTATACATACTTGTATTGCAAGACTTTGCTTGTTTAGAACAGTCACTACACTCTTGCAGCATCAGAGAGAGAAGAACCATCGGCTCAGTTGTGATGTGTGTCTGCTGTATGTACCTGTATTGCAAGACATTGCTTATATATCAAGTTAAAATTTAATCAAATGTTTTGCTTGTCTTGCAAAACACTTGCAAATCAAGTTACTTGCAATCCAAGATTTTACTGCATTTGAAAACAGATATGATTTCAGGTGTATTTATTTCTAACCTGCCAAAGCTGATTAACAATTGAAACACAATCAAATATAAAGTACAATAAAACATCCAAAATACAGTAATTAACAAAATAACATATGCAAGCAGATGACATCTGTCCGGTCTACCATACTCCCCCCAACTAAAACCCCTCATGTTGACTGTTAGCATATCACACCATAGATTTATAATCAGTACACTTACAAATGCACGCACGACAAGTGCGCCCCGCCAATTTGGGGCCCATTAGCAAATTTTGTAACAATCAATCAGTAATACAAGCCTTCAATTTTTTGTTTTCATGGAATTTTGCACACATTTGGGGTGGGTGGGAGGGTGGGGAGGGGGGAGAAAAGTATTTCTATTATTATATGTTAATGATAAGTGCTATTTCATTGTATTATTTATTTGCATATGTTATTGCACTTTGTGTATGTCTTTAAAATGAATAAAGAATTTTCAAAAAGAAAATCTACCCCTTGGTTATTTGCTCAATCAAATATTTTCCCTTTATACTTGAAATATTTTCTCTCATCTGCTTTTCCTATGTACACAAATATCATCTTTATAAGAGGTCTAATGCAGCTGTTATCAAATAGGGAACCACTTGCTCTGATCTGCTTGCCAAACGAAGAGAATGACCCGTGCATTGCATTAACACCTCATTTGCATATATATAAGTCTCTCAATCCTAATTTCATGTATTTCAGCTTGGACCTGCAATGCCATAATTATTACGTGCCCTGTGGTCATTTTCCAGATTAAAAATTAGGTCAATTGCATTGCATTGTGCAATTAACACCTGCATTGTGAAGGAAGACAGTTAGTGTCACAAGCAGAGAGCTAGAATGTATTTTTTTTTTTTTTAACAGTGAACTAAATAACTATTGTTGGCACAGTATTTCTTTGAATAATGAATGGTTGCATTTGATCTTTCTGATGCATAGAGCCTTGAAACATGATATAGCACACTGCCAGGCATTCTAAAATTGTATACACCTTCATGAATTTTAAGGTCAGAGAGTGCTCAATACTTAACAATTCAATCATTACAGAAAGACCATTTTGCTTTTACATTGCTAGTCCGTGTACTTTTAAATAACATCTAAATAATTACTTAGGAGACTGTGGTGCAGTGGTTCGAGCTACAACCTCAGTACCCTAAGGTTGTGGGTTTAAACCCCACGCTGCTCCCTGTGACCCTAGGCAAGTCACTTAATCCTCTACTGCCCCAGGTACATTAGCTAGATTGTGAGCCCATTAAGACAGATAGGGAAAATACTTAAAAGACCTGTATGTAAACCACTTTGAGTGTGGTTGTATAACTACAAAAGACAGTACATAAGTCTCAATCACTTTCCTCTTATTTACATACAAATTTGGGATATGAATAGTACAGTACTTCAGGAGATAGCTGACATTAAAGTAGCAAATCCTGCAGTGGCAGTGTGATTATAAAGGTGATCCGTCAAATGCGCACACGACAATTGCACCTCGACAAATGCGCTCCATACAGCGGATACTATTTTGTCTTTTTGAGGGTTACAAAGTAACCCTCTTTTTTGAGGGGGTAAACACCCCTTCCCCAATACACTTAAAATATTCACTTGGTATCTAGTATTAGGGTAAGCCATAGAGCGAAGCAGGCCGGCCAACCGCAACAACGCCCCCATGTGAACGCGAGGCACTACCCCGAGGAAGGGACCAAATGTCCTTCACTGCCCCGTGCTCTCCCTCCAGCGGCTGCAGCGGCTCCCATCTGGGAATACATGAAGGAGCTGTGCTGCGCATGCCGAACGCCGAAGCCAGCATGTAGAACCGGTGAGCACGAGCAGGCCAGATTCCTCAGGCAGTGGGGTGCCCTCTTCAACGCCGTGACACTCCCATGGCGAGGGCCGAACTGCGGCTTCCGCTACAGTTCGGGTCGCCTCCCTCTACTCACCCCGCCCCCATGCTTACGTCCCTGACCATGATTGGCCTCTCTTTCTTGGCCCTATTTCTCTCTACCTCGATTTCCCCCCTACCCCCTCCCTACCTCCCTTTCCCTTCCCCCCCTAGGCAACGGCCTTGGCCATTTTGTCGCCGCTGCCCCCTATACGGTGGGGCGCATGTCCTCAACATGACAAACATGGAATGACGAACATTGAATTTCAAAACATAGGATGGCAGCTTAGCATGGCAAACATAGGGGTCCTTTTACTAAGGCACGCTAAACAATTTAGCATGCACTAACTAATTTAGCGCACGCTAAATGTTAAGGCGCCCATAGAATATAATGGGCGTCTTAGCATTTAGCATGCGCTAAATCAATTAGCACATCTTAGCCTTAAATATGCAATTATAATTATACCGCATTACTTTGTATGTCTTGAATTTGCTTTGTGTATAAGTATAATTTTGATTATGTAAATTGAAAATCTATAAATAAATAATTTAAAAAAAAGTTCTATCTTGTCAGGCTTCCTCAGCACCGTTTAAGGTATTTACTAGGGCTGTACATTGATTAAAATTTTTAATCGTGTGATTAATCAAGAGACCGCAAGAGACTAAATCTAGCTAGCCTGCTAGCAGTGCTCTGTTTTAACCGTTAGCAATGCCATCAGGCTATTAAAGGTTGGTGGAAGGGTGGGATATAGTAGACCATGGTGGTGGCCGCAGGTGGAGGCAAGGGTGGATCTCCGGAGTGGTGGGCAGTGGTGGCAAGGTGGCTTTCTAGGGTGAGGGCAATGGTAACAAGAATGACTCTAGAGTGGGGGCACTGGCGACAACAGGAGAAAGACAGCATATCCCTGCTATTCTATTGTTGCTTGGGCTTAAAACTTTTCAGCACCCCGTCATAACTCACTTTTAAAACAGACAGTGAAACTATTACCTTGTAGAACATAGACTCCTCAATCATATACTGAAAGAATTCACAAAAAAAGGTAAAGTGTGGCTATTTTATATGAACTGTTATATCAAACAAATAATGTTGAACAAAAAAAACCTTTGTGTTGTATGTCTCGCTATCCATCTCCATGCTAAATGCATGTTAACACCCTAGTTACTAATTTGCAGTAAGATTTAGCTTTTTACCATGTATTAACAGCCAAAGTTAAGGCATAGTGACTGCAAAACCTCCATGTTACTGTTGAAAGCATTCCCAACATTTTGTCATTTGATTAACCAGAGAACATTTTTTTTTTTTTTTACTGCTTCTCAACTGAATGGCAGATAACATGATGCAAGTAAAGCTGCTAAAGTATCCTTTTATTAAGCTGTTAAGAGCAGTTTAGTGCACTGTAATAGTTAATACAAGGTTGCATTAGCCTGCCTTAACTTTGTGGTGAAAACTCCATTAATGGTTGGTAAGTTGTGTATTAATAGAGTTTTTGGTTAGGAGGTATTCTTGGGAGGGGCTTTGAGTGTTCCCTGCTGCAAATATAGAAACATAGAAACATGATGGCAAATAAAGGCCAAATGGCCCATCCAGTCTGCCATGCTATTAACATGGGGGCACTTACCACCTCCTAAATAGTATGCTGGTCCTACACATTACCAGCAATTTTACCATATGGCCAAAATGTAAATATCAAGCACACTTTGTTTAAGAGTAGTAACAGTCAGTGTTCACTTTACAGAGATAACCGATCTCCAGTGTCTGCAGTCAGACCTCAGAGCAAGTCATAAGGAATAACTCATATGCAGACCATCATTGATCGTATATTATCTCAGGAGACTGACTGTTACTACTCTTAAACAAAGTGTGCTGGATAGCAGGTGATTTAGTGTTATACACATAGTTTTTTGAAGAGTTTTTCAAAATGTAAATATGCCAGGAATGTGCCTTCTTGCTGCTGCGTTTGGGGCTTGTTGCGTGTTAAAATCTTATAACACTGCTCAGTACCACAGTTGTAAGATCTTGTTATATATGCTGAAACCATGGTGTGCTTCTGTCACCAGATGGACTGGTGTTAGATAAGCAGGGGCCCAGGGCAGAATTTTGAAGGGGGCCTCAAAGCCTATCTGTAAGCTCTACCTCTTTCATCTTCAGCTTCGTTGCTAAAATATGGGGCGTGGCAGGCTTTAAGTTTCCCGTGGCGTCGAGTAGTGGTGCAGACGCCATTACACAGAAATTTCAACAGGCTGATATGGGCTGAGTGAGCCTTTGAAACACAGTTTTTATTGTTGTATGTGAGTATACAGTACATCACACTTCATTGTTTTCTGGAGTAGGTTTTGTTTTATAGATGATGAGACATGGTTGTTTGTATGTATGAGGTTATGATGGTTGTCAGCAAGATATTAATGGCTTTTTCATCTGTTATGGAATATTTTATGACAGCTTCTGTTTGGCCCATTTAGGATCAATGTAAGTTGCCATTGACAGATTGCCAATGATAATGATTATTCTTTGGACCTGTTTAAGAGTGGTTAAGTTGCTAATGCTGGATGGTTAAAGATGATGGCATTTTGTTGTTATACTGGTCATTTATTTATTTGAAGGTTGAGTGAATGCATATGTTGGGAGTATGGGTTGGATTGTCTGAGGCAAAACCAAAGAAAATTGACCCCAAGATAGCCACAGAGAAAAAAATCCAAAAGAAACCAAAAAGAACACTGTGGAGTGACGATATTCCTGAAATGGACTTTATTATATCAAAATTCCAAAAGTACAATAAAGCAATCCACATAAAAACCCCAAAGGACCTAGTCCACTGAAGGCTTTGATTCCAGCAGCGTTTTCCTCATGAGCCTCCACATCAGTTTTTCCACGCTTTCACCACCATAGGACTTTTCAGGGAGCCCCTGAAGAAGACTATCTTGTCGAAACGCGGACTGTGTTGGGGGCCTGCACCCCCCTGAAGGCCTGCACCCCCCTGGAGGCCTGCACCCCCCCTGAAAGCCTGCACCCCCCCCACCCGAAGATCTGTCCCCCCCCTGAAAGCCTACACCCCCCCGAAGGTCTTTACCTCCCACCCAAAGGTCTGTCCCCCCCCCTTAAGGCCTACACCTCCCTCTTAAGGCCTACACCCCACCCCTTAAGGCCTACACCCCCCATCTAGTACTGTCTAATGCAATTAGGTACGGGTCAGGAGGCCAGAGGGGAAGCAGGACATTGCAGCAATTCCCAACTGACCCTCCCCCCTCGCCCTCTAAAGCAGGAGCAGGCTAGCAAGAGGAAATTGCCGATCCTGCTTTAGGGGGGGAGGGTCAGTTGATGATTCGGGAGGCCGATTTTGGGCTTTTTAAAAAATTGATTCGGGCAGAAATAAAATAACAATAAAACCACCACCAAGCAGCCCAGCGATACTCACCCTCAGTTCCTGCCTTAATTGCAGTGTCCCACGCGGCTCGGGCTCCCTTTCTTGCTTCCACCCAGCCGGAAACCGGAAGTTGCTGATCAAGCTCCGACGGCGACGGGGGGTGTGGCCGTGGGTGAATGGAATTTGAGAGAGGGCTCAGGCAGGATCACTTCGGGGACTCGCGGAAGCCTTGGAGTCGGGCCATAGCAGGGAAGTTCCCGGGCCATGACTCCAAGGCTCGAGCACCCCTAATGAGCTGGTACCCGGGGCGGCCCGCCCCCCCCGCCCCCCCTAGGTACGCCACTGGATCAGCGAGTGCCTCGATCCATTGGCTCCGCCCTTTTAAGGGGGAGTTCGGGCTCTGACCTCGCCGACGTGGTGGGGGTAGGCGGAGCTAACTCTCGCTGCTACCCCTAGCTCTGTCTCCTTCCTGCTCTTGCCTTCTGCCTCCTGCCTCGCTTTCTGTAAGTCTCCCCTCCTCCTTCTGCCTGCTCCACTTGTTTCAGCTGCTGCTGCTGGTGCTCCGATCAGCGAGTGCCTCGATCCGTTGGCTCCGCCCTTTTAAGGGGGAGTTCGGGCTCTGACCTCGCCGACGCGGTGGGGGTGGGCGGAGCTAACTCTCGCCGCTACCCCTAGCTCTGTCTCCTTCCTACTCTTGCCTTCTGCCTCCTGCCTCTCTTTCTGTAAGTCTCCCCTCCTCCTTCTGCCTGCTCCACTTGTTTCAGCTGCTGCTGCTGGTGCTCCGATCAGCGAGCACCAATTCCACCAGATCCACCCAAAAACTGAAACTTTCCTTTCCCTCTCTAGAAGGCGTTTCCCTTGTAGGAAAACTAGGTTCCTCCCTCCCTTTTAGAATCACTGAGCTCTGGAACAACCTTACCTCTCCACTTAGGAATCTGAGCTCCCTCCAACTCTTCCGTAAACATCTGAAAACCTGGTTATTCTCAAAAATGTAACTCTTCCTCCCTCTCTGTTTACTCTAGTCCTCTAAATTTCCTCTTCATCTTTCCCTCCACTGGAGTTCCTTTCCACCCTAATTCTTGTTAACCGTGTCGAGCTCTGCGAATATTGAGATGATGCAGTATACAAACCTAAGGTTTAGTTTAGTTTAGTTTAGAAGAGGGAGCTAGTTTTTAGGATGATTAGTCTGTTGCCAGTGAGATAAGTGGTTTTTAATATTTTATAGTATTTATAAAAGCGTGATTTTGCACATTACATAATGTGATTTTGCACATGAGGTGGTAGGAGGAAGGTCAGTGAGTGAAACTTTTTGTCCACATAAGCTGAATGGCCATGAGGTTGGTATGTGATACGGACATATAGTCCGAGGCCTTTCCTCTATGTCACAGATTATCTGACCTTGTATGGACTAGTATGTTGGATAACATAAGAACATAAGCAATCGCCTCTGCTGAGTCAGACCATAGGTCCATCGTGCCCAGCAGTCCTCTCCCACAGCGGCCCCCCAGGTCAAAGACCTTTTAGTGATCATTTTCTTAAAACATTTGGCCTTGTATAGTATCCCTCTAACCATACCCCTCAATCCCCCTTTCCTTCAGGAACTCGTCCAATCCCATTATGAAACCCAAAATCATACTCTGCTCAACCACCTCCTCTGGAAGCGCGTTCCTGGTGTCCACTACCCTCTGAGTGAAGAAGAACTTCCTAGCATTTGTTCTGAATCTGTCTCCCTTCAGTTTTTTTGAGTGCCCTCTTGTTATTGTTGCCCCCACCAGTCTGAAGAATCTGTCACTCTCTATCTTCTCTATACATATATATATATATATATATATATATACGGGACAGTAAGGGAATTTTTTAAGTACCTTCTTACTTCTCATTTATAATCTTAATGTATATTTTCTACAAACCGCTTAGAACCTAACGGATGTAGCGGTATATAAGAAATAAATTACATTACATTACATTACCCTTCATGATCTTGTAAGTTTCTATCATATCCCCTCTAAGTCTCCGCTTTTCCAGGGAAAAGAGCCCCAGCCTCTCCAGCCTCTCAGCATATGAAAGGTTTTCCATGCCCTTTATCATTTTTGTTGCTCTTCTCTGAGCCCTCTCGAATATCGTCATATCCTTCTTAAGGTACGGCGACAAGTATTGGACACAGTAATCCAGATGTGGGCGCACCATCACCCGATACAGCGGCAGGATTACCTCCTTGGTTCTGGTAGTGATACCTTTTTTGATAATGCCCAACATTCTGTTCTCCTTTTTGGATGCCGCTGATTTATTAAGTTTTATATTAAAAGTTCCATTTTGTTGTGAATTTAACATGGACATTTATAAGCCACTAAGGGGAGAAATTATCAATACAGGCTACTGTAATTTCACGCTATTTTAGCAGAGTCCTGTGCAAATATAACCCATCTTGAGCTAAAATAATGTGACTTAACAGTAGCCCACATTGATAATTTTCTCCCTTAATCTTCAAAGCTCAAGGCAGCTAATAATGAATGCTACTGAAAATATTGAGCCTGATATTCAGCCGCCAAGAGGAAGCCCGGATCATTCCCATGGTCAGCACTGACTGCAGATGTTCAATGCTGGTTAACTTTTAGCCACTAACTGTATATTTAGCAAGATCACTGGTTATCTTATGCTGAATGTTTGCATTTAACCAGTTAAGTGCTATTTAACTAGTCAGCACTGTTTCTGGCCGGTTTGTAGTCTAGAATATCAATCGGAGTGTTTTCATAAAAAACATAACTGCAGTTGTGCCGGTCCCATTACATGAGGTCAGCCTTTGCTGCGTATATGTTTAATATTGTGATAGTTGAATGAACTGAGACCCTGTATTTCTGTGCTCCTTTAGTGATTAGCCTGTACAGGCATCTGTGCTGTTTTCAGTGCCTGAGGTTTGTTGTGATGCCTGCCTCTAGGCATGCTGGGAGGAGTAAAATTATCCCCTCCCTCCACCTAATCTGAGGAGAAAGAGAAAGATTTAACAACTGACAAGTATTAGCTTTCAATGTATTTGAATACCAAAGATCACTCCCCATTGAAGCAGCTTCTGCAGCTGCTTTCTTTCCCTGTTAAAACATAGCGTTTTTACCCAAGTGTGTTGGAGACTAATATAACTGGACTGAGAGATCTATTATGCCCACTAATGTAACTTCTGTCTTTGGGAATGGTGTGTGAGTGCAGTTTATTAGTCATTAACAAATCTATCTGGGAAAGAATTAAGTTACTCAAGCAGAATCAGCTTAATTATCACAAGTGACTTGATTATTTAATTTGTTATGAATTATTAAATGATTTTTGGATTCAGGATTTGGAGTTTCTCATTAATATAACGCGGCCTTAGTACAACCACAGGTTTAAACTTCAAAGATATGCTTGAGTAGAAGATCAAACACAATAAACTCCTCAACGTTTGCCAAAAGGTGCTTATAAAGATACAAAAAAAGGCAAAAATGTCAAAAAGGACTCTATGAGTGTGTACGTCAGCCAATCACCGCTACCAAACCATACAACATTAACAATAAATATCAATTTAGAGATAGGGGCGCTCTCAGTGTGAGGTTTTTAGCGACGGGAGAACAAACTCCAGCGCTTCCACATACAAAGACGAAGGCTCCTTTTTCCCTCCCACCCGGTTCTGCTCCAGCCGTATGATCCTGAGGAAGGGTTTCTCCCGAAACCGGGCACGGTTGATCTAATGACTATTCTGGTCTCCTTCAATCTTTATTGACTTCATTATCATTTGGCTCGTCTTAAAGCTAAGTTGGCTGTGGTTTCATTAGGCATCTTGGGGATTAGGCTGGGGAGGACTCTATGAGTGGGTTTTCAGTTTTTCACTCTTTCATTAGTTCACAGCTTGTAATTCATTTATTGACATTGATTCAGCACAGTTGATTTTGCACACAAGGGGCGCACGATGATGGTGTGCAGGCGGGGGTGATTCACCTTCGTCTTTGTATGTGGAGCGCTGGAGTTTGTTCTCCCGTCGCTAAAAACCTCACACTGAGAGCGCCCCTATCTCTAAATTGATATTTATTGTTAATGTTGTATGGTTTGGTGGCGGTGATTGGCTGACGTACACACTCATAGAGTCCTTTTTGACATTTTTGCCTTTTTTTGTATCTTGATGAGTAGAAGATCAAGCAGAGGCTTTGATAGCAATAAACATTCTAGAATCAGCACAGCTTAACACAAATATTTACAAAAAGCCATGTTTTCAAGACACATCTAAACATGGTATAATTTGGAAGAGTTCTTAATTCTACTGGTAATGTATTCCATGTGCTCCTTTTACTAAGCTGCGACAGCGTTTTTAGCGCACGCAGAATTTTAGCTAGAACTAACGCCAGCTCAATGCTGGCATTAGCGTCTGGCGCACGCGCTAAAACCGCTATCGCAGCTTAGTAGAAGGAGCCCTAAATTTTGGAACCTCTTTCTATAACGGTCCCATTTCTAGTGGCTGTCAAATGACAATATTTTAATGCTTGGCACTGTGAGCCTTGAGTCAAAGAATGAAGGAGAACCTCTCAAAGGATAAAGTCATTGGATAAAAACCATGCAGTATTTAAAGATTAGCGATAACAATTTAATTAACAGCCATATTCAATGCTAACCGAATAGCTAACTGGATGAAATCAAGACAGCAAAAAGTCTGCCCTTACTTTATTCAGCTCCTGCTCTCAATAGTGCTGCTAACTGGATAGCATTTCTGCAAGTACTGAAATTGGGTACCAGTGATGAATATCCATCTTAACTGCAGCGGTTGGCAGTTTTCCTAAGTGCTCACAGCTACAATTAAATGTAGGGCAGAAAATGTATTACAATGGCACTGGTTTATTACATTTCTTAGAATCACCTTTTTTTTCCAATATAAATCAGTGATGTACAATAAATATCAGAAAAGTCAGAAAAGAATGCCAAAAAAAAAGAAACACAAAAAAATAGCCAGGCATCCAAACTTTCATAAAGATTACTGTAGAAATAAAGATTGTCCCCTCCCCCACTCCTCCCTTTTATAAAACCGTAGTGTGTGTTTTTAGTACCGGCCAGTAACCGATCCGATGCACATAGAATTCCTTTGCGTGTCAGAGCTCTTACCACCGCGGCGGGTGCTGAAACCCACGCTACAGCTTTATAAAAGGGGGTGGGGTGGGTTGTTTGATGTATGCAATCTCAAATTTCACCGTTGGCTGCAGGTTCCCCTCCACCTCAACCCAGATATCAAGTACAGCGAATCAATAGAAAGCCAGAGAGAAAAATGAGCCTGTAAAGCAATTTTAAAATTCCTACATGAAACCTCTGCAGGTAAATCTAATGGTAAAATGCTCCCCAAAAATAGGGCCAAACAAACAAACAAAAAAAAGACATTCTTGCAAGTGGATTCATAATGAGGCATAGATGGATCTGAGTACAAGTTTACGGTCATTGATAGAGCAAAGCAAACATCTAGGAGCATAAGGAATATTAAGCTGGACAAGATAGGAAGACCAGTATACAGTATAAGGCTTTAACAGTTAAGAAAAATGTTTTGCTAGGATTAAAGGATGAGTCTTCAGAGCACCAAATCAAAGCAAAATGGAAGACAAACTGCAATAAAGCAGAAAACAGCTATGAATATGACTCATAAATGAAATAGAATATCACATTTTCCATTACTAGAGAATGCAAGATGACCTCTTGAGATGGCACACACTTACCATGCAAAGATGTTATTGTTCTCTTTCACACCATAGAAAGCAGAATGATATAAACCACACAACTAGACAGAGATTAAGAGCTGAATATTCTAATACTTTAAATAAAGCCATGTTGTTTTAAAAAACAGCTGGAGGATTATTTTTAAAAGGATATACACATGAAAAGGATCATTGTATTGCAAGGCACTATGCTTAGTTAAAACAAATAATCTCATACAATCTTTCAGTCAGATGCAAAGAGGTTAATATTTTAAAGCACTTAAACAGTTAGTGGAGGGACTGATGCAAAAGTGTTTTAAAAATATGTGGACCACTGGACTCGATTAATTTTACATGTAAAAATTATCATGTCAATATCCATCTGATTATCACTAACTAGATTAGACTCAGATATGCAGTGTTGGGCCATATTGAATGATATGTATTTCTATTATGTTTTTGGAATTCTTAATATTTAAATGTAGAGGTTTAGGTTGCAAATTGTTTTGTTTTAAGATTGTTAAGTGGTATATACATCTCTCTATATATTTATAAACATGAACCTATCCAGGCACCATAACTGAATATCCAGGTCATTGATGCTCAGGGCTGAATTTGTAGGCCAAAAAGAAGTGGAACTGTGGATCTAGCAGATGGGGTGTGCTCAGAGCTTTTTTGATAAGGTGTCTAAGTCCTACTCTGAATGTTGTGACATTGGCTAACTTTATACACCATCAATCCACAACGGCATATAATAAACTTCAAAGTGCCTAATTTGTAAGTGATCTTTTTTTTCAGATAATACCTTTCTAAGTACCTCTAGGTCTTCAGTTCCAGCCAATCACCAGCCAAATTATTTGAAGGCTTGTTTCTCTTTCTAGCTTTTATTCATCATCAGACCTTAGTTTTTTTTTAAAGTGCTTGTGCTCTATATTCTATGTTTTGTGCAAATCAATAAACTTTTCTTATACAACTTTAAAACTTTTGTACTTAGCTTTAGCTATTTCTTCATTCTTTTTTTAAACCTCGGGAAGGACCTTAAGGTTCAACCAGTTTCGCTCAAAGGCTTTTTCAAGAACGGGTCCCCCCTTTTGTTTTGCTCCACACCATCCCGACATGTGTTCTTCTATGCATATCTGTACCCTATTATGTCTTTTCCAGCCCCTGATCTTTTTTTTTTTTTTTAAACACTGTAACCATTGCAATTTCCCTCCTGTCTCCTGTGAAGTCTCCCCATCTTAGAAGAGTTTGTGTTTACCTCCCGTGTAAGTACATTTTTTTTCCTTCTAAACTATATTTTAATGTAAACCACTTAGGTTATTATGTGGTCCTTATATTAAGATACACTAACCAGTTTAGTGTGCGCTAAAGATTAGCGCATGCTATATGCTACGGCATCCATTATATCCTATGGGCATATCAGCATTTAGCGTGCACTAAATCAGTTAGTGTACCTTAATAAAAAGACCCCTATAAGCGGTATATCAAGCACCAAATACTTGAAGGGTATTATGTAGAACATAATCTTTTCCAGAGAAAGGAAAATGGTAAAACCAGAGGACATAATTTGAGGTTGAGGGGTGGTAGATTTAAAGGCAATGTTAGGAAATTCTACTTTACGGAGAGGGTGGTGGATGCGTGGAATGCGCTCCCGAGAGAGGTGCTGGAGAGGAAAACGGTGACTGAGTTCAAAGAAGCGTGGGATGAACATAAAGGATCCAGATTCAGAAAATAATATTAAAAATTGAACTAAGGCCAGTACTGGGCAGACTTGCACGGTCTGTGTCTGTATATGGCCATTTGGTGGAGGATGGGCTGGGGAGGGCTTCAATGGCTGGGAGGGTGTAAATGGGCTGGAGTAGGTTTTAACGGAGATTTCGGCAGTAAGAACCCAAGCACAGTACCGGGTAGAGCTTTGGATTCTTGCCCAGAAATAGCTAAGAAGAAAAAATTTAAAAAATTTAAATTGAATCAGGTTGGGCAGACTGGATGGACCATTTGGGTCGTTATCTGCCATCATCTACTATGTTACTATGTTACTATGTCACCAATAAACTTGAAACTTGAAAAATATTGTTTGAATGTTGTCAAATAAACATGCAGAATTTTGCAAATTGTTTGTACAGAATTTTGAATTTTTTTTTTGTACAAAATTCTGCCAGGAGTAATCTCTGTATTAATTCCATTTTCCCTTTTGGATTTGTATATTATGGCCGTCTTTTACAAGGGCGCGCTAAGCGTTTTGACGCAGATTTAGCACACACTAAATCAACGTGTTCACTAACCATTAATGCGTCCATAGCTTAATACGCATGCATTAGCGTTCAGCACATGTTTAGCATGCGCTGAAAAGCTTAGGGCTCCTTTTACTAAGGTACGCTAGTGGTTTTAGCGCGCTTAGCACGTGCTACAATTCCACGCGCACTAGACGCTAATGCCTTCATAGAACTTGCGTTAGTATTTTCCGTTTAGCGCAGGGTTGCGTGCCCTAATCTTCAGCGCGTGCTAAAAACTCTAGTGCACCTTAGTAAAAAGAGCCCTTAGTAAAAGAAGGGGTATGTTTCTATGCATGTGTCCTTATTATGGCTGGTTTTATCCTATCAAGATTTGTAATTCCTTTCCATTATTTTACACTGTAGATTGTGTACCATCTTGATCTACTGCCATAGTTAAAGGCAGTATAATCAGTTAGAAATAAATTAATTTACTTTGATTGTGGCACTCTCCTAGTAAGGTTCAGTATAAAGGCAACATTAGCACATGGCCATTATTTGGAGAAATGGACCATTTTCTGGCTGTGGTAAAAATGGTCTTAGGGCTTCTTTTACAAAGGTATGTAGGGCCTTAATGCGCGGAATAGCGCACGCTACATGCCCTACAATGCCACGCGCGCTAGCCGCTACCGCCTCCTTTTAAGCAGGCGGTAATTTTTTGGCTAGCACCTGCTATAGCATGCGCTAATCTTGTGCGTGCACTAAAAACGCTAGCGTACCTTAGTAAAAGGAGCCCCTAGTCCAGGGGTAAGGATCTCCGGTCCTCGAGAGCCGTATTCCAGTCGGGTTTTCAGGATGCATGAGATCTATTTGCATGCACTGCTTTCAATGCATATTCATTGGGGAAATCCTGAAAACCCGACTGGACTACGGCTCTCAAGGACCGGAGTTCCCTACCCCTGCCCTAGTCTGTATAAAGGAGTTCTAAAAGGCCATATTTTACCTCAGCTTAGTAAAGGGTCTTGTAATGAATATTATAGTGGTGCTAATAATGTATTACAGAATATTTTTTTTGTTTGGCCATAAACACAGCAAGTTCATCAGTACTTAAAGTTGTCTTTAAATCATTCAGTCTATCTTAACAGACATTTCTAATTTTCTTCCTCTCTTCTTGGTTCTTTAACAAATTAACTGCTAGTAATAAAAATATAATTATCAAAAGGAAGTCATTAAGAATAAATTATTCAACTCTTTCTCTGTATCTCTGAGATGCTTTTTCAGCATCAAATTGAAAATTAAATACCAGGGCAACAAATTTACCTAATTTTCTTACTACAGCTGGGGTAAACATATCTTAACATCTGTCCACAACCCCATTGATACCTGTAACACTTGTTTAGAGTGCAACAATGTTTGGGGGGTGATTAACCCTTTAGATGGAGGAGCAGACTATTTTCTGACATTTTTCTAGTTTTATTTATATTTTGGAGCCTCGGCTGACTGAAGCTTAGTTCACATTTTCTTTCTGAAACAAAGTCATCTCATTTATAGTTCTTCTAATTAGTTTCAGTTCCTCGATTCACCACTTATTAAGACCTTGAGCTATCTGTTTAAATTTCATGTTCAAAATTTAAATTATATAGTCTTTGGATCAAGGACATTGTGGATATGTGCTTTACTGCTTTATTGTATTATACATAGGACTTCAGATTATAGGGTTCAACAGAAACACACCAATAAAATACCCCATATTAAAAAAAAAAAAAAAATAAGAGGTCCTTTTGCGAAGCTGCAATATGCACTGACGTGTGTTTACTGCAGGTTAAAAAGCATTAATGTGGGGTGCACTTAAGCATCCCACGGTAGTTTTGAAATCAGTGCATGCTACCCATGCACTAAAAAAGACAATTTTTTTAGCGCTAGAGGTGATGGATGTATTATGCGCTAATCGTATTATGTGTTAGAACTATTATGCACTAATCATTTAGCACAGCTACTTTGGTGTGCACTAACTCAGTGTTCTTCAACCACCGGTCCATGGACCGGTGCCGGTCCACAGAAATTTCCTGCTGGTCCACAGGGCCGGCATGTGCATCAGGCCCAAAACTTTGTTCTTCAACCGCTGGTCCGCAGTGCGATCGATGCGGCGTCATCTTTGGGCCAGCTCCCTCTTCCTCACTGACTCAGTGCACAAAGCCACAGGCAGCGGCTCCTATGTGCTTCCTGCGCCTGAACCGGAAGCCTTCTCTCTGATGTCGCAACGTCAGAGGGAAGGCTTCCAGATGAGACGCGGGACGTGCAAGGAGCCGCTGCCCACAGCTTTGTGCACTGCATCAGTGAGGAAGAGGGAGCCGGCATGAAGATAACACCGGGGGCAGAATAAAACGGCCAGGCAGGAGCAGGCCAGAAGGTAAGGCATAGCATGGAGGGAGGGAGACAACAAAGGTAGGAGGGAATGATTTTATTTTTGAATTTAGTGATTGAATTGCGTCAATTTTGAGAATTTACCTCTGCTGTCAGTATTTTGCACTGTTCAGGATGAAAGGCATTTGTTTCTTTTTCTCTGGGGTTGTACTGCATGCAGAGTTTTGCATCTTAGGGTTTGTTTGTACTTTTAGTTTTTTGTCCTGTATTTGTGCAGGGGTTATCTGTGTTCTGGAAGGAATGAATGTTGAGAAGCATGCAGTGTGCTTTGTGCAGTTTAACTTTGTGGTTAACCATTATGTGTTGTTAATAAGATGATATTGTGTGTATATATAAAAAATGAATGAAAAAATAGTGTTACAATTAGTACTATGGGGCGGGGTCTAGGGCGGAGATTGGGGAGAGATGGGTGGGGTCTGGCCCATGACTTAGCCCAGCATTCTTCAACCGCCGGTCTGTGGACCATTGCCAGTCCACAAAATAATTTTTTTTATTTCTGCCGGTCCATAAGTGTAAAAAGGTTGAAGAACATTGCACTAACTGATTAGTGTATGGTTAGTGTGTGAGCTCTTACTACTTAGAAAATATGTGTAGGTATTGGTAAGTGGTCATGCGCTAATGGGGAAATGAATATGTTTGATTAATAGGAATAATAGAAATTGGGCCATTTTGAGGAAATGTGTAACAAGCAGGGAAAAAGACACCTACGGCAATGAATCCAAGTGAACAAATAGAGAGGAACAGAGATGTTTCCACTGGGATATTTAATGGACAGTGTATCAATTTGACTGAACACGGCCAGTGTTTCGGTCTCAGGAGTCAAATGAAAGAAATACTTATGCTCTTACGTCCAGAAGACTGCACAAACTTGTGCTCAGGCTCGTGTCAGTGTTTGCAATTGGATGAACAGACAGTCATGCTGTCAAGTAATCGCCAACAGGAGCACGCTACAAGCCATATACTAACCTGACAGGGTACACCAAGAGTTTCAAGTTTTATTAAAATTTTAATGCATCGCAATATCATAAATTCAAAGCGATTTACAATTAAAAATGGGGTCTCAGTTACTAACTACAACAAACACAATCATTACAGACTTATACATAGGAGAGAAGTGGGGAGAACTACAAACTACAATAAGCATAGTAAAGTAAATAAGAAAGGTAAGTACAATGGGGGGGGTATGAATTTTAAAAGTGTAATAAAAAAAAAAAAAAAGTAAAAAGAAAATGTAAAAGATTTTTATTTATTTATTTATTTTAATTTCTCAAGGCCTGGGACAAAGTTTCTGCAATGAATGGGGTCAAAAAGAGAATCCGGCGATTATGTCTCAAAGGCATCCTTATACAACCAGCATTTTAACAGTTTTTTAAATTTACCTAACCATTTTTCTTCCTTAATAAGTGCTGGTAAAGAGTTCCATATTCTGGGCACGGTAACAGCAAAGATTGCAGCTTGTCTTGTATTTATTATACTAAGCG
The DNA here is from genome assembly GCF_902459505.1 of Geotrypetes seraphini. Taxonomy (NCBI): domain Eukaryota; kingdom Metazoa; phylum Chordata; class Amphibia; order Gymnophiona; family Dermophiidae; genus Geotrypetes; species Geotrypetes seraphini. The sequence continues at coordinate 53,229,828 of NC_047092.1, forward strand.
ATGGAATTACTAGAAGAGTTCACCACATGTTGCATTATAATATCTACATAATAATGAGCTACTTTACATTTATTTGTATATTTTGAATCTTATTACTATGTACCACAGGAAAAGCGCTACAGCCCTTTAATTGGCGTTAAGGCGTTAATAATATGGGTTATTGCCCTAATACAGCTTGATCACTTCCTCCCTAAATCCTTTTGAAAATGTAACCCTTTGTGGGCCAGTCCCCAGATGAACTGAGAATTCTCTTCAACTGGCTAATCATTTCACTTTGCTGTATATAACATCACAGATCAACGCAAGAAAGTCACTTATTTTCTTTTTTGTCTCACTTCAAAACATTTGTATTTTGTCTCATTTCAAGACATTTATTTCAGAGTCAAGTGAATCTAGACAGCTTTATATAATAGATGGTTTCATGGTGAAAGAACTCAAATTTCATTTGTTCCACTAAGTTTTACAATTTTGTGCATGGCATTGCATAAAATTTGACAATGTTTTAAAAAAGATTTTTAAGATATCTTCCAAAATAATGTGTATCTATCACAGTTTTATTGAAAGAATAAATAAAGACTAACAAGTTTTGAAATGCGTAGATATGTCCCCTTAATTTTGTGTTACAAAGGCAAACATACCATTTTCTAGTAATCTTTTCACTGATGAGAGGAGGAGGGTTTGCAAATTAATGGTAATATCAGAAGAATTCAATGTGTAGGCAAGGAGAGCATAAGAACATAAGAGATGCCGCTGCTGGGTCAGACCAGTGGTCCATCGCGCCCAGCAGTCCGCTCATGCGGCAGCCCTTTTGGTCAAAGACCAGTGCCCTAATCCCCCTTCCAGGGCCATTAATGTATAAACAGGGCTGAGCAACCCCTCCTCTATATCTCCTTTTTAAAAAATTTCTTAACACCCCAGCCTCTCCCAGGTCATAGCTGGTCAACTTGTAACATATGGAAATAATTCTAAAAGTGTGCGTCTCCTTTTAGGCACCTTGATGCAATGCAGAGCAAGCCTGCTCTATAATGGCAGCTGGGTGACCAGATTTCATTATACAATAGACTGCTACTGTAACTTGATATCAGCTTGCCAAACATTTAGGCCCTTACAATTACACCTGCCTTAGCCCTGGTGTAACTGAGGGCGTCCAATTGAGGCAATAGCATGCATAAGTTACTGTATTCTATAAGTTACTGTATATAACTGACAGCCCTACCTAAGCTTCAGTTATGTTCCACCCATATGAACACCCCCCTCAAAAAATGATTTGATGCCACATGTACTGTATGTACCACTTATGTATGCATATCCACAAAAATGACATCATTCTGTACACTGCAATGAGAGGCAATGATCAGCGAACAAGCACAAGCTAATGACTAAGAAATGGCACAAGCATATACTGTATAGTTGTCATTGATGATGAGTGAATCTCTTTAAGTGCTAAGTTGCTATATTTCTACTACTACTATTCTAAAATGCTACTAGATGCACACAGCGCTGTACATTAAACACGCAAGAGACTGTCCCTGTTCAAAATAACTTACAATCGAATTATGACAGACATAGAGGACAAAGGTAAATTTATACATGATACTTAGGTGGGAATTAGAAGGGACTTAAGAGGTGGAGAGGTAGGGTAGCAAGAGGGAATGACAACAGATATGGGTGCTTTACAAGTTGGCAGAGTAGGACTTAAACAAAGCTTGAAAAAAAAGTAGGCTTTCAGCCTGGACTTGAAGACTACCAGAGAAGGGGCTTGATGCACTGAGTCAGGCAGGATGTTCCAGGCATACAACAAAGCAAGGTAGAAGGAACGGAGTCAGGAGTTGGTAGTAGAGGAGAAGGGTACCAACAAGAGAGACTCACTCAATGAACGGAGTTCCCTGAGTGGAGTATAGGGAGAGAGAAGCGATACTGAGTAGCTGCAGAATGAATACACTAGTAGGCCAGTAAGAGGAGTTTGTACTGAATGCAGAAATGAACAGGGAGCCAGCGAAGAGACTTGAAGAGAGGGATAATGTGAGCATAATAACACTGGAGGGATATGAGGCATGCAGCAGAATTCTGAATAGATTAAAGGGGAGAGAGATGGCTTAGCAGAAGACCCATAAGGAACAAGTTGCAGTAGTCCAGGTGAGAGGTGACGTGAATAAGGGTCTTAACAGCATGCTCAGAAAAGAAAGGCCAGATTTTAGCATTGTTGTAAAGAAAGAAATGACAAGTTTTGGTGGTCTGTTAAATACTTGAAGAGTAGGAAAGAGATGAGTCAAAGATGACGCCAAGGTTGAGAGCTGATAAGATAGGTAGGATGAGAGTGTTATCCACCAAATAGAGATTGGAGGAAGGGAAGAGGCAGGTTTAGGAGGAAAGATATGGAATTCAGTCTTGGACACATTTAATTTAATATGACAGCAGAACATCCAAGTAGCGATGTCAGATAGGCATGATGATACTCGTGACTGGATTTCCATAGAAATTTCAGGCACAGAGGTAGTACTGAAAGTCATTGGAAGAAATTAGGGCACCAAGAGAAGAAGTGTAAATGGAGAAAAGAAGAGATCCCAGGACAGAGCCCTGAGGTATGCCAACTGATAGTGGGATGGCAGTAGAAGAGGATCCTCCAGAGCTTACGCTAAAAGTGCAACAGGAAAAATAGGAAGAAAACCATGAGCTAACAGAGCCCTGAAACCCAAACAAGGATAGTGTATCGATGGGTAGGTGGTGATCTACAGGATAAGGACAGAGTAGAAGCCTTTGGATTTGGCAAGGAGGAGGTCATTTGAGACTTTAGCAAGGGCAGTTTCCTAGAATGAAGAGGGTGAATGCCCAATTGAAGCGGGTCAAAGATAGCTCAAGACGAAAGAAAATCAAGACAATGGTCGTGAACAGTATGTTTAAGTACCTTGGATAAGAAGGGGAGGAGGGAGATGGGGTGTTCTGTTTAAAAGGTAAATAGTGTATACTGTTGTGGGCTTAGAAAGTGGAGCCCCTGGCTCTCAGCGTGCATGGCTACAGTACAGAGGGCTTATTTTAGAAATGTAAACAAAAAATGTGTCACTTTAAGCCAAACACCCAGAGTGAATTGGGGAAGCATGTGACTGCAGTATCTCTCTCTCTTCTGTGAAGAAACAGGCTCCATTCTCTTTCTACACTTTAGATTTGCTAGCCTCCTAATTTAAGATTGTTAGTAGATACAGCTTGTGAGAGAAGCTAAGTACAGTATTACCTTCAGCACAGGTTCTGTGCTGAAGATATTCCTGGTTTTCCCTGTATCTAGGAAGTGCCAGTAGAACTGTTGATTCTGTGAGAAGGTGCCTTGAGACCTGCAGAACTTTGAGTGCATTTATTCTTTATTTTAAGTTTGATATTGAAAAAACCTGTTAAAGAATTACAGCCTCCAGCCCGGTAATATTTGGGCTACAAATTCAAAGAGTTAAGGTGGCTGACAAACATTCAGAGTAGTGAGGGATCTGAACACGGGTTGATTATTGGAGGGGCAAGTAAGGGCAAGCAAGGGTTTTTTTAAGAAGGAGTGAAACTATGGCATGTTTGCAGGTGTCAGGCATAGTCACAGTGAAAAGTGATAGGTTGAGGATATGGCAAATAGAGAGGTGACAGTAGGAGAGATAATGAACAGTAGATGGGTAGGGATGGGGTCATAGGAACAGGTAGTGGGGTTTGGAGGAAGACAGAAAATGTGCAGGTAAAGAGTGGGAAGGGAGGGAGCATGTGGGGCGTGAAAGGAGTGGGAGCAGAGAGCAGGGTGTGTGTGTGGGGGGGTCACTACCCCGGGTGCCTCCTACCTTTGTTGAAACATTTAAAGTACTGAAGGGAATAGACTTAGACCCTCTAGGGATTCAAGACAAAGTTAGACAAGTTCCTGCTGAACCGGAACTTACGCAGGTAGGGCTGGTCTCAGTTAGGGCACTGGTCTTTGGGACTGCTACGGGAGCGGACTTCGGGCACGATGCACCACTGGTCTGACCTGGCAGCGGCAATTATTATGTTCTTATGTACACTGGAAAGTTATATTAAGATTGTGTTTTCTCCTAATCTATTTATAACACATTCTAAACAGTTATTTCAATATATGTACCTTCATTTTTTTTACTGAAATAATTTTCTGGTGATAAACTGATAAAGGGTATGGAAAACCTCTCATATACTGACAGACTGAAAAAGCTGGGGCTGTTCTCCCTGGAAAAGCGGAGACTAAGAGGAGACATGATAGAAACCTTCAAGATCCTGAAGGGTATAGAAAGGGTAGACAGGGACAGATTTTTCAGATTATGGGGAACCACAAGTACAAGGGGGCACTCGGAGAAATTAAAAGGGGACAGGTTTAGAACAAATGCCAGAAAGCTTCCGGAGGCTGTGATAGGCCGGAGCACATTACAAGACTTCAAAGAAGGTTTGGATAAGTTCCTAGAGGATAAAGGAATTGAGGGGTACAGATAGGAGTAGAGGTAGGTTTAGGGATAGTCTGGGACCACTGCTCAGGCAATGGGCCTGATGGGCCACCGTGGGAGCGGACCGCTGGGCGAGATGGACCTCTGGTCTGCCTCAGCGGAGGCAACTTCTTATGTTCTTATATGTTGGAAAGGGCTTTTAAAAAATGATGTTGCCACATGAGTGCACACATATACCAAAAAAAGAGTATGGGGCTCATAATCGAAAGAGAAATACGTCCAAAAATGGGCCTAAATCAGCACGTGGGCGAACATTTCTCAAATACGTCCAAGTACCGATAATAAAACCGGATTTTGGACATATTTCTAAATGACCTAGGCCTTCATAGTGCCGCTGAACGACCAAAGCTAAACGGGGCATTTCGGGAGGAGTGTCAAGGGCGGGAGTTGGGCGGGACATGGGCCGGCTTAGACTTAGTCATACAGCATGTATAACCGAAAGTTTAACAGAGCTTAGATGGAACTTGGACGTTGTGATTTAGACCATGTAAAACATGGTCTAAGTCACAAAAACCCACCTAAACTCACCAGATAAGCACTTCAAACACATAACACAGACCCCCACACACTACCCCAGTGATCACCGACCCCTCCCCCACACCCATAAAAATTTTAATCACAACTTTAGAATTCAGCCTCCAGACCATCATCACCTGGCCGCCTGGCATAGGAAAGCCTAGTCATCCAGCACAGAGGCAGCTTAAGTCATCTTGGGGGTGGGTTAGGGACCCATAGAGAGGAGGACCCATGCCCATAAGCCCCTGTAATCACTGCATTGATAATGAAACATGTGCACTTCCCTATACACCCCAAAACCCTTTTTTACTGGCATATAAGTGGCTCCTGTAGCCATAAGGGCTATTGGGGTGGTAGATAAGTGGGTCTAGGGGATTCTGGAGGTAGTTTGGGGGGCTCACCGTAACCTATAAGGGAGCTGTAGGGAGGAGGAGACATGGCATCCTTTGTGTGAAATTCACAGCAGTGCCCTTTAAGGTACCCCACTATTTAGGTGGCATGTCTGGGTGTGCAGTCCATCACTTTGCAGACCCCTCCCGCATCCAACAGGACTTGTTCTAGGCGTTTTGGACTTGGACGGAAAGTTGGACGAAAATGTGGTATAAAGATGGACGATTTAGCGGCTTGGACGATCAGATCGGCAGGACGTATACTTAGACAATTGTCGAAACGAAAAAAAAGTTGGACGGATTTTACGAAAATGTGTCTTAAGCTGTTTTTTACTTTGGACGACTTGCGAGATGGACGTAAACGGACTTAGACGACCCTTTCGATTATGCCCCTCCACTTGTTCCTAGGGGCATAATTTGGGTAGTGTGGAAGATATTTATGCAGCCCCCACTGAATATCAGCTGGGCCTCACATAAGAGGAGTCCATACATCCCCTCCACCTCCTTCTGTACCTTCACAAACTTCATTCTCCCCAACAAAGTCAGATCCATCCTCCTGGCTCTCCTACCGAATTAATAGGTCTGGTGGTCTAGTGGTTGTTGTGGGACTTGAGCCAAACCCACTCATTCAGTACTGTGAGAATACTGCTCTAGATCACAGCAGCCTTTTTCAATCAGGAGCCACAAAGGGCAAGAGCCACTAGATTATCAACAATATCTTATTTTGTACCAGAATGTTTACTGTATCTCAAAAACTTAAAGCAACTCTATCTTCGTCAGTAAACATCATTTTCACAGTTGGTGTAAATGTTGACATCACACTGACATCAATTTTGTGATCAGGGAGATTGAGATCTGATCAGGGGGATTAGGGTTATGATGGGGTGGGGACAGAAATGTATAGTGCCATTGCCATTAGCTTTCAAGTTATGTCCACCCCCTGCATTTACTGCAGGGACTTTGCATTTACTATACATGTTTTGCTCTGAACATGTGGTAAGTGCAAAACATACAGTATTTCAATAAAAGGACCCTATATTTTACAGGTAAGCGTACATATGAGTGGAGTTTGGGCAGTGCAGGACTGGGACTCACCCTTGTCCACCTAACCATAAGTACTTAAGAATAGCCTTACTGGATCAGAACAGTGGTCCATCCAGCCCAGTATCCCGTCTTCACAGAGGCCAATCCAAGTCACAAGTAACTGGCAAAACCCAAATAGTAGTAGCAGTCCATGCCACCGATCCAGGGCAAGCAGTGGCTTCTCCCAAGTCTGTCTCAACAGCAGTTAATGGACTTTTTTTCTCTAGGAACTTGCCAAAACCTTTTTTTAAAACCAGCCACATTAACCGCTCTTACCACATCCTCTAGGAATACATTCCAGAGCTTAACTATTCTCTGAGTGAAAAAAATATTTCCTCCTATTGGTTTTAAAATTATTACTCTGTAACTTCATCGAGTGTCCCCTAGTCTTTGTAAATCTTGATGCATTGATCCACTTGTACCCATTCTACACCATTGAGGATTTTGTAGACTTGGATAACATCTCCCCTCAGCCATCTCTTTTCCTAGCTAAAGAGCCCTAACCTCTTTAGTCTTTCCTCATATGAGAGGTGTTCCATCCCCTTTATCATCTTGGTTGCTCTTCTTTGAACCTTTTCTAGTGCCACTATATATTTTTTGAGATAAAGAAACCAGAAAAGATATGGTGACACTAGAATACTACTAATTATTTCCATATCTCCAGCATTTAAGCACATGCACTCATCTACTCTGTGACTGATGTAAATGCTAGGACCTAAATGATAACCTTTTGCACTGCTGTTTATGAAGGAAAGTAAATGCCACATAGTTGCCTTCTGCAACCTAAAAATATAGGTGCGCTGTTATACATTTAACCCAGTATGTGCTTCTCAAATTCTTATAATAAAACATCGAGCCGACGGGCTGCACTGGTTGTTTTACAAATTGTCAAAGCCAGTTTAATAGGAATGGAGGATTCCAACCATGGATAAGTACCCTATGCATGTCAACCTTTTCTACATACTTGTAGAAATAGTGCTACATACTTAGTTTCTTTTATTATTACCAAATATAAGAGCTACAACATATGTACATATTTCAAAATGAAAACTGCACTCTCATTGCATTCCCTACTAGCAACAAAGATATCTTGTTTTAGTTGATTAATTTTTAAAAATAGAAATCATAGTGCGTGACAGTTCTTGTGTGGACATGCGAATCCTTTCATTAATCTTCTTGTCTTCAGCAAGTCTATTACCAAAATACAAAAGAAAGAAATATTAGCTTCAAATAATAACCTGCTCATGGTGTCATGCTGCCTTACCACAAAACATGAATTAGTCTCATTTCTCAAGAAGAGATAGATAGGTTATTCTTTTCGGCTGCCTTCCATTTTCCAGCCACACTGGACAGCAGAACTAATTCAACATACAAAGGCAGATGCGTGGAGTTTTGCTTCCTTGCAAAAATTGGTTCAGTTTTCTTATTTTGTGGTTCATTCTATTAATAAATCTGAATCAGTTCCTTATCCAACATGCTGTTTAGTTCTATAAAATACTTGCAAGTAGAATAAGCCAACTACAGTTATCACCGTTTCAAGATTTTGCTCAGTTTTCCTACAAGTAACCAGCTATTGATTTTTTTTTTTTAACTTATGCCTTTTGAATTGTTCTGTATTTTTAAGTAAGAAACTATAATACAGATGTCTCATGGGCTTTAACGGTCTCTTTTAATTTAGCATTAAAACATGTTAGTAGTGGTTGGGCTCCAGCCAACCTTTCCTAAGGCAAAACTTTAGCCATGTGCCCCCTTTAATTTCAAGAACCTAAAATGTACTCTTGAAATTTTGATACACTCAGTAATCATGATCATTTCAATGCCCTGTTTCCAAGAACAATCCTGTAAAAATGTCTCAATGCACATCATAGATTTAAATATGAAACTTTATTTAGTACAAACCTAATAAGGGCAATTTCCAAAACATATTTACCTGGATAAATGGGTTTGGAAATTTGTACAATACTTGTGTATACAAGTATAGGCAAATGCTTCTTTTGAATCTGTGTGTCTTAAGGACTATAGGTTTCGCTTGACTGCAGCTGCTCCTTCCAAAAAAAGTTGATGCTCTAGGTAGCTGCCTAGTCTTGCTTAATGATTGGGCTACCACTGAACTTATCTCTACAATATTTATGTATTTCGTGCAATGAATCTCTATCTTGTAACATTATCTGCAATTCCTCTTGAATTAGTGCTTTATACAGGAAGAATACTTTAATGATACTTTTATGCTGTCTTTTACTAACCGATTAGCACACGCTAAATGCTAACATGTGCATGCTAGGCTATGGACCTGTTAGCATTTAGCATGGGCTAATCGGTTAGCGCACCTTAGTAAAAGAGGGGGTTAGTCTAGCTCCAGGGGGATTATAGGTGTGCCCTCACCTGGAGTACTGCGTCCAGCACTACATAAGAACATAAGCAATGCCTCTGCTGGGTCAGACCAGAGGTCCATCGTGCCCAGCAGTCTGCTCATGCGGCGGCCCATCAGGTCCAGGACCTGTATAGTAATTCTCTATCTATACCCTTCAATCCCCTTTTCCTTCAGAAAATCATCTAATCCCTTCTTGAAACCCAATAGCGTACTCTGTTCTACCACTTCCTCTGGAAGTGTATTCCAGGTGTCCACCACCCTATGGGTGAAGAAGAACTTCCTAGCATTGGTTCTGAATCTGCCCCCTCTCAATTTTTCTGAATGTCCTCTCGTTCTTGAAGTTTTTGAAAGATTGAAGAATCTGTCCCTCTCCACTTTCTCTATGCCCTTCATGATCTTGTAAGTCACTATCATATCCCCTCTAAATCTCCGCCCTTCTAGGGAAAAGAGCCCCAGTTTCTCTAATCTTTCAGCATATGAAAGGTTTTCCATACTCTTTATCAGTCGTGTCGCTCTTTTCTGAACCCTCTCGAGTATCGCCATATCCTCCTTGAGGTACGGCGACCAGTACTGGATGCAGTACTCCAGATGTGGGTGCACCATCACCCAATACAATGGCAGGATAACATCCTTCATTCTGGTTATAATATCTTTCTTGATAATACCTAGTATTCTGTTCGCCTTCTTTGAGGCCACTGCGCACTGTGCTGACGGCTTCATCGTTTTATCAACCAGTACCCCTAAGTCCTTCTCTAGGCTACTTTCACCCATTACCAGCCCTCCCATCATATAGCTCTACATCGGGTTTCTGTTTCCTACATGCAAGTCTTTACATTTCTCTGCATTAAAGTTTATCTGCCATTTATTCGCCCATTCTCCCAGTTTGTTCAGGTCCCTTTGTAAATCTTCACAGTCGTCTTTAGTCCTAACCCCACTAAAAAGTTTTGTGTCATCTGCAAATTTTATAACCTCGCACTACGTCCCTGTTTCTAGGTCATTGATAAATACATTGAACAACAGCGGTCTGAGTACCGACCCCTACGGAACACCACTCGTGACCCATCTCTAGTCTGAGTAGTAGCCTTTCACTCCTATCCGCCAACCAATTTTTGATCCATCTATGTACATCCCCTTCCACCCCATGGCTCTTCAGTTTCCGTAGTAGGCGTTCATGGGGTACCTTATCAAAGGCTTTTTGGAAATCCAAGTATACGATGTCTATGGGGACCCCTTCATCCATTTGTTTGTTAATTCCTTCGAAGAAGTGCAGTAAGTTCGTTAGGCATGATCTTCCCTTGCAGAAGCTGTGTTGGCTCGTTTTCATCAGTTTATTTCTTTCTAGATGCTCTTCGATGCTGTCTTTTATCCGTGCTTCTGCCATCTTCTCCGGAACTGAAGTCAGACTTACCTCCTGCCTGCTGACTTTGTGAGGGTGCAGGTTCCCTGTTGCAGCCGCTAAACTGATTGTGGCACGGAGATTCCCTTGCAGCAATCAGTTCAATGGCTGCATCTATTTGAAATGTAGACCAGCTTTAGGCCACTTCTAGATGAAACTATGCCCACGCCTAGCCTAGGGTGAGGTTAGGCAACTCTATGCTTCTCCCTAGGCTCGCGAAAATGCCTACAGTGTAGGCTGCCTGCCTTGAGGTGTTTTTTGTTTTTTTTTTTTAACGTGTATCCCAATTGGCTGGTTAGACAGCAGTAGGACGCCTACTACTGCCTACAATCAGATGCCATTTATAGAATTTGGCCCTAGGGGGTCAAATATTCAGCTGTCAGACTGTAAGAATTTTGCTCACTGCTCATCGCATTATTCATGGATATTCAACCTGGGACTTGTCCAGGATTCAGCTTTGAATATTCAGTCATTTTTAACCCAGTCAAAATATAGCCGCTTACGTTTCCAAATTTCCAAGTTTATTCTATATTTGATATACCGACCATCAGTGAGTATCTGATCGGTTTACAGTATAAAATTACAATGTAAATTACAATATTAAAATTAAAATATAGCTCTAAAATAAAAGAAAAAAAGGTAATTAACTAAGGGGCTCATAATAAAACAAAATGTCTAAAAAGTGGCCTAAATGGCTACTTGGACGATCAAAAAGCCTGATCATCCAAGTCCCCATAATCATAGCTGGTTTTAGACGTATCTAAAACCAGATTAGGTCTTTCCCCTGCCACTAAACGCACAGAGAGAAAAGAGGCATTTTTAGAGGTGGGGAAAGGGCGGGCGGTAGGCGGGAAGTGGGCCGACCTACACCTAGGCGTACAACAGGTATAACCAAATGTTTTGACAGGTTGCCTAGTTTTGACTTAGACCAAGTCAAAACAGGTATGTGCTGAAAAAGGAGCCGCTGAGCTGATGGCGGCTGGCGCATCAGTTCAGTGGCCCGGCAACCAACCTAACCCCCCCCTACCACCGCAACCATCACGGCAGGAGAGATACCTCATCTCCCCTACCATGATGCGATCACCCCTCTACCCGAACTGCCGCGACCCACAGCAGGAGAGATGCCCAATCTCTCCTGCTGCAGGTTGTGGCAGTTCAGGTAGAGGAGTGATTGCATCGCGGCAGGTGAGATGGCCAATCTCTCCTGCCACGATAAATCACCCCCCCCCCCCCGACATCATCGGGGCAAGAGGGAGTCCAATCCCTCTTACCACGTCGACAGCCCCAACACGATTGAACCAGGAGGAAGCCCAACCCCTCCTGCCCAGTCGGACCCCTTACCCACCACCCCCACTAATATACGGGTAGGAGTGATCCCAGGTCCTCTTGCCCTCGACTCAACCCTCCCACGACCGCCCCCCAGAAACCCCGATCAGCCCCCCTGCCGACCCCACAAACCCCCAACCCCCAATCCCACCCCCCATACCTTGACATTGTTGACTGGACAAACAGGTGCCAAGCCCACCCATCTGGCAGGCCAGCCAGCTCAGGAATGAGGCTGGATTGGCATAGGCAGCTCAAACACTGCCCACAGGTGGGGCCTGAGGTGCCTGGGCCAACCAGAATAGGCCCTGGAGCCTTAGGCTCCTCCTGTGGACGGAGCCTTAAGCACATGGGCCGGGTTGGGTCCATGTGCCTAAGGCCCCACCCACAGGAGGGGCCTAAAGCTCCTGGGCCTATTCTGGTTGGCCCAGGTGCCTCAGGCCCCACCTGTGGGCAGGGCTTGATCCACCTGGGTCAATCCAGCCTCAGTCCTGAGCTGGTTGGCCTGCCGGACAAGCGGGCTAGGCACCTATCCGTCCGGCTAATGATGTCAAGGTACAGGGGGTGGGATTGAGGGTGGGGGTTGTGGGGTCAGCGGGGGGGGTTGCGGGTCAGCAGGGGGGCTGATCGTGGGTTCGGGGAGGCGGTCATGGGTTGAGTCGAGGACAGGAGGGCCTGGGATCCCTTCTGCCTGTATTTTAGTGGGGGTGGGGGATAGGGGGTCCACCTGGGCAGGAGAAGTTGGGCTCCCTCCTGCCTGATCTTGTAGGGGGTGAGGGGTCATGTGGCCAGGAGGGCTTGGGCTCCCTCCTGGCTGGATCGTGGGGGGAGGGGGTTGGAAATCGCAGGGCCAGGAGGGCTTGGGCTCCCTCCTGGCCCCATCGGACTCGGCGGGGGGGGAGGAGGGTTTGGGGATCGTGGGGCAAGAGGGCTTGGGCTCCCTCTTGCCCTGATCTTCATCAGGAGTTTGGGGGTGCCACAGGGCAGGAGGGCTTGGGCTCCCTCTTGCCCCAATGTCTTTGTGGGGGGGGGGTTGATTCTGTAACCGGTGTTGTTTTTGACAGACACTGGTTACAGAATCCAGCTTTTAGGTGAAGGACTGGCTCCTCCTTCGCCTAAAAACCCTTGTTTTGGACATTTGGGGCTTAGGCTTTTTTTAGGTTGATTATATAGTATAAGTTTAGACATAGTGGTGGTCTGGGCGTTTAAACAGCTGAACGTAGAGGCAGGCCATTATTTAAAAAAACCTCCTTTTGGACGTTTTTTTTTATAATGGACATTTTCCCTGCTTCTACTTTCAACGTTTAAGGCCTTAGGCCAAAAGGGGATTTAAACGTTTTTTTTTTATTATGCCCTTCCACGTATTTACATAATTAACAGACAGGACTGAGACTGGTTTGATACAAAAAATAGTGGGGTGAGGGTGAGAGAATAAAATACATCGAAGTGATAAAAAATGAAAAAGGAAGTTGAAAAGGGGAGGAAAGGAAACAAAAGGAGGAGGTTTCTTCTTAAAAGCAGTTCATTTCTTCCTTAATCAGAGGAGGGGTGGGAAAAGTGTTCTTTTCTCATGTTAGAAATGCATGTCAGAATAAAAATGTTTTGAGTTTACTCTTAAATTTGTTGAGAGATTCTTCTAATCGGATGTCAAGTGGGAGAGAATTCCAAATTGTGGGCGCTGTAGCGGAGACGATCGTATTGCAAGTGCAGAAGAGCTCCTTGATTGAGGGAATAGTCAGCAAGTTTTGGTTTGTAGATCTTAAGGCTTGTGGACTGGAATAAGGGATAAGATAGTTGTCCAAAAAGGATGGACAATGAGTGAGTTTGATTTTGAAGGCAAGTAAGAGTATTTTATATGTCATTCGATGTGTTACTGGTAGCCAGTGAGCTTCACCAAGTAGAGGTGTAACGTGGTCATATGTACTTGCCTTGTATGAGTTTAATGGCAGTATTTTGAATCAGTTGTAATCTGCGGGTTTCTTTTTGAGTGATGCCACGATAGAGTGAGTTGTAGTAATCGATTTGTGAAATGATCAGGGAGTGGATCGGAATTTGAATAGAAGAGGGCTGAAGAATGGAGGTTATTGAGTGAATTAGTCGGAGTTTGTAGAAGCATTTTTGTGTTAAAGTGCTGATTTGGTGGTGGTACTTAAGGTCTTCATCTAGGATAATTTGTAGAATTTAAATTTTAGATTCAGTTTGTATTGGATGGGATTCAATAACGATTGGATCATTTAAATTTTCTTTGATGTTGGTTGGGAATAGTATGGCTCTGGATTTGGATATATTTAGGCAAAGTTTATTATCCCTAAGCCAGGAGCTGATTTTGTACAATTTGGTGTTTATTTCCATTATTTCGGTATTATTCATTGCATTAATGGGATGTAGTAATTGGATATCGTCAGCTTAGGTAAAAATGGTAAATCCAATGGACTGAGCTGGGGTCAGTAAGGAGGCCAGAAAGATGTTAAAAAGAAGTGTAGAAAGGTTAGAGCCCTGTGGGACACCATATATCTGGGTGATAGGGGTTGAAGTTGATCTATTTGAACTTTAAAGTTCCGATTGGTGAAATATGAGAAAAACCATTGAAGCGTAGATCCTGAAATTCCACTATTTCTGAGGCAGTTTAGAATGAGGTTGTGATCAATTGTGTTGAAAGTGGCTGATAGATCAAGAGAAATCAAAAGGACAGGTTTGCAATGATCATGGTAGTAGTAGATAGTAGTAGTGAGGCCAAGAAGAGATAATTCAGTAGAGAGATTTACTCAAAAGCCTGTTTGGTTTGGGTGTTAGGCGGTGGTTTATTTCATAGAAATCGGATAATTGGTTAAACACAATTTTCTCTGTTAGTTTGGCAATAAAAGGCAGATTGGCAGTAATTGATACATTGATCTTCTCCTGGGAATGCCATAACATATCCGTGCCCCTCATTGGCCACACACTCTTTGGAGTTGCACACTAGAGAAATTAGGCAATTAAACCCTGATTCTATAAATGGTGCCATTTGGCACAGTTGTCAATCATCCGCTAGGCACCATTTATTGAATCACGCCTTAACGTTCTTAGACACTGGTAGGCATTGAATCTTTAGGTGCCATTTAGGCTAGTGTTTTCTTGGCCTAAATGAGAGCATCTATGGTAGGCAGCTACGTCAATCTATGCCTAAACTCTGGCTCAAATCTGCCCTAAATCTGCACCTAATCATGCTTACTTGCTAGTAGGTGCCTTGGCTACCGAACTAGGTGCCTACCGGCTAATTAATTTTTAAATGGTTTTTAATGATGTTTTCAATTATCAGCACCGATTAAGCCCACTGGATATCAGGCATAATCTGGTAGGTGACAGCCTGGATAGGGGGGTGGCTTGAAGGAGGAAGACATGCTTGTAAATGGGTATGGAGAATCTAGAAGAGGAAGGGATGGAGGGAGAGGGGTCTTTGAATTTTAAAGGAATTCATCTTTAAATGTTGAACATTGTTACAGCCTGGAATGCATAATTAATTTGATTCAAAATATTTATAGCTGGCTTTATCCACAGTTCTAGGTGGTTTCCAGCTGTGGTAACACAAAACAAATTGATGCAGGATTTATTAACTTATTGCACGGAAGTACTGTAGGTTAGCGAATCTTGCAGTAAATGTTCTGTGGTAAAATAGTGCATAAATGTGTCATTTTACCACAGTTTAATAAATAGGCCACTCTCATATTTTAGCCTTTTTGAGCAGAGAACTACCAACTATATTTGAATTTGTAACTCACTTTCCCTCGGATTCTACCGAGGGTTGATTCATAAGTCATGGCAATTTTTTTTTTTTTTCTCTCAAAAATGCGCCAATTTTGGAAATCTAAAATGTAAGTTTGAAAGTGTGTGACTTGTACTTCTTAATGTTGCCACCAGATAAAAGATGAGTACAGTGGTTTCTGGTAGGGAAGGAGCAAAAAACATGACATTTGAAATCATCGTTTTATTAACAAACAAGTAATAAATATTAGCTGTTTCACTAAACCATTCACCCAAACAGCTTGAGAGTGAGTATGTTTAACTGTTAACATCCTTCAAAGTAGTTTCACATCCCCAGTGCTGTAAGCAACTGTCTGCTGTGTGAACTGTAGCATTGTCATGTAGGATTATATAACAGTTCTGGACGTTTCTCCCATACTGCAGAATGCAGGTGGTACTACAGAAATGATTTGCAATACTCCCAAAGGCCAGGTGCCCAAGGTCAGTAAAAAATGCTGTTTAAATAACGCTTTTAATTGAGTTTCAAAGCGCCTACTGATACCTAAAAGATTATCGCCAGACTTGTGCCTCCACTTTAGGCTGCATAATGCTACGGTCGGCATGACTAATGCCAGAAGTAGCATTGGGTGGCCTAAAGTGGCTACAAAGGCACAATTCACATCAAAGGTAGGTGCTAGAAATGTAGGCCTGGAAACCCTGGCCTACATTTCTGGTGCCTACTTTTACCAGAAGCGTGATTCTGTAACTGGCACGACCGTGTGATTGACACATGATCAGCGTCCACTTTTAAGGTGGCCAACGACAATGGCCCATAATGCAAATCTCAAAAGGGGACATGGCCATGGGTCTGTTGGAGGTATTCCCAAAAGTTGCACATGGAATTACAGACTAATGCCCAAGAGCACCTAACTTGGACTTCAGCATTTATGCCAGGTTTCAGCAGGCATAATTCCAATGCCCAAAAGTTAGGGGTGGGATCTACCTAAGCTCTATTCTATATAAGGCACACACCATTTAGAGTACAGGCAGTCACCGAGTTAAGAACGAGTTACATTTTTAAAGCTGTTCTTAAGTTTGATTTGTATGTAACTCAGAACTAGTAGTTTTTAAGATTCTTGCTGCTTACCTCTAAGGTACGAACTTGTGCAAAAAGGCTGATTACTTCCTTAGAAATCTGACCAATTAAACTAGAATTGTTTCTAAGGTGTTTAACTATGTATCTTTCAAATACAGTTTCTAATTTGACTGAATATTCATAATGTTTAGAAAACACTTTTTTTTGTCTGTTTTTTGTCAGAATCACCACTCCGTCCCACCAAGGTGTATATACGGGGAGTACAAGCAGTGAAATCCTCACCGGTCTCTCCAAAGTTTAAATACCACGCATTTCTTAGTGTGTTATTACTTAACTTAGTAATGGTGAAATCTTGTTTTTCATACGGACTGAATGGTAAGACCTGACATGTTTCATTGAAGTTTCGTCAGGGGTCTACTCTAAAATAGATAAAATTATGTGTGTTAATACTCCTCTCAAACCATTGCTTGCTAATCTAAATACAACTTTAAATGGAAATAATTCCTGACTTACCACTACCGCAGCCGTGCACCTCAAATCCATTAGTGTTGTGAGATGCCGGCCGCGTCTCAAGGGCTCCATTTTATTCACCTCCCGTGTTGGGTCTTACCGTTCAGTCCGTATGAAAAACAAGATTTCACCATTACTAAGTTAAGTAATAACACACTAAGAAATGCATGGTATTTAAACTTTGAAGAGACCGGTGAGGATTTCACTGCTTGTACTCCCCGTATATACACCTTGGTGGGACGGAGGAGTGGTACCTCTAAGGTACAGCATGCACAACCCAACACTTAATGTGGCCATGCATCATCCTTGAATCTGCTACAGGAGAAGTGTAGGAGTCTATGCCAATGGAAATACTGCTCAATGAAATCAAATGAAGCTGCAACCATGTTCTTACGTATGAGTCATACTTAAGTCAGGTGTCTGTAACACGGGGATTGCCTCATATAGCGCTTAACCCTGATTTTATTCAGTGCCCAAGTTTGGGCACCGTTTATAGAATTCCTTCCTTTGTGCACAGGCTTGGAAAGGTGAATAATAAAATCCAAACACTTGTAGAATAAGTGATGCCTGGTCTGTGTAGGTACACATAAAAAAAAATAGCTGAATGTAGTTAGAGAACAAAAATAACATTTCTTTAGTCACTGAAGTGTGAAGACTTGTACCGGCAAAGTGGTTGATCTTCCATTTTCTGCTGCACCAAATCATCTTAAAGTCACAATATTTCAAGAACCATCTGTCACAGAAACAAATAATGTATGTCTCTTGAAATCTAAAATTGTATCTTTCAAACAATTTCAAGCATATGCTCGTGTGACAAACAGTACCACAGAATTTCAGTTAAATGGTAATGAGAGGATCAGAAATTATACCAAAACAAACAGCATGAAGTGCTAGATCTCTTTTTAAAAAATTTGTGAAGCACCAAAAGTTAGATTTCTTTCTTCTGTGAAAGGAACTTGTGAATGCCTCAACAGATCTTCAAAGGTTGTTATTTGCAGACTGCTAGGTAGCTAATGAAAAAATAATCACCTATCCAAGTATTTCTAAAAGACACGATGGTAAATAAAAACATAAATGCAAAATACATTTAATGGCTTTAATAGAAAAAACTGTGAGCAATTGAACATATCACTTTTCCACATAGTCCCCATACAAGATGATGCATTTGTTGTATTGTTCAACTGGCTTCTGCGTTCCTGCAGAAAATAAGTTTTTCAGCTGCCTCCAAAGCCAGGTGAGCGCCTCTTCCTTTACTTCATCATGCTTTGTATTTTGCTGTCCGGGTCACAGTGATGCACCCATGTCTCATTGATGGTGACAATTCTCTCCAGAATACTTGGATCTTCTTCATATTGTCTCAGGGACTCGGTCGTAACCATCACACACTGTTGCTTGTGCAGATCAGTAAGCTGTTTGGAAACCCATTAAGTCCAGACTTTCCTGTATCCCAAGTCATCATGCATTATGGCAAATACAGATCCATAACTGATATCCAAATTTACAGCCAATTGAGCCATTATCCATTAGTCTTCTCTAATCAAGGCATCCGCCCTGTCAATGTGCTCTTGTACACACGATGTTGACAGGCGACCAGAATGACCTTTGTCAGTTACACCTGTTCTTCCCGCTTTAAACCTTTTTACTCACTCAAAAACCTTTCATTTATTCATGGTGCTATGTCCATACTGTGTCATTGTTCTTCGTAGGTGCAATCTTGGAATGGAGCGTCCATGTTTCTGACCTCATGGCTGCCACACGACTAAAGGCCGAGCACTGCACTGGGCGTGGACGAACTATCCAAGAGGCAATGTACAACCTCTTATGTTGTATTTCTCTAGCTCTTTTCTGGTTATCATGTAATTTAACAATTGCCTTTAATTTTTTATTTGACCTTGTTTCTAGAAAAAGGTTGATATTCAATGTGATTTAACTGACCAGATGGTTCCAGGCTGGTTAAATTGCCTGTTCATGGTCATTTTTAGCAGCATTGAATTGATTAATGCTGCTGAAAATAACCAGTTAGCACCTAACTGCAAACTATTTTGGGGAGCATTCCAGGGGCGCAGTTGGCACTTGACCAGTTAAGTGCCAATATTCAGCTCTCAACCGTCCAGGTTAACCACATAAATGGGAGCGCTTAAAAGGCTGTCTAATCTTTATGTAGTAAACCGTAGCTGGTTAAGTGCTAATTATTTATTATCAGCATCATCACCGATTGAACTTTTTATATAATTTATGCGCCTAGACTGGCAAGGCATGCTGATCTAGTCACCTAACTTAGATATCATTTATAGAATCTGAGCTTTAGTGTATGTTAATGACTGTTAGCGCATGCTAAGCTTTAATAAAAGGGTCTCTGTTTGGTAGTGTGGTTTTCTGGTTGTATTTTGGGAATCAGTTATTAACAATTAAAGAGCAATTAAATCGCAGGGTGATTTATGGTGCTATTTGCACCATAAATGTACAGAGAAACCAGCACTTAGGTTGGATGTTATTGACAAGGGCAACAATTATGACATGTTACTTCATTATGCTATTTTAGCACATGCCCCATTTTATTCTCAGAGACCTAATTACTAATAACTAAGGCTAATAATAAAATACTTTAAGAGGAACACACATTGATAACTTCCCCCCTTACACAAGTGGCACAAATTAACTTGAGCACAATTCTATAAGAGTGCATGCAAATTCAAGGGGGAATTTGCATGGGTGGATCCTAGGAAGGGTATGGATGAGGTTGGCACACAACTTACAGACTATAGCCTTGATCTCCAATGTGTGGATCCCAGGCCACATGTGGCCCCTGAAGTCCTCCATTCAGCCCTCAAACAATTGGCTGAAATGCTCTTTAAATACAGTCAAACCTCCGTTTGCGAGTGTTTTGCAAGATGAGCAAAACACTCGAGCAAACTTTAACTCGCAAACTGAGCGTTGACTCAATAAGCGAGCATGTCATGCCACCCCACCCCGGAACTGGCTTCTCTCTCCCCGCGGCCCATCCCCAAACCCTTACCTCCAGCGGACACCAGCGTGCACCAACCCACAGGACATAAGTGTGCCGGTGCTGAAAGAGCCAGTTGCTGATGTTCTATGCTGGGCTGCTGCGAGGCCTTGAGCATCAGCGCCTGCTCAAGGCCTGTCTCCCACCCTTTTTGAGATTTTCACGACGATTCTGATGTGGGGTCTTGAGCATCTGCGCATGTGCAGATGCTCAAGGCCTCGCAGAAGCCCAGCATAGAACATCAGTGACTGGCTCTTTCAGCACCGGCACACGTATGTCCTGTAGGTTGGTGTGTGCCTATGTCCGCTGGAGGTAAGGATTTGGGGGTGGGCCGTGGGGGAAGAGAAGCCAGTTCCCAGGGTGGGGTGGTATGGAAGTGAGCAGCACCAGTGGCCTCGGGGGTGGGGGGGTCTGTTTTTTAGATGTGGAACAAATCATCCAAGTTTCTCTTACTTCCTATGGGGAAACTCGTTTTGATATACGAGCGCTTTGGTTTACGAGCATGCTTCTGGAACGAATTATGCTCGCAAACCAAGGTACCACTGTACTGTAAATGTGTTAATTTCAATCTTGCCCACTTGGTACAGTAACTGCAAACAATCTCTTAAGTGTGTCACTCAGGTGTCTCATTTATGGAATTTGATCCTGTTCACAATCCAAAATAAAGTGTGTTTTTAAAATATATATTTAAATGTTGTAGAATCAATATTAGTATTAACTTTTAATGTTGAATGCCCAGTCTGGTCAAGGTGGTTTACAAAATTAGTAGTATATGTAAGCTTGAAGTCTTTTGGTGGCCCTCAGAGCTTTCTCATATTCATACTGTGGCCCTTTACATGAAAAAGGTTGGAGGCCACTAGACTATGGTATGCCGCATTTAGGTGTCTCTGCCAGGTCTATGGCTGATGCAACTGTGGCCACTTCAATAAGTAGCTCACCAGTGCTAGATTTCAAGAAAGGTTTGGACAAGTTCCTGGAGGAAAAGTCCATAGTCGGTTATTGAGAAAGACATGGGGGAAGCTACTGCTTGCCCTGGGATCGGTAGCATGGAATATTGCTACTCCTTGGGATTTGGCCAGGTACTAATGACTTGGATTGGCCACTGTGAAAATGGGCCATTGGTCTGACCCAGTAAGGCTATTCTTATGTTCTTAACTGTAACAGAATCTTTGTGCCCATGTGCTGTTATAATGTTTGTCTGTCTTGGCTATTTAGATTGTAAGCTCTTTCAAGCAGGGACTATTTTCTTCTTTGTGACTCTGTACAGTGCTGCGTACATCTGGTAGCGCTATAGAAATAATTAATAGTAATAATTATAATAATCTCTAACCGATGGCATCAGGGTGCCTAAATGGAGGTACCTATTATACAATTGACCCTTCATTTGCATTATTTGCCACATGCCCCATTTTGTGCACTGGGCCTTAAGGGAAACAGTAAGCATTAACAGCCTTAGCAAGTGCTGTTAGTATATAGCATAACATAACATTACTTTATTTTTCTATACCGCCTTAATCAAGAGAATTCTAGGCGGTTTATAATGTTGAATGGATTATTGTTCCAAAAATGCAAAATATAAGAAAGCAAATCAAATTTGCAATCTCTTTTAGCAGCCTTTTTCCACATCTACCATTCTTTTCATAATTGCCAAGACCATGTATCAGTTTAAATAAAATAGAAAACTACAATGAAATATAGATGCAGATAGAGTATCAACATTTCCATAGATAAAACTGCAAACTATTTATTCTGGAGTCACAAGAAATACACCCTTCTTATATTTCAAAATCACTAGCCTGCAGCCTTGTTTTTTTTAGAGTGCATCTAAGACAAGTGGATATGTCTTTACAACTGCACATCCTGTTGTGTGCTTTTCCCCCCCCCCCCCCCCCCCAGAGGTTGATAATCCAAGCATCCATCAAAAAAAGGATTGGAGCTGCCAGTGTGCTGAGTTAATCATACTTGGTCTTTACACCCGTTAATTTTCACTTCCTTAATCCTAGTTATCTTTATAAGAGCTTCCAAAAGTAGCATTTTGCCTACTGCAACACTTGCAAGTTTCCATAATTTTTAGACCTGGCTCCTTTTTGAAAATTAGTACTAATTGTGATCTTTTGCATTGTAATACAATAGCAAGATAATATATTCCTTTGAAAGATGGACAATATAGTTAGCAAGGCTGTATTTTTTTTATGCCATAACCCCTTGTTTTCCACAGGGGATTTCCATTCTTTGTCTGTGACACAAAAGGTTTGAAAATAGGGCCCACAAATTGTATGCAACAGCACTATAAATGTCAAGATTTTTTTTTTTTTTCAGCTATAGCATAATTTGCTACAATTTCCTACAAACAATCATTTTCGTGATGAATCATAGGGTCTTAGTTCTTTGTCAGCAAGTTATAATTTCCTTTAAAGCGATCTGACTCCAACATAAAGTGAAATAAGTTTTAATTGGACAATATTTTAAGCTTTTTAAAATTCTCCATCCCCACGCAATTCTTTCTGCCATGAATGTAAGCCATTTAGTTTTGATATCCTGCTTGGATACATCATTAAGAGCACAATTTGAAACAAAAGAGGATTTAAAATTTTTCTTCCAACTTTTTTAGATCCAATTGTTTTACATCGCTCCGCGTTACTTCATTGTACTAGCCTAATAATTATTTAGGATGTGTGGTACGTTGACACTATAAGTAACATCACACTACCTGTTCTATATACAAGGTACAATAGGGTAAATGGTACAATTAAAGTCACATTCTTTGGTGAACAACAATAGAAGTGTGTGACATTCAAGATTAATACTGGGATCAAACATCTTTAAAACTAGTCATTACCAGCAGTCAAAAATGTGCATATCTGACCTTTATGGAAATTGGTAGTATTTTTACTAAATAGCTAAATCATCTCTATTAAAGATACACTTGTATGCTTTTTATGACCCAAGGTCAGTGTGGCTCACTCTAGTGCTGACAAAGACAATGAATCCTCTCAGTGGTTATATTCACAGACTACAATTCTCCTCTACCAGCTCATAAAATGACAGGACATAAATGTGGAAAGCGTAGAAAAGTTCCAACAGACATGTCTGTGCCGGAGACAGATCAAAGTGTTGACTGCAGATCCAGTGACAGGTACGAGAGGACAAAGTGGCACATTTAGGTACAAGTTGCTCTCAGCTTTCTTTGGTATGCCGACATCTTGAATCCAAACTTTGGAGATTCCCACGGAGCTACCGTTGTCCAGTCATGATATACGATTACAGATGAAAAATCACAGAAGTAGCAATAATTTCCAAGCAACTAAAACCTTATTGATCGTTACAGTAATGTAGTAACTCATTATTTGCCCCGTGTTTAAGGGGAAAAATATCCTTGTAGCACATGAAAAATAGTTTCAAGCTCCAGTGCCCCCCCCCCCCCCCCCCCCCCCCCCCACACACACACACACATACACACACGGGGCACATCAAGATCTAGAAAACTATTACTGGAATGGTTATAACCCCTGATTAATGGACAGTGGAAAACAGATTAAAATGAGCTCTGGAAGAAAGCCAAATCCTCACATTCACACCTTTACATACTGAAGAATAACTCTAGAAAACAATAGATATTTATGTATCAATATGATTGCTTACAAGCCCTTGAAAATGATAATAGTCTATTTTATATTGGCAGAAAGATTTATCTGAAGCAAAGGAGAATAGTAAACTATCCATGTAAAAGGGTTAGCCAATGCATGATTACAAAAAATAAAACAGCCAGAATTTTTAGAAAATGCAGTCTGTCTGAAATTCATACTATAGAGAAGAGGTACTCAAATCCTAGTGAATATGCATAAGAGAGACGTGCAAGCATGCAACCTCCATTATATGGCCAAAAAAGAAAAGCACCAAGGGCCTCATAGTGCAGGACAATAGAGTTATCCTTATTAATTGACCCAACACGGGCCACGTTTTGATGCAAATATCTGTGTCAGGGGTCAATGCAAAAAACGCTTAAAATTGGTGAAATCCAGAACTCTTAAGAATCCGTGAATCTGATTTGCTGTCGCTAAACTCCATCAGCATCTTCGTTTGAAAATACTATACAAAACTTCGTTTGAAAATACTATACAAAACGTTTGAAAATACTATACAAAAAAATACTAAAGAAAAATATTATCTCAGCATAGGTCATAATGATGCCTAACTTTGGGCCAAATATATCCAAGGGGAAAAGGTCCTAACCTGGGGGGCTATTTACTGAATCTGGGCCAAATCTGGCATATTTGCATGCAGGGTGTATACGAGTAGAGCACAGGAAGAGCATGGCCTTGGCTCCTACTTAATACTATAAGTTACACATATTCCTGCTGTATTTAGGCACCTGCACTTATGCCAGTTTTGGGCTGGTAAACTGCAGGTACCTGCAGTGGCATAGTGAGGCCCTCGTCTTGGCCCGCCCTCGCTCTTTCCTGCTGCGAGCGACCTCCACTCCTTTCCCGATCCCGCATGCCTTGCACACACTCCTTCTTTTCCTCCCTACCTCTAGTTGAAGTTGTTGCTCATGGCGGTCAACAACATGTCCTTGCAACCCCATCGGCTCTCCCTCTGATGTCACTTCCTATGTGTGGTACCCAGAAGTGATCAGCGGGAGAGATGACGGGATCGTGAACAGTAAGTTGTTGACCGCCATGAACAACTTCAACTAGAGGTATGGTGGAAAGGAAAGGGGTGCATGTGTGGAGGGGAGGAATTGGAAGAGGTTGGGAAGAAGAGGAGGAGGGGTGTTGGTACTCCCATCAACATGGCACCTGGGGCAGACCGCCCCCTTGCCCTCCCCATTACTATACCACTGGGTATCTGAATGTTAGATACACTGGGGTTATACTAGTATTCTATAACAGCAATGGTGGGGTCCAGGATAATTTACCCATTCTTTTACTAAGGTGCGCTAATCAAATTAGCTTGCACTAAATGCTAACTCGTCCATAGACTAACATACACGCATTAGTGTGGGCTAAATCAATTAGCACGCGCTAATCACTTAGCGCACCTTAGTAAAAGAAGGCCTCAGTGTGACTGACTCAGCGCGGCCATTTCATTGTGGACAGTTCATCTCAGACAGTTCAGCACGGCCGGTTCAGAGTAGTGGGCTGTACGATGCCACAATAGTTTCTCCAGGCCTGTAACTCTGTTTCCCTGCAGCATGCGTAGAAAACTTTCACTGCCTCTCCCCTCCCCCATTCCCCCCCCCCCCGGTATGAAAAGCAGAAATAATTTTTTACATACACACAAGAAGCAATGCCTTCCTGGACAATGCAGAGAAAAGAAAGCTGAAATAACAATTGACAGAGAGTATACAGTCTAATGAGTTGAAATGGGTCACTATACATGATTTTAAAGGCAACCGTCTTCCTTGCCACAATGAAATATCTCGTGATGAAGCAGCGGTGGTGACAGTTCAGAGATGAAGCGTTCCACGATGAACCGACTGCACAAAACTGCCCAAGATAAACTGGCAGTGATGAAACAGTCACACTTAACTGGCCATGCTGAATTGGATGCCCTGAATCATCCCATTCCGGCAACGGTGAGTCCAAGTGATCTTAGAAAATAGGTTCCTACTGTACTATCTTGGCATACATAAATTGAAGTTCCCAGTTATAGAATTGTTCCCCTATGGGGTCATTTTATAAAAGGGGATCCTTAAATTGGCACTCAGAGGACACTTGATAAGAACCCATTCTATAAAAGAAAGTAGGCACCTACTTACCTTTATAGATTACAGCATAACCACAAACATACATCCCTATAAGTTAGGTGCAAACACTTATGGCAGCCATAGAAGTGGCATAAGTATGTGCACCTGAGTCCTAGAGACAAATGCAAAACTTGTAGTATTCTATAAGTTACATGTGCATCTTTGTGCCCTGTCCAAACATCACATACCTATGTGGCAGAAATGTGAATTAGGTGAGTCTCTTTCAATTGAGAGGAAGCTTTGGAATGAGAGGGCATAGGATGAAGGCGAAAGGGAATAGGTTCAGAAGTAACCTCAGAAAATACTTTTTCACAGAAAGGGTGGTAAATACTTGGAACGGCCTCCCAGTGGAGATGGTGGAGATAAAGAGTATATCTGAATTTAAGACAGCTTGGGACAAGTATGTTGGATCTCTAAGGGAGAGGAGGGGATAGTGGATGGCATATTTGGGCAAAATAGATAAGCCATATGGATTTTATCTATGTCTATGTTTTTATGTTTCATATATTTATATGTTCACTTATAAAATATGTGCTCTGTGTGATCCCCCCTCCCCCTCAAAAATATCTCTACTATAGAGCAGGAGGTGAGAGATTCTCCTGGGAGCCACTGTTGGAGGACTCTGACCTGAGAAGAAGAGGAATAGCAAATAAAATGGAGGTGTGGGACAAAAGTTGAGCTTCTGGTTATCTTGATTTCTCACCAGAGCCCAAGTACTGAGAAAGACTCTTAGATCTGTTTTTTGGGTGTTGACTCCCAAGGTGGACTCTAGCATCAGGTATCTATGATTAACTTCAATTTTTCACATTCCGCATGTGTTTTAACAACCTTGAAAAGTTGTGTGTCATCTGCAAATTTAATCAACTCACTTGTGATTTCCAGATCATTTATAAATATGTTAAATAGTACCAGTCCCAGTACAGATTCCTGTGGCACTCCACTATTCACCCTCCCCCATTGAGAAAAATGGCCATTTAAACCTATCCTCTCTTTTCTTTCGCCGTACCTCAAGAAGGACATGGCAGTACTTGAGGGGGGTCCAGAGAAGAGCGACTAAACTGATAAAAGGTATGGAAAACTTTTCATACGCTAACAGGTTGAAAATGCTGGGGCTGTTCTCCCTGGAAAAGCGGAGACTTAGAGGAGACATGATAGAAATCTTCAAAATCCTGAAGGGCATAGAGAAGGTAGACAGGGACAGATTCTTCAGACTGTGGGGAACCACAAGTACTAGGGGTCACTCGGAGAAACTGAAAGGGGACAGGTTTAGAACAAATGCTAGGAAGTTCTTTTTTACCCAAAGTGTGGTGGACACATGGAACGCGCTTACAGAGGTTGTGATAGGCCAGAGCACATTACAGGAGTTCAAGGAAGGTTTAGATAGGTTCCTAAAGGATAAGGGGATTGAGGGGTACAGATAGAAGTAGAGGTAGGTTATAGAAATGGTCAGGAACCACTTCACAGGTCATAGACCTGAAGGGCCGCCGCGGGAGCGGACCGCTGGGCATGATGGACCTCTGGTCTGACCCAGTGGAGGCAACTTCTTATGTTCTTATAACAAATTCCTAATTCACAAAAGAGCATTGTCTCCTGTCCCAATGTCTCTTTAATTTTCTCAGGAGTCTCTTATGAAGAACTTTGCTAAATGCTTTCTGAAAATCTAGATACACTATACTAACCAACTCTCCTTTATCCACATGTTTATTCAAGCCTTCAAAGAAATGAAGCAAACTGGTGAAACAAAACTTCCCTTGACTGAACCCATGCTGACTTTATCTCACTAATCCATATTTGTCTCTGTGTTCCATAATTGTATTCTTTATAATAGTTGCACAGCACTGAAATTGGGCTTACCAGTCTGTATTTTCCCAGATAACCCCTGTAGCACACCACTTGTAATGTCCCTATTATGAGGAACAGTATCAAAGTCTTTGCTGAAATCTAATTATATCTGTGATCTAGATCTCTGGACTCCAGTCAAAGAAATCAATCAGATTTGTTTGTTTGGTATGATTTTCCTTTAGTAAAAGCATATTGCCTCTGACAGGATGCACAGGAACAGTTGGACCTGAGAGGGCCTCAATTTGTCCACTTTTGGTTCAGGCCTACTCAACAGTAATGCACCATTGGCATAGATGGCAAGGATCCCAAAGCCCCATCAACTGAAGACATCTGTAGCCTGCCAAAGCCCCTATCAGAAAACCATGGTCATCAGCAGTGGCACTCCTAGCCACCAATACTAGTAACTGAGCAATTTTTAGGGGCTGGTATTGATGGTTTAAAGTACTGCCACTGACTGCTGTGATGATGGATTTATGGTAGGCTTTTGATGTCTTCAGCTGGTAGGATCAGGGATCCCCTCCAGCTAAGGTATTTAACTTTTAAGTTGAATGGGGGAGCAAGGAGAGATGGGGAGTAAATGTGTCATGCCCATCAACATATCCTGCTCATCAACACATCCAAAATTGGCCTTGGATCTTGCAACCCATTTGATTATCTGTATAGAAAGTTAATTATCTTTCTTTCAGTAGTTTCTGCATGAATATATGAGACCTATTATAGAAAGGGGTTTTTCTTCTCTCATTCTTCACAAAGCAAGACTTTTGAATTATTCTTTACCATTGCTTAGTCATTCAAACTTCTGACAGATTTCCTCTGTCCTATAGCAGAAGCACAGTAACTCACAGTTAATTCCTGGGTAAGGTATTTTATTTTCTAAACTGTGTTATCAATAACAATTTGAGTTAAAAAGATAAATGATTTATGTAAGATCTAGCCGAAGATCAGGATTTGAACTTGATCACTAGATTCAAAGCTCCCTACCTCTCACTGATATATCATATATAGAGTCTGTAAATGTCCTGGTAAGTTTCCTCTTGGGAAAACTTGAATCCTGAGAAATCTTCAGAATAGTTAACTACCTTACACACAAACTAAAGAGCCAGTGCTACAAATGAAAAAAAACAAACAAAAAAAACCCCATTGGTCATGATGCTAAAGTCACTGATTTTCAGTGTCATCTGGATAATACCACAAAAAATCACTACAGACCACCTAGGCACTATCTCCAAAGTGCTCGTTTGTTTTAAGGCTAAACAAGAAAATATTTAGTTAGCGTCAATATTCCGGGCCTTTACCTAGATAACTATCAAGGGATCCCTTTTACCGAACCGCAGTTAAAAATGAGCTTAGTGCATCCTTATATTGGGTCATGGCCACTGCATGGGTAAAATGGCCAATTTTTCTATTTTTTGGAATTGATGGCCAAGTGCTAATTTTTCCATTAGCATATGGGCCCCAACCGCCACCTATTTTGTAGGCTATAAGGGCCAGATTCTATAAATGGTGCTGAGTGGTGCCTACATTGGAAGTGCTACTCAGCGCAGTTGTCAATAAAAAAAAAAAAGGCACCATTTATACTTATAGAATCATGCAAAGTTGTATCTATGAAGACTTACCCCCTCTTGTACTAAGTTGCGCTAACCGATTAGCGCGCGTTAAACACTAAAGCGTCTATATAACTTTCCTTAAACTAAACTACTGTATTTCCCCCTTCTCTCTTTCTGCTAAACTCTCCCTGTATTTAATTCTCTCCAAAATCTATAAATCCAATTACTAAACCTGTTGTATTACTTATATGTCTATTTACTCTCCACTATGTATGTTCATTGTAAACCGTTCTGAGCTACTGGGAGGACGGGATAGAAATCCAAATAAATAAATAAATATAGACTAAAATGCACACGTTAGCGTTTAGTGCACCTTAGTAACAGAGGGCCTAAGGTGTCGCTAGGCGTCCTAGATATAGGCGCCACTTCATTAGGCCAGCTTTTCACTTACTTATTTTGGCAGCGCCTATGTCTGATGCCTAACAATGCCTGGGCAAGAAAAATAAGGAACATGAATACAAAATGTTAGGTGTAACATTGGCCAAAACTGAACAAGAAAGAGACCTGGGGGTACTGATAGACAGGAACCAGAAGCCGTCGACTCAATGCACAGCAGCGGCAAAGTAAGCAAACAGAATATTGGGCATGATAAAGAAGGGGATCACGAGTAGATCGGCGGATGTTATAATGCCGCTTTACAGAACAATGGTCAGACCACACTTGGAGTACTGTGTCCAACACTGGTCTCCTTACCTAAAAAAGGATATAGCCCTGCTGGAAAGGGTGCAGAGGCAAGCCACGAAACTAGTAAAAGGTATGGAAAATTTGAGCTACAAAGAACGACTAGGAAGACTGGGACTGTTCACCCTCGAGAGGAGGAGACTGCGAGGGGATATGATTGAAACTTTTAAAATACTGAAAGGATTCGACAAAATAGAGCAAGAATCATCGTTGTTCACATTGTCAAATGTGAAACGGACAAGAGGTCATGGACTAAAGCTGAGGGGCAGCAGGCTCAGGACAAATGTCAGAAAGTTCTGTTTCACACAGCGGGTGGTGGACACTTGGAATGCTCTCCCGGAGGAGGTGGGGACGGAGACTGCCATTCTGGGTTTCAAGCATAAGTTGAATGTATACCTCCTTGCAAAACACATCGATGGATACGGGTAACCAGGGTCTCCATCTGGGAGCACCTGGCTTGGCCTCCGCGTGTGCGGGTCACCGGAATAGATGGACCTAGGGTTTGATCCGGCGAAGGCGTTTCTTATGTTCTTATGTTCTTATACCTATTCTCCGCCCATAACAACACCTACTTTTTTAACATAGGTGTCATTAGGCGTCCTTAGGCATGGAAAGGCACCTCCACTTAGGCACTGTTAGGCGCCCTAAGAGTTCAGCATTAAACTCTTAAATTGCTTACTTTTTTTTTTTTTGATTGGCTGAAAACTGGTGTGGTCAATTACCATGTTGATTAAGCCAATTAAAAATTAAATTAGGCAACCGATCCTAAACTTAGGCATCGCTAGGCAGCTGAAATTAGGGCACCCAGCGGCGCCAAATGTAGGTGTCGTTTAAAGAATTCCCCAGTAAGGGTTCACATTAATAACTATGTGCTAATCGGTTTGTATGTGGAAATTCAGCTGTGCTAACTGATTAGTGCAGGACATACCTACTCTCCGCCCCCAGACCCACCCCACACTTGGAAAAGTTACCATGGGGTGCCTGAGCATGCCATTTTAAGCTGCAGTAAACATATAGGAAGCATGCACAGATGCCAGAACTATCACAGAATGTCTGAGCATGCCCCGCAGTAATGCATTTTAACCTATGGTAAGCATGCACTAGTGCTTAGCGCAGCTTAGTAAAAGTACCCCAGATAATTTAGAATAAGCTATAAAAATGGTGTCCTATGTTATTCGCCTAGCTATCCAAATCCGAATGCCAAATATCACTGCTATTCAAATAAGAACATAAGAATTGCCGCTGCTTGGGTCAAACCAGTGGTCCATCCTGCCCAGCAGTCCGCTCATGCGGCGACCCTTAGGTCAAATGAGTCCAGCCTCACCTGCTTACGTTCTAGTTTAGCAGGAACTTTTCCAACTTTGTCTTGAATCCCTGGAGGGTGTTTTCCCCTATAACAGACTCTGGAAGAGCGTTCCAGTTTTCTACCACTCTCTGGGTGAAGAAGAACTTTTTGACGTTTGTATGGAATCTATCCCCTTTCAACTTTAGAGAGTGCTCTCTCGTTCCCCCTACCTTGGAGAGGGTGAACAACCTGTCTTTATCTACTAAGTCTATTCCCCTTAGTATCTTAAATTTTTTGATCATGTCCCCTCTCATTCTTCTTCTTTTCAAGGGAAAAGAGGCCCAGTTTCTCTAATCTCTCGCTATACGGTAACTCCTCCAGCCCCTTATCCATTTTAGTCGCTCTTCTCTGGACCCTTTCAAGTAGTACCGTTTCCTTCTTCATGTACGACTGCTGGATGCAGTACTCCAGGTGAGGGCGCACCATGGCCCGGTACAGTGGCATTATAACCTTTTCCGATCTGTTCATGATTCCCTTCTTTATTATTCCTAGCATTCTGTTCGCCCTTTTCGCCGTCGCCACACATTGCATTGACAGCTTCATCGACTTGTCAATCAGAACTCTCAAGTCTCTTTCCTAGGAGGTCTCTACATGTACCGCCCCGGACATCCTGTATTTGTGCATGAGATTTTTGTTACCGACATGCACTTTACACTTATCCACGTTGAACCTCATTTGCCATGTTGATGCCCATTTCTCAAGCTTGATTATATCACATTAATACTTTTTTACAGAAAGGGTGGTAGATATGTGGAATAGGCTCTCAGCAGAGGTGGTGGAGACAAAGACTGTCTGAATTCAAGAAAGCATGGGACAGGTACGTGTGATCTCTTAGGGAGAGGAGGAGATAGTGGATGGGTTGAGTGGATGGGCCATTTGGCTTTTATCTGCCATCATGTTTCTATGTAGTACACCAGCTTAAAATTAATAAGTATCTTAAAAATTACAAACTAATTTTCTTTTTGGTTCAAAATAGCACTGAACCTTTCAAATTAGAAAGCCTGCAAAATTAAGGGTCAGTTCTCTTTTTGTAGGGAATTAAAATGCTCTTCAAGTTGTATAGCTCATATTAGCATCCAGTGACATTGTCTCATCTGTATATATTTCTAGCTGTCAACAGAATGTCCTCGGGCACTCGCCTCCTGATTCTACAGCTATCATCTATTCTTTTATAATACACAAGGGTCTAATTTTCCATCAGCAAAGCATGAAATCATGTAGGAAATGCCACATAACCAGCATGTGCAAACAAGTAGCACTTTTTCCAAGCATAAAAATATTTAATAAAATAACAAATAAATTAAGTCTTCTGGTGAAGTACTTGAAAACTGGAACACTTTATGGATATCAGAGTACACAGACAGATTCATACAATTCTTCCTTATGTGCTCAACATTTAACATGGTCAGTGCATCTGATGAAAACATTTCAATTCACACAACACGGTAACTCTTCTGAAATGAAGGTTCTGACTACTCGTTTCTGTTGAATATAGAAGATTCCTAGCTTCAGAACATATTAGAAAATATGTATATGTTTCTGCAAGTAGGATACTATTGAAGCAAATTACTATGATGGGAAAAAACTGAACTTCACATAATATTTTTTAAAAATGCCACCTTATTTTAGGGGTACTTCTAGTAAGCTGCATTAGGAACTAACATATACCTAAGGGCTCCTTTTACAAAGGAGCGCTAGCGTTTTTAGCGCACACACCGGATTAGCGTATGCTACCTGAAAAGCTACCGCCTGCTCAAGAGGAGGCGGTAGCGGCTAGTGCACGCGGAAATTTAGGTCACGGTATTCCGCGCATTAAGGCCCTAGTGCACCTTTGTAAAAGGAGCCGTAAATCAGCTTAAAACGATGAACTGTTGTATCCATTCAGGGACCTTAGGCATCTAAGTCAATCAGGGCTTAGGCCCCTCCCCGTGCATCACATGATGCACTGAGGAGGGGCCCACCATTTTGTATTGATGGGCCACATAGCTTCTTCCCTCCTGCTCTCTTCAGACAAAGGTTCTGGGGGGGTTGGGGAGGGTGGGTTCAGAGGAGCATTTGGCGTCAGGAAGGAGTGGGCATCCCTCCTGCTGAATTTTTCTCACATGGGGGGGGAGGTCAGAATTGCCGGAGGAAGTGGTCATTCCTCCTGCTGATTTTTGCTGGCGCAGGAGGGGGGTTGGTCCCCGGTGCAAGTTCGTCAAGGAGATGTTGGGGAGGGTCATTATCAGCGGGGGGGCGTTCAGGCAAATTTGTGCATGCTAACCATGCGCTAAAAAAAATTATTTTGAAGTGGTGTGTCAGGTCGGAGAGTGTGTATTCCTGCGCTTCTGCACCGCTGCGTACTAACTGATTAGCACACAAATATCGCAATGAGCCCTAACCAACCCTGATTCGATAAAAGGTGCTTAGCTAGGCACTGCTCAGGGTAGTTGTCAATCAAGTGCTAGGTGCCATTTATAGAATCGCACCTAAGCGTGTAGGCATTAAAACCTACTGCCTAGGTATGTCTGCCCCAACCAAGCCTGTTTGCAAGTAGGCACTGGTAGGCACCTCCGTGTAGTTGACTACCGTAACCTGGTACGCATTTACCGAGGTAGGACCCTACCAGAAAATTATTTTTTACATTTATATTTTTATTTGTTTCTAATGGCACTTTCAATTATCAGCTTCAATTAAGTCAATTAAAAAAAAAAATTCCCCCCTTTTACTAAGCTGCTACCGTGACCCACAGACTAAATGCTCCGATGCTGCTATAAGTGTCAGAGCATTTAGCGCTCTGGGCTGTGTTAGAAACCTCTACTGCGGCTTAGTATAAGAGGAGGTAAATTAAGCACCTAGATTGGTAGGCGCCCTAATCTAGGCTTTACCATTTATAAAATGGGTGATAGTAAGTGCACATTCAATAATTTTTCAAAATGGCTGCCCAGTAATGACAACAATATACAATTAATTGTTTAACTTTCATATGGCAGGTGAAATATGAAATTTTAGTGATTTGTTTTAAAAGGCTGTAGTGAACAGCAGTGGTTCCCAACCCTGTCCTGGAGGACCACCAGGCCAGTCGGGTTTTCAAGATAGCCCTAATGAATATGCATGAGAGATATTAGCATATAATGGAGGTGCCAGTCATGCAAATCTGCTCCATGCATATTCATTAGGGCTATCCTGAAAACCCGACTGGCCTAGTGGTCCTCCAGGACAGGGTTGGGAACCACTGGTGTACAGTACATGATTTTTCACCAGCATATTTCCAGGTCTTTGCTCAGCCATTCTTATGATCTAAGAATCAGAATTTGTTACAGCTTTCTATTTATATAACCTCTTCAAAAATATGAAACACAATCTTGTATGTTTTCTTGTGCTGCACCTATTTTATGGAATGTTTTGAGAACAACGCTCTTGAAATTAGGAATACAGTTAAGGCAATGTTCTTTTAAAAGGTTCAAAGTTGTATAATTTAGTAAGCTGTGGTAGAAAGTGGCCTTAGCATGCCTTTTTCCCATGTGCTAAGGCAAAATGGACGATTTTCCATTTTTTCAATTAATGGCCATGTGCTAATATTGCCATTAGCACACATCCTTTAAAAAAATTAGCATGTGAGCACTTATCGACAGCTAGTTTGTAGGCAGTAAAGACGGAGCTAGATGCACTAAACAGGATCAGTAAAACCGTTTGGTCCGCTGTGATCTGATTTTTGGCAGATTCTAAAAGAGCTATTGATGTACTAAAAATATGCATGCAAATGATTTGCGCAGAGGTTCGTCATAATTCCCGTCTTTCTTGTATGATCACTGTGAGAGTGACTCTCACAGATGCGCAGAGCCAGCAGGGGAAGCCCAAACAGCTGAGAGGCAGGGGAAAAGCCTCCTGCCACTCAACTGTTCAGGGCAGGAAAACTTTTTTTTTTCTTTTTAATGGGCACAGATGCTGTATGTGTGTTACACATGCACAATATCTGCCCCATTAAAAAAAGAAAAAAATACCCCTCCCCCGCTGATAATGACCCTCCCCAACATCTCCCTGACGAACTTGCACCGGGGACCAACCCCCCTCCTGCGCCAGCAAAAATCATCAGGAGGATTGACCACTCCCTCCGGCCATTCTGACCCCTCCATGTGAGAAAAATTCAGCAGAAAGGATGCCCACTCCTTCCTGATGCCGGATGCTCCTCCGAACCCACCTTCCTCAACCCCCCCAGTACCTTTGTCCGAAGAGAGCAGGAAGGAAGTAGCTATGTGGCCCGTCAATCCAAAATGATGGGCCCCTCCTCAGTGTATCATGTGATGCACAGGGAGGGGCCTAATCCCTGATTGACTCAGATGCCTAAGGCCACCACCTTGGGCTTGAGCTTATTTGCATGGCCAGATCGGAGAATGAGCTATCCTTTAGAAAGCCTCGTGATGAGCCATTTTCTGCATTGGGTCGGCAAATCCGATCGACAGTAAACCAGTCAATACTGGTTTAGCGATGATCGTTTGAGGATTACTGATTTTAGTGCATCTACACTAATCCTGCTGTAATCAGTTAGCCCACGGTAAAGTAGCTGCACAAACTGAGCAACACAGAAATGCCCACCCTCCACCTCAAATGCTCCCTCCATAGAAAAAAAATTAAAATATATTTTAGCATGTGGTTTGCACATGCAAATCTCAAACTTTCCACAGGACACGAGTGCATCCTACAGTAAGTCATTTTAAGCTGTAGTAAGCATGCATTAGTCCTTAATGCAATTTAGTAAAAGGACACACTAGTTTTGTTATGTTTATCTTGTTTGATTGTTTGATTTTATATTTTGTTGCTCATTTTAGAAGGCTTATTTGTAATTTTCACATCGAAATTTACATGTGGAAACTGCAATTTTAGAAGATGATGATATACGCATGGACGTAACAACCATACTCATATTTTTATATATGAGGGTAAATCAAAAATTAAAGGCAATTGTTAAATTACATATTAACCGGAACAGAGCTAGCAAAATGCAGCATATGTACTCGTACATTGTCTGTTGGATAGTTCATCCACGCACAGCGCAGCACTCGGCCTTTAGTCATGTGGCAGCCATGAGGTCAGAAACATAGACGCTCCATTGCAAGATTGCACCATCAAAGAACAATATGCAGTAGTGTGCTTTCTTTGGGAAGAGGGAGTGAAACCTATGGAAATTGACTGTTGATATTGACTCAGGGCTAAATTTTCAAAACTTTGCAGTAAAAACTGATGGGCCGTTGACGCGGCCGCTATTGTAGCAATTTCAAAAAGGTGAGGCATTCTCAATAAAATGTGGATGCAAATGAGGTTGGCAGAGAGTAGCGAAGGTTCACAAAATTTACATGAGATGAGTCGCTGATGATAGTAATCGGCACATACACATACCACGAAAGAGGCGTAAATGTGCACGTGCTGGTAAAAGCAATGCTGTAAGCACACAAATCGCATGCGTGCCTTATTTGAGCATGCAAATTCTAATCAGACAACTGTGATGATCTGAAACAACTGATGGGTTAATTGGATTCAGCCAGGAACTCTTATATAATAAAACATGTAGAAACATCATAATTTGGATCAACTTGACCTGGCTGGCCAAATGAATACTCAGATCAGATTGCTGTTTTGATCCACTTTACTATTTGTTCTCTAAATCTACAGTTTAGAAACATAGTAAAATGAAGTCTGATAAAAACTATATGGCCTATCTAGTCTGCCTAACCATGTCAACTACTATCCCCTTCTCTCCCTTAGAGATCCAACATACTTGTCCTGAGTCTTCTTGAATTCAGATATCTGTTTACTTTAAATCTATTGATAAATAAAATAAATAAATATACTGTACATATCTAGAACTATACAGGCTCTAATCTACTCCACGTTTAGCTAGAATATAGACTACAACAGTAGTCTTCATTGCAAGGTCTGCGAGCCAATGGTAGCCCATGGAGACCTTCTGGGCAGCCCATGCTGCAGTCCAGGTTTCCATGCTCCTCCCCTCTATGGGATCCAACTCTTCTCCTTCCTGGCAGCTGCTCTTTCACTCTTCAGGCTTCCATCAGTGTGAGTGAGGTAAACACACTGCCTTTTATGGCTTGGCATAGGTGGGAAGCAGTAGCAGAAGGAAAGCTTCCAGGCCACCAAATACAGCATGTTTATCTCACTCACGCTGCCCGCAGCCTGAAGAGTTTAAGAGCAGCTGCTGGAAAGGAGAAGGGTGATGAATTACCATCCCATGGATGTGGCTATGCAGGGTGAGTTGTGAAGGGATTGCAGGAGGGGTGGTTACTAGAGAGATGCTGGACTGTGGGAACTGGGAGGAAAAATAGAAAGATATGACTGTCCTCCAGAGGAAGGAAGGGAAGGACAGAGTTGCCAGACCATCATAGGGAGGAGAAGGAGGAGGGAAGGGAAGGAGAAAAGAGGAGATACCAGACCACAAGAAGGGAGAAAGGGAAGGAGATAAATGTCAGACTACTGGAGGGGGGAGAGGAATGCCTGACCAGGGAAGGAAAGGAAGAGAGAGAGATTCCAGAATAAGGGAAGGAGGAAGAAGGAAAGGAAGGAGAGGAGAGAGATACCAGACCACAAGGAGAGGAAAAGAGAAGGAGAGATATATCAAACTACTGGAGGGGGAGAGAAGAAGAGAGATGCCAGACTATAGAAGAGAGGAGGAAAGAAGGGAGAGGAGAGGAGAGAGATATTAGACCACACAAGGGGGAGTGAAGGAGAGATAGAAGCCAGACAATGGAAGGGAAGGAGGAGATGCCAGACTATGGGAAGGAAAGAAGAAAGATGTCAGTACACTAGAGGGGGAGAGAGAGGGAGAAGATACTGCACAGGAAGAAAGAGGAAGGGGAGGA
This sequence comes from Geotrypetes seraphini, assembly GCF_902459505.1. Taxonomy (NCBI): domain Eukaryota; kingdom Metazoa; phylum Chordata; class Amphibia; order Gymnophiona; family Dermophiidae; genus Geotrypetes; species Geotrypetes seraphini. The sequence continues at coordinate 53,267,783 of NC_047092.1, forward strand.
TGAAGGAGGAGATGGTGCACATGGAGGGATGGTGAAGGGAAGAAAGATGAAAAAAAATGTTCTTTAAGGAAAGATGGGAATAGGAAAGAAGAAGAGGGAGGAAATGGTACACATGGATGGAGGGGCGAGGGGAGTAAAGAGATGATGCATGTGGATAGATAAGAAGGAAAGGGAGGACATAAAAAAGTGATCGCAAAGCTCTGCTTGTTCGATATACCTCCCAAGGACATTGGAACCAATATAGTACTGGTATGTATGGTCTGATGAACCAATGATAACACCTGTATGGTCTGATGCACCAATGATAACACCTTAAATTGAATCCTCTGAGCTATCGGCAACCAGTCAAAAGCTTTGGATTGCATAAATAAATATTGTGCGATATAGTATGTTTATGCAACCTTCTGGCACCAAATCAAGAATCTATTTTGGATTCAGTGTTTTATTTTTCTCTTGGCTGAAAGAGATGATTGACAAGTATAATTATTTGCTTCGTACCAAAATATAAGTTAACCATGCTATTCAAAGGCACTAGGTACTCTATGGTACTTCTAATAGAGGTAATATTTAGCTCAGTAATTTATTTACATGTCATAGACAGATATGCAAGCTTTTCTGAAGTGAAGAGTGAGCTACTTTTTACTTTCATCACGTAACAATTCAACCCTTTGTGCAACTAGTGCCTTAGGCCAACCTTTTCCCTGTATAGCTCCTCTTTCAAAGCACCCTTAATGATTGCTGAATAAAGTTGATTGTTACTGTCATTCCCAAACAGAAACTTGACACTTTATCAATATCACAGTATTTTTCAAGGCACAAAACAGGAAATAACTCTATGCTACATTCAAGCTTATTTATTAAACACAGAATTAATTTGATGATTAAAAAAAAAGAAAGGCTTAACAACATAAGCAGATGCTCATTTCCAATTTGGCCCTGTCAGGAAAGCTGTGCACCAGTGCCTGCAACCATTAATCGAGAAGCATAACCAGCCCCATGCCTTAGCCATTTTAAAGAGACATTGTACACACGCACGTTTCCTCATAACTCAGAAAGCTCATTGCACGGTTTTATTATATGCAAATTAGCAGCATCTGATTAGGTCCTGAGGCAGTTTCACCTAGCTGTTCAGAGAAATAGCAATGGGAACAGAGTAAGAATATTTCATAACTGAAGTATATTTTCCCTTTGGGGATGCCACCATTTGATTTTGACATTTATTTGTCCTGTGCTGTAAAGGACAAAACTACAATTACACTCCCCCCCCCCCCCACCCCCGCCCTGTGCAGTGGAGAGTGTCAGAAAAATTTAATCAAAGATAATGTATTTTCAAGAAAAATAAGCTAGCAGAACCAAACTTAGATAATATACTTTTAGTTAAAAAAAAATCGAACTGTATTAATTACACCTTTGATTAAATACATGCAGTAAATGTTTGATTTAAAAAAATCATTAGCAAGCCACTTCATTACAGAGAAACAGCTCATTTTATTACCTTTTTCTCATATCCACCGCTCCTTAGGTATCCATAGGCTGCTCTTCCACAACCCATCATAACACTTCCTCTACTGTAAACTCCACTTCTCTCTACGATACATTCTCAAAAGATGGAAGAAAACAGAGGAAAGGCTCCTCACATTTCACCCATTCCTTCTTTACCATATCAGCCCCTCATTCCCCTGCTCCTATTCTTTGTCACTTTTTCTCCCTCCACATACACCCTTCCATTCCCTGCACTCACACCCCACCTTGGCTCCCTTCTTTCAGATCTACCTGTTCTTTCACTGGGAAACCTTACTATCGCCACTCTTCCTGCTTCAGCTGCACAGACTTTCGACTGGTGGGTCCTGGGAAACTAGAGTTGCCAGATTTTACATTTGTAAAATCTGGCCCCCTAGACCTGCCCCCCAGGCCCGCCCATCACCTCCCCATTATGCCCCAGTCCTGCCCCTAATCTCACCCTAGCAACGCCCTCGCTGCTTGCCCTGGTTGGGCAGGAGGGCATCCACGCATGCACAGATGCCCTCTTGCTCAATTTCGGGGGAAGCTTTTCAAAACCCAGACAAAGTGCCAGCATACAAAGTGTAAACAGCTCCTCCGCCCACCTCTTCCCGGCGCTTTAGTTTTAAATCTTTAGCAGCTGTCGTGCAGCGTCCATGAGCAGGCCTGCCCCCGGAAGTAGAATGAAGGGTTCATAAGCAGGCCTGTTGTTTGACGCAGCATGGCAGCTGCGCGGTGGCTGTCCGAAGATTTAAGCAAACAGTGGAAGAACGGTGGGCGGGAGGGCTAAAACCACAGCGACCGAGAATTTTGGGGGAGGCCACGGCCCCTGTTGCTTCCCCCATTCCAATGCCTATGCCCGGCACTCTATCTGCCTTAGCTGAACTTTGTTAAAGCCTGTTTCATCAGCTGTCTGGGAGGAGTAATGTAATGTTCTGCAGTGTTCTATTGTAATCGCTTCCTTAGATTTTCTGCTATGCTCCAAAGTGTTCTCCTTTTCTTACTGTAAGTTGCCTTGAACCTTTGTAGGCATAGTGCAACACACAAATACCAGATTAGATTAGATTAGAGTGGAGCTGTTCTTCCTGGAATCCTTTTAGCTTCTGAAAGAAATAGTATTGTTGTCCTTCCAGTGCCAATTATTTCCTGGGATTGGATAATTGCAGTTTTTGCACTGTCATCAAGCATATTGGGGGTTTTCCCTCGGATTTCTTTGTCTAACTTTTGTACGCAGGGATCCTGTAAAGTCCATCACCATGGTTTAGGAGTTCATAGACAATAAAGCCGTGATGCGTGACCAATAGTACTATCCCAGTGGGGATCTGTTGCAAAATTATATTATAAAAAGTCCTTTAATAAGACATTGGCAGTAGAGAATGACACGGGGACACATTTTCCCCCTTCTCCGCAGGAACTCAAGTTCCCTGTCCCGTCCTCTGGGTTTTGTCGCCGTCTCTCCCCCATTCCTGTAAACTCTGCCTTAACCGCACAAGCATCGAACGCTTATGATTTTAAAGTGTTTCAGGCTTATACAGATCTAATCTAATCTAATCTAAATCTTGGGTTTATATACCGCATCATCTCCGCAGATGGAGCTCGACACGGTTTACATGGTTAGGGAAGGAACGGAACTCCAGTGGAATTATATAAGTATGAGAGAAGAGAGGTTGGTGTGAGAGTGCCAGGAGCGGGACGGGGTTACGTTCTGGAGAAGAACCAGGTCTTCAGATGCTTACGGAATGGTAGAAGGGGGCTCAAATTGCGGAGAGGGGAAGGGAGACTGTTCCAGAGCTGAGTGATTCTGAAAGGGAGGGAAGAGCCAAGTTTACCAACAAGGGAGATGCCTTTTAAGGAGGGGTAGGATAGTTTTAATTTTTGAGTGGATCTAGTGGAGGTTGGATGTGAAGAATTCCAGGATAGAGGGATAAAAGGAGGAAGGATACCGTGGAGGATCTTGAAGGTTAGGCAGGCACATTTAAAGTAGACCCTGGAAATAACGGGAAGCCAGTGGAGTTTGGATAGGAGCGGTGTGACATGGTCAAATTTACTTTTTGAGAAGATAAGTTTGGCCGCGGTGTTCTGGATTAGTTGGAGTCATTAGATTAGATTAGATGAGGACAGAGCTTGCAGGAATGGGGGAGGGACAGGAAAAGAACTCGTCAGGATGGGAAAATGAGTTCCTGTGGGGACGGGGAAAAATTTGTTCCCGTGTCATTCTCTAATTGGCAGCACATCACTGATGGTTAGTATGCATTTCATAAGAGATATGGATGTCATCTTTGGTAAGCTGGCTCTTGAAGACGTGTATAACTTGAGCTAAACACACTTAGGGCTCAATTAACCCAGTTTGAGATTGGACAGGAGTCAGTGGTAGAGGGCCATTTAGTAAGACCAGTGAATTAAAGGAAATTTTCAAACAGAAAGGGGCAACTGCACAGTTTGCTTATTAACAGCAAATTCAGTAATAATGAGTTTATGCTGAAGTGTTTGTAACCCTTATTGTTATAAGATGTGGCATGTACTCTGTTTCATTAAAATATGTATGACCTTGATTAGTTTATTAAGGCATGCCAACCTACTTGAGTAAAGTTGTTATCTCTCAGCAGACTATGGTGTCCCTCAGGAAAAGCATGGAACAATGAATCATTTACATCGGAACATAGTAAATGACAGCAGATAAAGATCTGAAAGGTCCATCCAGTCTGCCTAATAGTCACACGTAGAGTTACCAGATTTGAGTTGACTAAAATATGGACCCATAGCCCTGCCCCAGGCCTGGTCAGACCCGCCCTGTTACACCCACATAATGCCCTCCAGCCCCAACCCACCCCCATCCCACCCCCTCAACCTGTTCTCATTGGGAGGGAGGGCATTCACGCATGCGCGTAAGCAATGCGATGGCATCACATGCACGTGACATTTACCGTGCTGCATCCGCGCATGCATGGATACCCTCCCGAAGCGGTCCCTACGAAGAAGCTTTTCAAAAGCCAGCTAAAGTGCCGGGTTTTGAAAAGCCATCCAGACACCCGGACATGCCCTCTCAAAAGAGGACCTCTCCGGTTAAATACGGACGTCTGGTAACCCTAGTCACATGCATTATAAATTTATGGTTAAATTGTCTTTTTCCTTTAATATTTCTGAGCCCTAGACTGTAGAATACCGCCCAGTAGCATCTTTAGTTTCACACTACTGGAGTTGCCGTCTAAGTTCACTCCAGCCTATCCTAACCATCCTGTCACTGGATCTTCCATCAAAGCCCTTTCTAGTTCATCCTAAACTGATTTGCCATATACTGGACACAGACTGTGGAAGATTGCCCAGTACCATTTTTTTTATATCATTCATTTTCTAATTGGAAATCCTCTTCACCTCGAGAGGGCATTCTAGGCATCTACCACCCTCTCCATGAAAAATAATTTTCTAACTTTACTCCTAAGTCTGCCACCCTGCAACCTCAATTCATTCCCTCTAGTTTTACCATTTTCCCTTCTCTGGAAAAGATTTATTTCTATATTAATATCTTTCAAGTATTTAAATATCTGTATCATATCTTCCCTGCCCCTCCTCTCCTCTAGAGTACAGTCAAACCTTGGTTTACGAGTGTTTTGCAAGATGAGCAAAACATTTGCAAAATCGGCACCTCGGAAAGCAAGTTTGACTTGATTTACGAGCACCACACCCCGCGATCCGGCATTCCCCCCAGCGATCCGGCATGCCCCCCCCCCTCCCAAGCACTGAAACGACATCCCTTACCCTGATTGGGCACCAGAATCAGCACCAACGCACAGGACATGCTGATGCCGGTGCCCGAAGATCCTCCCTCTTCTGTGCTGAGCTGGGCGGTGCATCGGAGATCTTCCTCTTGCCTGAGCTGGGCTGGACTGGGCCTTGAGCATTTGCGCATGCTCAAGGCCTTCTGGTCTCGCTCTCTCCGAGATTCTCAGATTCAGAATCTCAGAGAGAGCGAGACGAGAAGGTCTTGAGCATGTATTTAGGTCTTCCAGTCTCTTTTAAACGTCTTTTGACACAAGTCCCATACCATTTTTTTCAATTTCCTCTGGACTGCTTCAAGTTTTTTTACATCCTTAGCTAGATATGACCTCCAAACTGAACACAGATGTTTAAATACTTGAAAGGTATAAAAACATCAAAACCTTAGACACCTCCTATATATAACGTGACCATATGTCCTGTTTTGAACAGGACCATCCCATTTTTAGGTAGCCTTTCCTGCTGTCCCCAAGCACAGCTTCGAGATGCCAAAATGTCCCATTTTCAGGGTCCTGCTGAAAAAACAAGTACCATAGTGAATACAGCCCCCCTCCCCTCAGTACCTATTTTAATCCTGGTGGTTGCCTCCTGTCCTGATATCTTCCGGCAGTGGCAGAGCGGCACGCCTGCCTGGTCCCATGCTGCTCACTGAATGGATGCCATCAGTTCTCACGAATCCTGCAAGAACTGATGACAGCCATTCAGTGAGCGGTACAGGACCAGGCAGGAGCGCAAAAAGCTTACACCTGACTTGTGCGCCGCTCTGCCGCTGCCGGAAGATATCAGGACATAAGGCAGCTGCCATGATTAAAAAAGGTACTGGGGGGGGTCTGTGGTCTGGGGTTTCCTGTCCCGTTTTGAAGAAAAAAATAAATGGTCACGTTACCTATATGTGCCAGGGTTTTCTTGGCCTAAATACTGGCACCTAAATTAGGAGCCTACTGGCACCTAAGTCCAATTTAGGCGCCTAGACACCCCAAATCTACCCACAATCAGACCCTAATCATGCCTACTTTCTGGTAGATGCCTCAGTCTAGGCGCCTACCTGGAAGTTGTAGGTTCCTACTAAATTAGGCACCTACAGTCTAATTAATAATTTTTTAAAATCATTATTTAATTGTGATTTTCAATTAATGGTACTAATTAAGCCTTATTAAATAATTGTTAGGCACTTAGGGCCGGTGGCTGCCTAAAAAGCGGCCGCCGATCATATATCAATCACATGACACCACCGGTTACAGAATCGTGCATAAATTCAGCCTAGATAGGCAACTGAAATGTAGGCCCAGAAAAAACGGGCCTACATTTCAGTTGCATATCTATGCTGCCGCGGGATCTCAAAGTCAGGCCACTGCAGCCATAAACTGATCATGGCAGGGGAAACTATCCATGATCAGCTGGGCAGGCAGTGCTCCCTGAAGCCCTGAGCGGCTGCTGCAGGAGACTCTCTGACATTGGCAGGAAGGTTGCCCACTCCCTCCTGCCAGAACCCCCCTTCAAAGAGCTGTGACAGGAGGGATACCTCCGAAGTACCCCCCAACCACGATAGGCAGAAGGGATGTCCACTCCCTCTTGCCTGCAGACCCCATGAACTCCTGACTCCAACTGCCGATAACCCACTAGGTAATCGCATAAAGATAAGACAGAAAATAGGCTGGCCTAACTTTGTGGTGCTGTTAACTAGGCAACAGTCTGAATATTAGTTGATGACCCATTAATCTCTAGGTACTGGCACTTTTGTTCATGCAGACCCCCTACTTTATGATCCATCTTCCCACCCCTGGAGCAGCATACCTCACATTAATATTCCCCCTTATATCCCTCAAAAAAATATCAGGTTGCCCAAGCCTTACCACCCCAGTAGTCTTCCCGCTCTGAAGTATCTTTGCTGGCTTCTGGTGGTCATGAAAATGACTGTCGTGACCTTTAACATAAGTCTTGTGGTACTTTAAGTACTGTGAACATTTCAGTTGAATTTTCAACAGTGGCCAATGCTAGCCAGGAGTGACTGGGCATTACTTGACCATCTGGTCTTGGGGTGGGGGGGACCCTAAAGGGGTGGCAGGGCTTGGGCCTCCTGATATTTTCTTCAGTGGGAGGATCAAAAAGAGAGGTCTAGGGGTGGGAGGTAGATATTAATGTGGGCTAACATAGTAACATAGTAGATGACGGCAGATAAGGACCTGAATGGGCCATCCAGTCTGCCCAACCTTACCCACTCTTTAAATTATTTTTCTTCTTCTTAGCTATTGCTGGGCCAGAACCCAAAGCTCTGCCTAATATTCAATTGGAACCTGCATAAGTGTCTTATGCAGGTCCCAGCTGAATATTGATCAGGACCCATATAAGACCAAGTAGCCAGCACCTAAACAATTAATCCTGGATATATCCAATGCTGGTGCATGGACAGTTTTTATAATAGCTTATACAAATGATATTCTTTACTGTGCTACCCTAACAATTTTATTTTTTGCTTCTTTTGGGAGGCATGAGGGTAGTTACAATCCAATTTGTTTGGTTAGTTTTAAAATGAGGACACAATAACACATCACAGCAATGCAATTTCTCTTCCTTGTTTCAGGTATAAATGACCTTGATTTCTTTCCTCTCTCCAGCTTTTCTCCATAGCTCTGAATGAGGTTTAAGGACATCTCTTCTATCCGGAATTGTGCACTAACAAATTGTCCAATTTTTTTTTTGTTTCTGTGGTAAGTGAGCTGCTAAAAAGTCATTCAACCTGAATAATATATCTTTAATGACATTTTTCAAAGCACCAAAGGAGTGTGAAATTGTGCAATCCAGAGCATTTTTTTAAAAAAGATAAATAAAGATGAGAAGAAAAAAACCCATACAGCTCTATTAGTTGACTGTAAAAGAATCTATAAAAACCCAACTTGTAAATCAACCTGTATTAGTGTGAGATTCCAATGAAAGTAATATATTTATTTGATTAAAAATAAATATTAAAAAAGAAGATACTTTTTTTAAATACTTATTTTCATTAAAGAATACATAGCAATAATATGCAAAGAAAATAAACCTTACTGGGGTAATTGCAGAACAAATTAACGTTGACTTTTGCAAAACCATGGTAGAGGTTTCTACTGTGGGCTGACGAGGTAAATGCTCCAACTCTCATAAAATTTCTTTGAGCATCACCGGCCTATGGTAGAAACCTCTACTGCAGCTTTGTAAAAGGAGCCCTAAATCAAGTATTCCATCTCATGATCATATGTTCTGTAGTTCACATTACAGAAGCCCAAATTAGATTTAGGGACTCATTTTCAAAGTACAAACACATCTTTAAAAATATCTGTAAAGCAGCAGAAAGATGTGTGTCTCACAAAAACATCTTAGTTGTGATTTGAGATGTTTTCCTCCACAGTTCAGCCAAATTTTAAGGGGGCTTGTTTTTCACAGGTCTTCAATATTTCTAAAAGTTAGGTATTTTTCCGTTATAACAGAGCAAAACCAAAATGTCTAAGGAAAATTTTGAAATATTTTAATCTAGACCTGTTTCAGTCACAACCAAGTTACAAAAAGGTGCCCCTAAGTGAGGAATTCATCAAGGAGTACTAACTGATTTAGCACATGCTAACCGTATTAGCGTCCAGTAAACATTAAGATTCCCATAGGAATATAATGGGTGTCTTAGCATTTAGCGCGCACTAACAGGGTTAGCACATGCTAAATCGGTCAGTGCCCCACGATGAATTCCCCAGAGAGTGGGCATAAATGGGAAGTTCTCCGACTGGGAGAGAGTGACTAGTGGTGTGCCCCAGGGCTCGGTACTTGGGCCGATCCTTTTTAATATTTATATCAATGACCTGGAAAACGGAACATCCAGTGAGATCATCAAGTTTGCAGACGACACAAAACTCTGCCGGGCAATCAGATCGCAGGAGGACAGTGAGGAACTCCAGAGCGATTTGTGTCGGTTAGAAAAATGGGCAGAGAAATGGCAGATGAAGTTCAACGTGGAGAAATGCAAGGTAATGCATTTAGGCAGTAAAAATAAGGAATACGAGTACAGAATGTCAGGTGCAACTCTGGGGAAAAGTGAACAAGAAAGGGATCTGGGTGTACTGATAGATAGGACCCTGAAGCCGTCGGCACAATGCGCGGCAGCGGCAAATAAGGCAAATAGAATGTTGGGCATGATAAAGAAAGGAATCTCGAGTAGATCGGAGAAAGTTATAATGCCGCTTTATAGGGCAATGGTCAGACCCCACTTGGAATACTGCGTCCAACATTGGTCTCCCTACCTAAAGAAGGATATAAAACTGCTGGAGAGGGTGCAGAGACGAGCAACTAAACTAGTGAAGGGTATGGAGAAACTGGAATATGAGGATCGACTTAAAACACTGGGATTGTTCTCCCTTGAGAAAAGGAGACTGCGTGGGGATATGATCGAGACCTTCAAAATACTGAAAGGAATTGACAAAATAGAGCAGAGAAGATTATTTACAATGTCCAATTTGACACGGACAAGAGGACATGAAATGAAGCTAAGGGGGGGCAAGTTCAGGACTAATGTCAGGAAGTTCTGCTTCACACAGAGAGTGGTTGACATCTGGAATACTCTCCCAGGGGAGATTATTGCGGAATCGACAGTCCTAGGCTTCAAAAGCAAACTAGATGCATATCTCCTTGAGAGAGGCATATAAAGATATGGTTGGCTATAAAATAAGCCAGGTGAATACCTAGCAGGGCCTCCGCGTGTGCGGATCGCCGGACTTGATGGACCGAAGGTCTGATCCGGAGATGGCGCTTCTTATGTTCTTATGTTCTTAGATGAGCACTGAAGGGATAAAGGCATGACCCTCCCCCCCCTCTCATTTCCCGAGTGGTCACTGACTCCCATCCCCCTATGTTGTGAAAGGGACAGTATAACAGGTCTCTATGACTGTTTCAGACATGATGGCTGCTTCATTTTATATATACTTTTTAAATAAAGTGATTTTATTTTGGACTACTGCTCTCATTCTGGTTATTTGTGGCTTTTCTACTCCTTGCATTTTTTATTTTACTTTTGTGACTTACCATTCCTTTTGTTTTTCTGATTTATAAATATAAAAGAAATAAAAATAAATACGAAATACAAACTCATACATACAAATTAAAATAAATAAAAACATCAACTAGTACTTTCTTTGGGGAATATATAAAATTTCAAAGCCTTTCTGAAATCATAAAGGCTATCATGGGGAATAAAGTTGAATAAGAGGGAAGAGCGAAAGAAGACCTTGATAAGTATAAACAATAGATCATTTTCAGCAAACAATTCTAGCTTTCAAGGTAAATACAATACACTGTTTCAATGCCATAGAGTTTTGCACCACATAGTTCATAATTTATGCAAAACTAAACCAAAATGTAGCAGGATAAACAAAACATGGAACAGAGCAGCCTTTAGACAGAGTTCACTTACAGTTAAGAAGCTTAGACCCATAGCTACAAGATGAGTTAATTAGCCTAGGTATCTTGCAGCAAACCTTAGTGCACCATTTCATAAAGCCATGGTCCCCTTCCATGTAAAGAAAATGTGCCTTGTTTAAGGAAGAGTGGTTGTCAAGTATTTGCTATATGTGTTTTATAATTAAGTTACAAAGAGTTGCAATAAAATGGGAATGGCTTCCTCAACAAAGCAGATAACAAGCTCATTCTCCAAGGACCCTGGGGCCTTTCAAGAAGCAATTAGGTGTTCGCTTGGGTGCATTAAAACAAAAAGGCTTCATAAATAAATAAACAAATACATTACATGGCCTTTCCTATTACCAATATTTCTAATATTTTTATGAAAGTGGATTATGAAAAATACTGTCCATATTTAGACAATAAAATAAATAATTTAAAGCTATGTTTATAGTTTAATCAGAGGACATGAAGACCATTCCTTAATTAGAATCATTATTTCTGCTCAAACATAGATGAAAATCAGTGAATTACAATAAATGGACTTTATTGCAATTTTAAACAACAGAATGAGAGATATATTTATTCATTCTATTTGGGAGAATGAAATGCGTTCTATTCTACAGAAATTGAAATGTACTGTGTCATCATTATGGCCCACTTTTATCAAGCTGCATAAGGGCTTTTTTATCGCAGACCACTGCTGTAAAAGCTCCGATGCTTATAGGAATCATATGAGCGTCAGAGCTTTTACCACAGTGGTCTGCGATTTTAAAAAAAAACCCTTACACAGCTTGATAAAAGGGGGCCTATATTTGTGATCCCCACTGGTCTTCTGATAGGTTGATCTATCTGTGGAAAGGAAGATTAGGTTCTTACCTCGATAATCTTCTTTTTAGTAGAAAGGCATATGAATCTAGAACCAGTGGGTTATTTACCTCTAATTGTGAGTTGTGTAGAAGGCATCATCTACATTTTTTGGCTCCACCTCTTGTATCACTGGGCTGGGCTGTATCTCCTCAGCTTGTATCAAAGTAGTTGAAAACCACTATAAGAGGGATATCCCCAACAAAGCCAAGTCTGCTCTGTTCTTAAACGATTACAATTAAAGCAAACAATTGAAACATAACAAAACAACAAGGTGGAACTGAGCAAGCCATCTACTTGAGTGCAAACAGAACTAACACTTATGTAGTTCTCACAGTCTCCCATTGCCTTTTTACAATAAAGAATTATCTCATCACTCTTCAGACCTGTTTGACAGGAGAAAATCAAGCATCTAGAAATACATACATGTCTGAGACCATAAGCAGGCTAATTGAAATCTTACAGGGTGGACCTTCAAGACTCATATGCCTTTCTACTAGAAAGAAGATTATCAAGGTAATATGAGACTTGAACCAGTTAGATGTACCAAAGCAGTCCCCTGAGTCTAGAGTGGGGCAGATGAGCCTGCTGCTAGCACTGAGGACCCAAAAGTGGCATCCAGTCATTCTACTATATGCACCCTGTAAAATTTTGTGAAAGTATGGAGGGTGGATCATGTAGTCTATGTATAAATCTCAATGGGCGAAACTGCCTGGGATTCTGCCCATGAAAAAAGCCACACTCCTCATAGAATGTGCTCTCAAAGAAATCAGTGGTTGCTTATCATACCTGATATATGAATCCATCAAGAAATGGAAGCCTTAGAAGCAGGCTTCCCCAGATGACTAGGACTCAGTAGTATAAAAAAATGATCTGAGAGACAAAAATCATTCGTCATCTCAAGGTAACAGAGAATAACTCTCCTAACATTCTGCAATGCCAAAATCTTGTCCTTTTTCTTCAAACCTGTGGTATGGAACACTGGTAACTGGACTTCCTGATTTATATGGAAGACTAAAACCTCCTTTGGCAGAGAAAAAGGTGCCATGCACAGTGAGACCAAGCCTCTGTAAATCTTAGGAAAAGCTCTCTGCATGACAGAGCCTGTAGCTCTGAGATCTTTCTCACTGAGGCAATGGCTACTAGGAAAACTGTCTTAATGGTAGGATCCATCAGCAATGCCTCTTGTAAGGGCTCATACAGGACCTTACTGAGGACATGCAAAACAATGTTAAGATTCCACTTAGGGAATAACTGTTGCATAGGAAAAAGCAGCTGCAACTCTCCCTTCAGCAAATCTGGCTACCGCAGGATGAGAGGCTAAAGAAACTTTCTCTACTTGAACTCTACAGCATGAAAGGCCTACCATCTGCACTTTGAAGGAATCAATCTCTAGGCCCTTCTCAAGTCCAGTCTTGAAGAAATACCAATACTACTGACATCAGAGCCTTAAAAGGCTCCACCTTAAGCTTAGTACATCAACGCAGAAACATTTTTCATGCCTTATCATAGGCTACCACAGCTGCTGGATGCTTAGATCTTAGGAGCGAAGCTATGACCACCTCCGAATTACCCTTCCATGCTAAGGCCACATACTAAGGAATCATGTTGCAAGCCCAAAGTGTTCCAGATCCTTCAGGGCAATTAGACTCTGTGAGAGAAGAGTTGGATGAAGTGGCAGTTTGAGACCCTTGTCTCTCTGTAGCTAAACCAGATCTGATACAGCCAATCTGGAGCAAACAGGATTAACAACTCCAGGAGGGCTAATACTAGATTTTGGAACCTCAACAGTCTAGAGCTCCTACTTGGCTACTTATTGAATATAAACTGATTGACAGACTATCACTGAAATACTTGGCATTTATGATACCTATCAATGCTTTAAAAGCCAATGTGATTTTCCAATCAACTAGATCTGCCCTTCTAAAAATAGTTAATCAAGCTACTAACAAATGGAACACTACTACTCAATCACCTATATGCCATAACTCAAAACTAAAAATTCAAGGTCAATATATAGAATGGAAATTTTGATGTATACTGGGAATTTGATCAATTGCTCATCTAATGTAGGACAACAATCTTATGAATTTTCAGTTGCTAACATCAACTTTCAATCTACCTCCTAACTGTTTTTTTCCAGTGGTTACAAATTTAGCATTGCGTAAATGCATATTTGCAAGGTGTATCGTTATCATCTGAACTTCCCACTATCATACAATGGTGTAAAGCCTTCAGTATGAAAAAAGGAGAAGCATCCTCCTGATACAAAATTATGCCTTGTATGATATCTGGGCCAGAGACACAAATTCAGCTCTTTTCTCATTGAAATGGCAACATATTTGGTTATCTTCATTTAAAGCTTTGAAGTCTTCATCAATGATACAAATGATGTTTTTCCTTTTACTTAGAGCTTAGTGGACTCCTTATAAACTCTCAAATATTACAACATCTAATCCAAATATCTGCTGATCTTGCAATAATGCTATCGGCACTCTTGACCACATGTTATTCCACTGCCCACATGTAAATTCTTTCTGGTCAGAGATATGGCCCAAAATGTGTTCTATACTTTGCATCAAGGATAAGCTATCATATTCTGCTATAATGTTTGGTGATAGTGAACTAGATAATTATAATGCCAAATTGCTCAAAAGTTTACTGCTAATTGCATTGAAAACTATTATGTCTAATTGGAAAGATCTTGCTTCATTGAACTACAACACATGGTGGAATACAGTGGGCCTGATTCTCTAAAAGTGCGTCCCGATTTTAGGCAGCTATAGGCGTCCTACAGCTGTCTAATCAGCCAATCGGGATGCACGTTTTTTTAAAAAAATGCTCCCCCAGGCAGGCCGCCTATATTGAAGGCGAGGCCTGCAAGACACCTAGGACCTGATTCTGAATAGGACGCCCGGGAGAGGCGTCCTATTCAGAATCAGCCTAAACTAAACCTCGATTCTGTAACCGGCGTCCATGTTACAGACGCGGGTTAGAGAAACGGGTTAGATTAGAAACGGCCCGCTACACTTATCGCGGCAAGGGATCTCTCTGCTGCTATAAGTATAGCGGGCCGCGGCTCCCTGACCAGGAGGGTGCCCAAACCCTCTGCCCAAAGATGCACCCCCCCGACACTACCAACCGCCCCCCTGACATTACCGATCCCCCCCCGACAATATCGATAGCTGGCAGGAGGGTGCCCAATCCCTCCTGCCCGAAGACACCCCCCCCCGACATTACCGACCGCCCCCCCCGACATTACCGATCCCCCCGACAATATTGATAGCTGGCAGGAGGGTGCCCAATCCCTCCTGCCCGAAGACGCACCCCCCCCAGCGCTAACCCCCCCCCAACCTCCACTCCACCAAACCTGTTCTTAGAAGGGTCTTGCACGTCTTGAGTTGGCAGGCACGCCTCGTCGAAATGAAGCAGGCCCGCCCCTTCCTGGCACATCCCGCCGAAGCCTAAGGCCTGATTGGCCCAAGCTCTAGAAGCCTGGACCAATCAGGCCTTAGGCATAGCGGGTCCGCCCATCCCGCCCATCCCGGGGTTAGCGCCGGGGGGGGTGCGTCTTCGGGCAGAAGGGATTGGGCACCCTCCTGCCAGCTATCGATATTGTCGGGGGGGGATTGGTAATGTCGGGGGGGGCGGTCGGTAGTGTCGGGGGGGCGGTCGGTAGTGGGGGGGGTGCGTCTTCGGGCAGGAGGGATTGGGCACCCTCCTGCCAGCTATCGATATTGTCGGGGGGGGATCGGTAATGTCGGGGGGGTGGTCGGTAGTGTCGGGGGGGTGCATCTTCGGGCAGAGGGTTTGGGCACCCTCCTGGTCAGGGGGCCGCGGCCCGCTATACTTATAGCGGCAGAGAGATCCCTTGCCGCGATAAGTATAGCGGCCGCGTCTACTTACAATGTAGGCCAGCATTTTGCTGGCCTATATTTTAAGCTTCTCCTCTACTAGGGAGACGCGTAGGGCCGCCTAGGTTCAGCCTAAGGCCCGCCTAAGGCCCTTAGACGAGCTTAGGCATCTTGCGGGTCTCCCTAGGCTCCTGGAGGTGCCTTCAGGCTTGCCTGGGGAGCATTTTTTTTTTTTTTAAACGTGCATCCCGATTGGCTGATTAGACAGCTGTAGGACGCCTAAAATCGGGATGCACTTTAGAGAATCAGGGCCAGTGTGTCTATTCGTAAAATATGAGAAAAAAAGCTGCAGAAAAAACTTACTCTATCTCCTCTTTCAACAAAGATTTGTCAGCCTTTGCAGGATTATCTCACACAGAATAATCCTTTTTTGTTTTTTCATAACTCATGATATAACATCTTGTATAGTATATTTGCCATATATGAAAGATTATGCTACCACTTGAAACATTTACTGTAATTATGATGCCTGTAAGACTATTGTTCTATTATATCATTGTTCTTTTTCCTATTTGTTAAAAGAATAAAATATATGTTACACTTATTGTGAGTTTTAAAAATGAATAAAGATTAAAAAAAAGAATAAAAATAATTGAACACACAAAAAAAAGACTATACCAGCAAATCTTTCTGACTAGTGATTTAAATCGATTTGATTTAAATCTAATCCGCCCTGGCTCTTTGTAATTTTCCTTTTTTTAACTGTTAGTCCTCTAGGGACAGAAAAATACCTATTGTGGCTTCCCTTACTTCCTCCAGTTGAGAACTGCTCAATCGGAACACCTTTCCGTAATCTTCTGAAATCAGATTTGGATGTCCATAATTTGGCGCCCTACTCAAAAAACAATGAAAGTATGCCTCCATGCCTTAAGGACATACTCTAATTTTAGGCATTCATGTTCTGGCTTTATAAAATTGGGATTTGGATGTCCATGTAATATGGATGTCTAAGAGGTCCTTTTACAATGGCACGCTAAGAATTTTAGCGCGCACTAACCTTTAATGCGTGCATGTTAGTCTATGGACACATTAGCATTTAGCCTGCGCTGAAACGGCTAATGCGACTTTGTAAAAGAGGGGGTAAATGTCGGTTTTCAGAAATCCAAAATATGAATAGATCTTCTAAAATAAGAGCCATGGGGCATATGATTTTCAGAAGGCATCTCACAAACCCTTAGGGAATTAAAATGTCATGGAATAGGAGGAAATGTCTAATTGTAGATCAGGAACTGGTTAAAAGATGATAAACAGAGAATATGAGTAAGACTAACCTCAAATTCTATAAAAAGTGCTAAAAAATGTGCCCACAAATTTGGGCATGAGCCCAATTTGTACATGCAAATTAATTGAATAATAAGCCAATTGGCACCAATAATTGGGATCTTAATAAGCAATTATTGAGTGTGATCTGTATCTAAATTTTACATACGGTCCAAAAAGGAGGCATAAAAATGGGAAGGTCATTAGCAGATCAAGGGCATTCTTCCAAGTTACACATGTAGTTATAGAAGAAGAATTTAGGTGTGGAGATTTGCACCACATTTTCATTGGTTTAAATGACTGCACCTAATGTTAGCCATGGTTCCTGGCACTAAACTCTATAAAGGGTGTGTAATGTTGAGTACTGTTTATAGAACAGAGTTTAGCAATTTTTTAAATAGATGCCTTATATAAAATCTAGTTTGCAATGGTCAGTTTTCTCAGTGGAGAAATATAAACAGTGTTATGCCACATGGATGTGTGAACTTTTTCATTTTAACATATTTCTAAATGATCTGAAACATGGAATGATGAGTGAGTTGAATAAAGTTGTAGGTGACACAACATTATCAAGGTTGTTAAATAACTTGATTGTGAGAAATTACAAGAAGGACTGGCAAGACTGAGGGGCTGGTATAATGTGAACCAGTGCAAAGTGATGTATATATGAAAAAAAGTTTGACTATAAACATACAATGTTAGGCTCCATATCAGAAGTCACCACCTAGGAAAACCATCCAGAACAACATATATCAATGCCCTCCTATTTCATATACAGTAGTCACATCAATGTCATTATTCCATTAGAAATGCAACAGCTATTATTCGGGGTCTTCCATAAAAATTGGGAAATTAACATGAAAATTTTAGATTTTAAAAGTATCAATTATTTTAAACATTGTAGAGCAATAAGTAAAAAGCTTAAGTAGGTCATCATTGTGTAAGGTTGCATGTCAAATGTCAATTTATTTCTTTACGATTAGAAAGAAGAATACCGGTACTTAAATTACAATAAAAGGCACCTTATTATTATATTTAAAAGCAGCAATTAAGACTAAGCTTTGTTCAAATCCTACCAAAAAGAATTTTCTAATGCATTGTAAATTGCTATTAATGTAATCCATGATTAGCACTTACAGCATCAAAAAATTTGTTCACTTTATGTGCTCCTGTAAATTACGGTAAATTATGCATGAATTCTTTTTGTTGTTGTTTATTTGCATATAATTGTGAACTCAACCAGCTTAAATATGTTTTAAAAATTGTAGTTGTATTTTTAAGTATCAGGCCCCTTTACGGACAAGATCTGAAAGTTCAGAAGTATTTAAGGGACATCACGATTAAATAATCTTGTTCTTGATATTTAAATACCATCCTTTAAGTAAGCCATGGTAGAATTCTTATGAGCATCAGAGCAGGGAAATTCTATAAAAGAAGCCTAAAGATAGGTGCCTAATAGGTTCCTAAATAGACACCTGACTTGGTTAGTATATTAGCTTAATATATTAGCTTATATTAGCTTTAATAAGCTCATAATTGAAAAAAAAAATTAAAATTAAAAATTATTTGGGTGATAGTCGCCTATCTTCTTAGGTATAATTCTATATAAGATAGGCATCTAACTCCAAAGTAAGTGTGTTTAAGAGTAGAAAAGGACTTAGGTGCCATTAGGCGTGATTCTCTAAGGTACTTTTAAAACCCTGGCCTGCATTGTAGATGTCTAATAGGCGCCTAAGTCTTAGTTAGGCATGATTCTGTAATAAGTGTAATGATTGCCATGAAATAGGTGACTAACATCAGGTGCCTGTCTTTTTAGGCATCCAATTACAGAATCTCTCCCTTAGCACCCTAAGCCATGGTAGAAACCTCTACAATGGCTTAGTAAAAGAGAACCTAAGTTTGTAAAATGGTTTCTATCCACAGCATATTTCCCTAGGGAAATAATTCTTCTTTATGCCCCTATGACAACTTACAGCGCTGCATACACCTTTCATTGCTATTGAAATGATAAATAGTAGTAGTACTTCTTGACTTTTGTCCCCTGAAGGTATATTGCTAGAGTTCTCAAACTTACCTATGGGTTTTTTTTTAAACACATGCACATACACACACATATGTGTTCAATATCTCCAGCAAAGTACCTTCAGGGGACATAGGCCAAAATGAATGTAGACTAACCCTCAATTGTGCCAAATTGCAGCTTTTTGGATATGGTGCATCAAGACATCAATAATAAAAATACCTTAGAATTGGATCCGCTCCAGGTGGGGATGGTTTCACTGTAGAGTTTTATAAGTCATTCTAAATTACCCTTTTACCTCATCTTTTAAATTTATAGCAGGCTCAACTAACTAAAGGTTGTATTACAGGTACTATGGCAGAATCTTTAACCATAGTTTTGCCAAAACCAAATAAAGATCCTATGTTGGTTTCAAATTACAGGCCTATTTCTTTGATTAATATAGATGGAAAACTTCTGGCTAAGTTATTGGCTTTATGCTTGGCCAAGGCTCTCACTTATATTATTGGTATGCACCAAACGGGGTTCATTGCTCAAATACATTCTTCAAAGAACACCAGACTCTCTTTAACAAAAGCCATAGAAGATCTGGCCTTCTTTGTATCCTTGGATGCAGAGAAGGCTTTTGATTGTGTGGAGTGGACCTTCATGTATCAAGCAATGGATTGGTTTGGTATTGGTTCTGGATTTATACATATGATTCAAACCTTGTATAGTTCCCCTTTTGCCAGATTATATATTAATAATACTTTTTTAGAACGTTTTCATCTGGAGAGGGGAGTTAGACAAGGATGTTCGCTATCTCCTTTGCTTTTTGACATTGTACTGGAACCCTTGCTATTGGCTATTCAACAGCAAAGGAGATACAGGGTATTCCTTATGCAGGTCGGGAGTATAAAGTCTCTGCATATGCAGATGATATCTTGCTTCATTTGAGGAATCCTGAAACTTCCATCCCGCATTTACTGGATTTGATTGACCGATTTGGCAAATTTTCTGGCTATAAATTTTCTGGCTATAAATTTTCTGGAGTAAATTGGAGGTTCTTCCGCTAAATGTACATTGGCCACAAGGATTATTTGATACATTCCCTTTTTTTTGGAAGGAAGAGGGTATAAAATATTTAGGTATTTGGATACAAAAAACGTTGGAAGAGACGATGAAAGTAGATGAAAAATCTTTATTGCTGAAGATTACAGAAATGTGTGAGCAATGGAACCCTTTACATCTGTCTTGGTGGGGGAGAATTCAAACAGTTAAGATGATGATTTTGCCTCTGGTTTGCTACCAAATGGGTATGTTGCCAGTGTTTTTTCAGGAGTCCTTTTACAAGAAATTAAATAGTATTCTTACTAAATTTATTTGGCTGGGTAAAACCGCGAGAATTGCTTTAGTAGCTTTACAAAAACCAATTGCGGTGGGGGTGGGGGTAAATTTTCCAAATTTTTATAGGTACCATCAAGCCTATATAATGCATCAGGGTATATATTGAATCCTCTTCAAGCTCATTTAAAATCTTCCAGACTAATTATGGTTGGAATGGCAACTCCTGTCTCCATTGAGATTATGTCACATTTTAAGTATCAAGTTAACTAGAATATATAAGGACAATAGAATTTTATTAGACACTTGGCAGACATTAAAATTTATTAATAATTTAACAGTCCCTTTGACTAAACTCCAAGATTCAAATTGGTGGTTTAAGATCCTCTGGAAGCATTGGATCCAGGCGGGCATAGTACTCTGGATGATGTAGTATCAGAGGGAAAGCTGCTTGACTTTTCACGACTGCAACAAACATTGGGTATTGCTAAGTCTCAAAATTCTAAGTGGTTGTAGTTGAAGCAAGTCATTCAGAAGGGGTTCCCTGATTGGCGAAATCTTAAAAATCAGTATAGTTTGCCGGTCCTATGTTTCCAGCCAGATTTCCTAGGGCATCAGGCCGCCCAGTGGTACAAATTAATATCTGAATTTTTTAATAAGAAACCAAAGACTGGTCTTCGTGACATTTGGAGCATTGAGATAAAACAGCAGATTTCTGCGTCTCAATGGCCACGAATTTGGACTTGGAAGATGAGATGTATGGCGTCTGCATCTATGAGACAAACATGGTTTTTCTTGTTACATATATCTTTTTGGACCCCTGTTCGTTTACAGAAATTGGATAGTTCTAAGTCTAACAGATGCTGGCACTGTCATCTCGATGTAGGGACACTGGATCATCAACTGTACTATTGTCCCTTGATACTTAAGTTTTGTAGATCCATTTGGGGTCAAGTGAATAAAATATTGGAAAATCAAGTGGCATTGACATACGATATCATGCTATTTGGCACATTAATGAGGGCTAAAAGCACAATATCTTCCCATAATAATAAACTTATCTTTATTATGACGGGAGTTGCCATACAACTTATTTTGAAGAACTGGAAAAACTGGGACCGGTTAAATTATAATTTCTGATGGGAATCTTTATGCTACATTTTAAAAATGGAACGTATGATTGCTATACAGCAGGGTCATTATAAGAAATTTAAGGATGTTTGGGAGCCATTGACAAAATTCTGTAAGGAGTGATTATGGATTTTGCCCTTTGAACATACACGTCCAGGTTGGAGAAATACTTTTAATTTAATTATGGTTGAGTGCAATTGTTGGGTATATAGAAAGGGGGGGAGGATACATGTATTTGTTATAAAATATAATTTGATTGAATTTAAGTGCTGTTAAAATGTAAAATGTCTGTATAATATGTTGCACTTATTTTTAGCTTTAAAATGAATAAAGATATTTTTTAAAAAAGACATCAATAATTGTTTATGGAATAGTGGACTAAGCTAAAAACCAATATCCTAATGACACCTATGTTAAAAAAGTAGGCATGGTTATGGGAAGAGAATAGGCATGGTTGAGTTGGGCATCATTAGGTAATAAAAAAAACTGGCCAAATGGAGCAGTGCCTATGTCTAGGACACCTAGCAATGCCTAAGTCTGCTTAAGTGCTTCTAGGCATGATTCTATAAACGGTGTCGATTTTTTGATTGACAACTGCGCCACTCAGCATCATTTATAGAATCTGGCTCTAAGGGCCTGATTCCTCAAATGTGCATCCCAATAATAGGGAGTGGTAGGCATCCTACCACCGTTTCTCAGCTAATCAGGACAAATGTAAAAAAGAAAAGAAAAGAAAAAAGGGGAAGGATGCCTACATTGTAGGCATATGTCAAGTGCCTACGGATGCATAGGGATGCTTAAGCACACTCAAGGTGGGGTGTAGATGTGGTTTCACCCGGAAGTTGCCTTCAGCATGCTTAAGTAAACCTACTCATCTCCTTAGATGCATGACAGATGTCTTAAAAGTAGGCCTGCAAAATGCTGGCCTACATTTAAGGTGTCTGTCAGTAAACATAGACACAATTCTTTTTAGGATGCCAATATGTGATTTATATGAGATCGGTGGCCACCTCTTTGGCATCCACGTCCTATAGAGAATCAGGCCCTTAAGTGCCTAAGCCAAAACTGTCTACCTGGCACATATGAGGTTAAGTGTTAATTTTAAGCCATTAACCACAAAAGATAATCACATAAATTAAGCAGCATAAAGCTCAGGCCTATCTTTATGTGGTTCATCTTATGTGGTTAAAGGCTGAATACTGCACTTAACTGTATAAGTTTTAGCCAGCAATATACAAATGGATATGGCCTGGCCTGGACATGGCCTGGCATTGACTATCTGTGAATATAGACATAAAAATGCAGACCACCTCCAGCTGAATATGGAACGGATAGCTTTCACAGCAAACTGCCATTATGACCATTATTGTTAGGTTATGTTATATGTGGTCTTATATCCTCACAGATCAGAGTTCTAGGTGGGTTACAGATATTATGCACATTACATAGAACATACAGTACTGTATATACATACATATAATCTGGTAGGAACCAGTTTACATTTTTAGCATAATCTTACTAGAAATGGAGATTTACAAATAGTATTTTTCATAAATAGCTGTTTATTCGTTTATAATTCTTTATTGATATTTAAACAAGAACAGTGTTATATAAATAAAAGAACAGTATATTATTGCATTCAGTCATAACACTAATATCTATATAGATAACAGAACTATCATTCAATAATTACATTATTTTGCATATAGTAATAACATAAGGACCAAGTAAATAATATAATATGAAACCAAGTTACCTAAAATATCATTATCAATATTTCCTCCCAATCCCCCAACCCCCCACCCTCCTTGGATGTGTAAAGATAAATAAACCAAGAAAAAAGTAAGACAAAATACAGTATTATATTTGTACAAATGTAGTCAATGGGCACCAAATTTTGTTGAATATTCCACTAAGTCCCTTACACTCTACATTAATTTGTTCATATTTGTATATAGTACACACATTCACCCACCAGAAAGTATAATTTATTCTATCATGATTCTTCCAATAGCTGTTTAAATGTAGCATGATTTTATTTGCTGTTTATGACCCCTGAATCAAAAAGCCCTAAATCAAAGGAATTTAGTTGAATAAATTGTTTTGAACTTTAGTTCTTCACTGTTGTGTACTACTTTTCATGTCCCGTGGTGTTTTTATAGCATTGGCCTCTTCTCTTTTGTGTGTGCCATGAAATCAGAAATGACTAACTTGAGCATCTAGGTGCAAATTGCTGCCAACAGCACGTACTCCTGGAGAATCATGTTTCAGAAGTAGAAATTGCCTCAACCAAGAATGCAACCAGATTGCCGTAATACAGCATGAATTGCTAGATGCATAGTTAGAGCAGTGATGTTTGGATCATAGGCCTTCTGGAGAATGTCCTCCTAAAAATATTAGGCCTGCAATTCCAATAGCTATTATGAGGAGTTGCTGCAAAGTTCTCAGCCTAACCAAGAAGAGAATGATATGGAGCCATGAAGCTTACAAGTTATTCCACACTTTTCTTGACACTTTTTCAGTGATATGAAATTAAACAAAAAGTGTCAAGAAAAGTATAGAATAATTTGTAAATATCATGGCTCCACATCATTCTCTTCTTGGTTGGGCTGAGAACGTTTCAACGGCCCCTTGTAGAGATGGAACAGGCCCACAGATTACAGTTAGAAGATCAGCAACTGTGAGTGGCCAATGCACTTTTTTTAAAAAAGTGTGAAATATAAGTTTGAATCCTGAATAAGACTAAATATATACCAAATCTGAATTGGTAGGGCACACAAATCACGATCTTGCTAGATCTCACAGCTGCTATGCCCCAATGAAAAAAACCAGATCCTATAATAGACCAAAATTCAAAAAATTAGGTGAACATTATGTTTTGCCCTGCAAGGCTTGGAGAGACTCTGTACAACCAAACTCAGAACACTGAAAATCCAAATTTGTTAAAGAAGTTCCAAGCAGACATAAGGTTATGGACATTTAGGGCTCCTTTTACAAAAGAGCGTTAGGGCCTTAATGCGCGAAATAACTAGCCACTATCGCCTCCTTTTGAGCAGGCGGTAGTTTTTTGGGTAGTGCATGCTATAGCACGCACTAAACGCTAGTGCACCTTTATAAAATAAGCCCCTAGATATTCCACCCTTTAACAATTGGTATGTATTAAGTATCGATACAATCAGTAAAAAAAATCAAAAAATAAATGTATATTCAGGAAGGCATATCGATATTTGAAGAAGATTAGGAATTCAATTCTCTTTAATAAGGATTACCAGGGGAAGCTGCTTACTTGGCAGGATAAGATTCTGTCTTGCTTCCATGAATATTCTATCCATTTGGATTAGTTCAAAGGTCAAAAATCTGTTCATACTGCAGAAGCCTTCTCTACCTCCATAAAGAGCCCAACCCTCTCAAAGCATGAAAAACATAGATTAGAATCTCCCATTACAACAGAAGAAGTTCTGAAGGCCATCCAATTATTTAAACCCTACAAATCTCCTGAGATAGATGGTCTTAAAACAGTTTTATAAAGCTTTCCAAGTATAACTAATGTCTCAGCTTCTTTCTTTATATCAAACGTTATTAGAGGAAAGATAAATGAAAAGTACTATGATGGAAGCTCTCACAGTAGTTCTTCCTAAATCAGAATGTGACTTGTTAAAAATGGCAAATAGACCTATCTCATTAATTTCTTTTGGACTTACAAATTTATGCTAGGATTTTGATGGACCATTTTTAAGGGCCTATGAGGCATTTAACCCACCAGGATCTAACTGGCTTTGTAAGCAATAGGCATTCTGCTAATAAGACCAGATTTTGTCTTCCATGTTTGCTAGTTGCCAGAACTATGAAGCAACCAGTATTCTTAATATCTTTAGATGCCAAAAAAAAAGCATTTGGAATAGCTATACATGCTTCAAGTCTTACACTGGTATGGTTTGTTTGTTTTATTTATACCCCACCCTTATCCAGGGCGAGTTACACACTTACATACAAAAATGTAAAATTACATGTAACAGACAAGTTGAATCATGACAAACATACCTACAGAACAGGAAAAATAATCCAGACAATAAAATACATCAGTGACCAGCACCCTACTATCATCAATCTCTACTCTTCCTCATTCATTCAATCTCAGACTCTGTATTTCATCTGATAAAACAGATGCCTTTTGAGTAATCTCTTGAAATTCTGTATATTCTGCAGTTGGAGAATATACTCAAGGAAGTTATTCCATTCCCTGGTCCCAATGCAATGGAAAATACTATTGTGGTTTTGGCTCAACATTTTGTGGAGTGGCAGCTCTACCGTAAATAAGTCCAGTTGCCTGGTTATATGTTACCAATCAATTATGTGTTTATATATGCATTACACAGAGATACCAGACAAGGCTGTTCATTGTTCCCCTTACTTTTTAATCTGGCACTTGAACCCCGCATATATGCAATAAAGCAGCCAAAAGACATCAGTGTTATATGCATAGGAAGTTTTGAGTATAAAGTTTCTAGTTATGCAGATGATATGCTACTTTGTCTGTCTGACCCAGATAAAGTGTTCTCCTCATTATTACATTTGATTGACACTTTTGGGTTGTTTTCTGGTTATAAAATAAATTGTATGAAGTATGAATTGATGCCCTTGAATACTTATTATTCAAAAGGCATATTTATAAAATTCTTCATCAAATGGCAAATAGATTGTATGTAGTTTTGGGGCATTTTGTCTATTGGCTGATTTATGAGGTACAAGAGAGCATAACAAGAAGAAATTTAAACAAAAAGTGAAGAAAATATATATAGATTGTAGACTCATCTATATCTGTTCTGATAGATAAGTTTGGAAAGAGTTAAAATGTCTATTGTCTCAATCATTATGGAGCTTAGTCTCAAAGCATACAGTGTATCAAAACTCCCAAATGAATATCCATGTGCTTGAAATGTCTAAATCTCAATTTTATAAAGGCAGAAAGGGGTTGCCCAACACTGCAGTACAGTACTCCCCCGATATCTGCGGGGGTTCCGTTCCAGGAATCCCCGTAAATTTTGAAAAACCATGAATATGGTTTTTAGCGGGGGAGACAGGAGAGGGCAGCCGGAGAGGCAGGAGAGATCAGCCGGAGCGCCGGTGAGTGAAGGAAATCACTCACGGTATGCTCCGACCGCCTCTTCCTGCACTAAAGTCGGGCCTCACCAATCAGGAGCTGCTTTCACAGGCATGTTTCGCACAACGTGCTGTATCAAGGGAGACCCTTGATACAGCACTAGTGCGAAACATGTCAGGTCAGACTCCCAGGTTTGACTGTGATTAAGCTAAGTATAAATGCACTTTATATTTATACTATTTATTTAATTTATAATTATAAAAATATGGTTAATTGAAAAATAATTGAAAAATATCTGAACGATACTTAAGATGGACAGCCAATGATGAGGCACCATGTAATTCTTCCCGCGTTTTTGAGACAACATAGCAGTGGAGTGGTGAGGCTGAGGCGTCCTTTTGAAGTTACGCGAATGGGGTAGAAATATATCTTATTATACTCCAATCTAGTTCCTTACTGATATATATGGACTTACAAAATCAATGGCACAGTTTTTAACTAATTCCCATAATGCATGTTAAGGTGAGTTAAGCACTAATGCTGCTTGAAGAATTCCCCCTATGTGCCACTAAGTATTAATGGCTAGCTCAGACCAAGCAATTTAATTGGTCGGTGGCCAGCTAAATAGTTTTGAATATGAGGAACAACTTTTTAAACCACTATATAGCTATTTACCTTGGGAAAGTGGCTTTTGAAAATTGCCCTCTTATCCTTTTCAATGATATGATGATGTACATCAATAAACCTCAATTAGTAAATAGAAAGGGGATATTAAATATGCTGATCTTTCCTTAGTACATGTGGAGGGGCATAATCAAAAGAAACTTGTAGGTCCATTTGGGCCTAAGTCGCAAGTCGCCCAAAGTCGGACACAGGAAAAGGGCCATTTTTGAAAAATACATGGCAGCAAAAGGAGTTACAGTGGTACCTTGGATTACGAGCATAATCCGTTCCAGGAGCACGCTTATAATCCAAAATGCTCGTTTATCAAAACAAAATTCCCCATAGAAAATAGTGGCAACAGCAACGATTCGTTCTAGAACCCGGGGTCTATACCTGTCGGGTGCTGGGTGCTGCAGCGCCGTCTCCTCCGTCTGCCTCCTCCGTCAGTCATCTGAAGAAGAACCCCACAGTGCCGCTTTGGGGGGGGATGCCAGCCGCTGGAGAACCCCACAGTGCCGCTTCGGGGGGATGTCAGCCGCCGGAGAACCCCACAGTGCCACTTGGGGTGGGGATGCCAGCCGCCAGAGAACCACACAGTGCCGCTTCAGGGGGGATGCCAGCCGCCGGAGAACCCCGCAGTGCCGCTTCAGAGGGATGCCTCCTACATCCTCCGGCCAGCCCTCCACGTCGGATGCCCATGCAGTCGAGCGCCGCTCCACCCGCATGCTGCGCACAACACGTACAATGCCAATGATTGACGCTGTGCGCGTCACACGCAACGTGCAGGTGGGACAGCACCCATCCGCGCAGGCCCAGACAGAGGTCCTCCAACCTGCGGAAGGCACCCGATGTAGAAGGCTGGCCAGAAGATGGAAGAGGAATCCCCCGAAGCGGCGCTTCCTGGACTATAAGTGCTCGTTGATCGGGGCAGTGCTCGGTTTATGAGTCAAAAGTTTGCTGAGTGTTTTGCTCGTCTTGCAAAACACTCGCAAACCGAGGTACCACTGTATATGCAGATCTACCCTAAACCCTATTCTAGAATATTCTATAACATAACATGTGAACATGTGTGCCTGAATTTTATTGCATGCATCTCCAAAGAGTTCATGGCCATGGTATGAATGTGGATGGGTCAGTGGCATTCCCAGAATATAGGTATCATGTTAGAGAATACTAGATTGACGCACCTAATTTCCAGTTGGTCACAGCATATACACCAGTTATAGGCAGGCATAAGTAGAAAATGAAGCAAACCAGGTCAACATTATAATTTTTCTAACATCATACTCTATCCCCATCATCCAATAACAGGTCACCTAAAGTTAGGCATCAATTGCATCTGTAAGTTATAGAATACTAGCACTTAGATGTGAGACTGTTACAGTTACACATTTTAGTGCTAGTTGGATGCTAAGCTATATTCTATAACTTAAGTGCCCTACTCACTTACTCCACAATTCTGTATATAGCGCCATATATTATATATGCAAATCAGTGTGCACAGCCAATTTACATACACCACTTAATTGTTTAACAAGACCAATTGGTACTGATAATTAGCAGTTAATACCTCATAATTGATGCTAATTGGCAACAATTAGAAGTTACATGCACAACTTGGTAGGTGCATTCTATAAAGTGGTGTGCATCAATTCTTGTGCGCAAATCTCAAAAGGAGTATGGCCAGGTGATGAGTATGCGCAGATTTTAGGCATTCCTAAAAGTTATGTTTCCACAACAGCAGGGACAATGTATCAGCCAGAGTCAGAAAAAACATTAAATGGCAAGATAAAGACTGACTCACTCAGTATAGCCAACATATGAGAAGGACAAGCACTACTGTCTCAAAGCTCAGAGACTTGTAACTCTGAAGAGGGGAAAATAATCCTCTCTTAGGAAAAGAGTTTTGCATCCAATCATGGCTAGAAATGCAGTAAGGGCAAGTCCAACTCAAGAAGGCAACTGTTTGTAATGCTTTCAATACTGATATATAAGTAGATTCGTTTTTTTTGAAAAAAGTACAATAGGAGATTGCATTCAGGTTGTACAGAGAGTGAACTTATCTTGTAAGCATAAAGCTATATTCAGGGTCCCGACGCGGCCCCGTTTCGGCGTCTGCTTCAGGAGACCCCGCCACACACACAAAATGCTTGCAAAAGAATCACACTAATAAAGGTGTTCAAACTGCGGTCTGAAATACAAAAACCAAAAAACAAAATGAAATGCTACAGATACAGCCACTGACACTCAAAAAGCTGCTGGACCTGTGCAAATTTCATAAAAATTAACAGCTGAAGCGCATGAAAGGCACATAAAGCATACATACCGGTCAAACAATAGAAAACTTTCTGTGCAACAAGGAACGCCGCCTCCCGCTCCGATATTTAAAAGCAGGAGGGGGAGGGGTGCCCCGTGCGCACGGACGTGATGACGTCATCAATTCACAGCTGATGCATAAAAAAACTGTCAAACGTACAGCACGAACAGGTGTTGTCAAAGAAAAGCAGCCCATTCAATTTCGCCATTGAGGCCATGTGGATGCAGAGTGTTTAGATTGAAGATCCATTTCTGTTCTCTCCTCCACAAATGTCGAGCGATGTCACCACCCCTGGGGCACACTATGCTGTCCAAAACTGTAAAAGTCAGATCTTCCAATGCATGGTGTGCTTGTTGCCAGTGTTGAACCAGGGGGGCCTCCTGCACCCCTGTTCGAATGCGACTCATGTGCTCCCCAATCCGTAATTTTAGTTGACGTGTAGTACATCCAACATACACCAGTTGACACGGACATGAAATTGCATACACTACATGATGTGAGTTACAGTTAGTGCTGAAACGAGTGTACTTCAATTGAGGAGGAAGTAACATTTGATGTATTGATACACTGAACAAACATACCTTGCAATGTCCACACGGAGAATGATGTCCCAGGGGAGATAGCTGAGAGGGTTGACTCAAAAATTGAGAGTGGGTCAATCTCTGTTTAAGATTCGTGGCTTTAGAGAACGCAAACATAGGAATCTCCTGAAAGGCATCATGGAACTGCAAAATGGGCCAGTGACTTTTGATGATCTTCTTAATGTGGAACGCATGAATGGAATATGGTAAGACACACACCAAAGGACGTGATGAAGGAGCAGGATGTGACTGTAGCAGTAAAGAGCGATTAGCGTACAAACCTCGCTTGTAGGCCTTCTTGAGAACTGATGATGGATAACCCTTCTGTAAAAATCTGTTCCTGACTTCTTCAGGTTGCTTTTTTGGATATTACTGTTGTTCTACATCAGGGTACTTTTCAGACATCCATCTACCGTAAACCTACGGATAGAAACAATTTACTCCAGTATGACAGTTTCCATCCTAAGCACTTAAGAGACAACATCCCCACTGGACAGTTCTTGCGTCTCAGGAGATTATGTTCGTCAGTGGAAGAATATGTGTACAGGGCTGAAGAAGTCAGGAACAGATTTTTACAGAAGGGTTATCCATCATCAGTTCTCAAGAAGGCCTACAAGCGAGGTTTGTACGCTAATCGCTCTTTACTGCTACAGTCACATCCTGCTCCTTCATCACGTCCTTTGGTGTGTGTCTTACCATATTCCATTCATGCGTTCCACATTAAGAAGATCATCAAAAGTCACTGGCCCATTTTGCAGTTCCATGATGCCTTTCAGGAGATTCCTATGTTTGCGTTCTCTAAAGCCACGAATCTTAAACAGAGATTGACCCACTCTCAATTTTTGAGTCAACCCTCTCAGCTATCTCCCCTGGGACATCATTCTCCGTGTGGACATTGCAAGGTATGTTTGTTCAGTGTATCAATACATCAAATGTTACTTCCTCCTCAATTGAAGTACACTCGTTTCAGCACTAACTGTAACTCACATCATGTAGTGTATGCAATTTCATGTCCGTGTCAACTGGTGTATGTTGGATGTACTACACGTCAACTAAAATTACGGATTGGGGAGCACATGAGTCGCATTCGAACAGGGGTGCAGGAGGCCCCCCTGGTTCAACACTGGCAACAAGCACACCATGCATTGGAAGATCTGACTTTTACAGTTTTGGACAGCATAGTGTGCCCCAGGGGTGGTGACATCGCTCGACATTTGTGGAGGAGAGAACAGAAATGGATCTTCAATCTAAACACTCTGCATCCACATGGCCTCAATGGCGAAATTGAATGGGCTGCTTTTCTTTGACAACACCTGTTCGTGCTGTACGTTTGACAGTTTTTTTATGCATCAGCTGTGAATTGATGACGTCATCACGTCCGTGCGCACGGGGCACCCCTCCCCCTCCTGCTTTTAAATATCGGAGCGGGAGGCGGCGTTCCTTGTTGCACAGAAAGTTTTCTATTGTTTGACCGGTATGTATGCTTTATGTGCCTTTCATGCGCTTCAGCTGTTAATTTTTATGAAATTTGCACAGGTCCAGCAGCTTTTTGAGTGTCAGTGGCTGTATCTGTAGCATTTCATTTTGTTTTTTGGTTTTTGTATTTCAGACTGCAGTTTGAACACCTTTATTAGTGTGATTCTTTTGCAAGCATTTTGTGTGTGTGGCGGGGTCTCCTGAAGCAGACGCCGAAACGGGGCCGCGTCGGGACCCTGAATATAGCTTTATGCTTACAAGATAAGTTCACTCTCTGTACAACCTGAATGCAATCTCCTATTGTACTTTTTTCAAAAAAAACGAATCTACTTATATATCAGTATTGAAAGCATTACAAATAGTTGCCTTCTTGAGTTGGACTTGCCCTTACTGCATTTCTAGCCATGATTGGATGCAAAACTCTTTTCCTAAGAGAGGATTATTTTCCCCTCTTCAGAGTTACAAGTCTCTGAGCTTTGAGACAGTAGTGCTTGTCCTTCTCATATGTTGGCTATACTGAGTGAGTCAGTCTTTATCTTGCCATTCCTAAAAGTTAAGCACATTGGTATAGAATACACCCGATCTGCACACAACTTAGGCCTAAATGGATGCGCCTAAATATTATTTATAGGTACAGTCAATGATTCTGTATATGATGCAAGCCGTTTATGGAATTGCAATAAGCATCATTCTAGTAGGAAGCAATTTATGCTGCACTATATATAGAATCCAGGGCCAGATTCTATAAATGATGCCTAATTCAGTAGGTACCTAGAAAAATAGCAGTTACCACATGTCAAAGTTAGGCGCCATTTGTAGAATTGTGCCTAGCGGCACCTAAATTGACTTGGACACTAGTAGGCGTGAGCAACTTAGGCGACGACAATATATTAAGCCAGGGTTTTCTTGGCCTAAAATACCGGCACTTAACTCAATTCATGCCCAAATTCTGCCCCAAATCTACCTCTAACTAGGCACCAGTAGACGCCTTGGTATTCTAACCTGCATCAGAGTTGTAGGCACCAGTGGCGTACCAAGGGGGAGCGGGGGGATCGGTCGCCCCGGGTGCATGCCCTGAGGGGGTGCTCCCGGCCTTGGTGTCCAGTTCTCCCCCCACCCCCGACGTCCGGATTTTCCCCCCGGCCCCCCGCACCATTTGCAGCGGGATCGCGATGCCAGCGATCCCGGCGCTGCTTCCTCCGATGCGGTCCAGCCCCTCCTCTGACATCAGAGGAGGGGCGGGACCGCGGCAGAGGAAACAGCGCAGGGATCACTGGTGTCGCGATCCTTCTGTGGGTTGCTTCTCTACCGTAGGTGGTGCGGGGAGGCCAGGAGGGCGAGTGGTCCTTCAGGGTGGGTCAGGGCATCAGGCCTTCAGGGTGAGACGGGCAGGCAGACCTTCAAGGGGAGGAGGCGGACAGGTAGGCAGGCCTTCAAGGGGGGGACATGCAGGCCTTCAAGAGGGGGGGACAGGCAGACAGGCCTTCAAGGGGGGGGACAGGCAGGCAGGCCTTTAAGGGGGGGAACAAGCCTTCAAGGGGGGGACAGGCAGGCAGGCTTTCAAAGGGGGGGGACAGGCCTTCAGGGGGGGGGTCAGGCCTTCAAGGGGTATAGACAGGCAGGCCTTCAAGGGGGGGGCAGGCCTGCAAGGGGGGGATAGGCCTTCAAGGGGATCAGGCAGGCAGGTCTTCAAGGGGGGGGGGACAGGCCTTCAAGGGGGGGGCAGGCCTTCAAGGGGGGGACAGGCCTTCGGGGGTGCAGGCCTTCAAGGGGGAGAGCAGGCCTTCAGGGGTAGGATGCAGACCTTTAAGGGGGGACAAGCCTTCAGGGAGGGGGGTCCCTAGTGTAGAAGTACACAGAGGGAAGGGGGGGTTCAAAGAGACGCGCATATGCCGGACTTTGGGTGGGAAGAAATAATGGGTCTGAAAATAGAGGAGAGAGAGATGATGGACCATGGTTTTTAGAGAGGGAAGGAACATAAAGGGAGAGAAGTTGGACATAAGGTATGATGTGGAGGGGGGGAAAGAGATACTGGATAGGAGAGTAGTTGGGAAAAGAAAGGGAGAGATGGTGAACCCTGGGGTGGTGGGGAAGGAGGGAGAGATGCTGGATGAAAGGGTAGTTAAGAAAAGATGGAACTGTGGAGGGAGATGAAAAAAGGAAAGATGCCAGACTTCCTGGGGAGGGGAGGGGAACGGGGAGGACCGAGATGGCATGCAGAAAGAAGGAAGAACGAAACCCTGGCAAGCAAGTTATCAGAAGACAACTAGAACCTTGGACCAACAAGATTTGAAAAATAACCAGACAACAAAAGGTAGAAAAACTAATTTTATTTTCTGTTTTGTGATTACAGTATGTCAGATTTGAAATGTATATCCTGCCAGAGCTGGTGTTAGACCGCAAACATGAGCTAGGATTTAACAGAGAGAGGAAAAGTCCTTTTTGTTTCTTTATTTTATTTACACCACAGCGCCAGTGTGGTTATGAGAAGCCAAAGGGGGGTGAAAAAGCTATAAAATAAACCCACCAGGATGTTTGTTTTTTTTCCAATTCTTTATTCATTTTCATATCTCATAACAAGTATACAATAATCATTCAATATTCATACAATTCACTTGTATACTTCATATAATATTAAATCTTATATTATCCCCCCTCCCCCCTTCCCTTCCACACATATCAACATTTTATTTGAATCTCACACATTATACCCTCCCAATCCCATATCATATTATTCTTCTATAAAAAAAAAAGTGTCTAATCATTCGAATATTCAATCAATGGCCCCCAAATTTTTTTAAACTTGTTATAATTTCCTTTTTGCATAGCAAGAATTCGTTCCATTTTATAAATATAACTTATAGAATTCCACCAAAAAAGTATAGTTAAGTCTTGTATAATCTTTCCAATTTCTAGTTATATTTTGAATGGCAACCCCTGTCATAATCATTAGTAATTTATTATTATTTGCTGAAATTTGACTCTTTGCTCTCATCATTGTTCCAAACAAAATTGTATCATATGACATAGCAACTGGATTTTCTAGAAAATAATTAATTTGAGACCAAATTGACTTCCAGAAGGCGTTAATACAAGGACAATAAAAAATTAGATGATCCAAAGTCCCTGCTTCTAGATTACAGTGCCAACATTTATTAGATCTAGAGCTATCAAACTTTTGTAAACGTACTGGGGTCAAAAGAGCTCTATGCAACAAAAAGAACCAAGTCTGTCTCATAGATGCCGACACTGTACATCTAATTCTCCAAGACCAAATTCGTGGCCATTGAGAAGTAGAAATTTGATGTTTAATCTCAATGCTCCAAATGTCTCTTAGACCCGTTTTTTATTTGTAAAACCATATATCAATTTATACCACTTAGCGGCTTGGTGACCCAAGAAATCCGCCTGGAAACACAGGATTTCCAAACTATATTGAGTATCAAGATCTTTCCATTCAGGGAACCCCTCCTGAATAGCCTGCTTCAGCTGCAACCATTTAAAACTTTGTGACTTAGTAAAACCATATTTATGTTGCAGCTGTGAAAAACTAAGCAGCTTACCATTTGAAATAACATCATTTAAAGTTCTTATTCCTGCAATGATCCATTGTTTCCAGAGAATTTTATGACCGCCTATTTTGATCTTGGAGTTTAGCCAAATGGATTGATTTAATGATTTAAAAATTGGAATAGGTGATAATTTAGTAACATATCTCAAAGTCTTCCAAGTATCAATCAAAATTCTATTCCCTTTGTATCTATTAGGCATTGGTATACTCAAAAGATGAACCAAATGTATAGGAAACATGAGTCGCCATTCCAAATACAACCAGTCTGGGACATTCTCCATGAGCTCTGGAAGGACCCAATACATACCCTGTCTTAAAATATAGGCTTGATGGTACCTATAAAAATTTGGAAAATTTACCCCCCCTTCCACAATTGTTTTTTGTAACTTTACTAAAGCAATTCTAGGTCTTTTCCCCAACCAAACAAATTTTGTAAGAATACCATTCAACTTTTTATAAAATGACCCCTGAAAAAAAACTGGTATCATACTCATTTGATAACAAACCACAGGCAATATCATCATTTTAATTGTTTGAACTCTCCCCCACCAAGATAAATATAAAGGATTCCATTGCTCACACATTTCCGTTACTTTCTTTAATAAAAGTTTTTCATTTTCCTTTACTGTATCTTCAATATTACTTTTGATATTGATTCCTAAATATTTTAATCCATCTTCTTTCCAAACAAATGTAAATGAATCAAATAATCCTTTGGTACAATGTACATTAAGTGGTAGCACTTCCGATTTGCTCCAATTAATCTTGTACCCAGAAAACTTTCCAAATTTTTCAATCAATTCAAGCAAACATGGAATAGTAGTCTCTGGTTTCCTCAAATAAAGCAGAATATCATCCGCATAAGCGGAGAGCTTATATTCCCAACTTAAAAACGGAATTCCTTGTATCTCCTTTGCCTGATTAATAGCTATCAACAAGGGTTCCAGAACAACATCAAAAAGCAAAGGAGACAAAGGACAACCTTGTCTAACCCCCCTTTGTAAACTAAATCTATCTGATAAATTACTATTAATATATAGCCTAGCACCAGGGGAGCTATACAATGTCTGAATCATTTGAATAAAACCAGTCCCTATACCAAACCATTCTAATGCTTGATACATAAAAGACCATTCAACTCTGTCAAAGGCTTTTTCTGCATCCAAAGAAATTAAGAATGCAGGATCCTGAATATCTTTTGTTAAATTTAAAGTATGAAAAGCCAGTCTGGTATTCTTGCAACGAATCCTATTTGGTGAGTATCAATAATAAAAGGGAGAGCTTTGGCCAATCTTAATGCCAAAACTTTGGCTAAAAGTTTACCATCTACATTAATTAATGAAATAGGCCTGTAGTTTGATACCAAAGTATGATCTTTGTTTGGTTTTGGTAAGACAATAATTAATGAATCTGCCATAGTACCTGATATACAACTTTTATTCAGTTGGTATTGATATAATTTTAACAAATAGGGTAACAAAGTATTTTGAAATAATTATAGAACTCTACCGTATATCCATCACCACCTGGAGCGGATCCAACTCTAAGAGACTTCAATGCTGTTTCTAACTCTTTTAAAGATATAGGTTCTTCTAAACTTCCTTTTATATGTTCAGGAATTTGAGGCCCCTTAAGTGAACTTAAAAATTCCAATCCATCCTTTTCTCTATCTCTGTAAGATTCAGAAGAATACAAGTCTTTATAAAAACTAAAAAATTGTTTTAGAATCTGATCAATTTTATTATGTGATTTTCATTTTTATCTTTTATTACAACAATTTTTGTTCTTCTTTTCCTTGCTTTAAGATAATTTGCTAGCATCCTACCTGCCTTATTTGAATTTCCATAATATTGAGTTTGTTGAGAAAATAAATCATTCCTTACAAATTTAGAGGATAACTCATTATATTTAACTTTTGCTTTTAATAATAATTGTAAAGTATTCCACTCCCATCTATTAATTAAATTACTTTCCAATATTTTAATTTCCTTTTCCAAATCAACAAATTGTTTCGTAAACTTTTTCCTAACGTATGCTGAATATGAGATAATATTACCTCTCATGGTTGCTTTAAACGCATCCCATAATACTTCCATATTTATATCATTAGTATCATTAATTTGGAAGAATTCAATCATTTTTATTTTAAAATCTTCAGTAAAATTTGAATCTACTACCAAAGAATTATCAAATCTCCAAACCGGCTTAGAATAATCCTTTTCACCATCCTTTAACTCAATCCATACAGCACCATGATCAGATAAGAGAATAGGATCTATAATAGCTTTTATTACATTTTTCGCTAAATTATTTGAAACAAAAATATAATCAATTCTTGAAAAAGAATTATGGACCTGTGAACAAAAAGAGAATTCCCGATCATTAAAATGAAGAATACGCCATATATCTATTAAATCACAAGATTTTACCAAATTATCTAGCCCTAATGATTTCATAACTCTACTTGGATTTTTATCCATAATTGAATCCATTACAGCATTGAAATCTCCAGCCACCACTAAATTAGAAGCAGCCAGTGGCATTAAAATTTGTAGTAGGTTCTTAAAAAACTCCATCTGATTCGTATTAGGAGCGTAGATGTTAAATAAGTCCAGGGTATTATTTTCCATGCTCATTCCACCAGGATGTTTGAAAAAAAAACCCACCTAATTGGGCAGGAAAATTGAATCGAAAAACCAATTCAGTAGGCTGAATCGAATCAAAATTTTTTTTCCTTAATCGGGCAGCACTAGTTTGCACTACTGTCTTAGACTTTAGGACCTGGGATTGGGGAGAGATGGTATCCTCAGTACTTTATAATGCAAGTGAAACGAGGATTTGGTCAGACTTTTGAAGGGTCTGCAGAAGAAAAATATTGTACAGGCCGGGGACATGAGACAGCAGGAAATGGGAACTTTTCTTCCTTCTATTTTTGTGAATGGCAAGGCTGAGGATGTCAGAGAGTTCAGTTAAAATATGTGCTTTATAAGAAAATATAATAATGTGTTTTATAAAGTTTATAGCATTGCTGGCCGGTGAGGTGTTCCTAGTGGTGGTGGTGGCAGCGTGTCAATGTGTTGAGAGGAAGAGGTGGTCTGGGAAATTCTGCTGAGCAAGCTCCGGGCCCATTTCCACCCCCCAGTTAGTCCACTCCACTCAACTGGTTCACACACTGAGTGGGTCCTTGGGTGTTGTTCCTGGGTAGTTGTTTTGGGATCTCTTCCAGTGGTTTGTCAGTATCTCCTTGTGGTCCAAGGAAGGAAACTTTGTTAACCTTAGCATTGACCTTCAGAATATGTTTGTAACAGCGCTGCTTGTGTGGCATTAGGCTATGTAGTGATCGAAAGAAAAAAAAAGACCTTTGCACATTTTTGCACTATATGGTGGGTGTATGAGGAGATTCACATTTCCTGCACAGCTAAGTCCTTGTGAAGTTACCTTGTTCTTTCTGTATTTGACATCTAGCAAGGTCTCTGTCTGGAAGGAAAGATCTAAGCTTAAAAATGAAGTGGCCAGAAGTTATGGTAAAAGCAGATAGCATTGCTGGTTTTAAGAAAGGTTTGGACAAATTCCTGGAGGAAAAGTCCATAGTCTGTTAGTAAGACATGGGGGAAGTGTCTGCTTGCCCTGGATCAGTAGCATGGAATGTTGCTACTCTTTGGGTTTTGACCAGGTACTAGTGACCTGGATTGGTTACCATGAGAATGGGCTACTGGGCATGATGGACCATTGGTCTGACCCAATTAGGCTATTCTTATGTTATGTTCTCATCTGTAGGGGCCTTTGTTTTCACTTCTTATTTTAATGTATTTTTTTTCTGGGAACTTATCAGTGTTTTTTAGAATGGGAACAAAAATGGAAGGGAATTAATGTGTGTGGAATGGGGGGGGGGGTAACTAATTTCTTCAGCTAAATAATTCAATCTACCTCAACCAGACATAGGAGAACTCATGCACCATTCACATACCCTCCAACCAAAATCGTCAAAAGAAAAAAAACTGTTTGACAACCTCCTAACATTCGACCCCCAACTCTACAACCTATTGACCTCGACCACAGACTACAAAACCTTCAAAAAAGAAATAAAAACCCTTCTGTTCAAAAAACATATAAAACCGAACTAACACAATCAGAACTGTCCCAAGAATCACCTGCAACTACTCCATATGTACTTCTGATGTCATGACAATTCAGACATAATTTATGTTATGTTATGTTTGGAATAATGGTTACATATATGAGGTTCAATAAAAGAAAATTTTCACTGCCTGTTTCTATTATGACCATTTATTCTGTTTCATGGTTATTACAAAAAATATTTTTTTACATGGGGGGGTGTCAAAAAATGATGGGCCCCGGGTGCCACATACCCTAGGTACACCACTGGTAGGCACATACCAAGTTAGGTACCTACCGGCTAATTATTTTTTAATTGATTTTTGATGGCGCTTTCAATGATCAATACCAATTAAGCCAATTAAAAAAATTAAGTTAGGTGCCTAGATCGACTAGGTGTCCTATCTAGGCGCCTAACTATATGAAACAGTCATAGAATCAGCGCCTAAGTGCATAAATGTGAGGGGGCATGCATAGGAGTAGGTCCCATATGAATATGCATAACTTACGGAATATTGTAAGTTACTCTCTAAAGTGTCATATTTAGGCTAATGACATGATGTAAGTGGGTGTGCCTAAATGATGATGCCTAATACTGACATGCTAGAATTCTATAATGGAATCTGGGTGCTCAGATGCCTTTACATCTTGGCAGCTAACTTTTTGCAACATTTATAGAATTGCCCCCTATTTCTATATGTATTTTATTCATAAGAGCCATAATATTGTGACATGGAATATATGTATATCCTTAAAGTCTGCTGAATCAAGTCTAATAAATGTATTGTTTTAAGCAGTGATACCAGTCATGTACTTCCTTAATTTATGGGGAAGAAGTTTCTTCTAAAACCGCCAACTCTTCACATCCAAGTTAACAGAATTGCAAAACCTACAAGAAATGTTTCAAACAAACATACTTATGTTTAAGATGGTGCAGGTCCTGAGCCAGTCACTGAGGTAGAGTTATCAATAGGAAGCTGTCAACGCCATTATTGCTATTTACATATTGGTACCGCACCGGCATGAATTTGCATAATGTATTGTAGTTCCATGCTCTAGGGACTTGCATTGTAACATATTGGTGCTTAATGAACTCTGAAAAAATTGATTTTCCACAGAGTAAATTAAGGAATGCATTATAGCTGTTAAAGCAATCTTAAGGGAAATCTGGGACTTCAACTGCAGTACCATGCTTAGTAAGTAATAAATTACATGTTATACTTATTTGCCTTAATTCATGCTAATTTTGTCCAATTAATGTATCACAGTAATTCAGAAGCTTGTCACAGGAGAGCTAATTATTTATTGGATTTTTGTGTTCAGCTCTCTAGGAGTCTACTACCAAACAAACTTGCAATTGTCTTTCTATTAAGTCCACAGCAACATTCCCATATCTTCTCATACAGTAGATAAGCAATACATTTTCAATGTTTCAAGTAATACATATGAACTTTAGATACTTTTGTTTATAGGCAGGTAACAGAATAGTGAGAGTCTTCCATGCTGTCAGAATGAGAGCTTGTTAATTTTTGCCCCCATCAAATCACTTCTTAAAAAGGTCTTGATGAGATTCAAGATCTAAACATGTTTTCTTAAGAAACTACTATATCTTTGACAAATAGACATAAACTTATTTGCATGGGTGCTATGTGAATCCTATAACTCTGGATGTTGTTTGTAGAATAGCACTAGGGGCCAGATTGTGTAATTAGCGCTTTAAAAAGTTAGACGCCTTAGGCGCCCATTACAGAATCACACTTAAGGGTGCCTATCTTAAAACTTAGGTGCATGTAATGTAGGCCAGGGTTTTAAAAGCCTACATGATAGGCACTTAAGTAGTTTACAGAATTGTGCCTAATGGTGCCTTTGGGGTCCTTTTACTAAGGCGCGCTAGTGCGTCT
Organism: Geotrypetes seraphini; assembly: GCF_902459505.1. Classification (NCBI taxonomy): domain Eukaryota; kingdom Metazoa; phylum Chordata; class Amphibia; order Gymnophiona; family Dermophiidae; genus Geotrypetes; species Geotrypetes seraphini. Next base: position 53,308,713 of record NC_047092.1, read on the forward strand.
TAGCATACACTAAAAATTAGCGCCCTAAATGCTAATGCATGCTAGCACATCCATTATATCCTATGGATTCATTAACACGTGTTAGCATTTAGCGCGCACTAATATTTAGCACGCGCTAAGATGCACTAGTGTGCCTTAGTAAAAGGACCCCTAAGGCCCTTTTTTACTAAGGTGTGCTAACCGATTAGCATGTGCTAATCGATTTAGCGCGCACTAAACGCTAACGAGTGCATGTTAGTCTACGGATGCATTAGCGTTTAGCATGCGCTAATTGGTTAGCGCACCTTAGTAAAAGAGGAGGTAAGTCTTTTTCCCTCCATAAACATGCCTATATTGGTATTAGAATCATGTCTAAGAAGATAGGCACCTACCTCCCAATTAAATTTTATTTTTTTCAGTTACGAACTTGTTAAAGCTCATTATTGAATCCAATTTACTAATTAAATTAGGCACCTAACTTTAGGTGTCTATTTATTTAGTGCCGATCTTTAGGTACCTCTTATAGAATTTGCCCCCTAAGTGCGGATTTTTTCAGCACCAATTTTTTAGGTAACATAAATAGAATTTTTCCCATGTAAGATATGTGAATATTTACAGAATAGCACTTAGGTGGAATTCTGCCATTTATGTGCATAATCAGTACACAACTGTCAATGTATACTTAATTAAATTACAGTCTTATGAGAGAGAGCCAAGATGGTGCCCTGAAGGAAGGACACAGTGAGCAGCACTCCATGAGCTCCTCATTATGGGGAAGAAGTGACAGGGAAAATGTGGGATTTTCCCTCAGAGCCATTACAATTTTCCCCTTTAGACAACAACTATCCTGGAGCTGTTTATCGCAGTTACAAGTTCTCCCCAGTTTACCTCCATTGAGACATGTGAAGCAACGTCTCTTGGAGTGCTTGATATGGCACTGAGCTCTGAGCCGAAGGTTGCTTCTCTTCTGCTAGTGATGGCGTCATCAGTTTCAGGTAAACATTCAGGCTTATCTGAAGTGAAGAGCCCGGATGTGGAGGGACACCCAACTCTGAATGGAGAGGTGCTGAAGAGATCTGGAGTTGCTGGGGTGCAGGATTCCTTGGCAGCTCCTGCACTGAGAACAATAGAATCTTCGCGTAACTCTTTGAGAGGTGACTTTCAAATGCAGGAATGTCTCTTAAGGTACCTTCAGATATGAGAGTTCATTATGGGATCCAATTTTTTTACTTCATGTTTTAATTACCAGCTTGACTTCTGCTGTGGTCTCAAATCAAAAAATTGCTATAGGAACTGCTGCAACTTTGGGCAAGGTGCAACACAGAGTTTTAAAGTTTAATAAATTTTTATTATATTATGAATACAAATGAATCATGACAGATTAAACAAAATAAGGCCAAAGGATTACCTTTGCCCATGCAGAAATAGTTACAAGAAGTACAATTTATAACAATAATCATATCAAATAATCAAATGATGGTAGTATTAATAATTACCTAAAGCACGTAACAAACAACATAGATATACATTGTTAATTGTAAAGAAATGATAATCAACCATTTAAAAATGATATCTACTATAATAAAACCCTAAGCGCGCATGCACATGCTTGCCTGCGTGTTCCGTGATCCTTATGTCCATGGCCAGCAAGAGTGCACATGCGCACTTCGACCCCCCCCTTCACTCACTGTAAGGAAGGAAGGCAGTTCATCGTCATCAATCCCTCCCCCCACCGCGCCCAAACCCCCGTTCAGCCTCCCATCTGCACCTCCCACCGTAAAACTACCACAAACCTGCGCATGTTTCCATCTCCCCCCGCCACTACTGCTGCCGTGCAGCCGACCCAACTGACCCTCCCATCTGCTCCTCCCACTGTGAGATGCTCTACAAATCTCCCGGCACCAGCAGCGTCCCCAGCACTTTAAACACGCTGCTTTGCGGCCTTCAACTGCCGATTTCCTCTACCGCGTCTCTGTCTCTGATGATGTCATCAGGGACGCGGCAGAGGAAATCGGCAGTAGAAGGCCACGAAGCAGCATGTTTAAAGTGCTGGGGGTGCTACTGGTGCCGGGAGGTTTGTAGATCGTCTCACGGTGGGAGGGGCGGATGGGAAGGTCAGTGGAGTCGGCTGCACAGGGCGGTAGTGCTGCGTACTGGTTCTACTGCACAGGATGGATGGGAGGAAGGAAGGGAAAGAAAAATGCCGGCTTCTACTGTACAGGGGGAATGGGGGGAGGTAGAAATTGAAAGATGCTGCTCAATGGTTCTATTGCATGGGGGGGATGGGAGGCAAGTAGGCAGACAGTCTGGCTTTGGGGGTGGTGGTTGGTCAAAGTCTAGAAGGAAGTGAGGGGGACATAGGAAGGAGGCACTGGGGGTACTAAGGAGATAGGAAAGGGCACTGAGGACACTAAGAACATAGCAGGCACTGAGGGCACTAAGGACATAGGAAAGGGCACTGAGGACACTAAGGACATAGGAGGCACTGAGGGCACTAAGGACACGGGAAGGAGGCATTGAGGGCACTAAGGACACAGGATGGATGCACTGGGGGCACTAAGGACATGGGAAGGAGGCACTGAGGGCACTAAGGAAATGGGAAGGAGACACTGGGGGCACTAAGGACACAGGATGGATGCACTGGGGGCACTAAGGACATAGGAAGGGGCACTGAGGGCACTAAGGACATAGGAAGGGGCACTGAGGACACTAAGGACATGGGAAGGAGGTACTGGGGGCACTAAGGACATAGGAAGGAGACACTGAGGACACTAAGGACATAGGAGGCACTGAGGGCACTAAGGACATGGGAAGGAGGCACTGGGGGCACTAAGGACATGGGAAGGGGCACTGAGGGCACTAAGGACACGGGAAGGAGGCACTGGAGGTAGTATGGACACAGGACGGAGGCACTGGGGGCACTAAGGACATGGGAAGGAGGCACTGGGGGCACTAAGGATGTAGGAAGATTTTTTGCTTACAAAAATGATGTTAAATACATGTTTTGATTCTACAATAATACCACTATCCAACAGTGCAACACCTTGGAGGTAAGTGCAATCAGGCGGAGTGGGTCTCGTGGTTAGAGCTACAGCCTCTGCATCCTGAGGTTGTGGGTTCAAGCCCCCTTTTCCTCCTTGTGACCCTGGGCAAGTCCCTTAATCCTCCATTGCCCTAGGTACATTAGACAGATTGTGAGCCTGCCTGAACAAATAGGGAAAAATGCTTGAGTACCTGAATGTGAACCACCCATTGATAGGCAATATTTAAATAAAAATAATAAATAAAACATAGCCACTACATTTCATTGCTGCCTGTCAGTTCGAAATACCACAGATTTTTCTTTTTTTCCTCTAATTTTCAAACCTATCAAGCCAATATTAAAATGGCACCAGCAACCAGTAAACCTGTAATTCTACAGCTTAGATTTTTGGGGTTGAGCTGCAGCATAGGTGCACCATCAGGAGGTTTTTAACACTATTGTGGTTAGAGAAAAGGTCCCTGAAGGTCCGCTGGGTCATATATGACTTCATGATCACATTGACATGCATGCACACACAAATGCACAGGGTGAGGAGAGTCCACTGGCATTTGCATGCGTGTGTGCCTGCACATGCCTATCAGTGTGACCATGCAAGCCCTCTTTGCCCAGAGGATCTTCACGGTACCTTTCTTCGACTCACAGTAGCGGCAGAGGTCGCTGGATACGAGGGCCACAAAAATGGACTGCGGGAGTTACATGCAGCCCTGGAGTCATGTGTTTAATACTATTAAGTTAAGGCATCAGTTTTTAGCAATCACTTTATTTATCTATGTATGTATTTGCAATTAGCTTGTACCTAGTAGCTCAAAGGGAATTAAATTTGGATATACAAATGTTTTGCACTGTTCCCAGTGGTCTTACGGTCTAAGAAGCCCTTTTACTAAAGGTCATTAAAATCTAGGCTTATCATATCTTCACATGAGACTTTCCCACACACTAAGTCCAGTTTCAATGCATCACAATTTAAGATATATTTGAATTTTTTTTTTCCTCAGGTCATGTTCTAATGTTCACATTAGAGTGTGTTACTCACTGCCTCCTATTTAGAATTGAATTGGATGCATTAACCTTTTCCTATCGTAATAAATTTTATGTTACGCTGGTTCCAATCGTAATTATTTTAACAAAGTTTTATATTATTCACCGTTATCATTTACGGCTATTGTAAGCATAATGTAAATAAGTCATGTCTGTAAATTCAAATATTTTGTGTTCCTGTCGTGTACTGTATGTCCCATGCCATGGGATATACGAAGGCAACGACATTTTTTTGGAATGTCCTGTCAGCCGGGACACACGATAGGAATAGGTTAATGTTATATATTTCATTTTACTGTATTCCATGTAACTTAGAGTCTCTTTTATATAACCACAGTAGCGATTCTCCTGCAGCAAATGCACAGAGACTCATAGGAATTTGGTGCTTTTGCTACAGGGGAATCGCTACCGCAGCTTTGTAAAAGGAGCCCTTAGTGTGAGCTATCCAAATGTTCTCACTGGTTAGTGCTCCATGGCCATTATTCACCCATGATACCTCCCCCCCCTCCTCCAAAAATATTTCTTTTTAAATAGCTAATAGGCAAAATGTGTTTTGCAGTAGAGACTGACACAGGAACAAATTTGTCCCTGTCCCTGCAGGATCTATCTCCATCCCGTCCCTGTGAGGGTTCATAGACAACGGCGTGAAAGACAAAAGCGTGCGCCGACAATTGAGCACAGCGCGCGCCGCCGCGCCGCTCTAAATTACAGTTTTTAGGTGCTCCGACGGGGGGTTTTGTTGGGGAACCCCCCAAGTTTACTTAATATACATCGCGCCGGCGTTATGGGGGGTTTGGGGGGTTGTAACCCTCCACATTTTACTGTAAACTGAACTTTTTCCCTAAAAACAGGGAAAAAGTGAAGTTTTCAGTAAAATGTGGGGGGTTACAACCCCCCACACCCCCCACAATGCCCCCACAACATGGCGCGATGTCTATTAAGTAAAATGGGGGGTTCCCCCCCCCTGCCCCCCCGTCGGAGCACTAAAAACAGTAATTTAGAGCGGTGCGGCGGCGCGCGCTGCACTCAATTGTCTGGGCGCGCCTTTGTCCTGGCGCGCTTTTGACCTGACACCCCTGTGAGTTCTGTCCTTGTCCCTGTCCCATCCCTGCAAGTTCTGTCCTCATCTGCACAAGCCTCAAGGACTCATGATTTTAAAGCGTTCGAGGCTTGTACAGATGAGGACAGAGCAAGAATGGGGATAGAGAAAGATCCCATGGGGACAAGGACAAATTTGTTCCCATGTCATTCTCTATTTTGCAGTAGCCTTTTTTTCACACATTAGGGCTTAATGCCCTGTTGTAATAGAGCTCCTAAGCTTATGCTTGAGGCAGTGGAGGGTTAAATGACTTACGTAAGACCATAAAGGGCAGCAGTGGGATTTGAACCAGGTTTTACTGGTTAGCAAGGCAGCAATCTAACCACTAGGCTAGTTATCTGCTTTCATTATGTCTTAAACTGTAACCTCTAGTGTTTTAATTCTACTTACTCCCTTCACTGGAGAAAGTTTGACAACTGGATATTTAAAGAATTACTTGATCTATTCAGTTCAGACCATATTAATTCTGATTCTATGTTTAATTTATTGCTTTTTACTGAGCTCCTGTGCATAGTGAAGTAAGGGAAGACCCGTGGTACTGCTCCTGTGTCTGAAGATCTGGTATGATAACATTCCTTGAAGACCGCCCGTGATGGGCAGAATTGACCCCTTGAGGCAGGATCTCTCGACCCTTCCTGACAGTGAGTTTTACTAAATCTTCTGAACTTTGTTAATAAAATTCAAACAAAACCTGATTGTCCCCATGTGATTGTGTCAGATTGTCTGAAGAAAGGATCCTGTTCCACTGTCAGTTTGCCTACTGTGCCTACATTAACTTATCAATAAACTGAATACATTTCCTACCAGAATAACAGCTGGTTTCACTATTGCAAATCTTTGTTCATTCAATTTAAATTTTATTAAGCTTTTTTACATGCAATTCCCAGTACTATACAAATATAAAGCACCTTTTAGAAAAGGAAAAGGAAGCACAGCTTATATATTTTAAAAAAGGAAAAAAAAAAAAACTAAGGCAATATACCAAATCTAAACCAATATCCCTAGAGTCCACAGAATAGGAAAGGAGCTGACCTCACAACAAAAATTCCAGGAAAATCAACATTGTGATAAGGAAGGCAGGGTCTCAGTTAAGAAGAGGGAAGTTAGACCCAAGCCTACACTTGAAATCCTCCAGGGAACCCTGCAGTATCTTAAAGACCCTCATAAAATACTACCTTTGGGAGGAAGCAGTCCAGGAGGGCGCAGTGAACTGGGGAGTGGAGGCTTCATAAAGCATTTGGAATTTATTTGATTTTCCTGTTGCTGTTCCACTCCAGGGAGCTTCTATGAGTGCCTAATACCCACCAGGCACTGCAGAGGATACCTACCCAACATCAGGTCCTGAGCCCAGGAATTAAGAACGCGCTCACTCCTGAAGTGCGTAGATACAGGGCGTGGCCAGAGGGGCAGGTCATGCCCCTTGAGAGCCCTTTTGGAGCCACAGGGAGCCACGGGGCTAACAACAACATTTTAGATACTTTTTCTATATAGATTTCCTTGTATTATTGATAGGTGTTATGGGGAAACGCAAGGGTAAACCCCAGGTATCTACCCCGGTAATATCGGGCCTTATGGATAAACATTTGACACTTCTTGAGATATCAAAACCCATGGCTAGGTTTGATTCAATATCTGGAGCATCATTAAGCTCCGTAAATCATACCCCACCCCTCCCTCCTAATCTTCCAGGGGGCTTGGAGCTGTAGGTAGGCCCACCAGCATTTTCAACGGACGTTTCAGACCCCCAACAGGTCTCAAGAATTGTATTTTCTAAGATGCCGCTTATATTTGTTGATTCTGTTGACCAGATGGAGGGTCTAGATAAAACTTCTGATGAAAACCCTAAGGAAGTTACTTTGAAAGATTTATGGTGTTTAAATACGAGGATGGAGGTAATACTGAAAAACGTAACAAGCCAGGTGCAGAATTTTTCAAAGGAAGTAGTAGATAAATTAGGGAATGTGGATTCAAATATTGGAAATCTGGATAAACGTATGATATTGGTAGAAAAACAGACAGTGAATTTGTAGACTTTTTCGGTAGCATCGAGTAAAGATTCACTGAATATATATTATAAATTGGAGATGTTAGATAATCAGGCAAGGGTAAAACTTACGTTTTGTTAATTTTCCATCATCCCATTTGTTATCCCCAGAGATATTACTGCAGAAGTATCTCAAGAAGATACTAGGGGTTATAAATGTAGATATAATGTTATTCTCAAGTTACTATTATATTCTTCAAAAGAAAAAACTACTCAAAGAAGAGGGCTTGGATCAATTGGTTGTACCAGAAGTTGATTTAAATAAATTCTTGGAAGATTCCCAAGACCTGATCCAGACCCGTGCTACTCTCATGGTTACCTGTTTAAATGAAAAACAAAAGAGAAAACTGCAGACTGTATGTACAAGATGCAGGCTGTGTTTATTAAACCAAATCTAAAATGCGGTAACTATTGTCACCCTTTGTTTTACAAACCCTGGCCCCTCCACCCCCGTTTAAAAAAACTGCAGAAGCGTTTTTTTAGCACAGTCCGGGGCTCTGCGCTGCTCCTAACACTCATAGAGTTCCAATGAGCATCGGGAGCAGCACAAAGCATTCAGCACGCCAGCCTGTGCTAATAACCGCTTCCACCATTTTGTAAAAGGGGGTATTAATGTGAATAATCTATTTTTTTGTTGTTTGTCTTCTTTTTTGGTATATCTGTTCCTCATTGAATCTATATTTTTTATGGAGTTCTTTTCTTTCTTATGGAGTTTTTCGGGGGGGGGTTAACTAGAAATGGCAGTATATCAATACTTTATAAATAGACATAAACTCTGCTCAGTAACATGGAATGTTGTTACTATTTGGATTTCTACCAGGTTCTTGCAGTGGCGTACCAAGGGGGGGAGGGAGGTCCGCCCCAGGTGCACGCCCCAAGGGGGTGCACAGCCGGCCACCCTCCCTATTCTGCTGCCCCGGCATTCTCTGAAAGCAAACCCCGGATCTCCTCCCTCTGCTTTGACTCTTCTTCACTCGGGGGAGGGGGGAAGACAGAAAATGCACATAACAAAAACAAAATGTCCGAACACTCCAACATGGCACCTTTAGCACCTCCCCAAATCCGGGGCGGGACTCACCCCACGGATATCCCAGTTGCTCAGTATTATCTCCATTTTGGCCCAGCTGCGAACTTTCGTTGTAGTGTCCGAGGTGAGGAAAGTTTTCGGAGAAGGAGCCTCATTCTGCCCCGCCCCTTCCCCTCTGCCCGGCCTCGCATTCCCATCGCTGCTGGAAGCAAGTGAGTGAGCCAAGTGCAGATGCTGGAGTGCCCGTGTGTATCGGGCTCAGGTGCGGGAAATTCTGCAACACCTCCCCCGCCTGGGTCCCGGTACATAGCTGGCCCCCAAAAAAAGAAAGTAAAAGCCGGATACCCCTCCAACAAGCAAGTTAACTGGGGGAGGCCTATGGGAAACACTCCAGGACCTAAAGCAAGCATCAGGGGTTAGACAGGGCAGGGGCCCAGGACTCTTAGACTTGCAAGGGGAGGGGAGCTTGCATGCACCTCCCTAGGGATAGTGGAAGACCTGGGTGGGGAGGTAAGCAATCCTGGATTGGGTGGAGAAGAAGGCAATATGGTTAAATGAATTATGGCGCAGTGAAAAATAGGTACAGTAAGATACTGCCCAAGCACCTCCCCCTAACCTCTCTACCAGTACAGAAAGCATACACACATTTCTATCGTGTGCTGTAGAGCTTACAATCTAATTAAAACAGACAGAGGGAATGAGAAAATAGGCATGGGTAATTTATAAGTGAGTGGGAGTTAAGAGCAGCCTTGAAAAAGTATGCTTGCAGTCGGGTTTTGATGATGATGGAAGTGGAGAGAACTTAAAGGAGAGAGAGACAGTGGCAGGGCAGGGCAGATGATGGAAGTGGGGACTGGAGAAGGGGGCAGATGATGGAAGTGGGGAGAACTTGTGCTGCTAACATCAGGCATATATGGGAAAGCAGCAGCGGTGAGGAGGTGAGGGGCCCTCACCTCCTCACCACTGCTGCTGCTTTCCCATATGCTAGATGGGGGAAGAAGATAGAGTTAGTGAGATACTGGAGGGGTGAAATAAAGGGGTGGCAAACTGTGAGGAGACACAGTGAAAAGAGGGAAGCTGAGGACTGAATAGTAAGAAAGAATTTAATTTAGACGGAGGCAGAAAATAGAGAAGGAAGACCAGAGAAGAAAAAGGGAAGAGAGAGGAGAGTTGCCAGAAAACAGGGAAGGAGACAAAGATATCAGATTTGAGTAGAGGAAATGAGAAGAGAAAGATGCTAAAAACCACAGGGGGGAGATAAGGAGAGAGATGCTAGACCATGAGGGGAACAGATGAAAGATGATAGATGCCAGACCAAGGGGGGGGGGAAGCAGGAGGAGAGATGGCAGAGGGAGGAAGATATTTTCTGGAAGGGGCAGACACTGGATGGAAGGAAGAGAATGACAAGAAGATGAGGAAAGCAGAAACCACATGACAAAGGTAGAAAAAATTATATTTTTTTATTTTATTGCTTTAGAATAAAGTAGTATTGTAGCTGTTTTGATAAATGGTTAGAAATAGAAATGGTGATCCTTTTATTGGACTGATTTTTAATACATTTTTGACTAACTTTCAGAGACCAAATTCTTACTCAGGTCAGGGCAGGATACTGACCTAAGCAAAGAGGTTTTGACCTCTGAAAGCTAATTTAAAAATGTTTTAGTCCAATAAAATTGTATTATCTTATTTTCCATTTTTTGTTTTATTTTTATTTGTAAAATGATTTGTTATTTCTCTTTTTTCAAATTTACATCTGCTATCTTTATATTTTGTTCAGTATTGGGGGATATGCACCACTGTTTCTTCACCCCTAAACTGTACTGTTCCTTCTGTTTGTAGCACAAGCCAGCATGCTGAATGCTTTGCACTGCTCAGATAGTCATAGAATTCCTATGATCGTCAGAACAGTGCAGAACATTCAGCCCATCAGCCAGCGCTAAAAACCTCTTCCGTGCTTTTGTTTAAAAAAAAAAAAAAATGGGGGAGGGGTAGTTTGTGGTTACTTATTTCATACTAGGTGAGGGTGGCTCTGTGTCCTGTGTGTATGAAAGACATGGTTTTTTGTTAGCATTGACCAGCTTTGTTTGGCAAAATGCATCATGCATGGTTCCTGGGAGCACCTTGAATAAACCTGATTTGAATCTCCTTATTGTCAGCCGATCTTCTTTTGTTCCAGGTTGGATTCTTTGGTGGACCGCTTGCCTTGTTGTTTTGTTACAAATTAACATACATGGAGTGGAACGTACCAAAGGAGATACAGATTTGGTTGTTTATACATACTGTCACACCCCTAGCCTTAAAGCTCGGTTTGTGCCAGGCAGGGGTTTGTCTAAACCTATTACAACTGTCAGAAGAGCTGATCAATGTAGCAAGCCAGAGGGAAAGAATAGGGAAGATGGTTCATTTCCCTTTAAATCTCAGGTAGCTGAGCTCCAGGGAGTGAAAGATGCAGAATGTAACAGCCTGGAACAGCCTGAGATCACTCCCACCTCACCTACCAACTCTCAGCTGCAGAAGCTGATTGCTGCTCCTGAGAGAGTTAGGAAAAAGCTGCAGGCTGGCCCTCCCCCTCAGAGAACTGGGCGTGCCCGGCTAAACGTAATAGAAGCTGCTCTGAGGGGAAGGAAGTCAGTCTGCCCTGAGCCTGCTCAGGAAGGAGGTATCCAGGACAATGCTCCTGATCCTCACTGCTCTGCTGATGTGGAAATGCTAGAGTTTGATACTGACCCTGAGACTAACCAGCCAGCAGAGCTTGAATTTATGGATTGCCAGGAATCTGCAGTTTGTCCTGAAGGTATGCCTATGGAAGAATAATAGGATACATGTTTGTGAAACTTTTGGTTTTTTCTTCCAGCTCAGGTGAGCTAATTGTTTGGACTACTTCTCAGCAGCTGTTCTCAGTTGAGGGAAGAAGAAGAGCAGTGCTGCACTTCTCCCTTTAGGGGAACTTTTGAAAAGAAAAAAAAAAAAACGTTTTTCTTTAATTGAAGAAATCTGCTCTGTTAAGTTTACTTTTGTGTTTGAATGCTGAAGAATGAGGAAGTAAGTGTGGGGAGAATCCACTGTACAACTGGATGGGTTTGTGGGGCCATTTGGGCATTCTGTGTTAACAGATATTTTGGTGGATTCGCTTACTCCCCTCCCCCACCAACTCCTTTGGAGCTGGCTGGGGCCAAGCCTATTTTCCTCTCAGGCTTGGATACAGCACTACAGGCAGTGCTAATAGCAACCTTGCTAACTGCCTCGCTTTTTTTGAAGATAACAGTATTGTTTTGAAGATTTATCTTGGCCACTGATGACAAACGTTTTTGTAAAGTGTTTTGGTTACTTACCTGTATGGAGATGAGAGCTGAGACATAGTGGTTTTCATCAGCTCTGGTTTTGTTTTGGGGGATTTGTATTGGTGACTTGGAGTACAGACTGAATGGAAGTTGGCTCCCAATATAAGCCCACAATAAAAGTGACTTGTAGCATGAACTATAAAACTGACTCTTTTGAATTTCTGTTTTCATGCTTTACCAATGAACATTGAGACCAGCAGGACTTCCAACTTTATGGAAGCACGTCGGCGTGAGTATTTGTGTGCTTGAACCGGAGCCTACTATATCCACAGGCGCCGGCTTGACCACAATTGGTATCAGGAGTGGGATAGAGCGCCTCCTGCTGGACATTTGAAGAATTGTTGGAAAAAAAAATTTTTTTTGATATTATTGGAGGAAAAAAAAAAATAAGGTTTTTGGAGGAAAAAAAAAAAAAAAAAAGTTTTTGGACTTTGGCTAATTTGTTGTGTTAGCTTGTTGTTTTAGTTTATTGTTTTGGTTCCTGTTCGGGTGTGCCCAGTATCCGGAGTCGTACGACGGGGAGTACTGAGGGAACACGCGACCAGAAGGATCCAAGTGTACCGGTGGTGAACCTGAGTCGGAGGAGGACCTCAGCACTGATAAGAGGACAAAAACGCAGTAAGCGACTGGGGGCCAAGGAGGCCTAAAAACAAAAGGCGTAGACTCACCTTTCTCTCTGGTAAGGTACTTGACCAGGGGGGGTGAGGGAGATTGGCTACCTCAGTAAAAAGTATCGCACTTGGGTTGGTCTTTCTCTTTGTTTCTGTTTCAGGCCGGGGAGAAGATGGACCAGCAACAACTGATGGCGTTCCTGGCAGCGGAGAGACAGAAACAAAGCGAGGACTTGCAGGCTGTCTTGAAAACTAATCAAGAACTTTGGTACAGATCCCAGGAGCTGTCTCGCCGTCAACATGATGAGATGGTACTGGCCATGGGGGAGCAAACCAAGGTACTTTCGCAAATTTTGCAAAGACCCCCGCCAGCTGCGGGTAGTGACTCAGGACTGAGTGCCATTCAGCAAACCACAGGAGCAGCTACCCCCCTCTCATTGGTAAATCTGTGTAAGATAACTCCAGCCGATGCGCCGGATGAATTCCTGGTCGCATTTGAGAGGGTAGCTACTGCTGCTGGTTGGCCTCAGGGTCAGTGGGCTGTTAGGCTTCTACCCTGTTTAGCGGGAGAAACTCTGTCTGCTTTTCAGACGTTAGCCCCTGAATTGGCGAATGACTACCAGGCAGTGAAAAATCATATATTAGAATACCTGGGGTACACGCCTGAACATTACCGTCAGCGTTTTAGGGCGACGGTAATGCAGGATAAGGAGAGGCCCAAAGCTCTAGCACAGAAATTAACCAAACTGGCAGAGAGGTGGCTTGGCCCATGGTTGGGGAACCCCAGAGCATTAGTGTTGGAGGTGATACGTGAGCAGTTTCTGCAGTCCGCCCCGAAGAACCTGCGAGGGTGGGTGCAGAGACAGGGCTGTAAAACTCTAGGCCAAACCCTTGAGGTGGCAGAGGCCTATATTGATGCTCAGGGGGCCTATGAGGAGGAATGTATTGCTGTGCCTCTGATGCGTGGAAAGGGGAAGGTTGACAGGGAACAAGGCTTCCAAAGTAGAACCACAGAACTCCCTAAGGCCAAGGAACCCCAGCAGAAAGAAGCACTTAGGTGTTATCGCTGCGGGAAAGCAGGCCATATCCAAAGGACCTGTAGGGTTACCAGGGATCTGATGATAACCCGAGGACAGGCTGCTAGGATTCCTAAGGAGTACAGGTTAAAGGTCTTAGTAGCGAACAAACAGATAACAGCACTGGTGGATACAGGGGCCGAGCAATCGGTGGTATCAGAACAGTTATGGAAACAGTTAGGGGGAAGCCCAAGCCCAGGACTGGAGAAGGTTCCCATAACATGTGTCCATGGGAAGTCCTATGAATACCCTCTCAAACAGTTGAACCTCCAGTATAAGGGAAAAAAAATGGAGTTGCCTGTGGCCGTGGTAGAAGCGGTACCCTACTCATTGATATTGGGTCGGGACTGGCTTGTACAGGCTCAGACAGGGGGGTTCAAGGGCTGTGAAAGACAGGGAGGATATGTGTGGGGAACTTCAGAGGATCGAGGAAGGGTGGTAGGAACTGCCCAGGCACGTGAATCACGAGCGCAGAAACCAAAGCAGTGGAACCCTACAATTAGGTGGGCCCCACTGTCGGACCAGGCCAGGGCTCCCACACGGGCATACCTTAGAGCTGCAGGTTATGACCTATATGCGGCTCATGACCAAGTTATCCCGGCTAGGGGAAGGGCCCTGATAAATACCGACATTCAAGTGTCACCCCCGCCTGGTGCTTACCTTAGGGTGGCGCCAAGATCAGGGTTAGCATTAAAACACTCCATAGATGTGGCTGCGGGAGTAATCGACCCTGACTTTAGAGGGAACTTGGCAGTGGTACTGGTTAACCAGGGGGATACCGAATACAGTGTCCAACCCGGGGATCCCATCGCTCAGATGGTGTGCGAGCGAATTTGGCACGCCAGGTTGGAGCAACGGGTGAGGCTCCCAGATACAGAAAGGGGAGAACAGGGATTTGGGTCCACAGGGGTGAAGACACCGGAAATAGGAACACCCTCAGACTTAAGTCTCCACCCGAAGGAAGGGATTGAGACCGCTAAGCTGGCCTTCCTGGATGCTGAAATACTTAAATTAAGAGATGAGTTGACAGCAGCCAGAAAGGATTGGGAGGCCAAAGGGAAAGCTCAAGCAGTAACCAAGGATCAAGCTTGGGCGGATCAGGTGGACAGGGATAAGCAGCAGGCTAGGGATGAAAGCACTGCCCAATTCCAGAGGGAAGCGGAGAAACTGACTAACCTCATAGAACAGGTGAATTCACAGCTCAAGGTGGTCCAAGAGCAAGTTAGGGAAAGTCAGACTCAACAACAAGTGATACAAAATAGTGTCAGGGAAATTAAGAATACTTGCGGTGAGCTAACCACCAGAACTGACACAACAGAAGGTTGGTTGGCGAAACAGAAGCTGCAGGAAGAGCAAATAGAACAGCACGCTCAACATTTTGAAAAGGTTCTGGATACATTTAAAGATATGGACCAGGACCTTGAGGAAGTGAGACAGCAGTTGGAAAACATGCAGAAAGGAGAATTGGGTGGTATAACCCAGGTGATAGCTGCATTGGCTCAGAGGGTGGATGGTTTGGAAGGGGCCAAGAGTCAGGTTGATGAGGCTGTAGGAAAACCATATCAGCCACCGATCTTGAGATGGCCCGAAGACTTTGAAGACCCCGATCCGCCAACCTTAGAGCTAGCAAAAAAAGGTAATAAGCCAAGGAGACGTTACTAACATTAAGTCCTGTTTGCCCAGATGACATGGCCAAACTTAAGGACAATATATGATGATGACCCTCTTTTCCTTAAATCAAAGGACGGTCATCATTTTTAGGGTGAGGGTATGTCACACCCCTAGCCTTAAAGCTCGGTTTGTGCCAGGCAGGGGTTTGTCTAAACCTATTACAACTGTCAGAAGAGCTGATCAATGTAGCAAGCCAGAGGGAAAGAATAGGGAAGATGGTTCATTTCCCTTTAAATCTCAGGTAGCTGAGCTCCAGGGAGTGAAAGATGCAGAATGTAACAGCCTGGAACAGCCTGAGATCACTCCCACCTCACCTACCAACTCTCAGCTGCAGAAGCTGATTGCTGCTCCTGAGAGAGTTAGGAAAAAGCTGCAGGCTGGCCCTCCCCCTCAGAGAACTGGGCGTGCCCGGCTAAACGTAATAGAAGCTGCTCTGAGGGGAAGGAAGTCAGTCTGCCCTGAGCCTGCTCAGGAAGGAGGTATCCAGGACAATGCTCCTGATCCTCACTGCTCTGCTGATGTGGAAATGCTAGAGTTTGATACTGACCCTGAGACTAACCAGCCAGCAGAGCTTGAATTTATGGATTGCCAGGAATCTGCAGTTTGTCCTGAAGGTATGCCTATGGAAGAATAATAGGATACATGTTTGTGAAACTTTTGGTTTTTTCTTCCAGCTCAGGTGAGCTAATTGTTTGGACTACTTCTCAGCAGCTGTTCTCAGTTGAGGGAAGAAGAAGAGCAGTGCTGCACTTCTCCCTTTAGGGGAACTTTTGAAAAGAAAAAAAAAAACGTTTTTCTTTAATTGAAGAAATCTGCTCTGTTAAGTTTACTTTTGTGTTTGAATGCTGAAGAATGAGGAAGTAAGTGTGGGGAGAATCCACTGTACAACTGGATGGGTTTGTGGGGCCATTTGGGCATTCTGTGTTAACAGATATTTTGGTGGATTCGCTTACTCCCCTCCCCCACCAACTCCTTTGGAGCTGGCTGGGGCCAAGCCTATTTTCCTCTCAGGCTTGGATACAGCACTACAGGCAGTGCTAATAGCAACCTTGCTAACTGCCTCGCTTTTTTTGAAGATAACAGTATTGTTTTGAAGATTTATCTTGGCCACTGATGACAAACGTTTTTGTAAAGTGTTTTGGTTACTTACCTGTATGGAGATGAGAGCTGAGACATAGTGGTTTTCATCAGCTCTGGTTTTGTTTTGGGGGATTTGTATTGGTGACTTGGAGTACAGACTGAATGGAAGTTGGCTCCCAATATAAGCCCACAATAAAAGTGACTTGTAGCATGAACTATAAAACTGACTCTTTTGAATTTCTGTTTTCATGCTTTACCAATGAACATTGAGACCAGCAGGACTTCCAACTTTATGGAAGCACGTCGGCGTGAGTATTTGTGTGCTTGAACCGGAGCCTACTATATCCACAGGCGCCGGCTCGACCACAATACATATGGATTAAAGTTGGATGATATAGAGTGAGGCAGCTGAGAAGAGTTGCAAATTTTCTTATTAATATAGACTTATGTTTCGGATAGTATTACTGCTTTTCAATGCATTTGAACACTTTCATATATGTATGGAAAGGGTTCAGAAGTCCTGGGCAAGTAGGTGGGAAGGGTAGGAAGGGGGGATTTGTTCAGAGATGTTTGTGGCTTGTATAGAACTAAAACTGTACATTGGCATGGGTTTGGTAATGTTTGTTGTTTGTTTTGAATTTTATAATAAAAGAAATACAAGTGGAAATGAAGTAAATAAAAAAACAGGTAAATAATTGGGGGTGGGGCATGAGCAGGGTGTGGGTGGGGCATAGGTGTGGCATGGGTAGGGCGGGGATAGGGAGCCCAGTGTACTTGTGTGCCTAGGGGCCCTTGAAGAATTAAACCTGCCCTGGGCGGGCTGGTAGGCGGGGTAAAAGTGCAGAGCCCACACGACTTCACCTCTAGCGTTAATTCTAACGTCGGAGAGGAAGTTCTGGGCCAGCCAATCACTGTCTGGCTGGCCTGGAACTTCCTCCCTGTTAGAACTGATGCTGGAGGTGAAGTCTTGTGGTCCCAGCGCTTGTACGCGCCAGGCCTGGCTCGGGGAAGGAGCAGGGAGAAATCGGCTGCTGGCTTGGGGGTGGGGGTAGGGAAAATATCAGGGAAGTGGAGAAATCAGCATGATGGCTTTGTGGGGGCTAGGGATAGAGAGAAAGAAAGGCAGAAATAAAGAGGGGGGCCAGGGGGAGAGAGAAAGAAAGGCAGAAAGAAAGAGGGGGGCCATGGGGAGAGAAAGAAAGAGAGGGGCCAGGGAGAGAGAAAAAGAAAGGCAGAAATAAAGAGTGGGCCAGGGGGAGAGAGAAAGAAAGGCAGAAAGAAAGAGGGGGCCAGGAGGAGAAAGAAAGGCAGAAAGAAAGAAATATTGGCTTTACAGAAGAAGGACCAGAGACTCATGAAATTACCAGACAAAAAGATAGGAAAAATGATTTTATTTTCAATTTAGTAATCAAAATGTGTCCGTTTTGAGAATTTATATCTGCTGTCTATATTTTGCACTATGGCCCCTTTTTACTAAACCGCAATAGCATTTTTTAGCGCAGGGAGCCTATGAGCATCGAAAGCAACGCAGGGCATTCAGCACAGCTCCCTGCACTAAAAACCACTATCGCGGTTTAGTAAAAAGGGCTGGGATATTTGTCTATTTTTGTATAGTTGTTACTGAGGTGACTTGCATAGAGTCATCTGCCTTGACCTCTTTGAAACCCCCCCCCCCCGAATATAAATGATAATTAACATTTTCTCTGCATACAGTGTGCTTTGTGTTTTTTTTACATTTTATTGTTGGTAGATCATTTTGACTTGGTCATTTTAAAAGTAGCTCACAAGTCCAAAAAGTGTGGGCATCCCTGCTGTAAACAGTGGTGTCTCTCCCAGCTTGTGCTTCCTCCGGCGGTTGTTTCACTTCTCCCCTGCTCAAAGCCGCAGGCGTCGGCTCCTCACGCAATCCGCGGCTGCGTCAGAAGCGTTTCCTCTGTCGTCACAACGTCAGAGAGAAGGATTCCAATGCAGCTGCGGATCATGTGAGGTGTAGACGCCCGCTGCTTTGAGCAGGGAAACTGGCCAGACATGCTGGGCAGGGAAGATATGTTGCTGCTGCACAGAGAAGGGGGGGGAAGAAATGCTGCACAGGCAAGGAGGGAGAAATGCTGCTGCTGCATAGGGGAAGGGGGAGAAATGCTGCTGTTGCACAGGGAAGGGGGGAGAAATGCTGTTGCTGCTGCTGCACAGGGAAGGGGGAGAAATGCTACTGCTGCACAGGGAAGGGGGTAAGAGAAATGCTGCTGCTGCACCCAATTGGGGGAGAGAGAGGGAAGAATGGAGAAGGAAGACAAGGGAGAGGAACCAGAGATGCCAAGTCCATGGGAGAGAGGGAAAGGAAAAAAGGAAAGGAGATACCAGACCATGGAGGGGGAGGAAGAGATGCCATGGCATGGGGGGAGGGAAGGGAAGGAGAGAGAGATACCACACCATGGTGTAGAGTGGAAAGGAAGGAAGGAAAGGAGAAGAGAAAGGGAGAGATGCCAAAGCATAGAGGAGAGGGTGGAGACAGAAAAATGGAGAGGGGGTGAAGCTGAAATGAATCATGTGCAAAGGAGAGAAGGGACCCCGGATATACAGTTTATTGAAGGGCCATAGAAAGAGGGAAGATGCCATATGGAAGAGAGAGAGGGTGGACAGTAGATGGAAGGGGCAGAGAGAGTGTGGGCAGTAGATGAAAGGGGTAGAGAGAGAGGGCAGAAGCTGGGTGGAAGGGGCAAAGAGAGGGCAGATGTTGCATGGAAGGGAGAGAGGGCAAGCGCTGTATGGAAAGAAGAGAGCAAAGAGAAAATGATTAAAGCAGAAACGACAAAAGGTAGAAAGATTTTTTTTGTTGCTTTACTTAGAATCAAGTAGTATTGTAACTGTATTGATAAAAGTTTATAAATAGGAAATGGAAATAAGGCAATTTTTTGGACTAAACCCCTTTCCTCAGGACAGTATAGCATAACAGCAGTATACTGTACTGTTCAGAAGAAAGATTTGAACTCTGAAAGCTAATTAAAAAATGGATTAGTCCAATAAAATGGTATTTTCTTATTTCTCATTATTTTTTTTACCTTTATTTGTTAATTTGTAAAGTGGTGATTGTTATGTATCAGTTTTTTCAAATTTACATCTACTGTCTTTATATTTTGCACAGTATTAGGGGACATGTGTCACTATTTTTATGGTGTTGTGGTGTTGCATTGTATGCAGAGCCTGGTTTCTTGGCGGTTCAGTTTAACTTTTGTCTACATATTTCTATTTGTAGTTTGTGATTATTCCATATTGGGCGAGGGTGTATCTCTGTTCTGTGTGTATGAAAAGAACATAATTTTCATTTGGCATTGACTGCAGGATCAATTGACTGTGCGGGATCTGGCTTGTTTAGTTTTACAATGCATGTGTTGGTGTTCTAGTGCTCACTGCAGTGTTTAAGATGCTGCCTTTTCCTAGGTACACTCCTGTTGTGCGATATGTGGATTGTTACTAAAAATCATATTTTTGATATAGATGGGGGAGGGGGTGTCAAAAAGTGATGGGCCCAGGGTGTCACATATGCTAGGTACACCACTGGGTTCTTGTGATGTGGATTGGCCATTGTTGGAAACAGGATACTGGGCTAGAAGGACCATTAATCTAATATTTTCTTATCATGTATGTATTCTTGTATGTTAATTTTTTTTTTTTTTTAAGTATAAAAAAAGTTAATTTATATATTGCCACCCATGTTTTAATTATATGTTTAATTGTATTGTACATCGCCTAGTAATTTAAAATAGGCGATTCATTAAGTATAAATAAACTTGAAACTTGAACCTATTTTTTTTAAGTTCAATAAGTTTTTATTAAGGTTTTACAAAAGAACAGAAAGTAATAGAGCTGAACATCAGTCAAACATTGCATCGGTACATATGCTAATACATAACAAATCCATAAAACAATGCCCCAAAACACGGGATCGATAATATGAGGGATTGTTATTTCCAGGAAGAGGGAGAAAAGAAAAAGGGGAATATAAGCAAATCAGTATAACTTATACTTAAACTATGATGTAAAGTCTGTAACCAGTCTGATGGCAAACCTATACCACAATAATGTACCAAAAACATTGAGAGAAGAAGATATAGAGGAATAATGAGTGTCGAAACTTGAACCTATTATGGCTATTTGTATGTTCATATTCAGGCATCGACAACATTCAGTGCAGGTGCCCACATAGCTAACCAGGCAAGTAGCACCATTTAAATTTCAGTTCTAACTTTGCCTGGCTACCTCCGCTCTGAATATTGGTGTATTCTCATAACTTCTGAGTATCATCACTGACCCAGATTTTCAATGCCAGTGCCCACATATGGCCTGGCACTGAATATCATCAGAGTTTAACATATCCAGCGTTTTAAAACTCAGTCACCACTACAGTTCAATACTGACCCTATCTATCTCGTTTACAGAAACCTGTCTTTTCTTCTCAGGCCAGCACCATCTGGCTCTCCCATTAGATGGAAGGCTTACAAACTCACTGAAAAAAATTCTCTGTGAGCTGCACATGGAGAAGAACCTATTTAAGAACAGCATTAGCATATGTTAAATGCTTGCGTTATTGCTTAACGTAGCATTAACAGTTAAAAGGTAATGTGCATATCTTCCTATGAACTCAGAATTTTGTATTAAAATGGAAAGGAGCTGCTATAAAAATTTACATTAATCAGTTCATTTACATTTAATGTGGATGATAATACTTCAAAGAACCACATGGCTGTCAGGGCACACTTTAACTGCACCCCTAGAGGGGTCATTAAAGGTTCTGTGTTAGAAATACATACTAACATACTCTTTTAGAATATGTTATTGCAGCACTGTGACACACTGTTCACTTAAAGGCATAAAGGTATTTAAAATGCTATTTAGTAAATAGGCTCAAAATTCTTTAAACATGCTAAGGCTTGGGTCTGCCCACTAACCTCCTCCCCCTCCTCCCTCTCTCCACCACCACATACATAGCCCACATTGACAAGTGTGGACCATTTTGTCATAGTTCATATCTCTACAAACGTAATGCCTGCAGTGTTTTATATAATTCCTTTCTCATGTGAAGAATCCTTTATTAATTTCTCTTGGAGGATAATGTTATAACTGACCACAAAAATCCCTAAAAAGAAAAAGAATACTTAGCACATCAACAGCTATGAAAGTTCATTTATGATGGGCAGGAGTGGTGCTTAGACAAGAACTCCAGTTGTGGGGAAGCCAGTGCCAGACAGCTCGTTCTTCAAAGCAAAGAAAACACATGACAAAAATATATAGATTGCATATATAACTTCATTTGCAAAAGCTTAAAAACTAAAAAAAAAAAAATAGATACAGACCTTAGCATGGCTTCTATTTCATTGCAAATGGAGGTTTACAGCTGCACAATGGTGACCTCATTGTGAGATCATCAAGGTGCACCTACAAGTAGAATACCACAATTAAAATATGTGCTAGGATTAGAACCTATGACCTCTGGAAGAGGAGCACAGAGCTTTTACTTATTGAGCTATAGCAGTTTCTAGGCAGTTGTCTCTGACTGCCCTGTTGTTCCGCCACTGATTTCTGTCAAGTGGGATGATCAGAGATACTCAGAAAAACACACAGACAATATAAAGCATAAACAATAACACTTTAATATATATATAAGAATAAATTATCATCACCGTATCTCACGTAAACCCTCCCTTCACCATTCGGAATCCCTCAATGGATAGGCGAGTAGGACACAGGAGTCTGCCCCGTTAGACCTGACGTCTTGGATAGCCGGCTAGGATTCTGGATTCTAGGAGCAGAATTCCGTCCTTATAAGCTGCTGAGTTAAACAGCTGGTCCTGCAGTAACAGCGTCCTTTGATTCAGGCACACCCCAGGTCGGTCCCTTTGAAGTTGTTTGGGCAACATTCAGGTCAAAGAGGTCAAAATGTCAGATCAATTACCCCCCTGGCCAGTTCCTTTGTTTGGATAACATTCAGGTCCCATCTGGCGTTAATGAGGTGTTGCAGGGACTAACAAACGGCTGGTCTTGCTCTTTTGTTCTCTGTTTTGGTAACACCCAGGTCTGACCTTACTGATGTTATTTGAGTGGTACGCAAGCAACTGAATTTAGGGAAAGGCTGTTGGGTTCTTAGTAAAGCATTTGATGTTGTCAAGGTAACACTAAGGTTCAGGAGTTCAGGTAAGCAGACTTGAGTAGACATATAATATTCTGAACAAAATTATTAGTAATATGCATGTTGGGGTATAACATTCCACTCCTGGATACTCAAGTTTGCTTCTCCAAATTTAGAAGTCCTCCGAATTAAGGGAGAGAGTGTCCGACAATTAAGAAAGGTTAAAAGATAGTTAAACAAATTTATAGAGTACAAAATGAAGAAACTCCTTTTCACTGCAGTGGTAGTTTCAATATGATTTACCACAGAATGCAAGTTATTATTTCAAAATTCAGTTGCTCACTGCAACACATTAACATTCTGTAAACATACTGAAAAGGGAGCTTGACTAGCAGGAATCACAAGTTCAACAGTATCATTAACGACATATAACATTAACTGATCATATCGTAGCATTAGTTCATAATTATGTACAGTATTTGTCACCCATTCACCTTCCCTTCTAAATACATCTGCTACTCTGGAGTCAAAATATGCTTCTTTGCCAGCCAGTATTTCAGAAACAATAGTATCTATTCTACTTTTAAGCAAAGGTAAAATGGGAAAATTAATTTTCCCTTCATAATTTATTTCCTTATGTGCTAAACCTGGTGTTCTTGCATTCCCTAATATTTCTTGCTAATTAGGCCTTTCACTTGAAAGTATCACGTATTGGGAATCATGAAAATTAATAATCTTATTAATATTATATTTGTGCTCTTACTCATGGCATACAGTTAGGGTAGCTTCATATTCACCATCGATCACCGCAGTTATCTGGTATCCCGTTTTTCTTAGCATCTTTGGTTAGGGTCTGGCTATGCTCCGGTTTCAATAGGCTTGCTATGCCACTCACATGCCTTCTTCAGGCACCACCTCCAGAGACCAGCCCTAATGTGAAGTGGCAGGATATGGGCTCACTTCTATTCCCCAGTTGGTGCCACATAACAGCCTCATGGCACGGCACTGTATGTCTGGTTGCGTCTTCATCTTCTCGGTCTGGTGAAATTTTCTCTTAACCCAGCATGTTAGCCAAATCATCAGAATGAGAGAGCAGAGCTGACCAATTTTATCACAAAAGGATGAAAGTCTATATGGAATAACATTTCCCAGTACGTGATTTTTCAAGGAAAATATTTCCTCATGACTTTTTAACTTCAATGCTTTAGTTACATTAAACCCCCCTATTGGTAAAAGAGAGTATAAGAGAAAAAGGAGAAAAACCACTTTATGTACAGAAGGTGATAACATGTAACACAATACTTGTGTGTAAAGTAGTATTTGGGTGAGATGAGAGAAGCAACACTAATGCACTTAAAGGTAGTCTTTGGGACATTTAGAAAATACACCTTTTTATGTTCTGGACATAATTATTATGTCATTTTTAAGAGAGACCATACACACGTACAGAATGTGATAACATTTGACACAATACTTGTGTGTAAGGTAGTATTTGTGTGAGATAAGAGAAACAACACTAATGCACTTAAAGGTATTCTGTAGGACATTCAGAAAATACATCTTTTTATGTTCTGGACATAATTATTATGTCATTTAAGAGAGACCATACACACGTACAGAATGTGATAATATTTGACACAATACTTGTGTGTAAGGTAGTATTTGTGTGAGATAAGAGAAACAACACTAATGTACTTAAAGGTATTCTGTAGGACATTCAGAAAATACATCTTTTTATGTTCTGGACATAATTATTATGTCATTTAAGAGAGACCATACACACGTACAGAATGTGATAATATTTGACACAATACTTGTGTGTAAGGTAGTATTTGTGTGAGATACGAGAAACAACACTAATGTACTTAAAGGTATTCTGTAGGACATTCAGAAAATATACCTTTTTATAGTCTGGACATAATTATTATGTCATTTAAGAGAGACCATACACATGTACAGAATGTGATAACAAAAAAAACTTATGTCAGAGATGTGCACTGCACTGTTTATACCTGGTAAGTTAAATAAAGAGAGACTATTTTTTTTTTATATTTTATTTAGCAAATATCAAATACCAATGAACACCATTTTACCAGGTATAAAGCTTTCTAATTATTTCTCTTCAGATATCTTTTTATAATATAACCCCTAACTAAATTATCATTGGGCTGTATAGAAACATAGAAACATAGTAAGATGACGGCAGAAAAGGGCCAAGGCCCATCAAGTCTGCCCACTCTATAGACCCTTTGCCCTGACCCACGTAGGGATCCCACATGGGCGTCCCCTTTATTCCCAAAATCTGGCACGCTGATGGTCTCTATTACCTGTGAGCCATAGCATAAAATCATTGTGAGCATGGTTTTCATAAGATACTTTCTGGTATGTGGGGGAATCTTTTTTGGAAAGGGATATGGTACCATTTGGACTAATTGAAGGGGTGAAATAAACTCTGGAAATGGCCAATGTGCAATGTTGGGGTACCCCATAAGCTAGAACAGACAACACATAACAGAAACAGACAAACACAGAGCTCCGGCATGCTTTCTTCCATCAGTAATGATTCAGGGTTGAATTTAATCTGTAAATAAGCACACTATTAATCAAAAGAGTCACAAACAAATGTGGTATCCATTGGATTCCCACTATCAGGTCACAGTGCTGGACGTATTTTAAATGTGGCACAGTGAAATTGGTTCTCCTGACCATGTCTGGATACTAAGCTTCTAAAAGAAAGAGAGAGATAGAAACTTAAGTTAATTGCTCTATATTGTTTTACTGGTCTTCTTTTCTATTTTCTTCCATTTCAAAGCTCTGTCACACAATCGTAAGAGAATGCACGCAGGGAATTTTTAATCTATAAAATATACAAGAGTGGTTTACATGCATGTACAGTGGTTCACAATATTAGTGTTTTAGGTAAAAGACACATTTGCAAAATTACTTGGAGTGCAACTTCCTTATACTATCTAACAAAACTTCATACATTATAAAGGTCACTTAGCAATATTTCTACAGTTTAGCTTTCTCTATCACCTCTCGGCATCCTTTTGCCCATTTTCTGCTTTAATCTTGTGATAGAAAGTGGGACTATGTAAGTATTTTTGTGGTAGTCTGGTATATGTATATTGCCTACCTTGCCAAGTGAATGCAAATTGTTCTGGACATTGCTCCACTCTAGGGATAGTAAAAATGCATTGGTTCATGTTTCCATCGGAAAGCTGTCATGTTAACTCTTTTTGGATATCTGGCAAGGAATCCCATAGATTAATCCCAAATTGGTAATTGTCCAATTTTAAAATTTGTAAAATTTTTTCTTCCTGCTTGTATAATTTTCCCCCCAATCCTGATATTTATATTCCTACACCCCAGCGTCCACTACAGCTTGTACCTGTTGCTCCCCAGGTTTCTACTAAATATTTATCTCTACCTGCGGACACTGTTCTAATTTGGTCCAAGCTAACACTGAGGCTTGGTATTCACATCATTGATCCTCCCACCACTTCCACCCTTTTAAATCAGGATAAAGAGTGGAAGCAGTTTCCTCAGGAGGAGCAGTTGGCACTGGCACATCCTCACTCTTGCTTACTTGGGCTTGAGACATAGATTTCTTTCCTAATCCTCTACTTTTGTACATTTTCCATAAAGTCCCGGTATCTTTCCCATCTATTTCTTCCCTCTTTACCCCATCTTTTATTAATGCCAAAAACATATCCCTTCGGGATACTCGATTAGCCCTGTTTGAATTGGATTGTCCTTCCCTCTTTTTATCAAAAGTAGTTTGAGGTCCCCAGTCTCCCAGATCTCCTAACTGTCGGACCGCTTCCAAGACTTCCAAAATAGACCTGTCTGTTTGATTGATCAACAGAGTCATAATTACCTGTTTGTATGTCGGTGCAGCATACCTGATAATTTTATTTCTCATGGATACAGTAAAAGGTAATGACATATATGTGTCAGCGTGACCTATTACTAAAGCTACCTTCATAGCCTCTTCCTTAATTCTCATTTGTGCATCTTTCAATGTATACCAAACTTTATCATTGGAAGGCCAGTCAGATTCAAGGGGATATCGCCTCGTGACACCCCTACTAATTATCTCTAATAAAGACCTTTGGGCAATTTTTTCAGGATAAGGATCCTCTCGCAACGCATGTTGCATTGCTACTTCTTGACTAATTTGAACAAATTTAGGGGCATCTGTGGCATCTAACATAATCCCTGCTGCGCCCAGCTCCTGCACCCGAACTACCCACTGTATTAGTGGTTCCCCAGGCTGCTGTGTAAAGCGTGCCATCATATCCATGATTTCATTTGGAGTAACATCCTCCCTAACATTATCTCTAGTTAGATGTTCTCCTGTTTGCAGATTTCCCTGTAATCTTTTTCTCCTCACAGGCTCTGCTTCTAAGCTTTCTGCCTGTTCTCCTTTAACACATATATCCTCCTCACTGTTATTATTATTTGAATCCCAAATATTCCCATCCCATTTGTTTGGATTCCAATCATTCGGCAGATGATAAATTAAGATTTTAACTTTTCTGTAACTCACTTTCCACCTGCGTTTCTTGTATTTATATCGTGCATATCGCATAGCTGACTGTTCTATTACATTTTGATAGGTTTCTACCTTATCCATTAACAACTCATTCTGACATTGTAGCATTGTAATGGCATGCTGTTGTTTATTCCTTTTCTTTTCTAGCTCTTCTAATTTCAATTGTAATTCCTGTTTAGCTTCATGCAAATTCCTCCAGTCTGACAAAATCATCCTTCCTTGTCTAGGAATTACTTCTTGCTCTTCTCCTTTTGAGATTTTCACCTTTTGTAAGGAGGCACATAATTCATGTGGATCCCCACTTCCAAAAGTACAGGATTCACACAATCCTGCTTCTACAGACCACTCAGTGGCCATTAATTTTCCCATAATTTCATTCCCATTTGGAATGGAGGGATTGGGAGCCTGCTCCTTAACCCCTTGTTGCATAGTCAGTTTTCCTGATATCATTAGATCAACCCCACTTCTGGTACCAATTTGTTCCGCCACTGATTTCTGTCAAGTGGGATGATCAGAGATACTCAGAAAAACACACAGACAATATAAAGCATAAACAATAACACTTTAATATATATATAAGAATAAATTATCATCACCGTATCTCACGTAAACCCTCCCTTCACCATTCGGAATCCCTCAATGGATAGGCGAGTAGGACACAGGAGTCTGCCCCGTTAGACCTGACGTCTTGGATAGCCGGCTAGGATTCTGGATTCTAGGAGCAGAATTCCGTCCTTATAAGCTGCTGAGTTAAACAGCTGGTCCTGCAGTAACAGCGTCCTTTGATTCAGGCACACCCCAGGTCGGTCCCTTTGAAGTTGTTTGGGCAACATTCAGGTCAAAGAGGTCAAAATGTCAGATCAATTACCCCCCTGGCCAGTTCCTTTGTTTGGATAACATTCAGGTCCCATCTGGCGTTAATGAGGTGTTGCAGGGACTAACAAACGGCTGGTCTTGCTCTTTTGTTCTCTGTTTTGGTAACACCCAGGTCTGACCTTACTGATGTTATTTGAGTGGTACGCAAGCAACTGAATTTAGGGAAAGGCTGTTGGGTTCTTAGTAAAGCATTTGATGTTGTCAAGGTAACACTAAGGTTCAGGAGTTCAGGTAAGCAGACTTGAGTAGACATATAATATTCTGAACAAAATTATTAGTAATATGCATGTTGGGGTATAACACCTGTGATATGATAGCTTAGAGATCTGCTAAGCTATCATATCACAGGGCAGTCAGAGATACCTGCCTGGAAACTGCTGTAGCTCAAAAAGTAAAAGTCCTATGCTCCTCTTCCAGAGAGCATAAGTTCAGCTCCCCCAGCACATATTTTAATTGTGGCATTCTACCTTGCAGGTGCACCTTGATGATCTCACAATGAGGTCACCATTGTGCAACTGCAAACTTCCATTTGCAATGAAGTAGAAGCCATGCTAAGGTCTGTATCTGGTTTTTTTTCCCAGTTTTTTAAGCTTTTGCAAATGAAATTATGTATGCAATCTATATATTTTTCAAACAAAAGCACTATAATTTAAATGTAGGTGCTTACTTCATACATCAATGTGGTAGCTAGGAAATACTTTCTTTTCTGCTATACAAGCAACCATATTAGATCCTAACCGACCCTCAGTGGCACCACTCAGGACTCAAACTTTTCATTGTCCTGAGCTTTACGTGTCTGCTCGTCACTGGGTCTAATGATCTTTTTCATAGAGCTTAATATTTTTTTCTTAAATTTTTTAACTTTTTATTCTTTTATATTTTTATAGTTTTGTACTTAGCTTTAGACTGTGGCTAAGTCCTCTTGGCTCGAGATGTCAGTATTTATAAGGGATGTCATAGCCGACATGTTTCGCCTAAATAGCTTTATCAAGGCTTCATCCCTGTAAATATAACCAGCAAAGCCACGTATTAATAACTTATATAAATATAGGTTCACAGTAAAAAGAAAGCTCTTCTTACACCCCGCTAGCTATCGCCTTACCGAAATACTAGCAGACTCCTTACCTCTTTACCGCTGACAACCACTGTAACCACCAATTCTTTACACCGGAAGCGGCAGCGTTTTTTCATTTAAATATCTAGGGCTGTCTGAAAAGCCCGAGGGTACGTGATGATTTTAAAGAAGCGGCTAATGAACTTTGGGATAGATTTAAAGCTCATGGTTATCCAACTAAATCTATTCGTCATGAAGAAATGGAAATTTATTCTTCAAGTTTCTTTCAATATATCATCTTGTGGAAAAGGTTTCTGGATGATGTTTTCTTTTTGTGGTCGGGGACAGAACAACAGCTTATAGATTTTACTAGATGGATTAATACCAGGGATTCCCATCTTCAATTTACCCTTACTTACAATAGAACCATGATTGAATTCTTGGACATGATAATTAGTAAAAAAGATTTAAAAATTGATACTAGATTATATAGGAAACCTGTGGCAAGGAATACTTTTTTACATTTTTTAAGTTATCACCCTTACCATTTAAAGTTTAATCTCCCAGTGAGTCAGTTTCTGAGAGTGAGAAGGGTGTCATCAGAAATGAAAACATTTAAAGAAGCTGCTGATGAGTTAAAAAATAGGTTTAGGACAAGAGGCTATCCAGAGAAGTCAATCCATAGAGCCTTTTTAAGGGCAAAATATGCAAATAGAGATCTTTTATTGCAAGAAAAAACAGACAGGGAGAAAATGGAGAAATTAATATGTGTGTTGCCATATTCTGAAGCAGCTAAGGAACTGATTATCCAAATCAAAAAATTCTGGCATATTCTCCAACTTCATGAGGTTTTTACTGAGATTCCGATGTTCTCTTTTAAAAAAGCAAAAACTATAAGTCAGGTTTTAATAGCCCAAAAGACAGGCTTAAAGAAACCTAGAAACAAGGGCAAACATGAAAAATGTGGCCATTGCCAATGGTGTGTTAACACCATTGAGGGAGAGAGTTGGATAGACCCCCAAACGCAGTACACTATAACAGCTTCAGCGAATACTAATTGCCAGACGGCAGGGGTGATATACATAGTGATATGCCCATGTAATTTAGTCTATGTGGGCCGTACCTCAAGACCTGTTCATATTCGTCTTAATGAACATAAATCACGGATAAAAACAAAAACCATGCAAGCTCCTATGGTAGAACATTGTGTTACCTTGGGTCATGAAGTGAGTCAACTGAAATGGAGAGTTATAGATCAATTAAATGCTGGGAGGGAGGGTAGGTTAAACATAGATGAACGCTTGAACTATAAGGAACAACGCTGGATTTATGCGTTAAATACTGTTATACCACATGGGTTAAATCTTGAGCTGGAATGGACTTCTTTGATCTAGTTCTTCTCCCTGTGAGAGGGATTCAAAAAGCGTTTTGAATAAAGTTTGTTTGTACTGTAAACAGCCGGTTTCTGTCGTCAGGCTTTCACGTCATCTAGTGGGCGTGGCTCCAGAGCCGGTACGCTGTATTAAAAAGGGAGAACGCTGTCGGCCCCTCTGTAAAACAGTCGAGGAGGTCGATAGTGTTAAAGGTGAGAGAGAAGGTTACTTTAAGTAAATCTGGTATATGTTTGAATTGATAGATATTCCAGTCTTTTCTGCAGGAGTTTACTATAATACTTCTTTTAATCTCTTCTAGGGGTGGTGCCTTGATAAAGCGGTTTCCCGCGAAACATGTCGGCTATGTCACCCTGCCTGATTAAAAAACATCTCTACTAGAGAAAACTACATTAAAGCTAAGTAAAATAAGTCGAACTACATTGAAAATTATAAGAAAGTCATAAATATTTAAATATATAAAGCTCTTGTAAAAGTTAAAAATTTGAAAAACTAGACCCAGTGACGATTTGTCACTTAAAGCTCAGAACGGTGATATGTTTGAGTTCTGAGTGGTGACGCTGAGGGCCTAATAATTGACTAAACAGGTTGCTACTTGAAATAAGGAAGAAATTCCTATTTCTATTGAACTGATAGTTAAGAAATAGCCACCTGAAGTGTTATATGCTAGAAATCTTGATCATCTGAGGAGTCTGACATCACTAGTGGAGATTCTACAGACACCTCCTCCTCCACCACAAAAACATCGGGGGACGGGACACAAGGCCAAAGGGGAATGCGCTCGAGAGGAAGATCAAGAGGAATGCAGAGGGCCGTGGAAAGACCCAAGCCAACGGAAAGAAATAGAATCTATTTTGAACAATATATCTCATAGACAGTTAATTAAAGCACAGCAAGAAGTGCTGGAACTTGGATTGAACTATGTAATTTGTCAATGTCCTGATTTTTTTCAGTTGAAGATCGCATTCTTTAGATTTCTTAGAAAGTTGTAATTGAAATTATTTTTTCAAAATAAAGAAAACAGGGATATGTTGGATACTGGAGATGTGTCTATTTGCAAAAAAGAATCAAAATGGATTCCTCCGGGACCAATGGACCCGGCCATAGCTACTTTTCGAGATCTGGTTCTCCAAGGTGTCTCACAATATGAAATAAGAACTAAAAGTCAGGGAACCTTCTATAATTTAACATTTGAACAACACACAGCTTTGATGCAATTGAAAGAGATACAGGATTGCATGATATTAAGAGCTGACAAAGGCGGAGCTATAATTATGCTAGACAAAAAAAGATTATATAACTGAAGCTAATCGACAATTATCTAACACCATAGCTTATAGCCCCCTTATGGAAGATCCTTTAAAAGTAATCATGAAAGATATTTTTGATTTTGTGACACATCATTATGAAGAAGGTATGCTCACCAAAAAAGAGTACCAGTTCTTATTAGAAAAGTATCCAAGAACTCCTAATATTTATTTTGTCCCAAAAATACATGAGTCAAAAGAACCCTCCAGGAAGACCGATTGTAAATACTCAGGGGTCTCTTTTAGAACCCCTGTCAAAATTTGTAGATGTCTTTTTGAAAAGAGAAGTGGTTAAGATTCCCTCATATTTAAAAGATTCTTCTCACCTTCTTAGAATCTTAGTTCATAATACTCAAATACAATCAGCTACTTTTTTGGTCACCCTTGATGTAGTCTCCCTGTATACCAAAATTCCACAACAGGGAGCCTTAGATGTAGTTAAAGAGGTATTGATTAAAAGAGAGGGAACACAAAGAATCAGTACAGAATTTTTGATGACTCTAACTCAATGGGTAATCAAGAATAATTATTTTGAATTTATTACCAACAAACTCAAGGGGTGGCCATGGGGGCTACTTTAGCCCCCTCAGTAGCCACCCTTTATATGAATAGATTTGAGCAAAATGAAATCTATCCTTCTGACTTCTACAAACACATCTTGTTGTGGAAAAGATTCCTGGATGATATTTTGTGTCTCTGGCAGGGCACAGAACAAGAACTGAAACAATTTTTGGATTGGATAAATACTAGAGACCCTCATCTCCAGTTCACCCCTACTTGTCATGAGAATACTATTGAATTTTTGGATATGCAATTGGATAAACAAAATACTCAACTGAATACAAAATTGTTTAGAAAATCAATCTCCCGTAATGCGCTACTTCATTTTTCTAGTTACCACCCTTACCACTTAAAATTTAACCTTCCAGTGAGTCAGTTCCTTAGAGTAAGAAGAGTTTCTTCAGATATAAAAGATTTTAAAGAAGCGACTAATGAACTATGGGATAGATTTAAAGCTCGTGGTTATCCAACTAAATCTATTCGTCATGCATATACACGAGCTAAATATGCTAATAGAGAACTGCTACTACAAGAAAAGAATAAGGTTGAAGAAATAGATAATATTATTTGTGTGTTACCATATTCTGAAGCAGGGAAGGAACTGATAAGCCAAATAAAACGTCACTGGCAAATTCTACAGCTTCATGAAAGTTTTACAGAGATCCCTATGTTCTCTTTTAAAAGAGGAAAAACTATTGGTCAAATTTTACAACAACAAAAGATGGGTATTAGACATAAAAATATAGTAGGGAGTCATAGGAAGTGTGACGGCTGTCAATGGTGTGTTAACACCATTGAAGGTACAACGTGGACAGATCCTCAAACAAAGAAAAGAATAACAGCTTCAGGATTTACAAATTGTAAAACAGAAAAAATGATTTACGTGTTGATCTGTCCCTGCAACTTGGTTTATGTAGGGCGTACATCTCGTCCTATTCATATAAGATTGAATGAACACAAATCAAGAATAAAAACTAGAACGTTACAAGCCCCAATAGTAGAGCATTGTATTAGTCAACAACATGAGCCAAGTCAGTTAAAATGGAGAATAATTGATCAGTTAAATGAAGGGAGGGAGGGAGTGGTAAATGTGGAAGAAATGTTAAATTATAAGGAACAACGGTGGATCTATGTTTTAAACACAGTAATGGTGGACATGACAATGAAGCCGTCGGCACAGTGTGCAGCGGCCGCTAAGAGAGCGAATAGAATGCTTGGTATAATCAAAAAGGGTATTACAGCCAGAACGAAAGAAGTTATCCTGCCGTTGTATCGGGCGATGGTGCGCCCGCATTTGGAGTACTGCATCCAATATTGGTCGCCGTATCTTAAGAAGGATATGGCATTAGTCGAGAGGGTTCAAAGGAGAGCAACACGTCTGATAATAGGTATGGAAAACCTGTCATATTCTGAGAGATTGGAGAAGCTGGGTCTCTTTTCCCTGGAGAAGAGGAGACTTAGAGGGGATATGATAGAGACTTACAAGATCATGAAGGGCATAGAGAGAGTAAAGAGGGACAGATTCTTCAAACTTTCGAAAAATAAGAGAACAAGAGGGCATTCGGAAAAGTTGAAAGGGGACAGATTCAAAACAAATGCTAGGAAGTTCTTCTTTACCCAACGTGTGGTGGACACCTGGAATGCACTTCCAGAGGACGTTATAAGGCAGAGTACGGTACTGGGGTTCAAGAAAGGATTGGACAAATTCCTACTGGAAATGGCGATAGAGGGGTATAGATAGAAGATTACTGCACAGGTCCTGGACCTGTTGGGCCGCCGCGTGAGCGGACTGCTGGGCACGATGGACCTCGGGTCTGACCCAGCAGAGGCATTTCTTATGTTCTTATCCCCTTACGGGCTTAATAATGAGTTAGAGTGGATGTCGCTAGTCTGACCCATTATGTAGAATAATAATTAGGAGGGTGGATTCAGTCCGACAATAAATAAATTAATAAATACTGTAAAGGACAGTCTTTTACGCCGGAGTTCATGTCATCACGTGCCCTCGGGCTTTTCAGACAGCCCTAGATATTTAAATGAAAAATCGCTGCCGCTTCCGGTGTAAAGAATTGGCGGTTACAGTGGTTGTCGGCGGTAAAGAGGTAAGGAGTCTGCTAGTATTTCGGTAAGGCGATAGCTAGCGGGGTGTAAGAAGAGCTCTCTTTTTACTGTGAACCTATATTCATATAAGTTATTAATACGTGGCTTTGCTGGTTATATTTACAGGGATGAAGTCTTGATAAAGCTATTTAGGCGAAACATGTCGGCTATGACATCCCTTATAAATACTGACATCTTGAGCCAAGAGGACTTAGCCACAGTCTAAAGCTAAGTACAAAACTATAAAAATATAAAAGAATAAAAAGTTAAAAAGTTTAAGAAAAAAATATTAAGCTCTATGAAAAAGATAATTAGACCCAGTGACGAGCAGACACGTAAAGCTCAGGACAATGAAAAGTTTGAGTCCTGAGTGGTGCCACTGAGGGTCGGTTAGGATCTAATATGGTTGTTTGTATAGCAGGAAAGAAAGTATTTCCTAGCTACCACATTGATCTATATATTTTTGTCACGTGCTTTCTTTGCTTTCAAGAATGAGCTGATTGGAGCACTGTTTAGTCAGAAAAAAGGGTAGCTTTTTAGCAAGAAAACTAAAGCTATGTTTTCATGTGCTCTGCTTCAGTTAATGGATCTTTTCCTCTAATTAGCAAATAGCATTGCTGTTTGTTCACAAAAATAAGTTTTGCATGCAATATATCTGTTTTGATGTGCCCCGTTTATGTGGTGCCTTATTAAATGTATTTTGAGCTTAATAAAGCAAAAATAAAAACCCAGAGAGCTATTTAGCAGATTGCATTAAGGACATCCAAACTGTGCATAAGTTCAATCCATAGAACTCAGGTCTATCTGAAGCCTAAACTGTGCTCAAAAGTAGACGTCCTTACAATGCCTATAAGACCCAGTTTTACAATTGCTATGCAGCTTGCTAGCTTACTCTGTTGCACACTGGTTAAACCTCTACCCTTCCATCCTAATGTTGCTGGTTCAAATCCCAGTCACTGTCTGATGGAAGAGAAATAAATAAAAGCATTAAACAGATCCAACTTCTAGTATTATAATTATAATTAAAAACAGCATAAAATCTTCATTCTAATAATAAAATATTATAATATTAAGGACATTGGACGTCTAAATCTCACCTAAAACCTGATTCTCTAAAGGACAACTTAACAGTGCTGAACTCTGCTGAGCACATTCTACAAAGGATGCCTAACTTGGGCACCAAAACGGTGCCTAACTTTAGACTCATATTGCAGAATCAGGGCCTGTTTGTCTATGTTTCAGTCATGTTTGTGTTAATTTGATTGTATTTTTATAACCTTGCCATTAGAAAAATATGCAGTTGATTTGGGGACCTACAAACTCCTTTATCTGCCAGGTAAGTGACAAACATTCTAATGCCATTCTAATTACCATTATTCCTCCTTCCCTTCAAGAACACACATATAGGGCTAACCCCCGCGCTACGTGGAAAATACTAACGCCAGCTCTATGGAGGCGTTACCATGTAGCGTGCGCTAAGCGCATGCTAAAACCACTAGCGCAGCTTAGTAAAAGGAGCCTATACACTTTCAGCACTTCATTAGAATGCAATACCACATTTCCAGCTCTGAGAAAAGGGATGCTACCAGTGGTATGCTGCAAGGCTAGGTTCTAAAGATTTTTGCCACTGAATTAGTACTGAACCATATACATAAAAGTGAAAAGTACTAATTTATAGAACTGAAACCTTATAATATTTTATATAGAGCTACATGTTTACCACTTAGCATATAGTGGCTACATACGTAATAAATTTTTGTATGGACCTTCAGAGTGCAGGCAGGCATTTCAAACTACCGGCTGCTAGAGTCTTCGTCAGTCCAAAATTTTATTGAAACTTTTCTTTCATAGCCTACTAGCTTCAATTTTTTCTTTCTTTTCTTGTTTTTACTTTTTTTGTTTGCAACTTTATCCATAAAATTAGTGTAAACCACTTAGCTTCATAGTGGTGTAGATGAAGTTTGAGAATCCACTATGAAGCTAAGTGGCAGCAAATGTCTGAGCTTTAGGAACATGTGAGTCAATTTTTTTGAAGGCTTACTGCAGATAAAATATATATTTATTTGCATTAAAGTACCTTCTGAAAATTGCACTTCCCCTGCCCAACTGAGAACTTAATATCAAAGTTAGAGTGGGGCCCCCTAGAGTCTGCACATCAACTTCATTTTGAAATTCCTATGCATACTTCACACCATGAACTTTGCAAACTGTAAAATACAGGTGGTAAAAAAAAAAAACATTACATGCACTAGCCCACGTTTGGATTTTCGAATGAGAGCTCTGCATGACCTACCCTCCCATAATTCCCCATTTATCCTAGACAATGTCTAAAATGCATTCTTCATGCAGCTAGTGTGACTGCTATATTAGATCTAACAGGGCTGGGGTTGGCATCAATGTCAATTCCACTAATATGGAACATGAGGATGTTACTGGCCAGACTTTATGGTAGATATTATGCAAACAATGGGATGGTTGGATAGGCTGGAGTGAGCTTGGACGGCAGCTTCAGCATTTGGAACCTAGGACAATACCAGACTTTACAGTCTACAGTCCAGAAATATCAAAGAAGAGACAAGTTAATTTAATCATGTATTTTGTAATGGGTATAACTTATGGGTAGACTGGATGGACCGTTCAGGTCTTTATCTGCCGTCAATTACTATGTTACTATAACCCAATACACTGTGACACCAGACATTTGTTTTTACATTCCACAGGATAAAAAACTACTTTTAGTAACACGTTTACAATTAAGAGGAACTGGTCCAGATGGTGCAGTTCTTAAAAGAAAGGCTCCTTATCTAGAACTGATTAATGATACTGATAAATTGATGCTTCCCCTTTTGTGTAGTTTGCAGTTTGTAAAAGAAACAGATGCAACTATCAGACTTTCTTCTACCTGTCAGGAGACTTTCTTTTTCAGAAGATTCAAAATCCAAGATAGCTATCAACGAATCCCTTAGTTATATGCAATCCCTACTGCTTTTCCGCATCTAATCTAGTAATTATGCAGGCAACTATTCAAAACGGCTTAATCTTTTCAAAAAATCGCAAAATATATGCCTCTCCGTAAACAGGATTGTACAACATTTGCATGTGTAGTTTTACATTTTCAGGGGGATGATATACATACGGTGTTATACATATATTCAGCAGAAATGAATCTATATTTACTGAATCCATATGTACAGGTATAACTTTATATATTTATCATTTGTTTATTAGGGTTTATTTACCTCCTTTTTGAAGAAATTCACTCAAGGCAGTGTATGGCAGTAGACATACGCAGTAGACAGTTACAGCGGTAGAAATATTTATATAATACAAAGTGTGGCAATGCATACGACATTACAGTGTCAACACTATACACACTAAAATATCTTAATAGACAGCATAGGGTGAAAGCAAAGATGGAACATAGAGATAACTAAGATAGAGTAACAGGAGTTAGAAAACGTAATAATTTAAAGAAAAAAGTTGCACATGAGGTCAGACAGGTGCTTGAATATTATCTTAGCTAGGGTAGGAGCAGATAAATATGTTCTGCTATATAGCATGTGCAGCTGGTATTGTGCACGTGTGTGTGCATGACTAGCAAGTTAGTTACAACTTCTTCCCCATTAAAGGCCTGACTGAAGCGTCAGCTTTCACCTGCTTCCTAGAGTAGAGAAAGTCTTGTGTTAAGCGAAGCCTTTCAAGGAGTGAATTCCAGAGTGTGGGGATTACTCCAAAGAAGGCTCGCCGGCAGGTATTATTGGAGTTAACAGCACTTAATTGGCACTATTTATGATTTTTGCATGGATCTGCCTGCACACTATTCTGTAATGGAAACCTAGACCAGATTGTGTTAATTTAAAAGGGGGCTTGCTCACCCATGTATTATACCAGTGCTTCTTAAACTCAATCTTGAAAACCCAACCGGCTAGGGGTGTCCTCTAGAACAGGTTTAAGAGCTACTGTGTTATACTGCACCTGCCATTTCAAAATGACACTTTCTTGGACAACTCATTGATGGTGATGGATCAGATATCACTGTTAGCCTGCTCTGGATCATCCTTCAAATACCACATGAATTTTAAACAGCTAACTAGTCATTTAGAGGAAATTCTTTAAAATTGTGCCAAAAATTAGACGCCATTTTTAAAAAACAAACCAGTGCTCAATTTTATTCTTTAAAGTAGAAGCTGACCAAATTTTAGCTTTGGTTCCAGTTATAGTGCCAAAACTAGCCCCCAAACCTTTTTCTTCCTGGTTTCGATGTCGGCTGGAAGGCTATGAGTATGGTTCAGTTTTGATTGAAACTGACTATATGTTTTCTGTGGAAAAG
Source organism: Geotrypetes seraphini (assembly GCF_902459505.1). Lineage (NCBI taxonomy): Eukaryota > Metazoa > Chordata > Amphibia > Gymnophiona > Dermophiidae > Geotrypetes > Geotrypetes seraphini. The sequence goes on from NC_047092.1 coordinate 53,347,023, forward strand.
TTATTGGTGATCACTCCTGCCCTGAATATATCAGTAGACAATCAGCAATTGGAAGGCAGTCTGTTTGTGTGTGAGTATAATGCGATTTCAGATAATGCAGTTAAGATTTTGCATACTAATTTAGATGATAAATAGAATGTTCCAAATGAATGCTTTTAATACAAATCTTTAGCAGGAATTTACATTTGGGAATCTGGGAATTTGCCTCTCTGTAGAGATATGACATCAGTTGTCACTTCAAATGTGGGGCAAAGGCAGTCATTGTAAAAAAGACTGTGGATTTTAGTTTCAGTTTTCATTAGCTGAAATCCAAATGTGCGGAGGCTATTTTGCTTGGAGATAAAATATGGTCTTTATTTAAATTATTATATATATGCTGACTTGGATACTATTTGGGTGATTCTAAAGAATTTCCGGACTCTGTATAATGAAGATGCAGCATTTTAATCAAACTTGTGGCATGTAGAAGCTTGATTGGCCTTCTTTTACTAAGCCATGGTTGAGTGTGGGATACTGAGCCCCCGCCCAACATGGCTACTCCCTAAGCCAAAAACTCACATGAAGGTATGCATTTTCAATTTAAAAAATTATTTATATTAAAATGCCAATTAATGATATGCATTTCCATAAACTAAAACCCTCGATATCCCTACATTGTGACTTTATGTAACCAAAGACTTCATTGTTATTTTTTTCGCTGACTGTCCAGCTCTTCTTGATGTAAACCGCCTTGAACTACTATGGCTTTGGCGGTATATAAAAATAAAATTATTATTACTATTATTATTGCCCTTTGTTTGAGGGAGATTCTCTCACAATGGACTCAAGTCATCCCTGCTTGTAGAGAAAAATCTCAAAGTGCCAAGGTTGGGCACCCTCTTGTGTACTGTTGAAATGATTGTGGTACATCATTTCTCCAATCTCCAGTATTTTTTCAGAACATTTCCATATAAGGCATACAGGAGGCAGGACTCACAAATTCATATGATAATATGTGCTCTTAAAGAATGAATCAGAAAAACTTTCTGACCCCAATATTGGATTTTTCTTTCCCAATGAAGCTGACAGTTTACCAAAGGAATGCAAAGCATGTTTCCTTTAAAAAGAGAAAATATATCCTATTCTTAAACAGTGTATTTTTATAAGTAGGCAAAAGATCCTTATTCTAAAAAAACTGAAAACATTCCAAAAATATGCATTATTAAATATAGACAATAATTTTACTCTTAGAAAGAAATATGAAGATAAAATCAAATTACTTCTCTGATCCATAAAGCCCAGTATACTTTATCTAGCAAATCTGGCAGTTTATCTCAACATTGGAATGCAGTAGCCTCAGGTTTCAGAAAGCCAAGGGTCAAGAGATCACCGAGCCAGGCTGCACAATTTTTCCACAGTTCATTCCAAGTTTCCAAGTTTTATTAAAATTTGTTGAAACGCCTATCATAAATTCTAAGCTTTTTCAATATTAAAAGCAAGGGGGAGAGACTTACAAAGGCATATCAACAAGACAAATTATGGACTGGACATGAAAACAATGGGTAAGTAATGATGAAATACAATAATTACAGGAAAAGGATACATAGAAGGGGAAAATACGAGGAGAGGGGAGTGGAAGGTCATCTTTGTTAAAGAGAAGATCCTTTTTTATTTTTTGAAAGAGGATAAAAATAGAGAGCATATAAAGAAAAATAGGAAATGCAATTCTGGACTTAATTCTAATTGGACTACAAGGACCGGCACAACATGTAGAAAGTGGAAGGGACGCTCGGGAAGCAGCGATCACAATATGAACCGCTTCAACCTAGATGCAGGTGAGAAACATCGGTCCAAACGACGGCCACGGTGCTGAACTTCCGAAAAGGGAATTACGAAGGAATGAGACTCATGGTGGGGAAGAAGATTAAGAAGAGGATAAGCACTGTAAAAATGCTAGAGCAAGCTTGGTCCTTTTTAAGGACACAGTCACCGAGGCACAAAATCTATATATACTGCGTATCAACAAAGGATCCAAGAGGAAAAAGAACAAAGAACCGGCATGGCTCACTGTAGAGGTGAAAGAAGCGATCGTTTAAGGAATGGAAAAGGTCAAAAACGGATGAAAACTGGAATAAGCACAAACAACATCAATGCAGGTGCCATAAGATGGTAAAAAGGGCCAAAAGAGACTATGAGGAAAAAATAGCCAAGGAGGCAAAAAACTTCAAGCTGTTCTTTCGATATATTAAGGGGAAACGACCCGGAAGGGAAGTGGTGGGGCCGTTGGATGACCGTGTAATAAAGGGAGTGCTAAAGGAGGCCAAAGAAATCACCGACAAACTGAACACATATTTTGCATCTGTATTTATCGAAGAGGATATACACAGCATACCGGAACCCATCAGGCTATACGTTGGAAAAGAAGATGGGAAACTGACACAGTTGATGGTCAGTCTAGAAGAGTTATGCAAGCAGATTGATAGGCTTAAGAGCGACATATCCCCAGGACTGGATGGCATCCATCCGAGGGTCATCAAGGAACTGAAAGGGACTATAGATGAATTGCTTCAGCTAATAGCCAATCTGTCAATCAAATCGGGAAAGATTCCGGAAGACTTGAAGGTGGCGAATGTTACACCGATCTTCAAAAAAGGTTCAAGGGGAGATCCAGGAAACTATAGACCGGTGAGTCTGACCTCAGTACCGGGAAAGATGGTAGAGGCGCTGATAAAGGACTGCATCATTGATCACCTTGACGGACATGATCTGATGAGGACCAGCCAACACAGTTTCAGTAAAGGCAGATCTTGCCTGATGAACTTGCTGCACTTCTTCGAGGGAGTAAACAGGCAGATAGACAAGGGTGACCCAGTTGACATTGCATATCTGGATTTTCAGAAGGCGTTCGACAAAGTTCCACATGAACGACTACTTCATAAATTGCATGCCATGGAATTGAGGGTGAAATACTCACGTGGATTAAAAACTGGCTGTAGCATAGGAAACAGAGAGTGGAGGTAAATGGACAATTCTCAGACTGGAAGAGCGTCACCAGCGGGGTGCCGCAGGGCTCGGTGCTTGGACCTGTGCTCTTCAACATCTTTATAAATGATTTGGACATTGTACGACGAGCAAGGTGATTAAATTTGCGGGCGATACGAAGTTATACAGAGTAGTGAAGACATAGGGGGATTGCGAAGATCTACAACGGGACATAATCAAGCTCGAGAAATGGGCATCGACATGGCAATTGAGGTTCAATATGGATAAGTACAAAGTGATGCATGTCAGGAACAAAAATCTCATGCACGAATACAGGATGTCCGGGGCGGTACTTGGAGAGACCTCCCAGGAAAGGGACTTGGGAGTTCTGATCGACAAATCCATGAAGCCATCTGCACAATGTGCTATGGCAGCAAAAAGGGCGAACAGAATGCTTGGAATGATCAAGAAGGGGATCACGAACAGATCCGAGATGGTTATCATGACGCTGTACCGGGCCATGGTGCGCCCTCACCTGGAGTACTGCATCCAGCACTGGTCGCTGTACATGAAGAAGGATACGGTACTACTTGAAAGGGTCCAGAGAAGGGCAACTAAAATGGTTAAGGGGCTGGAGTAGTTGCCGTACAGCGAGAGATTAGAGAAACTGCGCCTCTTCTCCCTTGAAAAAAGGAGCCTGCGAGGGGACATGATCGAAACATTCAAAATACTGAAGGGAATAGACTTAGTATAGAAAGACAGACTGTTCACCCTCTCCAAGGTAGGGAGAACGAGAGGACACTCTCTAACATTGAAAGGGGATAGATTCCGTACAAACGTAAGGAAATTCTTCTTCGCCAGAGTGTGGTAGAAAACTGGAACGTTCTTCCGGAGTCTATTATAGGGGAAAACACCCTCCAGGGTTTCAAGACAAAGTTGGACAAGTTCATGCTAAACTGGTGAGACTGGACTCATTTGGAGCACAGGTGTTGACCTTGGGGCCACTGTGTGAGCGGACTGCTGGGCAGACCATTGGTCTGACCCAGCAGCAGCAATTGTTATGTTCTTAAAGAAAAAAAATGTAAAAGTGGAGAGGAAGAGAATATTACTCAGAAGCGTCTTTGAAAAGAAAATACTTTAGTCCGCCTTTGAATTTATCTAAGTTCTTTTCGGTCCTCAGGGTATTTGGTAGGGAATTCCAGATTGATTTTCTAAAGTTTAAACCCAGTAGAGTATTTATAATTTTTAGAGCATTATCCTATTTGAATATCACTCATACAGCATTCATTTCTTGGGATCCCATACATTCATACATATTTCAAAGATTCAATAATTATTAAAGCGCACAGAGGAGATTTCAACAAACAAATTGCTTTCCTTCTCAGTACTAGAATGCAGAGTCATATTTCCATAGCAGCTAGGTCAGACCCAAATAAAAAACCCTACAAGCCAGTCTCTTGGTCATACCAGTTTAAACAAGGAAAAGGCAAAAGGTGGGAAAATTCTGTTCAGTACTACGGCCTAGATTCACTAAGCAAACCGATCATGTAGCAATCATTTTGCGCTCACTTTACGACTAAGGCTAGATTCACTAACCTTTCTCCGGACCCCATCCGCACACTTTCCGATCTGCGCATGCAAATGAGTAAAAAGCCATGTAAATTTCTTAAGGCATCAATTCATGAAACCATTTCGTTCAAACCGACTGGCCTTTCTGTTCCAAAAAGTTACAACTGCTGAGGACCAGTCGTTTACATCCTCGCTGACTAGGACAGGGAAAAAAAGGGTGGGGAGAGAACAAAGAAAGTAACCAAAGAACAAAGAAACCAGAGAACAAAGAACAAAACCAGAGAACAAAACCAGAGAACAAAGAAAGTAACCAAAGGCGGGAATTTGAAGTCTGTTCAGAAGTAAAAGAAGGGAGAGGAAAACAGCTCTCATGGATACAAGCTAGAGAGCAAAGAAAAAGTCTTTTAACCTTAATTATGAATTTTGTGTATGCATTTAGGGCTTCTTTTACTAAGATGCGCTACACTTTTTAGCGCCCATTATAAGTCTATGGAAGCATTAGCGTTTAGAGCATGCTAAACGGCTAATACGCCTTTCTAAAAGAGGGGGTTAGTCTTTCCTAAATCCTGCTTAACAATCAAATTATACAATTTTACATATATAGACTCTCTCTCTAGTACCTGATCTACTCTCTACCTTCTCTAGAAATGACCAATGATCTTCCATTGTAACCCATAGTTTATAACTCTTTTATACTCCGCCTTGAACCGCAAGGTAATGGCGGAATAGAAATCTCTAATGTAAATGGGAGAGCTGGAAGTCTTAGCCAACAAAAAGGGCCTAGACATAATTGGAGTCACAGAAACGTGGTGGACTGATGACAATAAATGGGATGTGGCTTTACCAGGGTTCAAATTCTACAGGAGAGATAGGTCACACAAAAAGGGTGGAGGAATAGCGCTATATATAAAGGATTCCATACCTTCAACCAGGATGGAAACAACAGCAAGGGCGGATGACTTGGAATCACTATGGGTTAATCTATCCGGAGGAACTGGAGCAGATATAAAATTTGGTCTGTACTATCGCCCACCGGGACATACGGAAGAAATCGACCAGGAACTGGAGGCTGAACTGGGCAGGTATGCAAAAGCGGAAGTGTGGTGGTGATGGGGGACTTCAACTACCCGGGAATAGACTGGAGTATAGGGCACTCAAACTGCATGAGGGAGACCAAATTCCTGGAGGTCACGAGGGACTGCTTCATGGAACAGCTGGTCATGGAACCAACACGGGGAGATGCCACTCTTGACCTAATCTTCACCGGACTAGGGGGACCCGCTAAGGAGGTGTGAGTACTAGCCCCACTAGGAAACAGCGACCACAACACGATCCAGTACAGGCTAGAAATTGGATCATCAAAGGTGAAAAGAACTACAACGACAGCACTGAACTTCAAAAAAGGGAATTATGATGCCATGAGGAAAATGGTGGGAAAGAATCTCAAGGACACCGCAAGGAAGATGGAGTCCATAGAAAAAGCCTAGACCTTACTCAAGGGCATGGTGCACGAAGCACAAAACCTGTGCATCCCCAAGTTCAGGAAAGGGTGCAAAAAAAATAGAACAAAAAACCCAGTGTGGATAACAAATGCAGTGAAAAAGGCGATAAGTGACAAGAAGGCATCATTCAAAAAATGGAAAAAGGACCAATCAGAGGACAACCAAAATGAGCACAAAAAACATCAAAAGGAGTGTCACCGAGTGGTTAGGAAAGAAAAAAGAGAATATGAAGAGAGACTGGCGGGGGAAGCAACAAACTTCAAATCATTCTTCAGGTACATCAAGGGGAAGCAACCAGCAAGGGAGGAAGTGGGACCCTTGGATGATGGAGACAGAAAGGGAGTGGTAAAAGAGGAAAAGGAGATAGCTGACAGGTTAAACGAGTTCTTCACTTCAGTTTTCACGAGGGAGGACACAACCAGCATTCCAGAACCTGAGGAGATCATAAAAGGAGACCAGGATGTAATTCTGGTCCAACTAGAGGTGAGCAAGGCGGATGTCCTCAGGCAGATAGACAGGCTAAAGAGCGACAAATCGCCAGGTCCGGACGGCATTCACCCAAGAACATAAGAACATAAGAACTGCCATCTCCGGATCAGACCCATGGTCCATAGAGTCCGGCGATCCGCACACGCGGAGGCCCAGTCAGGTATACACCTGATGTAGTTTTAGTCACCCATATCCCTCTATGCCTCTCGTAAGGAGATGTGCATCTATTTTGCCTTTGGATCCTAGCACAGTGGATTCCTTAATAACCTCCTTTGGGAGAGCATTCCAGGCGTCTACCACTCGCTGTGTAAAGCAGAACTTCCTGGCATTTGTCCTGGACTTGTCCCCCTTAGCTTCAAACCATGTCCTCTTGTCCGTGTCGCGTTGGACAATGTAAATAATTTATTTTCCTGCTCTATTTTATCGATGCCTTTCAGCATTTTGAATGTCTCGATCATGTCCCCTCGCAGCCTCCTCTTCTCAAGGGAGAACAGTCCCAGTTTCTTGAGTCGTTCCTCATATTCCAAGTTCTCCATACCTCTTATTAGTTTCGTTGCTCGTCTCTGCACCCTCTCCAGCAGTTTTATATCCTTCTTTAGGTTGGGAGACCAATGTTGGACACAGTATTCCAAGTGTGGTCTGACCATTGCTCTATAAAGCGGCATTATGACTTTCTCCGATCTACTCCTGATTCCTTTCTTTATCATGCCTAACATTCTGTTTGCTTTCTTTGCCGCTGCCGCGCATTGTGCCGACGGCTTCAGGGTCCTATCTATCAGTACACCCAGGTCCTTTTCTTGTTCGCTCTTACCCAGAGTTGCGCCTGACATTCTATACTCGTGTTCCTTATTCTTACTACCTAAATGCATTACTTTGCATTTCTCCACGTTGAACTTCATCTGCCATTGCTCTGCCCATTTCTCTAACTGATACAAGTCGCTCTGGAGTTCCTCGCTATCCTCCTGCGATCTGATTGCCCGGCATAGCTTTGTGTCGTCTGCAAACTTAATGATCTCACTGGATACTCCTTCTTCCAGGTCATTGATGTAAATATTAAATATGATCGGCCTAAGAACCAAGTCCTGGGGCACACCACTAGTCACTTTCTCCCAGTCTGAGAACTTCCCATTTATGCCCACTTTCTGCTTTCTGTTTTCCAGCCATTTGCCTATCCACCTGTGTATATCTCCCTCTATTCCATGGCTTTGTAGTTTCCTGAGAAGTCTTTCATGTGGAACTTTGTCGAACGCCTTCTGGAAGTCCAAATATATTATGTCCACCGGCATTCCACTATCAATTTGCTTGTTCACGGTCTCAAAAAATTGAAGTAAATTCGTTAAACATGATTTCCCTTTCCTGAACCCATGTTGACTGGGTTTCATCAAGTCGTGTGTATCTAGGTGCCGGACTATGCTATCCTTGATCAGTGCTTCAACCATCTTTCCAGGGACAGACGTAAGGCTCACAGGTCTGTAGTTGCCCGGTTCCCCTCTCGATCCTTTTTTGAAAATTGGCGTGACGTTCGCTACCTTCCAGTCTTCTGGTATCTGTCCAGTTCTGATTGTCAGATTGGCAAGTTTTTGCAATAGCTCTCCGATTTCAACCTTCAATTCCTTTAAAACTCTCGGGTGAATTCCATCCGGTCCAGGGGATTTGTCACTTTTAAGTTTGTCGATCTGGTAGTATATCTGGTCCAACTCCACTTCAACTGTGGTGAGGCTGTCTTCTATTACTCCACTAAACACTTTCACTGCTTCTGGTATTTTTGCGGTATCCTCCTCCGTAAAGACGGACGCAAAGAAGGAATTTAGTTTGTCTGCAATTTGTTTATCCTCTTTGATGTACCCTTTTCTTCCCTGGTCGTCCAGGGGTCCCACTGCCTCTTTTGTGGGTTTTTTCCCTTTCACGTATCTAAAGAAGGGTTTGAAGTTTTTGGCCTCTTGTGCTATTTTTTCCTCATAGTCCTTTTTGGCATCCCTCACCGCCTTGTAACATTTCTTCTGATCATCTTTATGTTTTTTCCATGCTTCAGTTGTTTTCATGTGTTTCCATTTTTTGAAAGAGTCCTTCTTTTCTTTTATGGCTTCCCTCACCTGTCTGGTAAGCCATGCCGGTTCTCCCTTACATTTTGTTCTCCCCTCTTTGGAGATCCTTGGAATGTGGAGATTTTGTGCTTCTGTGATAGTATTTTTCAGTAGGGACCATGCCTGGTCTACCGTTTCAAGTTTGTCCACCTTTTTCTTGAGTCGTTTTTTTCACCATGGCTCTCATGTGATCGTATTTGCCCTTTTTAAAGTTTAAGGTTTTGGTTAAGGTTTTGGCATGTTTTCTATTCCCGATGTCAAGCTTAAAGCTGATCACATTGTGATCGCTCGTCCCCAGCGGTACCGTAACTTCTACTTCTTTTGTCGGACCCGTGAGGCCATTTAGTACCAAGTCCAGGGTGGCGTTGCCTCTTGTCGGCTCTTTTACCATTTGTTCCAGGAAGCAATCCCCTAGCGCCTCCAGGAACTTGGCCTCCTTGCCGCAGTTGGAGGTTCCTAGTTTCCAGTCTATCCTCGGGAAATTGAAGTCTCCCAATATTATTACATTGCCCGTCTTGCATTCTTGTTTGATTTCCTCTATCATTTCAGAGTCAGTTTCCTCCGCCTGTCCTGAGGGACGATAGTAAAGGCCAATTTTTGTGTCTGCGCTGTTTTGGCCAAGAATCTTGATCCAGAGGGACTCTAGCTTCTCTTTCATTTCCGTCGTAGCCACTTCAACAGATTCTACTCCTTCCTGAACATATAGGGCAATACCTCCACCTTTCTGCCCTACTCGATCTCTTCTATATAGTTTGTATCCCTGTAGCACTGTGTCCCATTTGTTTTCTTCATTCCACCATGTTTCTGTTATGCAAATGATTTCCAACTTATCATGTCTTGCTATTGTCTCTAGTTCCCCCATTTTGTTTCCTAGACTTCTAGCATTCGTATACATACATTTGAGTTCTCTTCGTGTTACCTTTTTGGACTTCCTACTCTTTACTGTCTCTAATGTTTCTTTCACGGTTTCCTTAACCGCTCCAGTGTTGTCTCCCTTGTTTGCTGTACGGTCATCCCCTCCTGTGTCTGAGTTGTCCCTTCCTGCCTTGTCTTCCTTATTTGCTGTGAGGTCGTCCCCTCCTGTGTATGAGTAGTAGCCCATGGTTTCTTCATCGGGGCATCCTGTCGTCCGTGCCATCGACTGGTGGTCGACTGTACTCAAGGAACTAAGGAACGAAATAGCTGAGCCACTTCGACAAATATGCAACCTATCCTTAAAAACTGGAGAGATTCCGGAAGACTGGAAAATAGCAAATGTCACACCCATCTTCAAGAAAGGCTCAAGGGGAGACCCAGGAAACTACAGGCCGGTGAGCTTGACCTCGGTCCCGGGAAAAATGATGGAAGCGCTGATTAAAGACAGCATCTGGGAACACATCGAAAACACTGGGCAGCTAAAATCGAGCCAGCATGGCTTCTGCAAGGGCAGATCATGCCTCACAAACTTATTATACTTCTTTGAGGGGGTAAACAGCCAGGTGGATAAAGGGGAATCTATAGACATCATTTACCTTGACTTCCAAAAAGCCTTCGACAAGGTACCACACGAAAGACTGCTAAGGAAGCTATGGAACCACGGGGTGCAAGAGGAGGTCCACCGATGGATCAAAAACTGGCTGGCGGACAGGAAACAGAAGGTTAGAATAAAGGGCCACTACTCAGACTGGCAATGGATCACGAGCGGAGTTCCGCAGGGGTCGGTGCTGGGACCACTCCTGTTCAATATATTTATTAACGACCTGGAGGCAGGAACAAAATGTGAGGTTATTAAATTTGCGGATGACACCAAACTATACAGCAGGGTTGAAAACATGGAGAACTGCAAAGATCTCCAAAAAGATCTGACAGCGCTGGAAGAGTGGGTCAAAAAGTGGCAAATGAGCTTCAACATAGTGAAATGCAAGGTCATGCATGTAGGGAAAAAAACCCCGATGTTCACTTACAAAATGGGGGGATCACCGCTAGGGGTGAGTAACCTTGAAAGAGACCTGGGAGTGATGGTAGACACATCATTGAAGGCGTCGGCGCAGTGCGCCACAGCCTCAAGGAAGGCAAACAAAATGTTGGGCATCATTAAGAAGGGTATCACGACCAGGACGAAGGAAGTCATCCTGCCACTGTATCATGCAATGGTGCGCCCGCACCTGGAGTACTGTGTCCAGTACTGGTCGCCATACCTCAAGAAGGACATGGCGGTACTTGAGAGAGTCCAGAGAAGAGCAACTAAGCTAATAAAGGGTATGGAGGACCTCTCATATGCTGACAGGCTAAAAAAGCTGGGGCTTTTCTCCCTGGAAAAGCGGAGACTTAGAGGAGATATGATAGAAACCTTCAAGATCATTAAGGGCATAGAAAGAGTAGACAGGGACAGATTTTTCAAATTAAGGGGATCAATAAGTACAAGGGGGCACTCAGAAAAATTGAAAGGGGGAAGGTTTAGAACAAACGCCAGGAAGTTCTTTTTCACCCAGAGGGTGGTGGATACATGGAACGCGCTACCGGAGGATGTGATAAGCAGGAGCACGCTACAGGGCTTCAAAGAAGGTTTGGATAGGTACCTGGAAGAGAAAGGGATTGAGGGGTACAGATAGGAGTAGAGGTAGGTTATAGGGATAGGATTAGAGGATTAGAAGCAGTTACAAATTAGTCAGGGACACTGTTCAGGCAATTGGGCCTGATGGGCCGCCGCGGGAGCGGACTGCTGGGCAAGATGGACCTCTGGTCTGCTTCAGCGGAGGCAACTTCTTATGTTCTTATGTTCTTAATGTAATGTAATAATCTTCCTGGCCTTTTGTTAACAATATTGGCCCAGGGCAGTTTTTGCATAAGCCATTTACTTCATCCAGATGTTTTCCCTAACTGTCCCAATGGGCACTTTTCTATCTAGCATATCTGGAAAGTAGTAGACATGGATATGACTGTATATAAAAAGATCCACATTAGCCTAGGCCTTTATGTGCCAAGACCTTTTCTGTCATATTAGCCAATGCTTGAAGTACCTGTATATAAACCGCTTTGAATGTGGTTATAAAACTACAAAAAGGCAGTATAAAAGTTGTAAGACCCCTTTCCCTTTCAATCTAAATAACAATGTCCATCATTTTGGACATAGATATTCTTTCCTTTCTGAAGTCAGAGTTGGACATCCCTATTTTGGTCCCCTTCCCTAATCCCACCCAAAACACCCAGACTGTACCCTGTATACTATAAAAATGTATAACACTTTTAGACTCCACATCCTGGCTTTAAAAAAACAAATAAAAAATGGGATTTGGACATCCATGGAACTGAAAGGAATTACTGGCTGAAAAAAGGCAGGATCTGTATGGGAAAGAGAGGCTGGCTAATGGAAACAATCTGAGAATGGAGCTATAGGAAAAGGTTAATGCTGCTATAAAAGACTGGTAGAAACGTAAAGGGAGTGTAAGGAGGAGAAAGGCTGGATGATCAGGACAGGCACTGGTAGTGGAGCTGTGGAGACAACTATTTCAAGCCTATTCTATAAAGAAAAGTGACTGTGAATTATGTGGTCGATATTCCCTGATATCAGGGTCATTAGCATAGTCTCGGTTTATTTTATCTCAGCCTGAAGAATGCTCTTGATCAGGCAATGGTTGGGAGATTCTACCTCCAAGGCTACACTCAGCAGACTTCCTTTCAAGGGACAAATGTTCGGAAAGGGACTGGGGGTCCTTATGGCCAGCATAGCAGACAGCAGGCCGTTAACCTTGAGGCTCCGGGTGGTCTAATTTTTGTGGCTCCAGATGGTTTCAGCAGTTCTCAGGAGGAGCCTCGTCTCAGAAATCCTATTAGGGATGAAGACAGAGATTTTCAGGACTTAGGCAGAGCCAAGCCTCCAGTTCTTGTCCTGCTTCAGCATCCAAGAAAGCACAATAATGTAAGGCCAGAGCTGCTTCCCTGAAGATAGGGAGAATGGAGATCATTCGGAGCGTTTACAAGTTCAAATTTGCCCATCCCTTAGCACAGTGTTTCTCAACTTCTTCAAGCCAAGTGCCCCCTAAGCCTAACAAATACCAGCCGAGTACCCCCAACCAAGCTCTACCCCAGGCCTTACCCAAGCTCCACCCCAGACTTGCCCAAGCTCTGCCCATGATCCCACCCCCATAATAATAGTACTATTTGTAATGCAATTTCTTCCATCCATTTTTCATATACACACAATATAATCTTATTAATACATAATGGTAGCCACAAAATTTAAAAAAACACAAAGCACCCTGTACACACAGAAAATGTTAATTATCATTTATATTCAAGTTTTTTTTCAAAGAGATCAAGGCAGATGACTTTAAAATATGCAATCAGTAACAACTATAGAAAAATAGACAAATATAAAGCAAAATACTGTATAGACAGCAGATATAAATTCACAAAACTGACACATTTTGATCACTAATCTGAAAAAAAATTATTTTTCCTACCTTTGTTGTCTGGTGATTTCATGAGTCTCTGGTTACATTTCCAATATTTATTTATTTCTGCCTCCTGCACGCTTCCTCTCCTCCGGACCCCATTCCCTTCCCCAATCAACATCTCTCTCTCTCTCTCTCTCTCCATGAGTCCGACTTTTCTTCCTCTCTCTTCCACCCCTATTGGCAATATATCTCTCTCTCACACACTGTCCATCTGTCTTGAGAGATCCAGGCATCTCTCCCACCCCCTCTAGAGCCACATCCAACATTTCTCCATCTTTCATCTCCTGGATCATGTGCAGCATTTTTCACCACTGCCCACTAGGCTCATGCCCATTTCTCTTTCTAATACCCCTCTCCAGCATAATGCTACATCTCTCCCTCCATCACTATGTCCAACATTCCTCCCCCTTGCATCTCCTTCAATCGACCCTCTCCACCACCACATCTAACATTTCTTCCTCTCATCCTTCTATTCCCCATGCATCTCTATCTCCATCCTCTCTCTCTATACACAATTTTCCTTTCTTCCATTTCCCATGTGCACCATTTCTCACTCACACACTCATGCTCATCGATTATCCCTCTCTGTTCCATCCCTCCTATGTCACAAGTTAGTTGCCCTCATGTGTCGAGTTTGTGCCCCTTCCCCCTCCTCCCAAGCCAACCCATCCACAGAAGCCACCGGGGAACCCTGCCTGCCCCCCTCTGAAGACAAAGCTGCTACCACTGGGGTTGCCTCTCACCCGCTGAACCACCCCCCACCCCCGAAGCCGACCCTGCCACCAAGCCAGAGCCTACAGACTTGTGGGCTGGCTGCGTGCAGCATGTGAGTTGCTCCACACACTGTGGGCCATCCGTGTGTGGAGTTGCTGCTGGGGGGAGATGGAGTGTGTCAACTCCGGATCGGCTTTGGGGGTGGGGATAGTGCACACTTGCAGACAGGGAGGCAGGAAAGGATCCCTGGCAGTGGCTTCAGTGGGGAGCAGGCAGGGATCCCCGGTGGGAGGCAGGGAGGGATCCCTGGTGGTGGCTAGGCCAGGTACCAACAGGTACCAACAGGTGGCCTGCGTACCCCCAAGGGTATGCATACCACGTGTTGAGAAAGACTGCTTTAGCAAACTGGTTAGTGGACTCTCCGGAATGGTGCCCAGAGAAGGAAAGCAGGATCTTGGCTACAGTCCAGAGACTGGTAGAAAAAGTCAGGCTTGGGCAGATACTCCATACACTGCATAGTGCCTAAGCAAGGCTCAGAGGATTGGAGACCCATTCTGGATCTCATGCACATCAATGTGACACTGAAATTTCCACACTTTCATATAAAAATAGTGCAGTCAATGCAGCACAAGTGCTCAAATACATGTTTATATTTAAGATATGAACACTTTCACTAGCTCTATAACTGGTGTAAAAGCGGTAGTCAAATTTTGAGCTAAAATGTGCACATAGTATTCTATAATTCATACATGTACTTGTGTGCTTTGCCCATGCTCTGCCCAGATTGCAAAAATAAAGTCTATGCTATAAAATCATGCCACTTACTTTTCCACTAGTCAGCAACATATAAGAAGCCACTGACGTGCATAAATTTCACCATTTCATAACTAAACTAAACTAAACTAAACCTTGGGTTTATATACCGCACCATCTCCACGAATGCGGAGCTCGGCACGGTTTACAGGAAGAAAGATGAGAGAGGAACTACAGTGGAGAGATTAAAGAGTTAGGTGTAAAGGGGGAAGGTGAGAGGCCTAAGAGGGGGGAAGTGTTACAGTTTTGACATATCATAACAACATAAAAACGCACTTTTATACCACAAAACTGTTAAATTCTATGCGGTTCACAAAAGATTAAGAATCTACAAAATAAATGATATAAACAAAATATATCTAACTTCCAAAAGATTTAATAAAAAGATAAGTTTTTAAAGCATGTCTAAATTGGTGATAGGTGTCGGAGGACACAATTAAATGATTCAAATCCTTGTCCTAAGAAGCTGCTTGAAAGGACAAAAAATTTACAACCGTTAATAGATGGAAATGCAAATAGCGCATGAGATTTCCTAGAATGTTTTGAGGTAGTAAATACAAATGAATTCAAAAGATATTCAGGTATTAAACCAGCATATGCTTTACAGCAGATACATCTGAGCTTAAACATGACCTGAGCCTCCACTGGTAACCAATGCAACTGTCTGTAAAAAGGTCATACTCCTTTAGATTGTAGATTAAATGAACAGCTGTATTTTGTATGATATGCAATCTTTGGAGATTTTTCTGAGTTCCGGCATGATGAATAATATTACAATAATCAAGTTGACTCAACACCAAGAAGTCTGAAGGAGTTTATATCAAAATCTTTCTATGCATTTTTGCTGCCTACAACTAGGTGACTCCTTCTATAATTATTTCTTTGTTTTTCCACAGAGCTATTCATTTAGGGGAGGAATTCCATAAGTGACACTCAAAAATAGGCATCAGAAAAGATTGAAGATAAGTGCTATTCTTTAAAGGGAGTGCCGGATTTATGTCTGTTGAAACCTGGTGCCCAAGTTGAGCATGCTGACACATTATTCCATACATTGCATGCAATTTTTTGGAATGCATCTGACCCTCCCATGCCCCTCCCATAGCCACACCTCTTTTGGATTATATACTCTGGGATTTAAGTGCCCAGCATTATAGAGTAACATGCAAATCCTAATTGGTGCCAATTTAATGTCAATAATTGGTTATCATCCAATTGTTGATGGTTAACAACTCGTTAGCCAGATAAGCCACACACACATTTTGGGAGTGCGCTCAAATCTGGGCACCATATATAGAATCCAGGAGTTAGAGACCAAAGCAAGGAACATTTGTTTCATCTAAGCTACTTCCATTTAATACAAGCTCTCCAACACTATGTTGAAAAATTGAGAAACTAAGGAATTATTGATAATTTCCAACTCAAATAAGAGTCCAGTAATTTAGAGATCAATGCAGTTAATAACCATTTAAGGACAGCATTTTACTTTGATTGCTACATGCTGTGCCATTCCATCAATGTATCATGTATCATTTGAAGTTAATAATAATAATTTGAGCTTACAGAATGATTTCTATCCAAGACAAATCCCAATACACTTAGCAATTAGAATACATCAGAAACATATATAAAGATGCCTCCAGGGTAGAAATCCTACCTACCAAGTTTGGGGATTGAGTTTTCTGACAGTTTCCAAAGGAGGGAAATAGCAATCATTCCAATATTTCATGAGCTAGTAAGCAGGTCAACTATTCATTTTACTCTTTCTGAACATAAGAACAGCCATACTAGTTCACATCAATGGTCCAGCTAGCCCATTTTCCTGTTTACAACAGTGGTCAATCCAGATCACAGTGCCTGGTAGAAACCCAAATAGTAGCAACATTGCATGCTAATCCAGGGCAAGTATTGGCTTCCCCCATGTCTGTCTCAATAGCCAAACTATGGACTTCCTTCATAGACGCATAGAAACATGACGGCAGATAAAGACCAAATGGCCAATTCAGTCTGTCAATCCACAGCATCTACTACCTCCGCCTCTCCCTAAGAGATCCCACTTGCATGTCCCATGCTTTCTAGAATTTAGACAGTCTTTGCCTCCACCACCTCTATCTTTAGATTATTCCAAACATATTCACTTTCAGTAAAAAACATATTTCTTTAGATTACTCCTGAGCCTATCACATTTTAACTTCATCCCATGCCATCTCACTCCAGAGTTTCCTTTCAATTGAAAGAGACTCGCCTCATGCTTATTTATGCCATGAAAGTACTGAAATGTCCATTATATCTCCCCTCTCCAGCCTTTCCTTCAAAGTTTACATATTAAGGTCTTTAAGTCTATCCCCGTATGACCACTGACCATTTTAGTAGCCTTCCTCTAGACCAGTGATCTCAAACTCACAGCCCGATAGCCACATGTGGCCCACCAGGTACTATGTTGAGGTCCTCAGTATGTTTATCATAATCACAAAAGTAAAATAAAACAGTTTCTTGATCATATGTCTCTTTAGCTATAAATTACAATATTATTAAGACTTAGCCAAAAGGAAAGATTTATAACTATAAAGAGTTTTATCTCATGCAAAATTGTCATTTCTTTAATAATACATTAACTATTTTTTTCTGAGGCCCTCCAAGTACCCACAACTCCAAAATGTGGCCCTGCAAAGGGTTTGAGTTTGAGACCACTGCTCTAGACTGACTCCATCCTGTATATATTTTTGAAGGTGTGCTCTCTAGAATTATACAAAGTATTCTAAATGAGATCTCACCAGATTCTTATACAGGGGCATCAACACTTTCCTTTTCCTACTGGCCATTCCTCTCCCTATTCATTTTCTCAGGAGCCTCTCATGAGAAACTTTGTCAAAAGTCTTCTAGAAATCTAGATATGCTACATCAACTGGCTCACCTTTATCCACATGTTTATTCATACCTTCAAAGAAGTCAAGTAAATTGGTGAGGCAAGACCTCTCTCAGCTGAACCCTTGCTGACTCTATCTAATTAAATCATGTTTTTCTAAATGTTCCACAATTTTAATTTTTTAATTGTTTCCACTTTTTTGTCCAGCACCAAAGTCAGGCTTACCAGTCTGTAATTTCCCAAATCTCCACTGGAACCCTTCTAAAAAATTCAGTGTAACATTGGCCACCTTCCAATCTTCAAGAACTACAGATGATTTTAATGACAGGTTACAGATCATTAACAGCAGATCAGCAATTTCATGTTTGAGTTCTTTCAGTATCCTGTGATGTACATCATCAGGTCCAGGTGATATATCACTCTTTAACTTGTCAATTTGGCTTAGTACGTCTTCCAGGTTCACCAAAATTTATTTCAATTCCTCCATCTCATCACCCTTTAAAACCATTTCTGGTTCAGGTAGATTTCTTACTTTTTCTTCCATAAAGACCGAAGCAAAGAATTCATTTAGTCTCTCTGCTATGGCTTTATCCTTACTGAGGGCACCTTTTACTCCTTGACCATCCAAATGTCCCACAAATTCCCTCACGGGTTTTCTGCTTTTGATGTACCTAAAAAAATTGTTACTATGAGTTTTTGTCTCTTTGGCAAGTTGTTATAATGCCCCTGTATTGCTCCATTGTGTGACCTCCTCTAGAGTATTGCTTTCAATTATGGTCTCCTTATCGCAAGAAAGATATAGCAACACTAGAAAAGGTTCAAATAAGAGCAATCAAGATCATAAAGGGTGTGGAACTTCTCTTGTATGAGGAAAGACTAAAAAGGTTAGGGCTCTTCAGCTTATAAAAGTGACGGCTGAGGGGAGATATGATTGAAGTCTACAAAATCCTGAGTGGAGTAGAATGGGTACAAGTAGATCGATTTATCACTCTGTCAAAAATTACAAAGACTAGGGGATACTCGATGAAGTTACAAGGAAATACTTTTAAAACCAATAGGAGGAAATATTTTTTCACTCAGAGAATAGTTTAAGCTCTGGAACGCATTGCCAGAGGTTGTGGTAAGAGCGGAAAGTGTAGCTAGTTTTAAGAAAAGTTTGGACAAATTCCTGGAAGAAAAGTGGGGAGAGTGTGGCGTAGTGGTTAGAGCTACAGCCTCAGCACCCTGAGGTTGTGGGCTCAAACTCACACTGCTCCTTGTGACTCTGGGCAAGTCACTTAATTCCCCCATTGCCCCAAGTACATTAGATAGATTGTGAGCCTACTAGGACAGATAGGGGAAAACACTTGAGTACCTGAATGGAAACTACTTAGACTATAAGTGGTATATAAATACTATAAATAAATAGACTGTTATTGAGAAAAGACATAGGGGAAGCCTCTGCTTGCCCTGGCTCAGTAGCATGGAATGTTACTACTTCTTGGGGTTTGGCCAGATATAGGGACCTGGATTGGCTACCATGAGAACAAGTTACTGGGCTTGATGGACCATTGGTCTGACCCAGTAAGGCTATTCTTATGTTCTGATGGCAATCTAGTTACCTTCCCCGATGATGTAAAATCATAGGTAACTAAATTTTTGAGAAGTTTGTACCAAAACCAGATTAAAATGGAAGACTCTGTGATTTATAAACAGTTGTATAGAATATTGTTCCCTTTTATATTTTAATAAAAAGATTTTAATATAAAATCATAAGTGTTTGAGACCTGTTTCTTTCATGCATATTCATTGTGGATATCCTGAAAACCTGACTGTCAAGGGGGTACTCCAGGACTGAGTTGAGAAACGTTGGACTAGATGATATATACTGCAAAATATGGAAAGAAATTACAAAATCAAAATCACACATTCACTGTTACTAATCTACAACCTGTCATTAAAATTATTCATAGTGCCATGAAGACTGGAAAGTGGCTAATATAATATCAATTTAAAAAAAAAAAAATAATAAGTTACAGAGTGATTTGGGAAAATACAGACTGGTGAGCCTAATATAAGTACCAGGCAAAATGGTAGAGATTATTAAAAGGAACAAACTTGCTGAACAAGTAGATCAACATGGCTTAATCAGACAGAGTCTTGCCAAGCAAAGTATTGCAAATCTTGAAGGCATGAATAAATATGTTCATAAAGGTGAACCAGCTGGCATAGTACATCCAGATTGTCAAAAAGCTTTTGACAAAGTCTCTCATGAAAGACTCGTGAGAAAATTATAAGGCCATGCAGAAGGAGGCAATGCCCTGTTATGTATTAGGAGTTAGTTGAAAGGTAGAAAAGAGAAAGTAGAGTTCAATAGTTTTCTGAATGAAAGAAAGTGAATAGTAAAATTTAGTATTAGGACCTGTGCTTATTAACATACAGGTCTCCCTCCATATTTGCAAGTTCAACATTTGTGACTTCAGTTATTCGAGAGAGTTCCATTCTCCCAAACAGAAGCAGTTCCCCTGTTCCCTGAACTACTTTTAGTTCTTCCTCCTCACCTGCTCAATCGCAGTCATGCTGCATGCTGTTTTTTTTAACATTGAAACTGTACTGACTCTTACAGCCTCCTCTCTCCAAACTATTGCTGACATTACTGGGGGGGCGGGGGGGCTGGCTTTCAAATCCTGTGCCCAATCAGAAAGCAGGACTGCTGCTGACATCACTGTGGAGACTGGATTTCAAATCCTATGCCCAATCATACAGCGATATTGTTGCTAACATCACTGTTGGGGTGGACTCTGTGAATATGGGGAAGAAAGTTATTCACAAAATTATGGTATTTGTGAGAGGGCTGTTCACCTATCCCCCGCAAATATGGAGGGAGGCCTGTATTTATAAATTACCTAGAAATGGGGAAATAAGTGAAGTGATCATATTTGTAAGTGACACAAATTTATTCAAAGTTGTCCAATTGCATGTGCACTATGAGAAGTTGCAGAAGGACCTTGAGAGACTGGAAAACTGGGCATCAGAAATGCAGCTGAAGTTTAATGCATAGTGATGCATATTGGGAAGAATAATTAAAATTATAAGTAGACAATGCTAGGTCCTACATTATGAGTCACCAAAAGGGACAAGATCGAGATGTCATCATCGACAGTATGTTGAAATCTTCTGCTCAGCATGTGAAGATGGCCAACAAAGCAAACAGAATGTTAGGAATTATTAGTATAGAGCTAGCAAATAAAACAAATAAGATTATAATGCCTATCACTCCATGGTGTGACCTCACCTTGAGTTTCAATAAAGATACATTTCAATAAAGATAAATCAGAACTAGAAAAGGTACAGAGAAAGGAGATCAAAATAATTAAGCAGATGGAACAACTCATATGATAAAAGGTTAAAAAAGATTAGGGCTTTTCAGCTTGCAGAAGAGATAGCCTAGCAGAGCTAGTAAAGGTACAGAGGAGATCAAAATGATTAAGCGGATGGAACAACTCTCATATGAGAAAAAGTTAAAGAGATTAGGGTCTTCAGCTTGGAGAAGAGACTGCCTAAAGAAGATGTGATAAGAGACCTATAAAATCCTGAGTGGAGTGAAATGGCTAAATGTGAATTGATTGTTTACTCTTTCAAAAAGTACAAAAAATAGGGGATATACCATGAAGTTACTTTTTTTAAAAAAACAGAAGAAATATTTTTCTACCCAAATCAAAATTAATTTCTGGAAGTTCTCACAGGAGAATGTGGTAAAAGCAGTTAACGTAGTTGTGTTAAAAAAAACCTGGATAAATTCCTAGAGATAAAGTCCATAAATTTTTATTAAGGTAGACCTGAGAAAAGCCATTGTTTATCCGTTGGGGGTCAGTCCCATGGAATTTTGCTACTTCTTAGGATTCTGCCAGGTATTTATGACCTGGCTTGGCCATTGCTAGATTAGCCATTGCTGGATTGGCTGGATCTTTAGTCTGACCCAGTATGACAGTACTATTGTTCACAGAGAAAGTCTACACCAGGGCCTTAAAGGAAAATCCATTTTCCCCAGAGGTAACCTACTTCCTTGGATAAGATAGTGTGGGCATTGAACAATCCATTGGTAGAAAACTGGAACGCTTCTCCGGAGTCTGTCATAGGGGAAAACACCCTCCAGGGATTCAAGACAAAGTTAGACAAGTTCCTGCTGAACGTGCGCTGGTATGGCCAGTCTCAGTTAGGGCGCTGGTCTTTGACCAGAGGGCCGCCGCTTGAGCGGACTGCTGAGCATGATGGATCACTGGTCTGACCCAGCAGTGGCAATTCTTATGTTCTTATGTGCTGGCAAATATTGTGTACCATATATTTCTCACAGAAAAGTCTCTATGTTGCCAGATCGTTTTCTAAAATACCACTGCAATTCAGCACATTCAGAACTGGGCATCTCAATTCAGATCTCTATGTTCTATGTAAAATAGAGTTTCACATGTCTCTGATTTAAGCTGCAATATGTTTGATCCAATATGTGTTTTATTCCTGCCTTCTTGTGGCTGTCCTTCATCCCTATTCTTCTGATTTCTTTCAGTTCCAAAATTGTCTTGATCCATCCTCTTGCTTAGCCTCTGTCTTGATCTTAATCCTTCCAAATCTACTGCCCACTGAAATCACCGACTAGCA
The DNA here is from genome assembly GCF_902459505.1 of Geotrypetes seraphini. Classification (NCBI taxonomy): domain Eukaryota; kingdom Metazoa; phylum Chordata; class Amphibia; order Gymnophiona; family Dermophiidae; genus Geotrypetes; species Geotrypetes seraphini. Next base: position 53,369,089 of record NC_047092.1, read on the forward strand.
AATGCCACCTTCAGTATCTCCTCAGCCCTTAGATTATGTATCTAGCAGAATCATCAAGTTTAAAGTTTATTCAGATTTGATATACTGCTCATCAAATGTCTGAACGGTTTACAATAAAAGCAAATAAGCATTAAAATGCACATACAGGGAATTCCATAATGATACAAAACAAAAACAAAACCATTACCTAGGAATTATAATCAATCAGAATTTTGAGCCTTGCACCAGTTCAGATCAGTATGTAATCTTCTTGATACTCCTTCACACTTAATACTCATTTATGCTCAGTGACTTCCAGACTTCACTTTTCCAACAAGGTATAGAGTTTCCAAGTTTTTCCAAGTTTTATTTAAAATTTGATATACCGCTTAAAAAATTGTCTAAGCAGTTGACATGATTATATTTCAAAATTTCAAAAATTTAGGGGGAACATAATTAAGACTGTACAATAATAGGACTCACAGAAATGTGCAGGGAAGAGGGGGGAAGAAGTACAATGTGTAATAGGAGAGAAGTACATAAATGGTTAGTACATAAGGGAGAGTTTCCTTCTCTGTTAAAAAAAAAAAATCTATAGTCTATCCAAAATGCAGCAATTTGGACACTTTGCCAGGCCAGTAAGTTTGAACATGAGAACCCCTCCCACCCCCCCTTGTTCATACAACAATACCGGCTACAATATTCAGTTCAAAATACTCACCCTGCTTCATAAAGCCCTTTATTCGGGATGTTCTCATTATTTTGACTGTTTTTTGACCCCTTTCATTACCTTTCATTTTCTATGCTTCTCTTGGGGTTTCCATTTATTCCTTCCCTCTGTTACCTCAACCTACCTTGATTCAAGGTGCAGTAGTTTCTTTTTTTTTTTTTTAGGCTGTTCCATTGGAACTCCGTCCCTGTCAATCTGTAGCTGATAGCATCATATATCAGATCCAAAGCAGCCTTGAAAACTCACCTTTTATCTCAGGCATTCAGGGGCTTTGCCTCAATAGAACATAATGGTATGTGTGCAACTATTGTTCTCTCTCTGTTCTTTATGTAACTGATTTCTCTGTTCTATCATGATAAATTGAATTCCTATCATTTTTTCTCTTTTAATTGCAATATGAAAGCAATATATTAAATTCAAATAAATATAAACACATTTTACCAAACTTATCAGCCTTTCATATAGTAGTTCTACAGAAAGATGAGTCTTTCATTTCAGAAATGGATGAATATAAAAAATACTTTATATAGAACTTGCTAATTAATCACTTACACAAACATGAAATTGATGAGTTAACATTACTATGCTCTGAGCTGCCACACTAATGAGTTTTTCATCTTGAAAGGTTGTAATGTTTCCTACTCATTTGACAATTTTGAATCTAGAGTACATGTTTTTTCTTTTTCTGCATTAATTTTCTGTATTAACTTGTTCTGTCCCCATTTTCATGTGAACAGAGTATATTGTTTTAAGACAAGCTCACAGAATGCACTGCTATTCACCCAGTGGGCTGAGCCCCTTTTCTTCTTGCTTGTTTTCTCTTGTGTGTGAGGAGATATCAGACTCCATCTTAGCTAGCAAAGGAACATAGGAAAAGCATTATTCCTACCTAGTTTAACCTTTGAATTTTGCTAGCTAGAATACAGATTAGTGAGAGAAGTTGGTGCATAGTATTACCACTTCAAAAGGTGTGTGAAAATACATTCTTAGCTTACCCTATATCACAGGAGATGTCGATTGAGTGCAGATTCGGTGGAAGAAAAAATCCTTGAGAAAAACTAAACTGTAAGTTTATGTCTTTATTTTGAGTTTAAAAAAAACCTCTTTATTAATTTTTTATTCAAAAACAATGCATTAAAATATAAATTTACATATAATTAATTTCAAAATTACATTTACATTAGTCAGAGAACTACTTCAAAAACTTTTCCCCCTCCTTCCCACCACAATACAAGAACAAAAATCAAATGCATTATTTGTTTTCAGTTTGATATTAACACCCAGAGACCCAGTGTTGTAATATTACAACATCACATTTAAGGCTACAAAATAAACCCTCCCCCATTTTTTTTCTTTTTAAAACTTCATGTACATTACTAATAGAACCTATTGTTCAGTTCTGCAACACCATTGGATGGTTGAATGTGTAAATAGGTCTGTTTATCTGGCCATGAAGTCATACAACCCTGTTGCCTGCTTTGGAGTATATCATCTTGTTGTTTTGGACGGGATACATCAGGACTAAAGTAAGTAAAAAGCTTGAAATATTTTTTTATGTGATCATTAATATGTGTAGATCATGCAGATTTTATGACATCATTGAATATACTGATTTTAAGAGATTTAGAGCTGGTTATTTCTATGTTGTAATTTTACAACAGTGGGTCAAAGTGATAGCAAGGTTTTGTCTGCACTCCCCTGAGACCCAGTGTTGTAATATTACAACATCACATTTAAGGCTACAAAATAAACCCTCCCCCATTTTTTTTCTTTTTAAAACTTCATGTACATTACTAATAGAACCTATTGTTCAGTTCTGCAACACCATTGGATGGTTGAATGTGTAAATAGGTCTGTTTATCTGGCCATGAAGTCATACAACCCTGTTGCCTGCTTTGGAGTAATGATGTCCATTCCCTCTGCACACCACTGGAGTACTTTCAGAAGTTTGTGACAGAAGATATGATCAACGCTCTGGCAGATAACACAAATCAGTACAGTTTTCAGAAGAAAGGATCATCTATAAACACAAACACAAAGGAAATAGAGCAAATGATTGGCATGTATCTGAAGATGGGTCTTGTCCAAATGCCTGGAGTCCGTATGTACTGGGAAGCAGACACAAGATACAGTCCTGTCGCTGATGTAATGTCACGAAACAGATTCCAGTCTCTGTTGACATCATTACATTTTGTGAACAATCTAACCGTGTCTGAGATGGAACAAAAAAGTGACAAACTCTGGAAACTCAGACCATGGCTTGATGCTTTCAGAGAGAAATGCCTAAAAGTGGTCCCTGAAGAACATAACTCTGTTGATGAAATGATGATCCCTTTCAGGGGGAAATTCAGCAGCATCAAACAGTACATGCGTGGCAAGCCAAACCCATGGGGGTTCAAGCTGTGGGCAAGGACTGGAATCTCTGGTATACTTTGTGATTTTGATGTGTACCAAGGCAGTGTGAATGGAATACGGGCAAGATCTGAACTTGGACTATCAGGGGATGTTGTGATGAAACTTGCTTCCACACTTCCACATAGTCACAACTACAAGATCTATGCAGACAACTTTTTCACCAGCATCCCATTGATAGTTAGGCTGCTGGATTGTGGAATTCATTACACAGGAACAGCCAGACAAGTGCGCCTTCCAAACTGTAATCTTGAGGATGAGAAAAGCTTGAAGAAAAAGGGAAGAGGAAGCTTTGATGTCAGAGTGGAGTCAAATCACAACATTTGTGCTGTGAAATGGTTTGACAACAGACAGGTTACACTTGTGTCTTCCTTTGCTGGCCCACAACCAGTGGAGAAGATTCAACGCTGGGACAAAACTGCCAAAAGATTTGTTGAAGTTGAGAGGCCTATCGTGGCTGCCTATAACAAATTCATGGGCGGAGTGGATTTGTTAGACTCATTTGCAGCAAAATACAAGTTTCCACTGAAGTCCTACCGCTGGTACCTTTACATCTTCTGGCACACCATTAAGTTGCTATGGGCCCAAGTACTCAGGCTTTCAAAGACAGCTTTTATGAGGTACAGTGTCTTCCAGTGATTCTTTAGCTGTGCAAAGTATGAAAATGTCATCTGCGTAGGAGAAGATGTGTTACTTAGGGAAGGAGAGGCTGTTGCCCACCGTTGTTAGCTAGATGTGAGAGTGGGGAGCCTTGTGGGACCCCACAGGAGGACATCCAGCTTTGGGATCTTTGGCCACGCTTCCAGACCTCATTGGACCTGTTTTGCAAGAACAGTGAGAACCAGCCAAGGACTGTTCCTTGTATACCCAGTTCCTTGTATACCCAGTTCATTCAGTCTCAGGAGCAGGAATGAATGGTCCACTGTATCAAAGGCAGCTGAGAGGCCAAACTGCATAAGGACTGACCAGGCTCTAGGCGCCTAGGCCAATCAGGCCTTCGGCTTAGTGGGGATGGGCAGACCCGCTATGCCTAAGGCGTGATTGGTCCAGGCTTCTAGAGCCTGGGCCAATCTGGCCTTAGGCATAGAGGGATGGGCCGGGAAGGGGCGGGCCCACCTCATTTCGACGAGGCGGGCCTGCCAGCTGGACGGGCAAGACCCATCCGGACTGCAATTAAAGGTTAGTTTGGTGGGGGAGAGGTTTGGGGGCTGTTAGCGCGGAGGGGGGGCGTCTTCCGGCAGGAGGGATTGGGCACCCTCCTGCCGGTGATCGGTAGTGTCGGGGTGGGTGGGGGGTGGCATCTTCCGGCAGGAGGGTTTGGACACCCTCCTGCTGGCGATGGTAGTGTCGGGGGGAGTGGAGGCATCTTCTGGCAGAAGGGGTTGGGCACCCTCCTGCCGGCAATCGGACAGGCGGCCGTGGCCGCTATACTTATAGCGGCAGAGAGATCCCTTGACGCGATAAGTATAGCGGCCGCGTATACTTACAATGTAGACCCGCATTTTGCTGGCCTACATTGTAAGCATCTCTTCCTCTACTAGGGAGAAGCGTAGAGCTGCCTAGGTTTGCCTAAGGCCCTTAGGTCTTGCGGACCTCCCTAGGCTCCCGGAGGCGCCTTCAATATAGGCGGCCTGCCTGGGAAGCATTTTTTTTTTAAAACATGTATCCCGATTGGCTGATTAGACAGCTGTAGGACGCCTAGAGCTGCCTAAAATCGGAACGCACTTTGTTGAATCAGGGCCTATCTGCCTATACACATGTATAAGGGCCCCTGATGCAACAAATGCTGAAATACTGCCATGTCAGATCTTTGAAGAAATACAATTTATTTTTGATTCAATTCTTGTGGCTTCATAGTCTCCTGTGGTCCTCTCTACTCCTGCATTGTTCCATGATTACTCCAATCATATGTACCAATCACAGGATACTACATAAGGCATGCCAGTCTTTGGCAAATGAAAAGACAGCCTGTTAAGGATGATGGCTACTTCTTTGGTTGCTGTAGGTCTTGCCACACTACAGAAATGATATTCCTGTGCTGTTCCTATAGCTAAAACACCATCTACATACAGTTCTATTGGAGAGTGTGGCACAGTGGTTAATGCACCCTGAGGTTATGGGTTCAAACCCATGCTGCTCCTTGTGACCCTGGGCGTCACTTAATAATAATAATAATAATTTTATTCTTATATACCACCATACTGAAAAAGTTCTAGGCGGTTCACAACAAGGTGAGCTAATACATGGGATACAGATAAAATACAAATTAGAATAATGGACACCTCCCATTGCCCCAGGTACATTAGATAGATTGTGAACAGACAAGGAAAAAATGCTTGAGTACCTGAATAAAATTCATGTAAACTGTTCTGAGCTCCACTGGGAGAATAGTATAGAAAATTGAATAAATAAAATTGTATTATTACACAATTGCTCTACGTATGTGTACATATAACTGCATTTAGCTATATTGATTGTTTTTAATTTGTTTTAATAAATGTTTAATAATTTTTGTCATCCAGAAATTTGGTTACACAGTTTTATTGTTTTGGATTTGTTTGTTTGTTTTGTCTGTTCCTATAGCTGAAATAACCTCTATTGGCTGTTCTTGAGTTTCTGATGCAGATATATACCTTCTGAAGCCGACCTAGCAGTAAGTTGCTTAGCATGACATATAATAGAACAGTGATTCTTAAACATGTCCTGGGGACCCCCCAGCTAGTCGGGTTTCAAGATATTCCTAATGAATATGCATGAAGCAAATTTGCATGCCTGTCCTCTCTATTATATGTGAAGAACAGTCAGAGTTTTCACAGCAGGCTAAGTTGAGGATACCCTTAAAAAGTAATTCACAACTACCCTGAAGCTTTAAACTATTAAATAGGTAGGTGATCTATATCATTATCTATTGAGACTACTTTACATGTTACTTCAGATTCTAATGCAGGGACAGGCACACTGTAGCCTTCAGGCCAAAACTGACCCATCAGTACCTTTCCTCCAGCCCTTGGCAGTCTCTTGAGTCCCAATAGACACAAGTATGATGCCTTTCTTCTCCCCACCCTCCTTACACTGCTTCCCTTTTTCCTCTGTGGTCCTGCAACCATCTTTTGACACAAACAGCTGATTTTAGCTTTCTGTATTGCCACAGATCTGAATTCCAGATTGGTTGACAGAGCCAGAAAGAGACAGCAATAAATCAACTACTCAGGGTCAAGGCAATGAAAAAGCTAGATACAACTTGCTGTTCAAAGGGTTAAAAGAGATGGGGATGAGCACAGAAATAGGCATGTGGTACCCGGACCCACTACAGGCCTGGAGACTTTAAAAGGAAACAAGAGGCAGAGAGGCAGTCTCTGAAGTAGGCTTTCAACAACATGAATTTAAGAGTACTGACTGCAAATTAGCTGAGCAATGATGTATGAGGAAATGTCACTAATAACAGTTTCTAAAGTACAAACCCCACCCAGAGCTCTGAGGAAATTTCTTGTGGCCCTGTATAAATACAAGTTTGTGCACTATTATTCCTCTGGATGATCATCATGAAACCTAATTATACCATTCAATCCCTCTTAAACATGGCAATACTGAACTCACTATCTTAAACATGGTAACACTATTTTAGCACAAAGCATCTTGTTGTTTTGTCTTGCTGTCTCTTACTAGACTGCAAGCAGAGATTTTCTCTTTTGTGTCTCTGAAAATGCAGTCTACCCCTGGAAGAATACTTGAAACTGCAGTTCAAAGAAAAGCTCACAGGAGGAGGTGCCAACTCAAAATTGTCCTCTTGGTTCCTTAGTTCCTGAAGAGTTAATTATTATTTTTATTATTTACATATATGAATTTATTTACCTCTGTTTGGAAGAAATTCACTCAAGGCAGTACACTGCAAGAATAAATTCAAGGCAATATTTATTTATTTATGTATTTTATATTTTATTTATTTAAAAGTATTTATAGTATTTTAATAACTTTCAAGATGTGAGGGGGCCATTAACACATTATTACAATAAATAAGTATTATTTTCCCTGATTTGTACAAATGTAAGAATGGGGTGGGGGGGATTTTATTATATGGTTTAAGCATTATGAGATGTTGAAAGGATGGGAGGGAAAGAGATAATTCTATTTAATATGAAGAATTGTAGAATTTCAAGTGTTATAATTAAATTAAAATGGTTGATACCTTTTGATGCACTTGATGTAAGTTATAAAAATGAATAAAGAATTACAAAAAAAAAAAGTATTTATAGCCCACCTATCCACAAATCTAAGCGGGGAACAACATGGCATACAAAATAACAATAAATAATATATACATTTAAAACACAACAAAACGAGAATAAGACATCATTACAAAAAATCCTCCCACATCCCTAAAATGTTAAAAAAATATTTTTAAAAAACCCACACCCCTGAATAGACTATTACTACAGTAAACATTTCAAATAACAACACAAAGTACGGCATAGTATGCTACATTCCAATGTTAACACAATAAAACATTTTAATAGACAGCATAGGGTGTAAGCAAAGATGGAACATATAGATGAGGGTGATCCCAAAAAAACACAACACATTTTGAGGTCCTTTTACTTAGGTACGCTAACCAATTTAGCATGTGCTAAATGCTAACGCAGCTGTTATATTGTATGGACGCATTAGCATTTTGTGCGTGCTAAATCGGCTAGCGTGCCTTAGTAAAAGAGGGGGATTTGTTTGTCCACAAGGCTAATTTTATTCCTTTAAATAAAAATGAAAAACATATAACATTTTTATTTAAAACAAAATTTAGGGGTCATCTCACAGTTTTTCTGAACTATTGCTAAGCTAAACAGTATATTGTAATTCTTGTGCCCTCAACAAATAGCAACAGTCTATGATATAAGAGATGCAGAAGGAAACTTCTTTTGATAACTGGCTACTAGCTGAAGAAAAAATTGCTTCTGCCTCTCATTTTTTGTCAAAGCGTCATTGTATTTTTTAATGAGGCTTATCTCTCGTTCTGCTGTATCATTAATAACAATCAGTTTGGATGCCCGATTCCAAAGTTCCTTGAAAACTGGATCATCAGTTCACTCTGTGGGATATTTCTTCAGGAATATTTTCGCATTTGTTGATCCTCCTTCAATCAAGACATCAAAAAATGACTGTGTTCTCTTTGTTACAAGACTTTCAAAGGTCACAGGTTCTGTTTCATCTGTATGCATGAGACATTGTGGAATGTCTGACAATGGTGGATGCTGTAAGTTTTGCACCATTTGTAATTTTGTGTCTGATGTGATTCTGCCATCAAAAAAGGTAAGTGCTGCTAGGTGCTTAGACAGAAACCTTAGGTGTCTGGAAATGGCTGTGAGTACCTTGTTTGCAATAGTTTTATTTGTTGAGAGTAGACAGCAGTTCAACGTCATTGTATGTATTGACACTTCATTCCACTGTCAAACAAAGTCAAGTCAGTTATATTGCTGAGTCATCATGCTATCATCTAAAGCTGTGCTCTCAATAGGAATATTTTCAGTGTGTAAATCCCTCTGCCCGTCCATCTCGCATGGTGTATAGGTCCCAGTGCTTGAATTGCCTTACCTGGACATCATCCTCCAAGGAACAAGAGAGGCAAGTGCAATATTTTATGATAATCATTCCATGGTGTTTCAAGTGCACGGGGTAAATATTTGAGCATTTATTGATACAGACTGCTTCGTACAGGATCCTGAAAGAGATTGTCATTCACACCTGCAAAATCGGACTGATTTATTGATGACCACTGCTTCTGAAATTGCTTGAAAGTTCAGTTTGTGGGTTTTCAATTGGACCAAACAAGCAAGAGACGATGCTAGACAACATGATTTCCATAATATGATGGTGACAGATGATTCAGATTAGTTCAGTTCCCAATGCTTTTTCGATTCAAATACAAGCTCCTGTGTGAAGTCCGATATTGTTTGCTGATGTATCCTTTTCTGAATAGCATCAACACAAGCTTTTGTTTGTGACTCTTCTGTTCCTTTCTGCCTTTGGAATGCCTAGTAATGTTTCCTGGCCATTTCCAGTGACAATAATAGCAAGTCGGTCTATACTTGTCTTGGATCCATCAATGGGAAAATGTCAAGTAACATTTTCCCATCCCAGTACAAAAGAAAAAGACCTTCAAATAAAATTGTGTTTTCTTCTGCTGATGCAACCTCTCTCCTAACTTGCATTTAAGATCATCTGGTTGAAATTCTGGAGACTGTCACGTATATAAGTAATAACGACTCCGGCAACAAACACAATATAAGGCACAACCACAGGAGATGTCAAAATATTCTTAGGTGTTTTTGTCTGGCAACCTCAGTAGACAATGATTTCATAGGATCTTCACTTTCAGGTTCGCCAGATGATGTTGAAGAAAATCAGATGTTATATTGGTAACTGCTTTGGCCTGCCTTTCCTCATACCTCACTTTTGTCATGATTTTCTTTTCCTTACGCTGCCTCTTTCTGCATTCTTTTGCAGTTGTTTGATGGTAAACTCCACTTATACAATAAGAAAGCATGTTCTGCTTTTGCTTTGGTAAGAATTCTTGATCTTCATTTTTAAGCTCAGTTATAACATCTTTTTTTGAAATATCATCCGAGTTCACTTTTAAAGATTTCTTCATTCTATCTATCACCTTCTTGTTGACAAGTTCTTTGTTTCTTTAGAAACAAATACTCTTTGTGTAGTTTATTCAACTTCCTAACATGAGTCTATCTGTTGTGTCGGTATCCTGGCTCAATCCCATACTGTCATTGCTGACTCACATGCCAGTTTTCCGGTAAAGGTTTTCCTTCATTATAGCGATGAAACTTGACCAGCCGAAGAACATCCAGTGCACATGGCAGTCTAGCAGTTGACAGCTGACAGACTGACTTCCCAAGGAGCCAGTTTTCAGGTGCAGATTGCAAACTAGACAACGCCATACAAACTAATTATACTCTATCACCTACATAGACAACACACAAGCAAACAGTGCATGTTGGGATGACCTCTAAATATTGTCTAATCAAGCTGAAATTTGACACATGAGTAAGACATGCCAAGAGGATTAAACTAAGCCTTGAGGAGACAAGATTTGACAAGATTGATTTTTTTGCATACTACCATGGACCACTCTAATATAGATATATAAGATAGATTAACAAAAGTAAGAAAATAAGGGGATTACTTTAAAGTAAGTTGCACTTGAAGTCAGAATAGTGCACAAAAATAATCTCAGCTAGAGTAAATGTGGATAAGCAAGTCCTACTACAGCACTGTTCTTCAATCGCTGGTCCGCAGACCGGTGCCGGTCTGCAGAAAATTTCTACCGGTCCACGCAGGGCCGGCAAGATCGAGTCGGCCGTTCAAGTTCCTGCCAACTGCCGTTCCTCTGTGAGTCTCGCCTGTTCAGAAACAGGAAGTTGAAACAAAATAGGCGGGACTCAGAGAGTGAAGGTCCCGATGTCGGCAGCTTGTCTTGATCACTGCCCCTGCTGAGTTGCTGAAGAGGGCTGCGGGGAAGGTGCAAGTGGAACGGAGAGAGCTGCAGGTGCAGGTGGAGGAAGATGGTCAGCTTGTGCGAGCAAGATCCTGGGGAGCCTTCAAAGTGGCTGTCTCACCTCCCAGCAGCTCTCCTACTTGCCAGGGCAGTGATTCAATGGCAACTTCCTGCAGGCTAGTACTGAGAGCTGCTGGAAGGGGAGGAAGCCACTGTAGGAGGCTGGGAAGCTGCTGGATAAAGGGAGAGCTGCTACTGGACTTGGAGGGAGGTAGAAGGAGAGATGCTGCTGGGAGGGGAGGAGGGAAAGGGATGGGAAGAGAGTTAATGTTGGATAGGGGGAGGAGGGAAGGGAGAAGGAAAAAAGGAAGGAAACAGCTGGCAGGGAGATTACAAGAGGGGAAGGGGGTCAGGGTGGAATAGAGAGATCAGATGAGGGAAAAGGAAGAGAGAGAAATGAGAAAGTAGAGAGAGATTGATGCTGGAAAGGAGGTCAGCAGAGAAATGAAAGAGGGATAAAGATGCTAGATCTGGTGTAAGAGAGATAAAAATGAAGAAAGCAGTGAAGCTGGAATGAATGATATAAAAAGGAGAGAGGAGGCACAGGCTGGATGGACAGGGGAGAGGGGCATAGAAAGAAGTCAGATACATATGGAAGGGGGAGAGGGCAGACAGTGGATGGAATGGGCAGATGCTGGATTGAAGAGACAGGGCAGACGCTGGAAGGAAAAGAGTGAAAAGAAGATGAAAGCAGAAACCAGAGACAACAAAAGGTAGAAAAAAATAATTTTATTTCTATTTTGTCCTTAGAATATATCAGATTTGAAATATATATATCCTGCTAGAGACATAACTGGGGACTGCAGTATTCTGTTAGCATGATATTTCTGTGTAGCATTCTATAATAACTTGGCTTGTTCAGTTTTCTTGATAGTAGAGGGGATATATGTGAAGTGGAGGGGAGATAGGGGTTTTGTTGGTCCGTGCTCTGTATATTTGTATTTATAAAATCACAATTGTTCAGAATATTGTTTCTTTTTATACTTTAATAAAATATGTTCAATATAAAATCATAACTGAGGCTTGTGCAGATGGGATCAGATGGTTTGCGGGGACCGAGCTCGCGGAGATGGGGCGGAAACGGGGTTTTAAAATTTTAGTCCTAGTAGTTTGCCAGTCCACAAAATAATTATTTTATTTCTGCCGGTCCACGGGTATAAAAAGGTTGAAAAACACTGTGCTACAGTATATGCAGCCAGTGTTATTCCTGTTGGCATGGCAATATGGGTACTATTCCATTCCTTATTTCTGAATTGTGAGGGCTTCCACTGACAAGAGTATAACCATTTTTGCATTTCCATTTAAACCACTATTAAAACAGGAGTCTGAGGATATCATCCTAATCTTCATCAGTTTCAAAATCAGGAAGTACTAGGTTGGAGATATTCAGTGCGTATTATATTATACCATTCCATTTACCAGATGAGAGCAAATCTGCACTCAGCACTTGCACTTCAGAATCATATCCATGCAGTACTTCTTCAATTCACATCTGAAGTGCTTTAGAAAAATACTGCAAGCCTAAATGTGAAAACAGCTAGTTCATAGTATATAATATTTTCCTTGTGTGCTCCTAAATTTCTGATTTTACACCTTCTTAGGGGGAACAATTGTGTTTTTGCAGGTGGTTACTAAATACATGCTGCACTGAAAAATATTTTTATTGCCAAACACTATCTGGCCGATACTAAAAATGATTTATGTGAGCAGGAGAGGCTCCTATTCACTTAAATCACCTGGGGCTGCCTCTGATATTAGAAAAATCACCGCAGTTCACAGTTGAAACCAAGTGCAGTCTACCGCACTCAGAAAACTAGTTTAAATTTCCTTTATAGATTTCCCGACAGGCCCTGTTTCGCACATTTGCTGCATCAGGGAAATATTTTAAATAAGGAGCTACCGCGGTGATTTTTCCAAAGCAGTAGCTCCTTATTTAAAATATTCCCCTGATGCAACAAATGTGTCTAGATTTCCCAACAGGGCCTGTTGGGAAATCTATAAAGTAAATTTAAACTAGTTTTCTGAGTGCGGTAGACCTGCACTTGGTTTCAACTGCGAACTGCGGTGATTTTTCCAATATCAGAGGACAAAGAGATAAGTGCTTGTTTCCTACTTTTTGAAAATCTATGTATTGAACACCTATCTTAAAGTTTTAATAATTACTGTAAGATATATAACGGAGTTTTTCTGAGACCAAGGATGTATGTCTCTGTGGCAACTAAGTACTTGCCATAGAAAGTTTCCCAGGTATACTCCTGAGAAACACTGAGGTCTTTTCTCCGTTTAAAGAAACGTGGCACATATAATCTCTGATATTAATGAGTGGATGAATATTTTGGTGTGGACATATTCATTTAAGATATTCAGCTTGGTACTGATATAGTTTTATCAAAATATCATAAACATATGACTCCAAAACAATTTCCCAATTCACTCCCACCCAAAGTGAACAATTCCCCACCCAAATAGTAAATGATGAACTAGCCTTCATCTGATACAGCCAGACCATTAATATAAATAACACTATCCTCAGTGACACAGGCACAGGCCTTACAATCATTGTAGTGTCAGACATGGGCTGACATTCCCATTATTATTATATCATCCTGTCCCCTTTTTTTTTTTAGATCACATCTATGTCCAAATCCTTGTTTTCTGCCTAACCAATGCTGCGACTAACCCTCCCATCCAACTGAAGGCCTATTGACCAGATTTTTTCCACCCCCCAATACCCTGTCCCTTGTGGAAACTACCCTGCCAAACCCCTCCTGAACAAAACAAGAATAAAATCAGAACAGGGATAGAAGGAATATTTTCTCATAAAGAAATTCCTAAACTGCTCTCTTCTCACCACTCACCCAGTCACTTCAGGCTGTCAAAATTATCTGCCACAATTAATCCTGTTCAAGAGCCCCCTACCTCATATTCTTCTTCTATCCAACCTCAGCTTACTCTTCCAACCTTGTTGCCACCTAACCCTTTAAACATTCTTTCGCTTCCAACATGCTCTCTGACCCCTGATTTGAATTGACTCAGTTACTGTTAACTGCCCTCAGTTTAATCTGAGGGCGCCCATGTGAATGATCATTCATTTGGAAACAATATTAGAAATGTCAATAACATTCCCCATGCTGTATCATGTCATTTTCTTTTTTTTTTTTTTTATTTCTTTATTGATATTTTGAACTTGACAATGTATACAACAAAAAAAGGTAAAATATTTCAAATGTTTTTACTATATCATTACTAATGTACAATATTACTAGTGCCTAGTAATGGGCACTATTGAAGAATATTGCGCCTATTGATAAAAAGCTATCACTATTATTTGGCTATCATGTATAAACCAGGCCATGTGTAAGATGTAGAATGACAAAAACAAAGACAAAACTGCAGAGCGGAATGTACAAGGTGCAGGAATCTTTCTAAAAATCTGTACAAAATTGGAATCCATAAAAAATGGCTCTCATATACATGGAGCACAGACCCAAGATACTGGATTACGATTTTGTATAGACTTTTAAGAAAGATTCCTGCACCTTGCCACTCTGCAGTTTTTTTCTTCTTTTTTTTTCTTTGTTCATGGTGATCGCACACCGGTTCCATTTTTCTTTGTTTTGCTTTGTAAGGTGTAGAACAGGGCTGCCCAAGTCCAGTCCTCGAGATCTACTGGCAGGCCAGGTTTTCTGGATATCTGCAATGAACATGCATGAGATAGATTTGCATACCAAGAAGGCAGTGCAGGCAAATCTCTCTCATGCATGTTCATTGCGGATATCCAGAAAACCTGGCCTGCCAGTAGATCTCAAGGACCGGACTTGGGCAGCCCTGGTGTAGAATGATACACAGCTTAACTTTTTTCACTTTTATGTAAAAGTATAAGCATGAACAATTGACAAATAAAGAATGATCTCTGATAAATAATAACACTAGTAAAAAAACAAATTGCATTAGTTGCAAGGTGACCACTCTCTTGTAAAGTAACCTATAATAACTGTATTGATGCTTGGCAGGCTTTGTGGCAGAAACAGCAGTGTAGGGCTTCAAATACTGGTGTGTGCAGTACATAAAGTTTGATTGTTGTGACTTAGTCACCTGCCAGAAACATTTTCATTTTGCAAGATGAATTTACCTTAGCCCTGTCAGGAATCACATTGCTGGTGCCAAAGTATTTCTTTGCATATGGGTTGAAAACCAGACAAAAAAATGTGCTTGTTGAAATTAGGTTTCAAGAAGTCTTCCGAATCATGTCAGTGCTGGTATTATGGTTAGTCACCTATCAACTGCAGGTGCTCCGTGGGGGTTTCACCAAGAATTGAATGACACCCACATATTGTAATCATTACAGTAAAAGAAAGGCGATTGTTGACTATGGCTGATAAACTGTAACCAGACAATCAGTACCACAGCAAGGACTCGGGCATACAAAGAGCTTTGAATTGACATGAAAGTGTAAAGAATGAAATTTAAAGCACAGTCTATTGCTGAGCCATTTATAGAAATTAACATATGAAGGAGACATTTCATGTTTATCTGGGTCTCTCAGCACTGAACATAATAAATAGATGCTTGATTTAGAAGTAATTATGCGCATAGCTCTTTCCGGAGGCATTCAGTGCTTATAATAGGTTAACGTGGCAGCTGATCCTTTGCATAGTAAGAAAGAGGTAAGATTGTGAGGACATACATTTGATTGATATTGATTTCACATGCATTGTGTGAAAGGGTCTATTTTAAAAGCTCGGTGTTTAGCGAACTTGTCATTGAAGGAATGTGATGTGAGTTGCAGCAAGCTGATTAGCGTTATTTACTGCGTAGCTAATCACTGATGAAAAAAATGGAATTTTGTAATTGACAAGCATTTAGAAATCCATTCTGACCTGGGTAATGAATAATGCAGTTTCAGCCACTACAGATCAGAGTCTGATGAACTTGTAGTAATCTTCGTACAGAACAGTATGTACTAGCTTTGAAATATTTTTATTCACCTGATTAAAGCACTTTCTTTCCATAGAGCGATCCCTTGCCCTACTTGTTTGTTTCGTAGAGAGCAAAACGTGCTTTCATCCTTATGAATATGTATGGTAAAAAAAAAAAATAACTCAAAACTGTGTGGCCTCATGAAGATATTAGAAATAAGTTCAAGAATTAGAAAAATAATTTAAAGAAATGGAAATCGTTTATATGGTGTTAAGGAAATTGAGAAATATTGTAAATTAAGATTCATGAGGCTGCTTCTAATAATTTAGTTGTAGTTTTCCAAATAAAAAGTGAATGGATAATTTTCATATTATTGTAGATGTCACGAAGGGTGATGAGAAGTCCATTATGTTGTGTCTTCTTGGACCTTTATGAAGGCCCTAGAGCAAGAACTTTCTTTACATAGAGTTGAGTAGACATAGGGCTCTTTTTACTAAGGTGTGCTAGCGTTTTTAGCGCATGCATGAAATTACCGTGCGGTACGCTTCTAGAACTAATGCCAGCTCAATGCTGGCACTAAGGTCTAGCGCGCGCGGCAATGTAACGTGTGCTATTCCACGCGTTAAAGTCCTAGCGCACCTTAATTAAAGGAGCCCTTAAATTATTAGTTTGTGTGTTATAGTTCTGCTGTAAAAGACAAAAGCAGTTGTGAGCCTATTGTGTGTTTGATTTACTGCTGGAATATAAAAGACCACTCTGCTTAGCAACACTGCTCAGTCATTTACTGACTGATTTCCACTTATTTTATAAAGTTTATTTATGCTTTCGAATTTGCCCACTATACAATAGATTTACAGACATGCTCAATAAATCCCTGCATTAAAGGATTGTTCAAAAAGTATCAGACCTTTATTCATAAAAAAATACCCATATTCAGATACAACAATCTTATATTAATCTCCTTCAAAGTAGTCCCCTTGGGCTGCCACACACTTCTTCCAATGGTTCTGCCACTGTCAGAAGCAGCGGCTGGAACACCTCTTTTGAGATTGCTCTTAACTGGTCCATCGCATTCTGCATGATGTCTTCTCATGACTGAAATCTGGTCCCCTTCAGGGGCATTTTCAGCTTGGGGAAAAGCCAGAAGTCACACAGAGCCTTGTCGGGAGAGTAGGGAGCCTGAGGAATCACAGGTGTGTTGTGTTTGGCCAGGAAACTCCGTATCAAATGTGAAGAATGGGCAGGTTCGTTAGCAACTTTGGCACAAACTTCGCTGAAATTCTCCTGAAGCCCAAATCCTTAGTCAAAATGGAATAACAGATCCAACGCTGATGCTCGTCTCATCTGCAAGTTCTCTGATTGTGATTCGACGATCCTGCATCACCAGGGTCCTCACTTGGTCAATGACGATCTCGTTTCTGGATGTTGAGGGCCTACCAGAACGTGATTCACTCTCCACTGATGTTCGGCCATCTCTGAAGAGGTTGTACCACTCCTTTATCTCTATGGTGTCCATTGCTTTGTCCCCGAAGGTCTGTTGAATCTTAAAGATCATTTCCACTTAGGAATCATCAAGCTTTACACAAAATTTAATGCAGTAGCATCGTTCAACTTTTTCTGTCATTTTGTCAAAAAAGAAAATTGGATGGCACTCACTTACATTTCCTCACTCATTGGTAGTCTGCCGGCAACTGACAGCTTCTGTAGGTGGTAAAACATTCAAGCACACACATTAGGGTTGCCTATATACGTGCACCAAACCACGCCTCCCTAGCTTTATCTATTTATGCAAGAAAAATTAAGGTCTGATACATTTTGACCAGCCCTCGTATATGTGAGTAATGAAGCAACTGGAAATTATGGATATGTGGATCTAAAGGTGCAAATTCTGTAAAAGACGTCTAACTTTAGGCGTCCACAATGTGGACATCCATCAACTTAGGCGTCCAAATAAAGTGGATAATAAGCCTAATTAATGACTTTAACAAGCATTAATTGGAACTTAGACGTTCAAATGCTGGACGCGATTCTCAAAATAGACGTCTACAATTTTGTGAACACCCATCCCTGTGGGTTTTGTCACTGTCGCTGTCCCTGTCTCATTCCTGTAAGCTCTGCCTTAACCACACAAGCCTTGAACACTTATGATTTTAAAGTATTTGAGGCTTCTACAGATGAGGACAGAGCTTGCAGGAATGGGGCAGGGACAGGAAGAGAACTTGCAGGGATGGGACGGGAAAATGAGTTCCCACGGGGATGGGGAAAAATTTGTCTTCGTGTCATTCTCTAATGTCTATATAAACCATTTGACTGTCTCTTATGTATGTTATCCTTTAACTCGTTCTGAGCTCATTAGGGAGAACAGGATAGAAAATCAATCAATCAACCAGTTAGCACATTGGTATTGCCACACGCTAACCCATTAGCACAGGTTTAGTACGTGAGTTCCTGCCGCCTGCAAAATAGGTAGTGATAGGGGCTCACGCACTAATGTGAAAATTAGCATATGACCATTAATGGGAAAAAAATCTCACACTTCTGCTAAATACTAAAGAGCCAACAAAAAAAAAATCTGAAATTCTGTCCATAGAGACCATTTATCACGGCTGTTTAAGAGCTGCCAGTTCAGAGCAGCCATTTCATTGCCACCCTTTAAGAGCCACCATTTCAGAGTGGCCCTTTCTTCTCAGGACTGTTCACCACCACCCTTTCATCACGAGACTGTTCAGTGTACGGGACTTCATGCTGGATTGAGGTGGAGTGCTGATGGGGAAAGGGTGCGGGGAGGCATTCCTGGATCAAGGTGTGCTGATGAGAGGCTGTGGAGGGGCATCACACCCCACCACATGCGCCTCATGCTGGAGCCCTGGGCCACCCTGAACAGTCCCACGGTGAAAGTGCTGTGCTGAACAGTCGGACAATGATATGGCAGCTCTTAAATGGCGACAATGAAAGGGCCACACTGAACTGGCGGCTCTTAAACGACTGTGATGAATCATCCTAGACCCGTGGGAAAGACCACATAATGGCAGGCTATAGCCACTTTTTACCTCAGTTTGGTAAAAGGGCCCCTTAAGCAGGTAACGCCACTGATTTTTGCTTCTGATTGCTGCAACATGGTTCAGTTAATGCTGAGATTCAGATACAACATGATATTTTTTTGTTCTCTCACGGTTTCCGCAGCTGGCATTGTGCTTGTTGCAGGTTTCCTGGTCTTGCTGTCAGGTAGAAGCCGACGTTTCAGCCACCATGCTGTAGCATTCATTAGGGTATGCTCTAAAAAAAGCCATAGCATAGTGGCTGAAACTTCGGTTTCTACCTGACAAGGCGCAGCAAGACCCGGAAACCTGCAAAAAGTATAATATCTCTGGAATAATTGTTACTTTGCAATATTATTGGTGCATTAAAGCTGATTCACCGGCGTAGCAAGGGTAAGAGGCACCTGGAGCAGTGGCACCTCATCGCCCTCTTCTCCGTCCCACTGTTCCTTCCATGACTCCACCTGCCACGCGTGCCCCTTCCTTTTCCCTATACCTGTTTAGCTTCCCTGGCGCGAGCAACATCTCCAACTTGCTGCCCACTCCGGCATTAACTCTCCCTCTGACATCACTTCCTAGTCATGGCACCTGGAAGTAACAACAGGGGGAGTACTGAGGTCAGCACGAGCAACAGGTTGGAGTAGTTGCTAACGCCAGCTAAAAGCTAGAGGTACAATGGGAGGGAAGTGAAGACGAGCGTGCGGAGGGGGAGGAGTGGAAAGTAGCAGGAGGTGGAGAGAAGGAGAGGTGCCAGTGCCCTCACCAAAATAACACCTGGGGCAGTCCGCCCCCCTCCCCCCTTTTTAAGCCACTGAGTCGATCCTCTAAGTTATTTGTTGAATGTTTGTCGGATACAAAGGGGTGCGGAAAGGTTCTCAGCCCAACCAAGAAGAGAATGACGTAGATATGGTTCAATCAATGATCTGAAACAATATCAAAACATAGAATTTTGTGTTTGCAAATTGGCTCTTAACAAAATAAGATAACACTTTTTTCAGCTACAGTGGCAATATAATGCTCAGAATTTAGGAAGTTGGTTGGTTGGGCTAAAAACTTTTCAGCACCCTCTCGTATGTAATAAAAGTGAGCCAAATATGGGACAATCAAGCCATTGTGACATCACTGACGAGCACTATGACATCGCAATCTCAGCTCTGGTTACCAGAGACTGAAACTCTTCATACTACAAGGGGGTGCTGAAAAGTTCTCAGCCCAACCAAGACAAGAACGACGTGGATATGGTTCAATCGATGATCTGAAACAATGCCAAAACATGGAATTTCATGTCTTGCATATTTACATTTAATGATAACACTCTTTTCAGCTACAGTGGCAAAATAACGCTCAGAATTTAAGAAGTTAGTTAGTTGGTTGGTTGGGCTGAGAAATTTTCAGCACCCTCCTCATATTTGTCACTGACTTGTCCCAACCATTTTATGTGTTATTAATGTCTATGCTGGGCTTTTTGGGTTGTTT
This sequence comes from Geotrypetes seraphini, assembly GCF_902459505.1. Lineage (NCBI taxonomy): Eukaryota > Metazoa > Chordata > Amphibia > Gymnophiona > Dermophiidae > Geotrypetes > Geotrypetes seraphini. The sequence continues at coordinate 53,389,202 of NC_047092.1, forward strand.
TTTTTTTTTTTTTTTTCTAATCCATGCAGGGTTTACTATAAATACCAAAAACAAGTTTGGAACAAGGTGGAACTCACATTTTCTATTCAGCCTCCTGCTGAACTCTTCCAGTTTTGAAGAGCAAATATTTTTATTTGCCATCCTGCCTAAGTAAGTATTAGCTTCGGTCTCCTTTGTAGCTACAAAAGAGGTGAATAGACTCCTTATAGTGGAAAACAAAATAAAGGCCATATGACAATAAAATTTGTTGAAAAAATGTGTGCATGCAGGTTTATTCTGAAAGGAAAATTCCAACTCCCAGTGTCATACCCAATTAAATTCTCCAGGTAATGACCCCATTTGCATAGTGAGCTGAACCCACAAGTGGGAATTTTAATGGGCACACCACCTGAGTACATTAATTGAGAGTGACACTACTTGAACTAGTTTTGCACTTACCCACACCAGAAATTCTACTCATATTATTTTTAATGTCAAGCTACAAGTCAAATTTCAACATGATGGATTTGTTCTTTCTAGGCAAGGAGTTTGAATAAAAGAATGTTTTAATCCTGCCATGTACCTCACATCTTTGCTCCAACTAATCCATAGATTTTAATTTTCCCCACTGCCTCGTTTTTATGGATAGGAATTTAACTTCTCAATTAATTTACAAATAATTGGATAAAAATATTACTTTTACCATCTAAATTGCTTTTAGATTGCTATTTAATGCATCTTGTCTGGAATATATACGTTATTGTACTAAACAATGGCATTATAATTTACTAAGATGTAATTGTTTAGATGAATCCTTCTGTTCCTGTATGGTTTAACCTTGATACTTTCCTACATACAATAATTATCCCCTCTCCTTTACAAAGCCGGACTAGCGTTTTTAGCATGGCCACAGCGATAACAGCTTTGACGCTCATAGGAATTATATGAGCGTAGGAGCGGTTACCACAACGACCGGCGCTAAAAACAGTAACGCGGCTTTGTAAAGGAGGGAGCATACAACTTATTACTTTAAGGCACTGGTGTCCACAACTGATCTGCACTCATCCACACAGTGAGAAGCAAAGATGCAACAGCTTATATTAATGAGACGGCTTACTCCCACTCTCCCACCAAGAACATCATGCACAATTTAAGAGATCTACAAACTTATCTTCTATGTTTATTTATTTAACACACTTATACCCTACCAGCATCCAAAGCAGCCTACAAAATAATTATACATAATTGAACATCAACAAAAGACACACACTATAGCACAAACCCCACTTTCCAATATTCACTTGATATAGAGTGTTAGCTATTTATTAGTAGACTAGTATTTAAGCCCGTTACATTAACGGGTGCTAGAATAGATGTGTCTGTCTGTCTTTCTTTCTTTCTCTCTCTCTCTCTCCTTGGCCGCTTTCTGTCTGTCTATCTTTCTTTCTTTCTGTCTCTCTTTCCTCCGCTGTCCACCACCACCCCCTTGCCTGCTCCCCCTGTCCAGCAGTAGCCCTTCTCCCTTCCTTTTACCTTCCCCGTGTCCAGCAGCACCCCTTCCCTGCTCCCCCTGTCCAGCAGGAGCCCTTCTCTCTTTGTTTTACGTCTTCTCTGTCCAGCAACCCCCTTCACTGCTCCCCCTGTCCAGCAGCACCTCTTCCCTGCTCCCCCTGTTCAGCAGCACTCCTTACTTGCTCCCCCTGTCCCTCTTCTCTGCTCCCCCTGACCAGTGGCACTTCTTATTGCTCCCACTGTCCCTCTTCCCTGCTCCCCCTGTCCAGCAGCACTCCTTACTTGGTCGTTTGCATCTGCCCTCCTCTTCTTTAAAGCAGCCTGGTGAGGATCGCGGACAGCTGTAGCAAACCTCGCAGGCCGCTCTGCACTTCTATAGCACGCTCCCTCTGACACCATCGCGTATGTCAGAGGAAATGTGCTACCGAGTTGCTGAGCGGCCTGCGAAGTTTGCTAGAGAAGTTTGAAGAGAAGCGGCATCGGCAGCGGTTGGTGAGTGAGGGCGGGAGGCGGGGAGTCTCCGTAATGTTCCCTGCCACCGTGTTCTACAATAGAATTCTGCCACTGACCAGAAAACATGGCGGCAGGGATCACGAAACCCTAAGTGCGCATGCACGCTTAAGGTTTTATTATAGAGGATGGAAGAGTGCACATAAGTTTATTGTTTATTCTTCTTTGGTTGTGTTTTATTCATACAGTATTTTCTAAGCAATTGGACATGTATTATTCTCATTTATTTTTAATTCTAGTTGTGAATGCTGGATATGAAACTCTTTACCACATAGATTCCTTGTTGAGAATTGTGGGATATAAGACACCATATTGCATTGTATTATCAACTAATGGGGTTATTATTAAGGTGAGTTAAGGTAGTAATGCATGTTACTTGTCCCATAGGGCTCCTTTTAGCGCACACAAACCACACGCTAAATGAAAAATACTAACGCAAACTCAATGGAGGTGTTAGCATTTAGCGTGTGCAGCATTGTAGCGCATGTTAAGCGTGAGCTAAAACCGCTAGCGCACCGTATTAAAAGGAGCCCATAGTGTTTTAAAAGTCAGTAGCGTGTATTATATTACTATTTTGCACATTACTTTAGGTTACTACAGGAAACATAATAATGGCATGCAAAGCATAAAAATGTATGCAGAATACCTCATTATTATATAAATTGAAAAGCAAAGTTTGGATAATCAGCAACCTGATGTCCACAGGTAGAATTTAAAAGGGGCAAGAGCAGAATATTGCTTTAATCTCCTTCCTAAATATACCTCTAAACACTCCTCAGAGACCCCCAAATTCAGAGGCTATAAAGACCATCCTTTTCACAGACTACTTTAGCCAATAATACAACATACAGGAGATCGTCTCCACTAGGAGCATGCCAAGAAGAACACAGTAGGGATATCCAGAGTTGTAGAGGCTATGATAGACAAAGCACAGTTAACTAGACTATCAGTAAAGTCGTCTTTGTTTGACAAATTTATCACATAATTAGGTCTTTTAACATTGTAATTATTTTACTAACTTTTAATCCTGGGTTTTTTAATCTTATGACATGTATGTATTTCACTGATTGTTCAGTTTCTTATGGTGTAAACCACCTAGAACTCTTGAGTATCTTGGTATATCCAAGATGAACATAGAACACGATACAGGTACTATGCATGCAAAGTAGGAATGGTAGGAACACAGTACTCAATACTAATATATGTATACATATATGTGTGTATTTATACATGTAAATACAAACAGGAAGATAGATTATATTTTATATAGGTGCAAATAAGTATGGTGATTGATTCACCAGCCAACACTCATTTTGGTGCCTCAAATGTTAAGACCTGTTTCTGGGTATATTTGACCTGCTGATTCCAAAAATGGCACCAGTTTTCTCCTATCAGTTCTAGTTTTTGAGATTAAGAACATGTGCCATATACCACTCTTTACTCTGCTTGCCCATTTAAAACAAAATCTGGATATTTTAATGTAGGGTTTAAATTAATATATTTTAAGCATGAAGGAAACATATTAAAAATTTAAAGAAAAGAGTACAACATGGAAATCTACTTATTTCATACCAAAAGCTCAAGTTTATGATACAAATTTTCCAGTCATTCAACACACAAGAAGCTCCTTTTGTAAGATTTCTGAGAGTGGGATCTGCCAGCACAATCCCTCATAAGATTCCTTGGTATCTGGCTTCAATTGTTTTTATGTCTTGATGAAATCTTTTACCTTGCTCTTCGCTTAAGTCACCAAAGTTCTCCGGAAAGTGATCTAAGTGACTGTGCAGATAATGGACTTTAACACTCATGTTACAGCCAAGCCTGTTGAAATGAAAGAGCATATCCTCTACTAATTGCGTGTAGTTATCGGCTTTCTTGTTACCAAGAAAGTTTTTCACAACAAAAACAAATTAAGGTCAGGGGGTGGGGGGTGGAGAGATTGGGCATCTCCTGCTGCGGTTCATGGCAGTTTGGGGAGGAGATCACGATTGCGGCAGAGGAGATGAGCCATCTCTCCTGCCATGATCGTTGTAGTGGGGGGGGGATTCTGTAACCGGTGTTGTTTTTGACAGACGCCGGTTACAAAATCCAGCTTTTAGGTGAAGGACTGGCTTCATTCGCCTAATAGGTATGTTTTGAGCGTCTTGGTCTATTTTTTGGTTAATGATGTGTTCTAAGGTTAGACGTAGTGGTGGTCTGGGCGATTAAACTGCTGAATGCAGAGGTAGGCCATTTTCAAAATAAACCTCATTTTGGATGTTTTTTTGAGAATGGATATTTTCCCTGCTGCTACTTTCAGCGTTTAGGGCCTTAGGCCAAAAGGGGAATTAGACAGGTTTTTTTTATTATGCTTCTCCACATGTGTATGTATATTTTGTTGCTTGTTTGTTTTATTATGTATGTTTTTGCTGTAACCTGCCTTGGATAAAGGTGCGTTATAAATTTTTAATAAATAAATAAATATGGAAGAAAAATATTTGTTAAGCAATTCTGCCTTATCTTTAATAATAATAATAATAATAATAACTTTATTTTTGTATACCGCATTACCATGGAAGTTCTATGCGGTTAACAGATGAAGAGACTGTACATTACAGCGAAGTTACACTTTTTTTTTTTTTGGCATAGCTACATTTACATTTTCGGCGACTCTACATTTACAGTGAAGTTATTTTTCAGGTCGGTTACTATTGCAGAGAAGTTACATTTGTTGTAAGTTGCATATATATAGCGGAGTTCATACAGTAGTGTTACATACGGCGGTGCTAAATACTGCGGAGTTCAATAAAGCAGAGCAGAGGCATTTAGTAAGGGAGGTAACGAAGAAGGGGTGATAAGTTGGATAGGGTGATCCATTTTGTTAAGCCATTTGGTGGCTGACAGGAAAGGAGGACTCGAGAGTCTGAGGTAAGTCAAGGTCCGAGGAGGAGGCAAGAAAGAGGGGGGGGGGAGAAGTTAGAGGAATTTATCAAAAAGGTAGGTTTTGATTGACTTCCTGAACATTTGGTAGGGGGGGGGGGGGAATTGGAGATGAGTGCTGTGAGGCATTTGTTCCATTTGCCCGCTTGGAATGCAAGGGATCTGTCGAGAAATTTCTTGTAGAGGCAGCCTTTCAGGGAAGGAAAGGAGAACAGGTAGGTGTTTCGTGTACGAAAGGGGCCAGCAATTTCAAGGTGCTCGGATAGGTAGATTGGAGAAGAGCCTGCTAGGGTTTTGAAGCAGAGGCAGGTGAATTTGAAGATGATCCTTGCCTCCACCGGCAGCCAGTGGAGTTTAGTGTAATAGGGCTAACGTGGTCATATTTTTTGAGGCCGAAGATGAGGCGGACAGCAGCATTTTGAACTATTCTTAAACGTTTGATGGTGTTTTTATAGGATCCCAGGTATATGATATTACAATAGTCCAGTATACTTAAGATTAGTGACTGGACCAGAAGACGGAAGGAGAGGTGGTCGAAGTGGCGTTTAATGGTGCGAAGTTTCCAGAGGGAGTAGAAACATTTTTTGACCTGGGCACTGGTATGATCTTCGAAGGTCAAGCATCTGTCTAGGAGGACTCCAAGGATTTTTATGGTGGGGTTGATAGGGTAGCCTAGGCCGTTCAATTTCAGGGAGGTGTTTGTAAGTTTATGGTTAGGACTTGCCAGGAAAATTTTGATTTTTTCAGTGTTTAGTTTTAATTTGAATTGTGAGGTCCATAGTTCTAGCTTGGTGAGGACGGAGGAGGTGAGTTGTTGTGTGAATGAAGTAAGGGGAATGATAATGGTGATGTCATCTGCGTATATGAATGATTTTAGGTTTAAGTCAGCAAGTGTCCGTGCCAGGGGGGCCAAGTAAATGTTAAAAAGGGAGGGGGATAGAGAGGAGCCTTGTGGGACTCCGCAGGGGTTGCGCCAGTGATGGGAGAAGGTTCCATTGCTATGGACCTGGTAAGTACGGTTAGTTAGGAAGCTTGAGAACCAGTTTAGTACTTGGCCGGTAATGCCGATCGAGTCAAGGCAGTTGAGCAGGATATTGTGGTCTGCTTATTCTTCCGCTTCATCTTTGAGTCTCATAATGCCAGAAAGCATAGAAGTCCCTCAGAACTAGGTCCGCTCCGGGTGGTGATGGTTACAAAGTGGAGTTTTTCAAATCATTCCAAATTATTATTTTACCTTATCTGCTAAATTTATATCAATCACAACTTACCAAAGGTTGTATTTCAGATACTATGGCTGAATCCTTAACAATTGTGACACCCTTACTTAAAAAAGCACATTGGCTTCCAGTTGCTCATCATATAATGTACAAATTATGCCTGCTCACCTTTAAGTCTTTGACATTTAAAACCCCTGCTTTTATTTATAAAGTTTTAATTCCTTATACTTCATCTAGATTATTGAGGTCAAATGACCAATATTTATTGGTCATTCCCTCTCTTAAAATTATTAACACACGGCGGCAATCTATTTTTTCAGTCACGGATCCTCAATCCTGGAATGTCCTTCCAATTTATCTAAGAGAGGAAAAAAATTTCAAAAAATTTAAGAGCATACTCAAGGGTTTTCTTTTTAAAGATGCATTCAATGATTAAATGAATTGCTTATGGCTCTTAATCCATCTTTAGATTTTTTTGATAGTTTTCATTTCCCTTTCCTATTATTTTTAACCCTAATTGTTTTTCTTTATAACCAGATTGTATTTCTTTCCTAGTTTTCCTTGTGTTTGATTGTATGTGCAAGTTGACTTATTAATATGTTTTAGTAGATTTAGCACTTGTCAGTTATGTTTGTCTTCCTTAACTTTGTAATTTTTATCAATTTGTACTTCGCTTAGAATTCGGAATAGGTGATTAATCAAATTTTATAATAAACTTGAAACTTGATAAACTTGCCAAAGCCAAATAGAGATTCCATGTTGGTTTTGGATTACAGGCCTATTTCTTTAATTAATGTGGATGGAAAACTTCTGGCTAAGTTATCGGCTTTAAGGTTGGCCAAGGCTCTCCCATACATGATTAGTATGCACCAAGCGGGTTTCGTTGCTCAGAGGCACTCTTCAAATAATACTAGATTGGCATTACATATGCTAAATTTATCAAAAACAATGAGTGATCCGGCTTTCTCTGTCTCTTTGGATGCAGAGAAGGCCTTTGATTGTATGGAGTAGACTTTCATGTATCAAGCAATGGATTGGTTTGGTATAGGATCTGGATTCATACAAATGATTCAAACCTTGTATAGCTCCCCATCTGCCAGGTTATTTATTCAAATGAAACTAAATGAGGCCAAAACAAAACTACTTTGGCTCGGCCCAAAACTGGATCAGCTACCCTCCCACATCCCACTTTCCTCTGGCACCAATCTGCAGCTTGAGCACTCTAGTAAAGTTCTGGGAATCATCATTGACTCTACACTGTCCTTTAACGACCACATCAACTCCCTAGTAAAAAAATGCTTTTTCAATCTCCATATGCTAAGAAAAGTTAGATCCTGCTTCCACCAACAACATTTCGCCGTCCTTGTCCAATCCATCATTCTATCCCGACTCGATTACTGCAACTCCATCTATCTAAGCCTAACAAAGAAACATCTTCTCAGACTTCAGCAGATTCAGAACACCGCAGCTAAATTAATCTTCGCAAAAGGCAAATTTGACCACGTCTCCCCGCTTCTGTCTAAGCTTCACTGGCTCCCAGTCTTCCTCAGGGTTCGCTACAAATGCGCTTGTCTTACCTTCAAATCTCTTCACGGCATCCTCCCTCCCCTCTTCCCACTATCTTGGCTCTCAAGCACTCACTCCTCCAGATCCACTCAGAAATTCAAACTATCCTTCCCTTCTCTAATTGGCATCTCCCATACAGGAAAACACGGTACATCCCTCCTCTTCAGGATCACTGAGCTGTGGAACAGCTTTACGGCCCATCTTCGGAGTTCGACCTCCCTCCAACATTTCAGAAAACATCTGAAAACCTGGCTTTTCACCAAAATGTAACCACTCCCTCCCTCTCCACTATTCTATGTACCTCCTCCGTCCTTGCTCACTTTACCTCTCCCTCCTTCCATTGTAGTTCCTCTTCTTTATTTTTAATCCCTGTAAACCGTGTCGAGCTCCACTTCCGTGGAGATGACGCGGTATATAAACTTAAGGTTTAGTTTAGTTTTTAGTTTAGTTTAGATTTATTTATTTATTTGTTTAGATTTTTATCCCGTCCTCCCAGTAGCTCAGAACGGTTTACAAGTAAACATTCACATTGGAGTGAATTGGACATGCAAGATTATACAGTAGATTTAAATACTTGGACATACGAGACTGTGCAGCAGTGTAAATATAGGGACTATACAGCAAATTAAGAACAGTAGTTTAAATATAAGTAGTTTAGTTTAGATACAAGTTATTTGAGTAAAGGCTGAGAGTGGACTATACAGAAATTTAGGCAGAAGATTAGAATGGAGAAAGAAGGGTAGAGGTGGGGGTTTAAGGGGTTGGGTGTAGACTGAGGGTGACCTTTAGTTGAAGAGGAGGATCTTTACCATTTTCTGGAATGTCATTAGTGAGTTCTGTAGTCTGAGTTATATATTAATAATACTTTTTCAGAACATTTTCGTCTGGAGAGGTGAGTTAGACAAGGTTGTCCATGATCTCCTTTGCTTTGTGACATTGTACTGGAACCCTTCCTATTGACTATTCAACAGGCAGAGGAGATACAGGGTATTCCTTATGCAGGTCGGGAATATAAGGTCTCTGCATATGCAGATGATATCTTGCTTCATTTGAAGAATCCTGAATCTACCATTCCTCATTTACTTGAATTAATTGAATAATTTGGTCAATTTTCTGGCTATAAAATAAATTGGAGTAAATCTGAGGTTTTGCCATTAAATGTGTACTGCACAAAAGGACTTTTTGAGTCATTCCCATTCCTTTTGAAGGAAGAAGGTATAAAATATCTAGGCATCATGGTACAAAAGACTCTGGAAGACACAATGATAGTAAATGAAAAATCTTTATTGCTAAAAGTCAAAGAGATGTGCGAACTTTGGAACCTTTTACATCTTTCTTGGTGGGGAGAGTACAAACTGTCAAGATGATGATTCTTCCTGTGGTTTGTTACCAAATGGGGATGTTGCCAGTTTATTTTTCAGGGATCCTTTTATAAGAATTTAAACAGAATTATTACCAATTTTATTTGGCTGGGTAAAACTGCTAGAGTAGCTCTAGTATCTTTGCAAAAAACAATTGTGGAGGGTGGGGTAAATTTCCCAAATTTTTTTAGATATCATCAAGCTTATATCATGCGGCAGGGAATGTATTGGATCCTTCCTGAGCTCATGGAACATCTTCCTGATTGGCTGTACTTGGAGTGGCAACTTATGTCCCCCTTACGGCTGTTTCATGTGTTGAGTATAAAGTTACCTACTTACGTTAAGGACAATAGTATTATATTTGACACCTGGAGATCCCAATAGCGAGATCTACTTATCAGTCCTTATGGCTAAACTCTAAGATTCAAATTGGCAAGTCTAAAGTTGTCTGGAAGCATTGGATGCAGGCGGATTAGATGATGTTTTGTCAAACAAGAAAATGCTTGATTTTTCACGGCTGCAACAATTATTTGGTATTTCAAGATCTCAAAATTATAAATGGTTGCAGTTGAAGCAAGCCATTCAGAAGGGGTTCACTGATTGGCAAAATCTTAAACATCATTATAGCTTGCAGGTCTTATGCTTCCAGACAGATTTGTTGCCCGGTGGTATAAATTGATATCTGAATTCTTGAATAAAAACCCAAAATCTAGTCTTAGAGAAATTTGGAGCATTGAGATAAAGCAGTACATTTTTTCATCTCAATGGCCACGAATTTGGTCTTGGAGGATGAGATGTACAGCGTCAGCATCTATGAGACAAACATGGTTTATCTTGCTACATAGATCTTTTTGGACCCCTGTTAGGTTACACAAGTTAGATAGTTCCAAATCTAATAGATGCTGGCACTGTCATCTGGACATTGGGACATTGGATCATCTGTTGTTTTATTGTCCTATGATACTCAACTTTTGGAAATCAATATGGGGGAAGATAAATGCCATATTGGACTCATCAATTCTATTGTCATATAAAGTAGTTATATGCGGAACATTATTACATATTAAGCCTCCCATGGACCGTTATAAATGTAGGCTTTTCCTAATTATGACCGGGATAGCCATGCAGATGATAAAATTACAACTGGAAAAATTACAATCGCCTCAATTTTCCTTTTTGGTGGGCGAATTTATGCTCCAGTTATAAATATGAGAAAATGAATGCTTATGTATTGGGGCATAGCAATATATTTAAACTGGTTTGGGGCCCACTGACATGTTTTATTACCTCATTATAGTTGTTTGTAAGTCTTAATTTTTGTTATTTCCTCATGCACATCCAGGGAAGGGGGAGGGGGGACTTATTTTTATCTTAGTTTTACACCTTTGAATACATACATACAGAGTGGGTGAGTTAAAATGCTTGCTTATAGATGTTTGAAAGATGAATGTGCTTATATTGTTTTATTAGATGTTCAATTGATTATTTGTACTGTTCATATTTGGAAAATCAATAAAGTTTAATTTAAAAAAAGAACCCCCCAAAATTAATAAATAAATAAATATGAAACAAAAATATTTGTTTAGCAATTCTGCCTTATCTTTATTAGCTTCTGCTTATTCCTCCGCTTCATCTTTGAGTTTCATAATGCCGGTTATGCACTTCTTCCTATCATTAATATATCTAAAAAAATATATATTTTTGCCCCATTTTACCATATTGTCAAATTTTTTTCCCATTTGCATCTAGACTACTGTGCCAGCTTAATTTTGTTCTTCCAGATATTGTTTTCTGTCTTCCTTTTTCTGTGAACTTTTATAGTTCATGAATGCTAACTATTTTCTTCCTTACCCTTTCAGCCAATACTTTTGAGGACCGTAGCTGCCTTCTTTTCCTCTTATTTCTATTTACTTACTTTTCAAAAAGGTTTATTGCACTTAAAATAGTTCCTTTAAGTTTTACATTTAACACTGTAGCATCGCTACCACGGCTTTATAAAAGGGATCCTGAGATACTTTAGAAGCATCCAGGCCCAGATGTTTAAAGGCTATTTGAAAATAAGGGTCATCCAGATGTGTAGAAGCATTTTGTCCATACAGTATATGGAAGCTTGACCAATAGAAGTAAAACAATAACATTACCACTAGAGGTCTTGGTGGCTATACTGGACCTGAGCAGCCAAGAGATGGGAGCAAGAGGGCATCACTCCCTCCTCAGTACCTTCTGGAGAACCTTGTAAGACCTGGGCCTAGCTTGGGGGGTAGGGTGGTTAAAGACCTTGGGGTCCAACATTTATGTTGGAGGATCTTTGGGACAGGGAGATATTTGGGGGAAGCCCCATATGTTGGGCTCATTCCCCACATGGTGACCAACTGGGGGGGAGGGGTTTTTACCCTGATAATGGCTGTCAGGGATTGGGTGATGGTGGATGTGGGGTGTTTGACTGCTGTCAGGCGTTGGATGATAGGAAAGTTGACTGTTGTCGAGGGTCAAATGATGGTGATGGTTATGGAATTGTGTCTAAGAAGGGTAGGAGGCATGCATCAGGGCAGAGCCATGAAGGGGGAAATGTGCTGATATTGGGACTGGGAAGCAGTGATTTTATGGGTAGAAGATATATATTTTTTCCTCATATCCTAAAATCACCATTCCCTCTGGGCAAGGAGGGGCTCGAATATGTAGCCCTGATCCTATTTTACAAGAGACACTTCATTTATAGATCCTTTTGTAAAATGTTGTGGAAATTCCACATATCCTGACTTGGACGCTGGAGTTCCCCTCTACATGTCCTTTTTAAAATGCCCTTCCACACTTTGAAGAAAAGCCTAAACTATTTTGTAGTGATTGCAATCTTCAGTGTGCATGTAAGATAATTTCTGAATTTGGTTTCACTGTTAATATGCTGCACTGTTGTTTTTTTTTTTTTTTTTTACGTTTTGCAAACTAATTAAAATCTATAATTATAGCTTGTACAAATGTAAAAGCACCTGAGGGCTCTAACAAGCTCTGTTGAGGACAGTTTCTCAAATATGAGCTCCGCTGAAGAAATTTTCACACTCTTATGAGCATAGAATTATTCAGAAGAGCTTAAAGCACGAAGATACACACATCTTTCTACGAGTATTAAAAAAAAAAAATGAGAACACCTTAAGATGAATAAAAGGACTTATTATTCTGATGAGCCTGGCATTGAAAGAATAGAATTCAAAATCTGAGACAAGATCAAGTTTAGTTTGGGCACAAAACCCTCCTCATTGTGGCTTGGGGGTTTGAGTAATATAAAAGGTTTTGTCCCACGATTGAGGAGGTGCAGATCCCCTAGCTATTACAATTAATTTTTATTATACTATGGAACCGAAGAGAGGGGAAGTTGTGTGTAACACCTTTTTCTATCTTAAAATGGTTCAACAGATTGACAACTGGTTATCGAAAGACCACCTGAGAGGCAAATGGGTCCTAGCAATCATTGTTCTGTTTGGATTACTGTAATAAGTTTGTGTAAAATGAATTTTACAAAGATACACTTTGAAAGAAAATGATGGCAACTTAACAAATTCCAAAACTAATAGTTTTGGAATTTATTGTTACCAATTTCTATTTTTGAGTAACTTAACAAATTACACATGTAAGCATCTACACTTTCACAGGTAGGTTAATATTTCAAGAGACCTGAAAATGTTTCAATTACAGATCTGGTGTACTTGTGTGCCCTGTTATTACTCTTTCTGTAGTACTGGAGGCTGCCTCACAGGAGTCAGGAGCCAAGTCTTCTGGAGATAGCACTTATCACCTAGGCTGGAGACATAAGACAGTAGGAAATTGTCAGGATTGAGAGCAAGCAAAAGAACAAAAGGAGGTCCAACCTAAACTGCAGTTAAAAACAACCAAGAGCAAACAAAACAAAACTGCAGATCTGTACAAGACGCAGGCAAATTTTATTAATGACAAAAAATGATATGCAAAAAATAATAAGCAAACCCTTTTACCAATTACCAATCAAGGGACCCGACACGGTCCGTGTTTCGGACACACCTTCGTCAGGGGTCCATGGTAAAAGTAGAGGGAGAAAATAAAAAAACCACAGAAATACTGTATAATGGTAGCAAAAAAAGGAGATCTCCTTTTGACGGCTTTTTACAGTGACGGATTGGAACATCGTTTTAATTTTTGCTACCATTATACAGTATTTCTGTGGTTTTTTTATTTTCTCCCTCTACTTTTACCATGGACCCCTGACGAAGGTGTGTCCGAAACACGGACCGTGTCGGGTCCCTTGATTGGTAATTGGTAAAAGGGTTTGCTTATTATTTTTTGCATATCATTTTTTGTCATTAATAAAATTTGCCTGCGTCTTGTACAGATCTGCAGTTTTGTTTTGTTTGCTCTCAGGATTGAGAGCAAGTACACATTCAACATATGTCTGACCAGTGTGCAACTGGTGCATGCACTAATACTACTGTGTGAATATGGAACAGTAATGAGAATCATATGTGACAGTGTTAGGATATATACATTATATGGGTGGCCCAAACCCTATGAGCTTCCTACTGACATTTTCTTTGCTGGATTTCCGGACGTCTTTCTGAAAACTCCAAACTCAAACTTAGACATCCTATTGAAAATGCCCCTCCACATGTACATAGGGAGAGTGCTGACATCACCCCTGGGATGCCAGTGTATCTTCCTGTTTGCAATCAGATTTCCTGGGTGATGTTGTGCATGCCCTATCTCTGCTCAGACTTCTCTAGCAACTTGGCAACCCGCAGTGATCCAGACTCGGTACCTTTTAAAACAGGTCTAACTCCAAATGGCTAAATGACACTCTGGACGTTTTGAAAAAGGTTTGATTATTCCTACAAAATGTCCAAGTGCTAAGCCCGCCCAAATCCAACCCAAACCATACCTCTTACATGCCCACTTAACCTTTAGACGTCCTGAAGGGTGAATGCCCTGCAATACATCTAAAAAAGTAGTTCTGAAAATCAGTACTTCAAGCTTCAAATTTTATTAAAATTTTGATGTATCGCAATATCATAGATTCAAAGCGATTTACACTTGTGCCAGTTTATGCCATTTGTTTGAACATTTTTCTCTTTTGAAAATGAGCCCCTTAATGCACAGGAAAGGCCTATGTAAGGGTCGGCTAAGGCCACTTTTTAATGCTGCTTTGTAAAGGGGCTTTACTCTTATTTCATGTCTATAAGAAAAAGTTAATTGAACCAGGTACGTAATACCTAATTTGGAATCTAACTTGAAGTTTTACAACTCAGAAAAAATGATGGCGAATCAACCATTCCCATTTTTTTTCCATTTATCATACGGCAACTCAGCCAAAAATAGAGTTTCATAGAGCCAGACAATTTCAGCATCACTGGCTAAAAACAATTTATTAATGTAGATCCTTCTCTGATGTCAAGTGTGGAAATGATAATAATTGGTACAAGAACAAATAATCACTATACGCTCTATACAATTCAAATATGGTACAGATAAAAGCAATTTGTCTAAGGAACAGAGTTCTTAAGGAGGTGTATATGTTGAGACAAGAGAGGAGAGATGCTGAGGGGCTGCAGACAAACACTCTTGTAAGTTAGTAATAGGAGTTTGAACTGTATGCCAAGGCAGATAGGAAGTCAGTGAAGTAATTTGAGGAAAGGGGTGAGGTGAGTGTACCGAGGTTGACAGAAGATACAATCATGCAGCAGAATTTTGGACAGATCGCAGGGGGAGAGACAGTTCAGCAGGAGATCTTTTAGAAGTAGATTGCAGTAGTCTAAGCATGAGGTTACGAGTGTGTGGACAAGGATTTGGGTAGTGTGCTTGGAGGAGGAAGGGGTGAATTTTGGTAATGTTGTAGAGATAGAAGCGACAGGCTTTAGCAGTCTGTTGGATGTGGGTAGAAAATAAAAGGTCGGAGTCGAAGATGACTCCAAGGTTACGAGCAGAGAGGACAGGAGCGATAACATTATTATTTACAGATATGGAGAATGAAAAGAGAGGTTAGAAGGAAAGAGGAGCACTTCAGTCTTAGACATGTTTAGTTTCACGGGGCAATGGGACATCCAGGCAACAATATCAGCCAGACAGGCTGAGACTTTTTTTTGGATTGTAGGTGAAATTTTTTATCTAGAAAGGTAGATATGGGAATCATCAGTATATAGGTGATAATGGAAGCCATGGGAGGAGAGAGAAGAGGTCCTAAGACAGAACCCTGGGGTACACCAACCACTGATGTTTCTTCCTTTTGAGAAAGATTATTCGAAACACGGCCTGTGTTAAGGAAAGAAGAAAGACGAATTAAGAAGAGGTTTTGGATTAGGACTTTGCGTGTTGGGCTTCCTGATTGCATGAAGATTTGCTGCTGTTTTTGCCTGTGAACACTTTTTGTTTTCCAGTCGTTCTTACCTTCTCGGTTCCTGCACATTTGGATTTTTGTGGACTTACTTTTTGTTGATTTTTGACTTCTGTCTGCACTTGTGCTGCTGGTTTAGTCACTTGGACTTTTTTGGATGTGATTTTTTCCTGTTCATTTTTATCTGCTGGTTTTTCCTGCTGATTTTTGAGTATCACGTTTTCACATATGTTGCTGCTTTAGTCAGGGTTAGAATTGTTTTCAGGATTTCACTCATTTCATTGTTTTAATTTATCACTGTTTTGATTTTGTGTTTCTTAGTATTTTGTCTTTCACTCATTTATATTTTTTTCTCATGATCATGAAGCCCTTGTTTTGTTTTTTGTCTCTTAGTTTGTCTGGTATGTGTATGTGTCTATAGTTATATTTATGGGTTTTATATTTAATGATATGATGCTATGATGATATTTTGATATTATAACATTGTTATATGAATAAAACATCTTTGGGTATTTTCATGATTTATAATTAAACAGTTTCTAACTGCTATCAACGACTGTTCTATTTATATTGTTTATATTTTGACTGGGAGGGGGTTCTAATTAGGTTCAACTTTTCATGCCCCTGCTGTTTCTTATATTTCTCTCATTGATTTTTCTAGTTGTTTGTATACATTAAATTTTAGCTGCCAAATTTCAGACTATTCTTCAAACTTTGCCAGGTCTCTCTTCATGTTATTCACACCATCCAGCGTGTCTACTCTATTGCAGATTTTCGTATCTTCCGTTAAGAAGCAAATCTTACCCGACAATGTATAAATATAGTATATTATAGTATATGTACTAATCTAATCTAATCTTCAGTTTATATACCTGGCCATCTCGCGGAGGAGCTCGACTCAGTTTACAGTTGATTAAATTAGAATAACATAAGAGCAAGCCTATAAAGTAGAAACCTAAGAGTAGAATGAATTATCGGTTCAAGGACAACACGGAAATTAAAGTTAAAATATAAAATTAGTTTAAAATTTTAAAGAGTAAAAAGATTAAGGTAAGTTGTTGCTACGGCAGTTCAGCAGGTAGACCTTCCAAATATAGTGTAAACAGCCAGGTTTTTAAAGCTTTCTGGAATTGTAAAAATTGTCCTATCAGTCTGGTGGAATTATAGTATACTGTATGTATATAGATGGCATAAATAGGTAAGATTCACATATATTTAGCTCATGTACTGTAACACCTTTACTGAAGCTCATGCAAACTACTCAGAATTTATTCCCCAGTCATTAGTAGCGGTATAGAAGCTTCCAATAAACAATTATATGTAACTCTGCCTCATGCATATTCATTAGGGATTATCTTGAAAACCTGACTGGCTGGGAGTCCCCCAGGACAGGTTTAAGAAGCACTGATCTAGAGAATTCTATATACAGTATGGTGCCTAGCATTATGTGCTATTTCCATACTGATTTTTTGGCATGGAAAAACATAATAAGGAAAGCAAAGCACTGAAACAGACTACAAATGGCAGCTGTGTGTGGAACTCTACTTACGTGCCATTTATAGAATAGCGTCTAAGTGTTTCCACGCGGATCTGGAAAGGAGGCATAAAAATGAGAGGGGCTTGGGTGGATCAGGAAAATTCCTTTAAAATATGCACCGTGTTATGGAATTAAGGGAATCTGCACCCAGTTTGTCCGCTGGGATTCACACCTGGTCTCAGCTGGTGTAAATGCTTGCATCCAAAGTTGAGCGCGGATTCTGGTGCTATGTGATATTCTATAAAGCACACACAATTTTGGGCACCCTTTATACAATTCTATTCAATGCTGCTTTTTTGGCATTATATACTAAAGTCAGATCAAGATCAATATAATATGCAGACAGTCTGGTTAACTTATTGTTCTAAAGTGGCTTTTTAAAGAAGAAATGAAGAGATCTGCTAAACCTGTTGAGTTTTCTTATGAGAAAAGAATGGAACAGACTTGAATTCTTTACAATTAAAAAGTTCTCCTTAAAGGGATGCATCTGGCAGTGATACAGAGTTAGATTTCAAGCTCTACGGTAGACCAGATTCCTTCTCAACTAGAATGAAATTTGATGGATACCAACTGTATACTATATACAGTAAATATCAGGAGCAAACTATATATACACTTTTTAAATAGTTTCCAAAAGTGAAAATTTTACCTGACAAATTTAATCCCCTTTTACAAAACTGCGCTAGCAGCTGCCATATGGCAAAAGCCCCAAAGTCCTCTAAATCTCTATGGGCTATGGTGCAGTTACCGCAGCAGTTACCGTGCTACTTTGTAAAGAAAAAAAAGGGAGGGAGGTAGTCTATCTAAACCTGAAAAAAGACATTACTATATAATTCCAAAACCACAAAATATCATTAAATACAAATGGTAAATATTACTTAACTTAAACAGAATCTGGTGGAACACATGTAAATTTATAAGAACATAAGAATTGCCATCTCCAGATCAGACCCTGGGTCCATCAAGTCCGGTGATCCGTACATGTAGAGGCCCCGCCAGGTGTACCCTGGCATAGTTTTAGTCCCCATATCACTGTATGCTTCTCAAGGGAGATGTGCATTTAATTTACCCTTACCCGTATCACTCTATGCCACTCTGAAGGAGATGTGCATCTAGTTTACCCTTAAATCCTAGAACGGTGGATTCTTCAATTACTTCCTCTGGGAGAGCATCCAGGTGTCCACCACTCACTGTGAAACAGAACCTCCTGATATTCGTCCTGGACCTGTCCCCTCTCAGCTTCAGTCTATGTCCTCTTGTCTGTGTCACACTGGACATTGTAAATAACTGCTTTCCCTGCTCCACATTGTTGAATCCTTTCAGTATTTTGAAAGTCTCGATCAGATCCCCTCGCAGTCTCCTCTTCTCAAGGGAGAATAACCCCAGTCTCCTAAGTCGTTCCTCGTAGTCCAGGTTCTCCATACCTTTCACTAGCTTCGTTGCTCGTCTCTGCACCCTCTCTAGCAGTTTTATATCCTTCTTTAGGTATGGAGACCAATGCTGGACGCAGTATTCCAGGTGCGGTCTGACCATGGCTTTGTAGAACGGTATTATAACTTTCTCTGATCTATTCGTAATTCCCTTCTTTATCATGCCTAGCATTCTATTTGCTTTCTTCGCCGCCGCCGCACATTGCGCCGACGGTTTCAGGGTCCTATCTCTCAGTATACCCAGATCCTTTTCCTGTTCAGTCTTTCCCAGAGTTACATCTGACATACTATACTTGTGATCTTTATTTTTCTGCCTAAATGCATCACTTTGCATTTTTCCACATTAAAATTCATCTGCCCACTTCTCCAATTGATTCAAGTCGCTCTGGAGTTCCTTGCTGTCCTTCTGCGATCTGATTGCCCAGCATAGCTTTGTGTTGTCTGCAAACTTGATGATTTCACTGGATGTTCCTTCTTCCAGGTCATTTATGAAAATATTAAATAAGATGGGTCCAAGTATCGAGCCCTGGGGTACACTGCTAGTCACTTTTTCCCATTCTGGGAACTTCCCATTTATGCCCACTCTGTTTTCTGTTCTCTAGCCATTTGCCTATCCATCTTGTAATATCTTCCTCTATTCCATGGCCTTGTAATTATATTTGCATTTGCTGTGGCTTTTTAGTATGAAATTCTAATCCTACTGTTACTTATATGAGAATACTACCAGCTGCCTTGATTGTTCAACTCCCATCATGCTTCAATAATATAGGCCTTAAGAACATTTTCTAAAGCAGACATTTGAAAAGCACCTCTTTGCACTACTTATGTGTTTTATAGCAGTGTCTCTCAAACTGTGTGCCAAGGTACAGTGGTGTGCCCCGAAGATATTCCGGGTGTGCCACGAGAGATTCCAGAATTTTACTTTATTTTAAAAAATTCCTTTCATAAGTATATACTAGAATAGATGACATGCACATCCCATATGCAAGAGTCTGTCAATGTTATGAGCGTCTGTGTGCGTCAGGATACAACCGCCCAGACAAGCATCATTCTTTGATGGGATTGGTTCTTGAAAACTAATGGCAAGTACCGGTAATTTTATTTGTATTTTTTATGTAGTAGTTATCCTAACTTGAGCAACAAAGCAATCAAGAGACTTTGTTACCGTTTGGATCTTCTTATCTTTGCAAGCTTGGATTTTCAGCTCTGACAGAAATTAAATAAAAAAAAAAAAGAACGGCTGCAGATGGTGGATGATGAAATGCATGTTTGCTTGTCAACTATCAATCCGCGTTGTCAGTTAATTTGCACTAAAAAAAAATCACATCCATCACATTGATTAGCAATTCTATTCTATCTACTTTAGTTTCACCATTGTTACAATTAACCTATAGCTTAAAGAACTTTAAATAAATAGCTCTCAAATGTAATTTTTTGTTGGTTTTGCAATCTTTAAATTTCAATTATAATGTGCTATGAAAAACATTTGCTCCATTTAGTGTGCCAGAACTAAAAAAGTTTGAAAGACACTGTTTTACAGTTTTAGTTTAAAATAACTCTGGTCTAACAAGAACTATGAAACACTCCCTTCCAAGTCTGCTGGTCAGAGTGTGTTGTGCCATATGAGTCACCTTCAATACAATTTGGACACTCATTGAAGGGTGGAACAGGAAGTCTCACACAAAGCAGTGTCTGTATGCAGACTTCAGCATTCACTGACACCAAGATCAGCATAAGCAACAGTATTCTCCTTTATTTTAACAGAGCTTTACTTTTAGAGAAAAAAAAGAGAATTCCAGTTAATATAAAATACAAACATGTTAGCAATATAAAAAGAATGACAACAAATTTGCATTTCTGCGAAACAATGAGATATCTTTAAACAGTACATTAGAAACCATTAATCTTGACAGGACCATTTTAGACAAATAATGACTTAAAACTACATTTTCACATTGCTCGCTTTGCCTTTGCTTAGTACTCATCAAGGCAAGCCAACATAATTACCATTTGTTCAATTTTTTTTGTGTGTGTGTGTGTGTGTTTTTATATCATTTTCCTCCTCTTTTACAAAAGCTGGCAGTGCAGGCTGGCACGGTAAATGCTCCGACACCCATAGGAATTGAATGGGTATCAGAACATTTGCTGTGTGGCTTTTGGCTGCATAGTATTGTAAAAGGGGACCCTAATTTTAGTGCATACTATAGACCCTATTTACTGATGTTTAGGACTGAATTCAGCAAATGATATCCAAAATTAGGCAATTTTATAAAGGTTGCTTAGAGCTAAGTAACCTTTATAGAAAGCACTTAAATCAGATTCCCACACCCAACTTTGGGCATGAAGACTTTTGCCTTCTAGAACAAGTTCTTACACCCATTAATGATAGTTGGGCCTGGAAATCAAAGTATTCTGTAGTCCCTATTTTCTGAGTTAACTAAAAGTATTTTGGAGAAGTCTAATAGCATAGGCAGCGGAATGCTTTTTTGTTTAGGGGGGAGCCCAAAAGCTTCCCCGGTCGCTGTAATTTTAAATCTTCATGGAGACGCCGCACAGCATCAATGAGCAGACCTGCCCTAGAAGTCTTCATTCTACAGTGACGATGCATGGCAGCTGCCAACAGATTTAAAATTACTGCAGCCGGGAGGAGGTGGGCGGGGGAGTAGAGCCATAATTGACTCTTCTGTCAATTTTAGGGAAGACCATGGCCCCTGTGGCCTTCCCCATTCTAACGCTTATGTCTAATAGTGCAGCAGTCTGCAAATCTGGGGAACTCAGTTCAGTGCCAATTGCAGCTCTCCGTGTCCCTGGGCAAATTATTTAATCTTCCATTGCCCCAGGAACAAAAGAAGTACCTGTATATAATAATATGTAAACTGCATTGATTGTAAACACAAAAAGGTGATATATAAATCCCATTCCTTTTCCCTATAACATGGCACCTAATTTCTAGGAATGCACTTTCCCTTCCCATGGCCACAACCCTTTTTGAGTTTCACAGTATAAAATGTAAGCACCCATGTTACAAAATAGGACGTAGGGCAGATGCATGTGTAACTCATAATTAATGCCAATTAAATGCCAACTTCAATAATTTATTGGCACTACATTGACTAATTAGTTTTCACGCACATCTGGGATCCACGCTCTAATTTGGGATCCCAACTTTGGGTGACCTTTATAGAATCCAGAGTTAGTGCACAAAAATGGCATTATCACATCATATATCACAAAGTCCTCTGCTTGGTATTGGGTCACTATGTCAAGAAATTGGATTCTGGACTAGTTTGAAGACAAGTACTTGTCAGTTTGTTGCATGGTCATATCAGTAAAATATGTTTAATAGAAGACAAGTACTTTTCCAATTGTTGAGTTATATGAAACTAAGGAAGTTTTATTTGGATGACTGCTTGGATGGAGGTTGTCATTTGGTATTAAGATTTTTTAAGGGGGATAAGTTATTAAAATCATAAGCAGGCTCTATTTGGACTGAATATGGTTAAATCCATTTGATAAATCCTTTGATATTTGCATGTAGAATTAATGGTATCCCCCCTATTCACCAAGGCCCTAATTTTAGAAGCCCTAATCACAATATGTATGTATAAAAACTAGCATCCACACAGGTATATAGCATACATGCATAAAAGCCAATTTTAGAAAGCTAATATTTACCCATGCATATGAAAAGTTCACTTGTCTTGGATGGGGGCATGTTTTAAGTGGGGTTTTGTTTAGGGAATACACATTTATGCAAATTGGGCACTGGACCTCCAGGTGTCATCACCACCATTTTGAAGCTGGTGCAGGATGAGACAGAAGCAGAGTAGGTCTGTTCCTGCTTGTGAACATACTGAACCACTAGGGACCACGTCCGGGTAGGTACCAGGATGGGTAGGTGGTCCAAGGAAAGGGGAAGAGTGGGGACAGGGTTATTTTGCTCAAGGGCCTTGGAGGCAGATTGGTGGGAGCAGCTTCTGACCAAGCGGCTGACACTGTGTCCCAGGAAGGGGTAGATATGATGGAGAGGGATTATTGACTGGGAAGTTGCTGTTGTGATTTGGGGGATGGTTGAGATGGGAGGGTGTTGCCATAGGAAGATTGTGATCATAATGACATCAAGATATGGTTAAAATCTGATTGAAGGGTAGCTAATAAGGTGCTATATGAGGGTAGCTCTTATACCACCTTCTCGCTACCCCCTTGTGTGATTACTGAGCCAAGTGTATTTTTGCAAAATAGCTCTCTTACTTCTGTATGAGCTGACACTTCCACATATAGGTTCCCATTTTACAACCTACATATGTAGCTACACTCCTGCCTAGGTACCTCTACTTTTTATACACATTTTTGTGCTAAAATTATTTTTATCCAAAAACGTCTATCCATGCATGTACTAGATGTTTCTCCTTGCTGGCACCTACATGTTTATTCCTTCATGTATTTTCAAACAGGTTGTACGTTAGGCAGGTCTTGTTCTACAAGGCAGATAGTATGCAATCACACCCACCCATAGCCGTAATGAGCTATGTTCAGCCACTGCAGTGAATAGGGTGAAAGGGAAGCTGTCCATTGGTTTCCCTTATACTGATGTCACCAAAGTGAGCAGGGCATAAGCGCACCACATCAGTGCAACCATGTCACACAGGGTATATTTGGCGCATGTGGTGCTCCTGATTATACCATTACTGCATGCTAAATATTAATAAACAGGGGCCTACTGTACATTATTTTAGTTTGCATTAATTCATGGACACTAAAGGAGTTATTTACTAATGGTTATTGCATGCAAGCCATCAGTAAATAACCCCCTAAATATTTTACTGTATGCTAAATGAAACAAACCACATCCTTAATATGCATACAGTGTGCTTACAAAATTAGTTATAACACACTTAAGATATAAAATAATTAAAAAGAGTATAAACATGAAAACAAAGTTTGTTACAACTATACATTTGTACACAGATAAATATTACAGGATAATAATCTCATAAAAATTAGTAGCATTTCAGGAGCAGATCAGAGAGTCAAAATATTGTTTTCAGGGAACTAAAATAACCTAAGAGCAATTATGGTCACCAAGAGATGTGGAGGGGCATAATCGAAAGGAACGTCTAAGTCCATTTTCGTATAAGTCGAAAGTCGTCCAAAGTAAAAAAACAGCTTAGGACACATTTTCGAAAAATACGTCAAATTTTTTTTCGTTTCAAAAATCGTCTAAGTATATGTCCTGCATAGGACACTGAAAAGGACACTACACGAAGCAACTATCCGCTACATAAAATCGGTAAATAAACAACAAAGAAAGAAGAAACCCTGTTGGTTCACTGATGAGGTCTCACACCTATTCAAGGACAAGAAAAGAGCATTTCTTTCATACAAACGCACCGGGGAGAAAGAAGCTAACATTGAATACAAGACAAGGTCTGCAGCGGTCAAAACAGCAGTCAGGGAGGCCAAACTTCGAGTGGAAGAAACTCTAGCAAAGAACATTAAGAAAGGGGACAAATCCTTCTTCAGGTATATTAGTGACAGGCAGAAGAACACAAACGGGATAGTACGCCTTAGAACAGCAGATGGGATTTATGTGGAAACAGATTCCGAAAAAGCCAAACTACTGAACGATTACTTCTGCTCAGTCTTTACCTGCGAGGCACCTGGACACGGGCCACAGCTGGAAGCAAAGCCAAGCAAGGAAGACCCATTTCAAAATTTTGGGTTCTCACCAGCTGATGTTTACAGCGAACTGTCAAGACTCAAGGTGAGCAAAGCCATGGGACCAGACAAATTGCACCCACGAGTGCTCAGGGAGCTGTGCGATGTCCTGGCGGAACCGTTAACCATGCTCTTCAATCTCTCCCTAAGTACGGGGAGAGTCCCCCTGGACTGGAAAACAGCTAACGTCGTTCCTCTGCACAAAAAGGGTTGCAGAGCGGAGGCTGCAAATTACAGACCAGTGAGTCTCACATCAATAGTGTGTAAACTCATGGAAACACTACTTAAATGTAAATTAGACACGATTTTGGATGAGGGGAATCTAAGGGATCCTAGTCAACATGGATTCACTAGGGGTAGGTCATGCCAATCCAATCTTATCAGCTTCTTTGATTGGGTAACAGGAAAGCTAGACTCGGGAGAGTCTCTGGACATAGTGTACTTGGATTTCAGTAAGGCTTTCGACAGCGTCCCACACCATAGACTATTAAACAAGATGAAATCGATGGGGTTAGGTGAGACACTAATTGCATGGGTCAATGATTGGCTGAGTGGAAGACGTCAGAGGGTGGTGGTCAACGGCACCCTCTCTGAGACATCGGAGGTGACCAGCGGAGTGCCACAGGGCTCGGTCCTGGGTCCACTCCTTTTTAACATATTCATAAGGGACTTGACCCGAGGGCTTCAGGGTAAAGTAACTCTATTCGCTGATGACGCCAAACTATGTAATATAGTAAGTGAAAGCAATCTGCAGGATAGTATGACGCAGGATCTGCTTACGTTGGAAAACTGGTCCTCGACATGGCATCTGGGCTTCAACGCTAAGAAATGTAAGGTTATGCATCTCGGTAGCAGAAATCCATGCAAACCTTACACCTTAAATGGAGAAACACTAGCTAGGACTTCAGAAGAAAGAGACTTGGGAGTAATCATCAGTGCAGACATGAAGGCCGCCAAACAAGTAGAGAAGGCCTCATCCAAAGCAAGGCAACTTATGGGATGTATCAATAGAAGCTTCATTAGCCGCAAATCTGAAGTCATAATGCCACTGTACAGAACCATGGTGAGACCTCATCTGGAGTACTGTGTGCAATTCTGGAGGCCACATTACCGTAAAGACGTGCTTAGAGTTGAGTCGGTTCAGCGGATGGCAACTATGATGATCTCGGGGCTCAAGGGTCTCTCGTACGAAGAAAGACTAAACAAATTGCAGCTCTACACTCTAGAGGAGCGCAGGGAGAGGGGGACATGATTGAGACATTTAAATACATCACGGGACGTGTCGAGGTGGAATAAGACATCTTCTTTCTCAAGGGACCCTCGGTCACAAGGGGGCATCCGTTCAAACTCAGAGGAGGGAAATTCGATAGTGACATAAGGAAATATTTCTTCACAGAAAGGGTTGTAGATCACTGGAACAAGCTTCCAGAGCAGGTGATCAAGGCCACCAGCGTTATTGACTTTAAGAATAAATGGGATGCCCTAGTAGGATCCTTACGAGGGACAAGTTAAGGAACTAGGTCATTAGTACTCAGACTTAATGGGGTGGGTCAGTAGAGTGGGCAGACTTGATGGGCTATAGCCCTTTTCTGCGTCATCTTTCTATGTTTCTATCTGATCATCGAAGCCGTTAAATTGTCCATTGTTATACTACATTTTCGTCCAAGTCAAAAATGCCTAGAGCAACCCTGGTTGGACGTGGAGGGGTCTGTAAAGAGATGGACTGAACACCTAAACATGGCACCTAAATAGTGGGGTATCTTAGAGGGCACTGCTGTGAAGTTCACAAAAACAATGCCATGACATCATCTCACCACAGTTC
This sequence comes from Geotrypetes seraphini, assembly GCF_902459505.1. Lineage (NCBI taxonomy): Eukaryota > Metazoa > Chordata > Amphibia > Gymnophiona > Dermophiidae > Geotrypetes > Geotrypetes seraphini. The sequence continues at coordinate 53,415,125 of NC_047092.1, forward strand.
CCTTATAGGTCATGGTGAGCCCCTCAAACCACCTTCAAAATCCCCTAGATCCACTTATCTACCACCCCAATAGCCTATATGGCTACAGGAGCCACTTATATGCCAGTACAAAAGGGTTTTGGGGGTGTATAGGTGAGTGCACGTTTCAATATAAATGCATTGATTACAGGGGCTTATGGGCATGGGTCCTCCTCGCCATGAGTCCCTAACCCACCCCCCCAAGACGACTTAAGCCACCTCTGTGCAGGTTGACTAGGCTTTCCTATCCCAGGCTGCTAGGTGATGATGTTCTGGAGGCTGAATTATAAAGGTGTGATTATGATTTTTATGGGGTTGGGGGGGGGGTCGGTGATCATTGGGGTAGTGTGTGGGGGTCTGTAGTTTGTGTCTGCAGTGCTTATCTGGTGACTTTAGGTGATTTTTTGTGACTTAGACCATGTTTTAAATCGTCTAAGTCACAACATCCAAGTTCCGTCGATCCTGTGCTGTATAACTTTCAGTTATACATGCAGTACGACTAAGTCTAAGTCGGCCCACGTGCCGCCCAACTGCCGCCTTGGACACTCCTCCTGACACGCCCCATTTAGCTATGGTCATTCAGCGGCACTATGAAGGTCTAGGTCGTTTATAAATACATCCAAAACCCATTTTTATTATCGGCACGTGGACATATTTTGACAATGTTCATCCAAGTGCCAACTTAGGCCGGTTTTTGAATGTTTTTCTCTTTCGATTATGAGCCCTTTAATATTTCCATAAATAAACAGCATTTTCACTTCCTTGTCTTTCTATTGACTATAAACAATATTATTATTGTATAAAAGAAAATAATCACATTCTGGTTATATAAAAATTAACAAGGCCCATCTTACAGTACATTTTAGCAGTGGGAAGTGTGTAGAAAATTCATAGTTTATTGATGTGTCACAACAGACTGGAGAGAACCATGAACAAGCAAAACATGTCCCTGCATGAAACACTAGTTTGCATGAAAACAGAAATCAAGAAATGCCAAATAGCTAAATGTTTGATGTTCATGCGAAAACAGCTCTAGGATACAGTTCAAGTCCAAAGATCTGGATGTCAGAAATCCATACAACCCAAAAATCCTGACCCTTAAAAACTGCGATATCTGGACTACCTGAGAATCCAGACTTGCCAACCCAAATCTCTTTTCTGTAAATACACGTGCATCTCTCTCTCTCTCTCTGGCTCCCTGCCTCCCTCCCACTTACCCTCTTGATATCCTAGTTTTCCTAAGTACAGTTGTATAGATGCTGACATGAGATCATGTTCCTCCACACCTCATTCCTAGGTCTCCGGGCCCCACTATCTCCAATGCAGGAAGTCTACATCATAGGGGGTGGGACTGCCAGACCTAGCAGTGGCACGCCCAGGATCATGAACCCACACCAACATCTTCACAACTGTGCTTAGAAAGCAGAGGACAGCAGCAAGAAGAGGGAAAATAGGAGGGAGCCAAAGAGAGCTACTGGATGATGGGAAGGAAGTCACAGATAGAGAGAGAGATGCTGGATGGGGAAAAAGATACATAGAGAAATGCAGGATAGGGGGAAAGAGAGAGAGAGAGACTAGATGGGAGAAGAAAGAAATAAGTGAATTTTAAAAATTGAAAAATTTGTGGCAATAGCGAGTGAGGACACAACTTCGGCAGGACAATACTCAGATAAGCACTTCTTCATATTTATTTGGCTTATCAGCAAGTTTAAGAAGCATGATCAATCAGTAGGAGATTTTTTATAGCCTATGACAGAGGGTTGTAGGGGAGCCAGTTTGTTTGTACAGCTCCTTCCTTCATAGCTTTGATTCAGTTTTGTTCACCGGGGCTCCTGAGGCCTGTTTCCTCCTTTCAAATCATGCTTTAATTTAGGCAAGATTTATTGGCAGTATACTCTGCATAAAATAACTGGAGTTTGGTAGTAGCCCTTCTAAATTATTGCCATACTAAGGTAGGTGATCCATGTATCTCTCTTCAGAGGCAGCCAGTTAGCAGTGATCTGGAGTTGGGTTAAAAAAATTCCAACACCAGGGTAGTTGTATAGTTTGGACATGTGCTTGCTGGCTGACCTGGGAATGAAAGGAGGTGAGGAGAACTTGGGAGAAAAAGAAGGGATAAACAATTGCATCCCTTCCTTTTCTTTCTTCAGACGTCCAAGTCCTCTTTAGGTGGGGGATTGTTTGTATATTACTTATATAGGGGTCGTTTCTACAAATGCCGCTTTACGTTAGGCGTTGGTAGGCATTGTATCACCGCCTAACTTAAGTGACCTGCATTCTTAAAATCATCTTAATGCCCCATTTAAATAAAAAATATAGCCTCCTACCTGCACATTCCGAAGCGGCACCATAACTCAGCTATGGAGGTGCCTACTGGCACCTACAGCTGAAGTAGGCATGGCCAATGCCGGAAATGCTGGTAGGCACCTCTGTAGATGCAATTCACGTGAACGGCATGCACCAGAAATGTAGGCCTTCAAAACCCTGGCCTACATTTCTGGTGTCTACCTTTCACGCAAGTTGCGATCCTGCAAATGGTGACGTCGTGTAATTGACACACAATTGGTGGCACTTTTGTAGGAGGTCACCGATAACAGCGTCATTTACAGAATCTGATTCATATTGTTTTACATTGCTGTGGTGAAAGATTTGAATTTGCAAGGACTTAACTCGGATGTGCCTCGGTTGGTTCTATTGTTTTTAAGCTATTTTCAGGAAGGAAGGAAGATTGGCTAGCAGTTCCTATATGGGACTAAATAGATGCCTGATTGTTAGAACAAACCAGCTGGTAATGTGGCAGGGTGCTGTGCTCATAGGGCCCATAGGGTGGGCAGTGTTTGACTATCTTTGACTCAACTACAGTAACAATATGATAATTAAATTTTAGGTCAGAGTTTGATTGGCTTTGTTTAGCTCAAGTGATGTTGCTATGTTAAATGTATAAAGCTTTGAGCTATATTTGCCAATAAACTGTTGTTTATTCAAGCTTGCTATACCACCTTATGTTTTTTCTCATATGTATTCACACTCCTTTACCGTAAAAGGTTGGTACTTTTTTTTACTATGGTTACCTCTGTTTAAAAATACAACATCTTTTTGAGGTCAATGCATAGGTATTTGTGATATATTTCCACTCTGAATAAATCATTGTAATGACATCAAAAAGGAGGCCTCAACAACGAGACAATCAACTCACGACTCCTTTGCTGTGCCTATATCATTGTAAAAACATGGATAATATAGCATAAAGCAGCAGTGCCTGTATCTCTTTAGACTCATAGACCAAATATACCAAGCACTATTTCCTTAGGCACAGAATGGAAAATCATCATCTGGCTGATAATGATGGGAGTAAATCACAAGACAGAGGATCCACAAAATTTTAATACAGAAAGTGTCAGGAATTAAAATCAAAATGATAGTAAAGAACCTTAATTATTTTGTCTGTTCTAACTTCAAACAGAATCATTTGCCTATTTTTATTATTACCCTACTGTGTTTGGTGTCCTATCCACATGATCACATGAAATTTTCAAGATCTGTTGGGAGCTCTTGAGGAATAACTGGATATTTTTATTTTTTTTTGAGGGGATGAAAGATCCATGTACATCCAAGGATATAAATCAGAAAATGGGTTCCTGGGTTCCTTTAATTCTTGTGGAACTTTTTACTTCTTTTTTTTTTAATACTGCCTTTATTTCTCAATGGAAATAGTAGTGACAAAAGACAATATTTGAGTTCAAAAAAACATAAGATAAGCACAGAGGATTTCTGAGGGAGAGACTGTGGAGCTCAGTAGTTAATATGGATGGACAAATTGGAAAGAGTAGGCTGTATGGTCCTTTTTGGTTGTCTTGTGCTGTTTCTATGTTAAAACATTTAACCTGATCTAATACTCCATTCTTTCTTAACCAGGCTCTTGAAACTAAGGGGTCCTTTTACAAAGGCGCAGTAGCGGTTTAACGCTAGTACCTAACGCCTCCATTGACGAGGCGTTAAGATTTTAGGCTGCGGCGGGGGTTAGCGCATGATGAAATGTCCGCCGTGCCAACCCCCGTAGCGCGCCTTGATAAAAGGAGCCCTAAGGGTTCATTACACAGTCATGGTAGCAGCTACTGCTGCAGTAATCGCTCCAACTCCCTAAGGGATTTAATGGGCATCAGAGGTTTGCAACGCGGCAGCCGCTACATTGGCTTTGTAAAAGGGGAGGGGGGACAGTTTAGGGACTGAACAATTCAAGTAGCATTAGGGAGAAGCTTAGTAAAAAGAGAATGCAACCATAGGATGTCTTCTATCCATTCTGCCAAGGTGAATTCATGAAAATTAAGAAATCCAGTAACTTTAGTACCTTGGCAAGTTCAAAAATAAAAATCTGTTCTTTGTTCTTTGTTTTTTTTTCTTTGTCGGTTCAGAGCCAGGGTAGTTAAATTATATGTTTCATGCAAACTTGTATGCAGTGTTTGCCCATTTGGAAAAAGTTTCCTTTTAATGTTATTAGTAGTTTTCATGCTAAGCCATATATATATATATTATAAAGCACAATTTAAAAAAATAAGCAAGACTGCATGGAAGTGGAGTTACCAGTGCAAATACCAAGACACTTCCTGTGTGTCTGTCCATGCATTTTCCTTACCAGCAGAAAAGAAAGATTCTCCAGTTGTTTTGTGTTAATAAAAAGTAAAATAGTAATGATAATTATTTTATGATGGGAAGCAAATTCCACAGCATTCCATACAGATTTCCAAACAGTCGGAGGACTCGCAGCAGGCATCCATTATCCCACAATCCATGTCACATGGACAGTTACAGTCATCACCCATTTCATCTCCGCAGCAGCAACAGCAAGATTCTGAAGTGCAGATGCCACACGATGCTTGTCCTAGTACAACGTTACAGAATGTGAGGAACTCGCAGAACAGACAAGCTAGGATACAGTGAGCGCAGCAGTCTTCAGATATATCCAGGTTGAAAGTTGACCAGAACCAACAGCCAAGAAAAAGAAAACAAAAAATAAAATTAATTATACAGCTCAAAAAAAACCCAACATTTTGAAAAGTAAATCTCTATAGCAGGGGTAGGGAACTCCGGTCCTCGAGAGCTGTATTCCAGTCGGGTTTTCAGGATTTCCCCAATGAATATGCAAACCTGACTGGAATACGGCTCTCAAGGACCGGAGCTCCCTACCCCTGCTCTAAAGCTTTGTGCAGTTATCAAAGATGGGATTTTCTGAGGTAAAGCCAAATTTCACTTTTCACATCATTATACAAGGTGGAAGTTATCAATGTGGGCTACAGTTGGATTATTTTACCCCAAGGTCGGTAGCTAAAGAGGATGGGACCCATAGTGATAGTGTCAGTCACCTGAACTTGGTTTTTGGAGTTTCATCAGACATATACAGCGGAACCATCACTTCCTTTTTTCCTGATGGCCACTTTAAGATCATATTATCCGCATATCCCACTCATGTGCAGAACTTCCCACACATATTGTACTGCTCCCCTGAGTTTTGAACATGTGCAGAGGAGATGCATCAAAGATTATCTTCATATTACAGACAGAGTATTGAAAGGATGCCAGTCTTTAATCATGTATGTAAAGTCAGCTTGGGAAGCAAGAAGATGTCTTAATCATGTTACAATTCAGATGGATCTAGGACATCCAGAAAATCAGGATGAGATTTGGGATTGCACATTCTAGGTCAGCCCTAGGAATAATTTACCTTTTGATAACCTTTGGTAATAGAAGACTTTCTGATATACTAATATTCAGGCTAAATGGTGCATGCTACCCTCTTTTCACTGGACATAGTAGATACGAGTATCTGACAGAACATTCAAGGTGTCAACTGCAAAAAGATATAGTAAAGAAAAAAACTGCTGTTAATATTGAAGACACAATTAACTGAGCATAGGAATCTCATCAATAGAGGAAATAGCACCAGGCCACTTCTGGGTGAAACCACGCCCACCCCCTGCCTTGGGGGAGCTTAAGCCTCCCTGCACCCATGGCAGACATCTACAGTGTAGGCAACCTGCCTCAGGTTGCTTTTTTAAAAAAAAAAAAAATTGTGCATCCTGATTGGCTGGTAAGACAGCGGTAGCATGCCTACTGCCGCCTACAATCGGGATGTCATTTATAGAATTTGGCCCTTAGTGATTATTGCTCATTTGAAGGGTATAATGAGTGTGAGATTAAGAAAGACAGAGATCTAATTGGTGGAGAAACTGTCTTGTATTACAGAGATTGCCACAAGGAAACTATCAGAAGTCAGAACAGAATGTTTTGTTTCCCAGTTTAGAAGATTCAAAATGTGATATCATGGTGGATAGATGATTGTTGGAGAGTTTGAGTTCATGAACACTAGTGAGATAAGTATAATTTTACAGACTCGAAGAGCACTTTGGAAATTTAAATGAGAAAAATGGTTTAGACTCATGATTATAAATAGTGGGAAGATAAGAACAAATGAATAAACTTCCTATAAATGAAGCTGTCCATTTACACTTTAATATAAGAGCAAGAATACCCAGTTCTTTTTTGGATCACTGAGATGTAGTTAATATTACTGTATAACAGCAGCTTTGGCTTTTGTTGAATCAGTTCAGCTGAACAGTTCTTTGTCAGGATTTAACAAAGATGAATAGTTTTTGCTAGTATCTCCATAGGCAGCATACAGTCACTACAGTGATAAACTATACTATACTATACAGGTCTTATATCCTGCAATTTTTCAACAAGGATTCAATGTGGCTAACAAAAGAATTTGTACAACATTTAACAGTAGGAACAGTTAATGAGGCGATAGAGATTAGTAGAAGCAGATATATTGTCTAGAGTCATCTTATCTTATAAGGAGAAGAGATGTCTTTAGTGTCCTCCGGAAGCAGAAGTAAGATGAGATCTATTGAAGAGATGATGGGAATTTAATCCAGATGTATGGGGCTTGGAATTCCAAGGTGGATTCGAACATCTTTTTTTGGCGTATGTGCTGAGGACATGGGAAGGGGGATTTTGAACCATTGCATTGGTCTTTAGTTGAGGAAGGAGGGATGAACCTTGATGTTTGTGGTGAGTCCATAGGAGTTTTCACTGTATATAGCTTTGTGGATCATTTACATAATTTTGAACTGTATTCTTTTCTTTATTGGTAACCACTCTCCCTACAAGTCAGTTACCGTTCTTCAAGTTTTCTCTTTTTCCCTATCTCCCTTACTCTTCCCTTCTCATTCTACTTTCTCTCTTTAAGTCACCTTGAGTCTGCATAGGTATGCACAACACACAAATGGAAGATTAGATTAGATCAGTAGAGCTCTTTTAGAAATGGGGTAGTCTTGTCCATTTTGCTGGCTCTGAGTATCTGGCTACAGTGTTCTGAAGCATCTGTAATCTTTTGAGTTCCTTTTCTGCGATTTCACTATATAGGGAATAACAGGTATGGTAGTAATCTAGTTATGATAGTAGGATTGCTTGACTGATCATCCTAAAGTTGTTTGGGGTTAGGACTGGCCTGATTGTTCTCAGTTATCAGACATAAAAAAAAAATTTTCTCATCACTGCATTGATTTGGTCTTTATAGGTTAAGGAAGAGTCAAGAACTAATCCACGTCGGAACCAACGACACCGCCAGGAGCACCCCGGACAACATACCTGAAGACTTCAGGGCCCTGGGGGAGAAGCTGAGGAGGATGGATGCGCAGGTAGTCTTCTCCTCGATTCTCCCAGTGAAGGGCAAGGGCAGAGCCAGAGAGGATCGAATACGGAGGGCGAACGACTGGCTGCGAGGATGGTGCAAGGAGATGAGCTTCGGGTTTCTGCACCATGGAGAAGCACTGCAAGGGCTACAGGGACAGGATGGGCTACACCTGACCAAAAGAGGGAAGAATGTCCTTGGACACCGTCTAGCCCGCCTTCTCCACAGGGCTTTAAACTAGGTAAGTCGGGGGAGGGTACAGGCATAAACAACATACCTGGCGAGCTAAACTGCCAATACTTTTTTGAGGCTGAGGTAAGTAGTCACCAAAATTCTGGGTCGGGGGTGAGTGCACACACTTTCAAGTCGGGAGTAGGGTCATATCATATTTATGGGTCACATTGTAATTCTGGGTCTAAGGGGAGTACACACTGTAGTTCTGGGTATATGGGGAATACACATTGTAGTTCTGGGCCTAAGGAAAGCACAAATAACGCAAACAATGCTAAAGGTGTTCAAATAGCTCAAGCAGAAATATCCCCATTGAGACATAACAGAAATACAACATGGAGGGCTATGTACGTCAACGCACACAGTTTAGGAAACAAGATCCTGGAATTGGAAACAGAAATAAGGAATGCCGACCTGGATGTGGTGGCGATATCCGAGACCTGGCTCACAGACTCCCACGGGTGGGATATGGTCATACCGGGTTACAACTTGCTTCGCCGGGACAGGGAGGGCAGAATGGGAGGAGGTGTAGCATTATATACTAAAGATGACATTAAGGTCACGAGAATCACAGATGTCCAGTACACTGGGGAATCCCTTTGGGTTAATTTGGCCAGAGGGAAAGACAAATGCTTGTATCTTGGCATAATTTACAGACCCCCAAGACAACAGGATGACCTGGATATGGAAATAATCGGAGATATAGAAAATATCACCTTGCGTGGGGACACAGTATTGCTAGGTGACTTCAACATGCCTGATGTGGATTGGGTTACACTTACCTCTGCTTCCGGAAGCAGCAGGAGGCTATTAAACACTATGAAGGGAGCAAGACTCAGGCAACTGGTGTTGGAACCAACAAGGGATCAGGCAATACTGGACCTGATACTTACCAATGGAGAAAGTGTCACAGAGGTCTCGGTGGGCGACACATTGGCCTCCAGTGACCACAACATGGTATGGTTCAATCTCAGGAAAGGTTTCACTAAATCTACCACACTGACCAAGGTCCTCAAATTCAAGGACACAAATTTCAAAGAAATGGGAGACTTCGTTCACCAGGCGCTACAAAGCCAAGCTGAAACTGATAATGTGGAAGAAATGTGGTCGACTTTGAAAGCCACCATACAAGAAGCAACAAACCGCTATGTTAAATCAGTAAGTAAACGGCGAAGGAACAATAAGCCACAGTGGTTTACTGCAGAGATCTCAAACCTCATCAAGGAGAAGAAAGAAGCTTTCATCTCTTACAAAAAATCAGGGAAGCAGGACTCTAGAGCAGACTACCTGACCAAATCAAAAGCCGTCAAAACAGCAGTCAGAGAGGCTAAATTCCACATGGAAGAGTCTCTGGCAAAGAACATCCAGAAGGGAGATAAATCCTTCTTCAGGTATATCAGTGACAGAAGAAAAAACTCAGGCGGGATTGTAAGTCTTAGGAATCCAGACGGAGACTATGTGGATAAGGATTCGGAAAAAGCCCAACTATTAAATGAATACTTCTGCTCAGTCTTCACCCGAGAAGCGCCGGGGCTTGGCCCTCAGCTACAGACAAGGGTTGGCTCAGTTGACCCTTTTAGTGACTTTGAGTTTACGCCCAGCAGTGTCTACGGTGAGCTGTCAAAGCTCAAGGTTAACAAAGCAATGGGGCCGGACAACCTGCACCCCAGGGTGCTTAGGGAACTGAGTGATGTCTTGGCGGAGCCACTGTCCGCGCTCTTCAACCTCTCCCTTAGTACAGGCAGCGTCCCGTTGGACTGGAGGACGGCTAACGTCATTCCACTCCACAAGAAAGGCTCAAAGATGGAGACAGAAAACTACAGACCAGTGAGTCTAACATCGATAGTGAGCAAACTAATGGAAACTCTAATCAAACACCAATTGGATAAAATCCTGGATGAAAAGAATCTACGGGATCCCCGACAACATGGATTTACTAAGGGGAGATCATGCCAATCCAACCTGATCAGCTTCTTTGATTGGGTGACGGAGAAGCTGGATATTGGGGAGTCCCTGGACATCGTGTACCTGGACTTTAGCAAAGCATTCGATAGCGTACCACACCGCAGGTTGCTGGGCAAGATGAGTTCTATAGGATTAGGTGACACATTGACGCAATGGGTTGGGAACTGGCTTGGAGGTAGGCTTCAAAGGGTGGTGGTGAATGGCACCCCCTCCGAAATGATGGAGGTGATCAGTGGAGTGCCACAGGGCTCAGTCTTGGGCCCAATCCTATTCAACATCTTTATAAGGGACTTGGCAGAAGGGCTTCGAGGTAAAATAACATTATTCGCCGATGACGCCAAACTAAGTAATGTAGTGGGCAAATGCACAACAGACAAAGATTCAGTGCCCGACAACATGATGCACGACCTACTCCTGCTGGAGCGCTGGTCTAGGACATGGCAACTCAACTTCAATGCCAAAAAATGCAAAATTATGCACCTGGGCAGCCAAAATCCATGCAAGTCTTATACCCTTAATGGCGAGATCCTAGCAAAAACGGTAGCAGAACGAGACTTGGGGGTGATCGTCAGTGAGGACATGAAGTCTGCCAATCAAGTGGAGCAGGCTTCATCCAAGGCAAGACAAATAATGGGTTGCATACGAAGGGGTTTCGTCAGCCGTAAGAGGGAAGTCATTATGCCATTGTATAGATCCATGGTGAGGCCCCACCTGGAATACTGTGTGCAATTTTGGAGGCCACATTATCGCAAGGATGTGCTGAGACTGGAGTCGGTGCAGAGAATGGCCACCCGGATGGTCTCGGGACTCAAGGATCTTCCATATGAAGAACGGCTTGACAAATTACAGCTATACTCGCTCGAGGAGCGCAGAGAGAGGGGAGACATGATCGAGACGTTCAAGTATCTTACGGGCCGCATCGAGGCGGAGGAAGATATCTTCTTTTTCAAGGGTCCCACGACAACAAGAGGGCATCCGTTGAAAATCAGGGGCGGGAAACTACGAGGTGACACCAGGAAATTCTTTTTCACTGAAAGAGTGGTTGATCGCTGGAACAGTCTTCCACTACAGGTGATTGAGGCCAGCAGCGTGCCTGATTTTAAGGCCAAATGGGATAGACACGTGGGATCTATTCACAGAGAAAGGTAGGGGAGGGTCATTAGGGTGGGCAGACTAGATGGGCTGTGGCCCTTATCTGCCGTCTATTTCTATGTTTCTATGTTTCTATGTTACTTCAGAAGTTCTTTCTATTTTTAGCTTCTCTCCTGAAGTGAGTTCAATTTCTGTGCATGGTAGTGAGTCAAAGCCGCAAAACCAGAGAATCTTGTTTAGTTTGAGGTAGTTCTTTTGTATCCAGTCTCTTAGGTAGTCTACTGTGGTTTTTACGTTTTGTAGTGTATTATAGGATGGATATGGTGACGTTTTGCCAGGAGTCAATGGTTGCATCGGTATCTGTGTCCACAGGTTGCAGTTGAGCTGTGAGCGCATTCCAGAATTTTTCTGCTGATATTTTGCCATGTTTTGATATCTTTAGTGTTTCTTTGGTTGCTCTTATGCTATCCTTGCATAACCTGAGGAAGAAGTTTAGCAGGTGATATCTGACCATGCAATTGGTTCCCAATTGGTATGTTCTACATGGGCATTGGGAGGTCATTGGATATGTATGTTATTAGGTCTATGCCTTGTCCATTTTTGTGGGCAGGAACATGTGATAAGCTATTGAGCCCTAGTTGAAGAAGCAGCTTGTTGATGGATTGTGTTCTGGAATCTTCTCATATTTCTAAGTGGAAATTCAAGTCTCCTAGTATGACTAGATTGGGGAAGGCTGAGGTACAGTGGGTGATCAAGTTGTTTAGCCTGTCTTCTACTGCTGCCTAGCTTCAGGTGATCAGTATATGAGGAGGATTCCTATAGCTGTTTTCCCCTCAGGGTTTTTCAGTACACAGATTATATATTCTAATCCATGTTCATTACTGCATGAACGCCTTTGCGTATCCTACCACTTAATAATAATTGTAAGTAACTGCAGGTTTATATAATTGATTTTTTCTTCTGACAGACATAATAAGACTTTTAGAAGAGTAGCCATTCAGCAGCCTGGAGCTAATAAAATAAATGCTCCATGCCAGACCTCAGCTGAGCAAAAATAAAGGATTATGCCAGGGTCCAGATACAACAGTTGGCCCTGAGAATCTAAAGAAGACTGCTGGGTCTGCTGCTGATGTTTTTATTGATAATTGTTTTATAATTTTTTTGATAGGTTTTTGTGCAATGTAATAATTTAGGTTGTATGTGGTTATTTTATCTGTATTATATTTGAGAACATTGTATTTTTTATTTTTGTAATAGTGCTTCAGAGTACTTTTACTGTAAACTGCTAGAACATACTTTTTGCATGTAGCAGTATATTAAGTAAATCAAATCAAGACAGTGGCCAACTGCAGAAGTCACAGGACAAGAGTCTTGCTGTCTTGTTTGCCTCTATCCATTGAAGAGACAAGCTTACTATGTATAAATGTACTGCCCACTAATAAAGGAAATTAAGTTAAAATATAAAGAGAAGTTCTGATGAAAGATCTGGACAAAAGAAGAAAATAAATTTTACTAACTTTTACAAATTTTACAAAACTTTCCTTATAGATGTGGATGTTCAAAAAAGCCTGTGACAATTTCAACATTAAAATTTTCATAACCTAAATGGTCTCTCCAACTTACCCTCATGCTAATATCATCTGATTCTATCTAAAGTATATACTTATATGGAAACCTATTGATACAGCCAAAGGTCACAGGCACCATTTTAAACCTGGTGTCGGCAATGGCAAGAGCAATTGTAGATTGTTCTTGTCCAGAACTCAGTAGACCAAAGGGAAACAAAGTCATGCCAGGGGGGATGGCTACAGGTATGCGGAACTTTCAAATTGGGAGAAATGGCTCCAGGTGAGAGCCTTAAGTTTGGAGGGAACTTCTAGGTAAGAGGAGCTTATGGACGATAGGGCTTGAATTCAGAAGGGGGAGATTGATATCAAGGAGATGCTTCTGGAGGGGACCCTTTGTGAATGAGGGTAGGCTTCAGGAAACCTATTTTGCACTGTGGTCAACCCTTTTACAATGTGGCTCGATGCTAGCAGGACAGTGAAATAAGGCTGCTTGCAAGTTGGATCACAAGCAGCATTATTCATATACATGGGAGTCAGTAATCTACAGTACTGAGTTACTACCACTGGTTGGTGACTTTTACCACACCTTGATAACTTCCCTCTAAGACAGGGGTCTCAAAATCCCTCCTTGAGGGCCGCAATCCAGTCGGGTTTTCAGGATTTCCCGAATGAATATGCATGAGATCTATGTGCATGCACTGTTTTCAATATATATTCATTGGAGAAATCCTGAAAACCCGACTGGATTCCGGCCCTCAAGGAGGGACTTTGAGATCCCAGCTCTAAGAGGACCATTTACTAAGCTGTGGTAAGGCACTGCAATTATCAAGTGATAATTGCCAAAATTAAAGCACAATAACTGAATAAGCTCTGGGAACATTCTGGCAATTTTGAAAGGACTAATGTGATGTTGATGCAGAGAAAACGTTGCTACCATGCGTTACCTGCATGGAAGACAATGCTCAATTCAGTGTGTTATACCTCTTGAGGTGGTGTTAACTGCCCTGAGTTCTCTGCTGTTTACATGTGAATTATTTTATTTATTTAAAATATGCCCTGCACCAATCTACAGTTTTGGGCAGATAAAACAAACATACTAAAACAAATAGACATAGACATGAACCTCCCATTAATTCACAGTTTACAACAGTGGTCATGGACTGGCTAGAGGCAGACCAATATACAGCTATGCATCCATGAAAACTTGGTTGAAAAGATATATTTCATAGTTCAAATGGTAAGTAGTCCATTCACCCGCTTCCACTCCTGTCAATGGGTGAATGGACGCTCAAATCCCTGAAGAAGCGTGTTAGCGAAACAGGGAGCCCTGTTGGATTATGTGGAAGTATGGTAACGGTCATGCTTGAATAGCTTTCAGCTTACTATCCACAGAGAAATTTTTTCCTGCTTTTCTAACCCCAGGACTACGTTCAAACAGCAATATTCAGATAAGCGACTTCATTGAAAAAATTGAAAAAACTAAAAAAATTGTATAAAATGAAAGTGACTTTTATTGAAAAATTTGAATTTGAAAGAGAATTTTGAAAGAGAGTGTGCTTTTTTGATAGAGACTGAGACATTATAGCTCTCTCTTTTGGGAGTTTTTGACCAAGGATGTGTCTGCTGGTCTCAAATTATGTTTGAAACTAGCTTGTCTATGTGGGTAGCGACTTAAAGCCCCTATTGGACACTGAGGTCTTTTCTCCTTTTTTGATATAATTCTGATACGTAGACCGGTTGCTCTAGAGGGTGTTTTTTGGGGTTATAATTTTTTTGGACATCCTTTCTTGTTTATTTCGATTTTTGTAACTTGATAACTATGGCATTTACAGCTTCCCTGTTAAAGTTTATCAAATAAGGACCAGAGTTCCTATGCTACAATAAAATATAAGTACATGTCACTATCTGAACCCTAAATTTCATCTTGCATTGCTGCAGCTGGCAACAGCAATTGTTCCTGGCATCAGCAACATAGAGATAGTTGTCTCCAGTGTGTACCCTTATTTGACAGTTTGTGAGACTACTACTAGGGTTCTGCAATGCTATTTTGAATTCAGAAACCGATGAGGTAGGAGAGGCCGGGGATTGACACCCCCCCCCCCAACTCCCATTCTGATATGTACTGGGGAGATGGGTTTGTCCACCACCAGCCCCAAACTGTAAGCATTGAAATTATTTTTCTACTGTGTTGCCTGTACATAGCTACTATTGAGGATTGTTCCAAATTTTGCCTGAATAATCCAAGTTCCAGTTGCATGGTTCAGAAATTATATGCTGGCCTGGATTGCATTATTGAGAGAAAGAGAGAAGAGTAGTAAGTGGTTGTGGTTCCAATTGGCTTCCCAAGTCAGTTCGGTCTCAGCCCTGACCGTACCATAAACTTTAAAAATGTGCTTAAGAATTCCACCCTGATGCTCACCAGACAAGAAAGGGTTACATTTATTAAAAAAAAAAAAAAAAAAGCTAACAGAGCACAAAAACATTTTGAGCCAACTTTGTGAAACTGTGAATTGCAGAGATACATTTCACATTTTCTAACCAATTAGATTACTGGGCATCAAACTGAGCATCCAGTTTATCTTATAATTTATATGCTGGGATTTTTTTTTTTTTTTTTTTTTTTTAAAGAGAATATTGTATCATGTGCTGCTGTTACTGGATGATAAAAAAGCCTCATTCTTTATTAAATCATTAATCAGTCCTGCTAAATGCACGAAAATTGCAAAGACCCAACTCAGGCCTGCTAATGATACCTTTAAATTATGCACTCCTCTTTTTCAGATGTTTCTATTTTTATTTAATCATGCACAGTATTTGCATGCTCTAGCCTTAGATGCACCTGTCTCAGCTGATTCCTCTTTCATGTATTAAGCACTACACAGATTAGTTAGAATGAAGTGATCACGGGGGCACAAGGCTAGTTTGGGAAATGGAATGAAACAGACTAGAGTGTATCTCTTATAAGCACGAAATGCCCACGCTTCTGCAGTTATTTATATTCTCTTTGTGGCAACATTAACCTTGTAAATCATTAGAAAAGGTTTTATCCTGAAAACAATGTGCAACGCAGAACCAAGTCTAATGAAAAATTCTTATATTTGAACATAATTATGTTAGCATGATTTGTTAGCTTGTAGTCTGTTTCTCTTGAATGAACATTAATCCTGCAAAGATTAGATATCAAAAAGGAGTCCCCAACCCCCCTACCAGAAAAGCTAGGTTTATCACAACAAATTAGCCAGCATAAAGCTTATAACATTTGTAAAAGTCATGCACAAGCCGACCTGTGCTCTTTTTGTCATATTTGACATTAACTCTCGCAGAGTGAGCCTGTATACTTTCATACTGGTCAGAGGTCATATATGATAGAGGTCTTCAGTGTCAGTGTAATAGAAAACAAAATCACTTACAGAACATTGACCTTGGTCAGCTTTTTAGCTAGCTATATTCACAGAATTCAGAGCACTCAAAACAAATCTCCAGGCACTCAGCTGTCTCACAGCGACAATCAAAAAGGGCAAAGCCACAATCATAGCGGCAGTTGAGGTCCTCAGCAGGAGTTTGCTCAAGAACCACACATGGAAAGAACAGCAGTCACAGCAGGTGATAACAGGTTTCATGCAGGCAGGAAGAGCAGACCTGAAGGCAGCCAAGGATGAACTCAGTGCACTGACAGAAAAGACATGACACAGCCAAAGAAGCACAGCAGTCTGCAATAAACAGGAGAGACTATGAACTAAATAATAC
Organism: Geotrypetes seraphini; assembly: GCF_902459505.1. Taxonomy (NCBI): domain Eukaryota; kingdom Metazoa; phylum Chordata; class Amphibia; order Gymnophiona; family Dermophiidae; genus Geotrypetes; species Geotrypetes seraphini. Next base: position 53,431,436 of record NC_047092.1, read on the forward strand.
CACAGAAGAGAACGGGCATGTATACAAGACCAGTGCTAGACATGCTGGGGCCCAAGGTGGAAGATTGCAAGGGGCCCCAAGGCCAACTGGCAGGCTGTGTGGGCTCATTTTCAAAAGAGAAAAACATCCAAAAGGTGGCATAAAGGGGCAGATAAACATTTTTCTTACCAAACCTTTCCAATTCGCTATTTTTGAAACCTAAATTCTAGACCAAGGGTGGGCAACTCCGGTCCTCGAGGGCTGGAATCAAGTCGGGTTTCCCCAATGACTATGCATTGAAAGCAGTGCATGCAAATAGATCTCATGCATAGTCATTGGGGAAATCCTGAAAACCCGACTGGATTCTGGTCCTCAAGGACTGGAGTTGCCCACCCCTGTTCTAGACAGATCTCTATGCTGTTCATCTGCAGTTCATTTAAATCTCAAAGAGGTATGTTAGAGACGTGAAATGGGCAGGACTAGGGTGGGCTTATGATTTGGATGTTTTTCTGTCATAATCAAACATTTTAGAACACATCCAAGGCACAATTTGGACGTTGGGGCTACATCTGTTTTAACAACAACTAAGTACCAAAAAGTTGCCCAATTTGACCAGATGATCACTGGAGGCATGTAAGCATGACCCCCCCCCCCCATCAAACTCCCCTAGTGATCATTAATCTTGTCCCAGCAGACTGGATGGACCATTTGGGTCTTTATCTGCCATCATTTACTATGTTACTATGAAATAGTACATACCTGACAGTATGACAACTTCAGTTGGCCTAGGCCAAGGGTAGGCAATTCCGGTCTTCGAGAGCCAGAGCCAGGTAAGGTTTTCAGGATATCCACAATAAATATGCATGAGATAGATTTACATCTCAAAGAAGCAGTGCATGTAAATCCATTTCATATATATTCATTGTGGATATCCTGAAAACCTGACCTGGCTTTGGCTCTCGAGGACCAGAATTACCTACCCCTGGCCTAGGCAGTCCTATTAGGGCTGCATGCAGGTCTGTGGAGTAGCCTGGTAGGCAGTGCAGTGAACACCAAAGAAAAGTGACCAGGCCCACAACACACTCTAACTACTACACTTGCGATGGAAAGTTTGAGCCTACCAAAATCCACCCAAAACCTAGTGTACCTACATATAAGTGACTCCTGCAGCTATAAGGGATACTGAAAGGAATATCAAGAAGAGGATTTCTGAAAGGAATATCAGATGAAACTGAAAGAAGTCAAGAGAGAGATACGTCTGGTGACAGCGCAAGCGGAAGAGCAAATGGCTATAAATTTAAAAAAGGGAGACAAAATTTTTTCCATGTATATTAGTGAAAGGAGAAAGACAAAAAATGGAATTGCAAAACTGAAAGAAGGTATGAACCGCTATGTGGAGAGTGATGAGAACAAAGCAAACGTGCTAAACCACATAGGTCAAACACAAGGCCCGCGGGCCGAATCTGGTTCACCTGGCCGTTCTATGTGGCTTGCGGCAGTGCTCCCAGTCTTGGAGTCATGGTCTAGGAACTTCTCCTTCTCATAGCCTGGCCCCAAGGCTCTGGGTGGTCCCTGTAGCCCAGCATGTCTTCCCTTTTTTCTCCGTGCTGGTCCGATGTCACCCTCACCTTATGTCATGCTGAAAAATCTGCTGGCCTCAGCAGTGATTCAGCAACATTGCCCACAGCTCCCCTTCCTGATTTCCATCTGGCGTGGTACACCCAGGCAGAAACAGGAAGTTGTGTCATTGGACACAGACGATGGCAGATGGAAAGCAGGAAGGGGAGCCGCGGGCAACATTGATGAATCACTGCCGAGGCCGGCAGATTTTTCAGTGTGACAGAAGGTGAGGGCAACATTGGACCAGCGTGGAGAGAAGGGGGAGGACATGCTGGACTGAGGAAGCCTCCTGGACTAACTGTTGTTTTATATATATACACGAAGGTGGATGGTATTAAAAGCAGTGCCAAATTGGGCATAGGGAGAGAGCTTATGGTGCCAGAAACAGAGGAAAGAGAGAGAGAGAGATGGTGGGCAAAGGTCTGAAGGGAGAGAAGTTGGTCTTGGGGTGGTGTAGATGAAGAGGAAAAGAAATATTTGTTGTTGTTTTTTTAATTCTTTATTCATTTTCAATATTTTCAATAAGTGCAATACAAATTAAATACATTTTATATTTAAAAAGATATATTTGAAGGGAGAACTATTGGGAAGAGAAAGGGATAAATGGTGAACCTGGGGAGAGGGAAGTAAACAGGCAGGCAGGGGGAGAGATGTGATGGGGGACAGTTGGGAAGAGAAAGGGAGAAATGGTGAACCTGGGGGAAGGGAGGTAAACAGGCAGGCAGGGGAGAGATGGAAAGGGGGACAGTTGGGAAGAGAAAGGGATAGAAGCGAGGGAGAAATGTTAGGCCTGGGGGTGGAAGAGAGAGAAAGATGCAGCATCTCTTTTTTTTCCTTCCATCTCATTGTTCAGCATCAAGGGGGGAAAGAAGAAGAACAGAAAACAGAGAGAGCAAAATGTTGGACCAAAGGGAGAGAGAAGGAGAGATGTGGTAATGAGAAGTAGATAGAAAGAAATATGAAGGCTGGGAAAGGAAAGATGGGAAATGGGAGAGCTAGGAACTGAGAGAAGATGGAGAATTGAGAGGTGAAGAAGGGTGAGAAAGAGGGCAACATTTGAGCGGACAGAGGCAAAAAAAAGAAAAATTTAAAAAAGCTGAATGGGAAAAATCAATGCATTGGAGACAGGCCTAAGGAGGGAATGGAACAAGAGAGAAGAGGAGGAAAAATGGACATTGGAAAGAGAATTAGTAGAAAATAAACAAAAAGCAGAAAGAGAAACTTGGCCTAAGATGATGGAAAAACAAAATGACCAGACAAAAAAAGTAGAAAAAATAATTTTCTTCTCTATTTTGTGATTACATTATGTCAGATTTGAAATGTGTATCCTGTCAGAGCTGGTGATAGACAGCATGCATGAACTAGGACCTAAAAGAGAGAGGAAAAGTCTTTTTTTAATTTATTTTGTTTACACCACAGAGCCAGTATGAGGTTGGAGAGGTTGTGACCCTATACTTCTACTAAGACTAACCCCCTCTTTTACGAAATTGCGTTAGCAGTTTCTAGCACAGGGAGCCGCGCTGCTCCCAACACTCATAGAATTCCTATGAGCATCGGGAGCAGCGCAGGCCATTCAGAACGGCTCTCTGCGTTAAAAAACGCTAGCACGGTTTCATAGAAGAGGGGGTAAGTATCTTAATAAAAAATTTGGTCCTCGATTTAGCCTGTGTTTTAGATTTCGGCCTCTTATGTGATTGAGTTTGATACCCCTGTGCTAAACAAATACTTATGTTTGGTATTCACAGAAGAAAAACATGGAGAAGGACCGCGATTGGTTAGCAAAGTTACACCTGAGAATGGAGTGGGTACCGCACCATTCACGGAAGAAAGTGTTTATGAACAACTTGAAAAACTGAAGGTGGACAAAGATATAATGGGACCAGGATATTGAGGGAGCTTCAAGAGGTTCTGGAAGGTTCTCTTAAAGATTTGTTCAATAAATTTTTAGAGATGAGAGAGATTCCGTGGGACTAGAGAAGAATGAATGTGGTCCCTCTTCACAAAAGTGGTTGCAGAGATGAAGCTTGAAACTACAGACCTGTAAGCTTTACTTCAGTTATTGGAAAAATTATAGAAACATTGCTGAAGGAAAGGATAGTGAAATTCTTAGAATCTGATGGATTACAAGATCCGAGACAACATGGGTTACTAAAGCTAAATCATGCCAAACAAATCTGAATGAATTCTTTGACTGGGTGACCAGAGAATTGGATCAAGGACATGCACTAGATATAATCTACTTAGATTTCAGCAAAGCCTTTGACACGGTTAGTCATAGGAGGCTGTTAAACAAACTTCATGGGCTGAAGTTAGGGCCCAAAGTGTAAACTGGAATAGAAGCTGGTTGACGGACAGACGCTAGAGGGTGGTGGTTAATGGAGTTCGCTCGGAGGAGGGAGTGCCTCAGGGATCGGTGCTGGGATTGATTCAGTTCGATATGTTTGTGAGCAACATTGCTGAAGGGTTAGAAGGTAAGGTTAGCCTCTTTGCGGCTTTATGCTCCTCCAACGTCAGAGGGAAGGCCTCTGGCTCAGCTGCAGGACGCGCGTAGGAGCCGCCACCCCTGGGTGTTTACCTTCTGGCCAGCTCCCTCCTCCTTCCTGCCAGCCATTTCTCTGCACAAAGCCATGGGCGGCGGCAGCTCCTACGCGCTTCTCAAGGCTGAGTCAGAAGCCTTCCCTGTAACATCACACCTCCGATGCCAGAAAGAAAGTTTCTGGCTCAGCCGCTCCTCATGAATGCAGGCTTCTGAAAATCATTCAGGGTCTACCACACCTCCATTCCTATTTGTGTTTGCGCTTCAGCTGTGAACACAAAACAGAAATATTGGTTAAGCAATTCCACTTTATTTTTACTAGCTTTTACATATTCCTCCCCTTCACCTTTGAGTCTCATAATGCCACTTTTGCACTGCAAATGAGGGGAAACGGCATGCAATTCACTAAACCAAAACTTGAACAATGACTGGGCTGGCCGATCAAGAAACAAGCGGCTGCTGGGAACAAGTCGCTCACATCCTTTCTGACTGCATCTCCTGCTCTCTGCCCCGAATCTCTGCCGCGATTCTCCTGCCACCCTGCTCTGCCCCGATTCTCCTGCTCTCTGCCCTGACTCTCTGTCACGATTCTCCTGCTGCCCTGCTCTGTCCCAAAACTCCTGCTCTCTGCCACAACTCTCCTGCTCTCTTGCCGCCCTGCTCTGATTCTCCTGTCCCAATTCTCCCCGACTCTCCTGCCCTTCCCTGCAGTGCAAGCCTGTGGTTTTAACCCACGGGTTTAAAGTGGGTTAAAACCATGGGCTCACAAAAAAAGTGTTTCCTAAAGTACAAAAAAAGTTTTGTTTTCTGCTGCCGGGTATGGAGGGCCATCCCATATAATGAGTTGGGATCGCTGGGGGCAGTTGGTGGCGTGATTCCAATCGCCCTCATTTGCATGAGGGCACTTTGTGAATCAGCTCCCCGGCCATGGATCAGATTGGATCGCTCACCAATCGGATCCGATCCTTGGCCTTAGTGAATCTAGCCCAGGCGTGGGCAACTCCGGTCCTCGAGGGCCGGAATCCAGTCGGGTTTTCCGGATTTCCCCAATGAATATGCATGAGATCTATTTGCATGCACTGCTTTCAATGCATATTCATTAGGGAAATCCTGAAAACCCGACTGGATTCCATCCCTCGAGGACCAGAGTTGTCCACCCATGATCTAGCCCTATGACTGGTACTGTACAGACTTGCATGGTCTGTGTCCCATATGTGATGTTTTAGTGTAGGATAGACTGGGGAGGGCATCAATGGGAACTCCAGTAACTTGAAACATGAGGATGTTACTGGCCAGACTTTATGGTAGATATCCTGCAAACAGGATGGTTGATAGGCTGGAGTGCGCTTGGATGGCAACTTCAGCATTTGGAACCTAGGACAATACCAAAAGGACTTTACAGTCTACGACCCAGAAATATCAAAGAAGAGACAAGTTAATTTAATCATGTATTTTTAATGGACAGACTGGATGAAATGTTCAGGTCTTATCTGCCGTCATTTACTATGTACTTTTCATCCAAAAAAAACCCCCAAACAATCGCTAAGATCCAGAAGTATCTCAGCTGCTCTCATTGATTAGTTTCTTCCTCCACCATTCATAACATTGGGTAGCGAGATATTCAGTTGTAAATTTTAGATGTCAAAAAAAAAAAAATTATTCTTTCACATACAGTAATGTCACTCTTTTATCTTGTTCCCTTTTGTAATAAAGAATTAAATAAAATGGCATTCTGTTTTCTTTCTGATCATGCCGCCATTTAGTGTAGACTATTTTCAACTACATTTTTATATAAAATTTAGCAGAGAGACTAATTTCTATTTGAAGCTAATAATCTTTTCTATACAGACAGCATTTTTTCTCAAAGTTCTAATTGACACCCTATGAATAAAAGACTTATTTTTAACCTCACATTGATTGGTGATCTTTGATACCCCATTTTCTGTGGCTTGTTGTGTTTTGACATGGTAGACATCTCCATTTTGTTATGCTGTCCCATTTAGTGTAGACCATTTCCAACTACAGTTTCATATAAAATTCAGCAGAGACTGTTTTCTGCTTGTAGCTAATAATCTCTTCTATGCAGACAGCAATTTTTTTGCTCCAAGTTCTTATCGACTTCTATACTATGTTTGAAGAGCAGAGCATTTGGTTTTCTTGGAATGGCTCCAAGTACTATATAAACTAGGGTCTCCAATTCTGTCTTTTTATGCTCTTACTTGTTTCTTTGACTTCTGTGGTAAGCTCTTTTATACCAACAAACTCACTTTTTTATGAGATACCCTTGTTTATATCCTTCTCCTCTTCCCTGCTTTCACTGTGCTCACCATTTTTCTCAGCCTGAATGTTAAACTTGGTTTATTTAGTAAACCTTTATGTTAAGGCTCAGACATGGTTTCAGTTCAAGTTTCCTGCTGCTGACTGTTTCAAAACTGATGTCTTCCTTCAAGTGCGAGAAGTCTGACAGGAATAATTCAGTACCCTCTGGCTCCTTTCTTGACTATGACCTCCCACTTGCTTCTGTCAGCATTGTTGCAGTTACATCTTTGTCTCTCTCTGATGGCAGATAAGATATAATAGTATATACACATATATGCCAGATATGCAACTATGAGTTATAGTATAATTACTTACATATCTCTGATAGCATATAGTTTATACATGGGTGGAGTCTGGATGAAATATGGCTGGGGCACAAAATTTCTGGAATGCAGGAGCACACACTTACATCAGGTCTGTATAGCTGGCATAAGTGCTGATGCCTTTGTGCCTGGTTCTGTATATAGTGCCTAGGTTATGCACCACTAAGGGCCAAATTCTATAAACGGAGTGCTGATTGTAGGCGGCCAACTGCTGCCTAACTAGCCAATCGGGACACACATTTAAAAAAAAACAAAACACCATTATGAGGAAGGCCGCTTATATTGTAGGCGCCTCCGTGAGCCTAGAGAGGCGTATTGGCCTGCCTAAGCTCGCCTAAGGCTAGGCGTGCCTTCACACGGAAGTAGCCTTAGGTGGGACTAGGCGGCCCTAAATGCCTCCCTAGGCCCTATATTTCAAGCAGACACGGCCGCTGAGGATCTCCCTGCAGCGATAAGTTTAGTAGCCATGGCAACCCTCCCCCCCGCCGTGAAGACTACGGGCAGGAGGGATGCCCATGCTCTCCTGTCAGAACCCCTCCTGAACATGGCTGACAGGAGGGATGCCCAGTCCCTCCTGCCGGAACCCTCCCGAACATCGCCGGCATCCTCCCCACTCTGTAAAGTCACCCCCCTGCCAGACCCCCCGGACTCCATCAGCCAACCCCCGCCAGACCTCCCGACCTTATAATGATGGCCGGCCAGAGGCATCCTTCCTGCCTCCAGCCAGCTGGCCCGCCTTCGCATGAATGGTGGGCCTGTCCTTCACAGTGCCTTGTGGGATAAACAGGGGAGGGGCCTTAGGCACCTGGGCCAACCGAAATCTTAGGCCCCTCTCGCAGTACATTCTGGGATGTACTGGGAGTGGCCTAAAATTCCTGGAATTTAATTGTAGTTTCATAGAATAAAGGAAATCTGCATGTTATTTAGGCACGAGAATTTGCACCAGGTTTTAGTTGATGTAAATCCTCATGCCTAAGATTGGGCATGGATCTCAGCACCAAACACTATTCTATCAATGGTGCCTAACTTTGAGCCACCCAAACAGGAGATCCTACCTCCTCAAGGTAGAGTAAAGAAAAAGAAAAACAAAGGAGGAGACCTGTGGTGCTTAATCTTTTTATTCACTCAAGACCCGACATGTACGTGTTTCGGCCTCAGGGGTCTTTTCCTCAATGTAGACTACTTTCTGTGAATGTCCTCTTAAAATATGCAAACAATATCTGATTCAACAATGAGTGACTCAATAAGATGTTTTTTCTTTAAAAACCAAGCTGCTGTATGCAGGAGCAGTGTTTTGTCTCTACTGAATCAAAAGTGAAAGTGTCGGGTCTTGAGTTAATAAAAAGATTGAGCATCGCAGGTCTCCCCTTTTGTTTTTCTTTGCCCAACTTTGAGCACCATTTAAAGAATAGTGCTTAGCACAAAATTTTATCGGCGCCAGTTTTTCAGCTCCCATATACAGCATCTAGCATTTAGAGTCCTTAACTTGGCTTCCCAAATTAGTGATATAGAAAATTGTTCCCTAACCATAAACATAGGTAGTGAAGACAAGTTGGAAAGGTGACAGCAAGAGGGATTCTGGATGAAGAGTAGAAAAGAGGAAGGTGCGGAAAAAGAAAAGAGAGAGTTTGGATGGAGAATAGAAAAGTGGAAAGGAAAGGAACAGATGATATAACAATTGTAGACCTCCAGTTAAATATTTTTTATTAAGTTTCAAAAATTTAACAGTGTAATGTATATGTTAATAACAGACAATAAAACATAAAAGCACATACAACTTACAAGTATTTATGCACAATCAATTTATCCCACCCTCTCTTCTAATAAATAATCATTATAAATAACAGCCATTTTCACACACCGTCCCACCCACCTTGGATGTGCATAGAAATAACCAAATTAAAACTATCCTGATATAATATAAGGTGCCGATGGGCCTCAAACCAATTTAAATATATTATCCTGCCCCAATATATCCACATTTATCTTCTCATTCCTATATGTAGAACATAAATTTGCCCACTAAAAAGAGAAGTTAAGACGATCAAAATTCTTCTAATTTTGTGTTATCATCTGCATTGCTACACCAGTCATAATTATGAGGAGATGACTTTTATAGCGATCTATGGGGGGTTTAATATGTAACAACATACCACATATGACTATCTCATATTTTAACAGAAATGATGACTCAAGTATTGCATTAATCTGCCTCCATATTGATTTCCAGAAGTTGAGTATCAAAAGACAATAGAACAACAGATGATCCAGTGTTCCTATGTACAGAAGACAGCGCCAACATCTATTGTAGACCTGATCCTATCTTTATCAGCAGACACTCTACAATTTATCTCTTCTATAATCCAGACAGTGGACTCCTGGATGAAGGACTTTAAACTCAAACTCAACACGGACAAAATTAAAATCTTTCTGGCCTCACCTTCCAATAAGATCACAGAGACCACTATAAAGTTGAACAGCATTATATATTCTATTTTCAATGAAAGATGTATTGTTTAATGATGGTTTTAGGAAGTTTTGTACTGTGAGGAGCTATTAAATTATGGCTCCCTAAGTTGTAATTATTCATTTGTAATTTAAGATGTCTGTATAAGCTTGGTCTGTGTCATTTTGTGCATGTTACTTTTGTAATGCCGCATAGAAATAGGCGGTTGATAAATTTTTTAAAATAAATACATATTATGCCAGTTATAAAAATTTTAGGGGTTTATTTAGACTGAAATTTATCACTTGACGCTCAAATTAATGCACTAGTTAGGAAAACTTATTTTATGCTATGGAAAGTGCGATTGATTAAGGCATATTTTTATCCTTCCTCATTTAGACCATTGGTACAATCATTGATTTTGAGTTCCCTGGATTATTGTAACATCATTTATCTAGCCTCCAGTAAAAAGAATACTAAGGGCCTGATTCTCTAAAAGTGCGTCCCGATTTTAGGCAGCTGTAGGCGTCCTACAGCTGTCTAATCAGCCAATCGGGATGCACGTTTTTTTTTAAAAAAATGCTCCCCAGGCAGGCCTGAAGGCACTTCCGGGAGCCTAGGGAGACCCGCAAGATGCCTAAGCTCGTCTAAGGGCCTTAGGCGGGCCTTAGGCTGAACCTAGGCGGCCCTACGCGTCTCCCTAGTAGATGAGAAGCTTAAAAATGTAGGCCAGCAAAATGCTGGTCTACATTGTAAGTAGACGCGGCCGCTATACTTATCGCGGCAAGGGATCTCTCTGCCGCTATAAGTATAGCGGGCCGTGGCCCCCTGACCGATCGCTGGCAGAAGGGTGCCCAAACCTCCTGCCCGAAGACGCACCCCCTCCCCGACACTACCGACCGCCCCCCCCACCCCCGACATTACCAATCGCTGGCAGGAGGGTGCCCAATCCCTCCTGCCCGAAGACGCACCCTCCCGACACTACCGACCGCCCCCCCCCCCCGACATTACCGATCCCCCCCCAACAATATCGGTCGCTGGCAGGAGGGTGCCCAATCCCTCCTGCCCGAAGACGCACCCCCCCCGGCGCTAACAACCCCCACTCCACCAAACCTGTTCTTACAGATGGGTCTTGCACGTCGAGCAAGCAGGCACGCCTCGTCGAAATGAGGCGGGCCCGCCCCTTCCCGGCCCATCCCGCCGAAGCCTAAGGCCTGATTGGTCCAGGCTTCTAGATTCATCTGGCGTGATATAACATTAGCTGAGCTGATATCGCCTGCCGGTAATATTTATTGGATGATGGTGCGGGTGAAATGGAGATGATGTCAAGGGTCTGTAGAATAAGGACTAACAATTTATAAGAGGAGGTACGAAAGGGTTAATAGACAGAGATTGTAAGAAAGAAAAAGGATTGGGGAGTTTTCTAAGGTGATGGGGGTGGAGCAGTCACAGAATTGATTGGATATTGTTGAAGGTTAGATGGAGTTCTGTGAGGAGTAGTCTCTTCAGGAAAAAAATGTATCCTTCCCTCCCCTCTCATGTGTGCTGGTGTTGTGTTAGTGTTTGTGTGTGTGTGTGTGTGTGTGGGGGGGGGGGGGTTACAGGTTATATGTGGACTTGGGGGGGGTTGGTTGAGCTTATGGATTTGGGGGAGGTGGTCACAGATTTGGGTGGGGTGGAAAATGGGGTTTGGCCCAGTTGAATCTGGGAGATGAGCAGTTAATAAATAAATAAATGTAACACTCGTAGGCAACAGCGCTGTGAGGGGAAGCATGGCCTGGCGCCACCATGGGTCATGTTTAAGAGAATGTTATAAGTTTAAAGACAACGTGAGCTAGTTTTGACACCAAATAGCTCCCTTGGGGGGGGGTGAAATATGCATTAGGGCTTGTTGGTTTTGGACACGGATTGTATTGTAAGCAGAGATAATATTAAGATAGATAATAAAGCTGCGGCCAAATATTTATTCCAATAAAATTGAGTTGTGTGATTATTGATTGATGGTGATTAGCTTTCAGTTGCAGGTGACAGGAATGTGAATGCTAATGTTATGATCAACTGCTTGGCAGCTAAGTTTAAATATTAAAATATTCAGAGATGCATTTGGAATGGAGAAATTGATTAGGATATGATAAGGATAGTCTGATTAAGAATCAGAGTACCAATAAAATTTTGAGTGTTTAAAATGTATGGTTATGTCTAAATTTTTGTTTTCCTAAATACTATGGGGCTCATAATCGAAACAGAAAAATCGGCCTAAATCAGCACTTGGACAATCAGTAACAAAAAACGTCCAAGTGCCAATAATTGAACAGGGTTTTAGACGTATTTAAAAACGATTTAGGCCTTCACAGTGCTGCTGAACGACTAAAGCTAAAAGGGGCATTTTAGGAGGAGTGGTGAGGGCGGGATTTGGGCAGGCTGTGGGCTGTCCTAGACTTAGTCGTACTGCATGTATAACCGAAGGTTTTATAACACTGCCTAAACGGAACTTTGACGTAGTGCCAGATAAGCACTGCAGACACAAAGTACAGACCCCCACACACAGCCCCAGTGATCACTGACAACCCCCCCAATAAAAAAAAGTAATAACAACTTTATATATCTGCCTCCAGAACATCAGCACCTAGCAGCCTGGCATAGGAAAGCCTAGTAGAGGTGCACAGAGGTGGATTAAGTGGTCTTGGGGGTGAGTTAGTGAACCATGGAGAGGACGACCCAAGGCCATAAGCCACTCTAAATCACTGCATTCACGGAGAAACATGTGCACCCCCCCCCCAAAAAAAAAAACAAAACCAAACCCTTTTGTACTGCCATATAAGTGGCTCCTGCAGCCATAAGGGCTATTGGGGTGGTAGATAGGTGTGTCTAGTAGATCCTGGGGGTGTTTGGGGAGGCTAACCATGACCTATAAGGGAGCTGTTGTGAGATGTTTATGTGGCACCCTTTTTGTGAAGTTCACAGCAGTGCCTTGTAAGGTGCCCCCACTACTCTGTTGCCATGTCTGGGTGTCCAGTCCCTTACTTTTCTGGCCTCTCCCACGTCCAAAAGGTCTTTTTCTAGGTGTTTTTGACTTGGCCAAATTTTTGGACATAAATGGGGTATAAAGATAGACAACTTAGCAGTCTGGACGATTAGATGGCTGGACGTACAGTTGGACGTTTTTTGGGAAAAAAAATATGCTGGACGTTTTTTTTGAAAATGGACCTTTTCCCGTGTCCAACTTTGGACGACTTATGAGTTAGGCCAAAACGGACTTAGACATTTCTTTTGATTAAGCCTCTCCATGGCTCCCTTTTATCAAACCGTGGTAGAGCTTTTTAACACAGGTAGGTGAGGTAAATGCTCTGACGCTCATAGGAATTGAATAAGCGTTGGAGCATTTAACCTCACTGGCTCACGAAAAAAAGCTCTACTGCAGTTTGATAAAAGGGGCCCTATGTCAACTAAGAAATCTTGTTTATTCTCTAGGACTTGTTTCAAACTTTTTCATTGTCTTGTACTATGTTTACACCACAAAATTGAAATAGAAAATCTCAAAAGTGGCTGAAAAAAAAAAAATCCTTCGCCTCTATTTTAGTTCTTTTCTATATTTTAAGCACTTTTAATGCCGACTTCAAAAGAATAGGTATAAAAGAAAATGAACTGGAGGTACAAACATTAAAACATCATGAAACACTTAGGGCTCCTTTTACTAAGCTGTGCTAGTGGTTTTAGACGCTAACGCCTCCATTGAGCTGGCGTTAGTTTTTCCGCGTAGTGCGGGGGGCAGCGAGCGCTAAAAATGCTACCGCAGCTTAGTAAAAGGAGCCCTTAGATAATATCACACTGAAAACAGCAAGAAGAAGCATGTCGGAAAACAAAGCACATGGAAATGAAGTACTGGAAACAAAAGAGGTGTAATACTGGACATGGATAACTGCCAGCTGAGAACATAAGAATGCTATACTAGTTCAGATTAAAGGTCCATCAAGTCAGTATCCTGTTCTTAACAGCAGCCAATCCAGGTCACAAGAATCTGGCAGGAACCCCAAAATTTGCAAGATTCCATGTTATTGCCCCCAAGGATGATAGTGGATTTCCCCAAATCTGCATTCATAGTAGTTTATGGACTTTTTGTTCCAAGGACTTATCCAACCATTTTTTTTAAAATCCCAGCTATTCTGTTTTCATACCTTCTGGCAATGAATTCCAGAGTTTAATTATACACTGTGTGGAAAAAAAAAAAAAAAAAAGATATTTCTATTTATTATTCTAAATGTACTACTTAGGAATTTCATGATATGTCCTTTAGTGTTTGCACTCTTTGAAAGAGTACACAGTTGAGGAAACAAGAAAAAATTATTTTCCTAACAGGGGTCCACACACTAAGGCCCTTGGAACAGGTTTTTTTTTTTGGCCTCACATGCTTTTTCTATTCCCATCCCTTATACTGGTTGAAAACACTTAGCTGCGTTAGGACTTTAACGCGCAAAATAGCGCACACTATATTGCCGTGCGCACTAGACCTTAACACCAGCATTGAGCTGGCGTTAGTTCTAGAAGCGTAGCGTGCAGCAATTTTCTGCATGCGCTAAAAATGCTAGCTCACTTTAGTAAAAGGAGCCCTTAGCCAAGGTCTGGTATATAGTCACTAAACTTGATGAAAATCCAAACCAGTCATAATCTCATGCAACAATCTTTTGTAGAGAACATAAGGGGTCTTTTACTAAGGCATGCTAAATGCTAACGCATCCATAGAATATAATGGGCACCTTAGCATTTAGCTTGTGCTAAATTGGTTAGTGCGTGCTAAATCGGCTAGCGCACCTTAGACCCCATAGTGATGCTGTCCAGTCAAACTATAGACAAGTAAATGCTTAATGAGTCTTCAGAAGCGGCACCGAGACCACATCTGGAATACTATGTACAATTTTGGAGGCCACATTATCAGAAGGATGTGCTGAGAATAGAATCGGTTCAACGGTTGGCCACCAGGATGGTCTCGGGACTCAAGGATATCCCTATGAAGAACGTCTAGATAAATTGCAGCTATTGCAGCTATACTCTCTCGAGGAACGCAGAGAAAGGGGTGACATGATAGAGACATTCAAATACGTTACTGGCTGTATTGAGGTGGAAGAAGACATTTTTTTCCTTACAGGACCTAGGGCGACAAGAGGGCATCCGCTAAAAATCAGAGGCGGGAGATTTCATGGTGACACTAGGAAGTACTTCTTCACCAAAGGGTGGTTGACCGTTGGAATGATCTTCCACTTCAGGTAGTTGAGGACAATAACGTGACTGACTTTAAGAACAAATGGGATCAACATGTGGGTTCATTTCAAAGAAGAACCTAGGGGGGAGAGTTCTTTGATGGGCAGACTTGTTGGGCCTAAGACTCTTTTTCTGCCGTCATATTCTATGTTTCTATGTTTCTCATGTGGCATGTGCTACCCAAAAATTTATGGAGCTATAAGCCACTATGCTTCCTCATCGGCTCAAGCATAAATTGTTTGGATGCAAATTCTTAAATACACTGCTTTACACATTGCACTCCATGTCCTTTATGATGTGTGAGTATGGAGTGTTTCCTTCAGACGATTCACGCCAAGAGGAGTGTTTGCACCCGCCATACGTAAAGATTAAGTTAGTTTAGTAAGTATAAGCAACATTGTGACTGATATTTATATATATCTATGGATTGTTTGGAGTAATAGTTATTGCTGTTTTTGTATATTGTAGAATACTGCACCCTGAAGCAGTTCCTGCATACGAAACATGCATGTCGGTGGCGGTATATTTTGAGGTGCTCGGTACCAATTGAACTACCGTGTTTCCCCGATGATAAGGCAGGGCCATCAAATAAGACAGCCCCCCCTTTTTAGAAAAAATTGTAAAATAAGGCACCCCCCCCCGCAAATAAGCCACCCACCGATACCTGCGCTTACCCGAATCGGGTGGTACGGTGGGTGACTCCGTGTGGTCCCTCCGTCTACCGCGGGGGTCGGCAACCTGCGGCTCTTTTCCACCTTTGCCGTGGCTCCGGTAGTATGTCACGCAGGCATGCAACTTACAAGTCCGGCGTCGTGGCGGAAAATAGCCATGCTGAGCAGTGAGCTCAGCACGTACACAGATGAAAGCCTTGCTTGCTGATTGGTCCGGCGGCCATGCCGCCGGACCAATCAGCAAGCAAGGCTTTCATCTGTGTAGTGCTGAGCTCACTGCTCAGCATGGCTATTTCCTGCCGCGACGCCGGACTTGTAAGATGCACGCCTGAAAAAGAAATCATCCTGGCCGGGGTCGGTGTCATGCTCCGGAGATCTACAGCCTTCCTATCTCCCTCTCCCTTCTACCTGCTTCCGGCCACATCCCCTGCTCCGCGGCTCTCTTCGGCAACTCAGCAGCAGCGATCGACACAAGCTTCTGACGTCGGGGCCTACCCTCTGCGAGTCCCGCTTGTTTCAACTTCCTTTTTCCACAAAGGCGGGACTCGTAGAGGGAAGGCCTCGATGTCGGTAGCTTGTCTTGATCACCGCTGCTGACAAGTTGCTGAAGAGAGCCGCGGAGCAGGGGGGTGTTGCCAGGTGCAGGTAGAAGGGAGAGGGCCAGATGCAGGACTCGTGGGTGAGGGAGCAGAAGAGAGAGAGAAAGAGAGAGGGGAGGGAAACAAAAGGAAATATTTCATACTGGGCTGGGCCGGAGTGGAGGGAGGGTGGAAAGATTCTAGCTACAGGGTGCAGTAACAAAGGAAAAGGGGGGGAAAGCTGAAAATGGAGATAGTGACACAAAGAAGAGAAAGGGTAAGCAGGACCTACTGAATAAGGATAGAGATACAGAGGGGACATGAAAGGGTAAATAAGGCATCCCCCCGAAAATAAGCCCTAGAGCATATTTTGGCCTTCCAAAAAAAAATAAGACAGTGTCTTACCATCGGGGAAACACGGTATATGCTGTACCGGAAGCATTCAGATAAGTTATATATGTTTACAAAGTTTAAGTCATTTAAAGCTTGTAAGAATTTGCATCCAAACAATTTATGCTTGAGCCAATGAGGAAGCATAGTGGCTTATAGCTCCATAAATTTTGGGGTAACACATGCACCGTGGAGTACAGCTTCTGAAGGCTCATTAAGCATTTACTTGTCTATAGTTTGACTGGACAGCATCACTATGTTCTCTACAAAAGATTGTTGCATGAGATTATGACCGGTTTGGATTTTCATCAAGTTTAGTTTTCTATTTCCGTAGAAGATCTGGCCCCTACAGCAAGGGTTTCTTTTAAATTGTTTGACCATATGCTCAAATCTTGTTTCTAGCCCTTCCTTTCTCTTGCAGTTTCCACCTTTGGTCCTCCAGCCAGCAAACTGTAAACAAACCAGTTTTAGTCTTTGGCCCTACTATCTCAACTGGTCTTTCTCCTTCGCCTTTCCTCTGCCAGGAATCTGGCAACATTCTCAGGGATAATCTGTGTGTGACATAGCTGGGAATGGTCACTGACTCCAGAATTGGCAATTGCTAAACCTACCAGAGGTGAATTCATCCAACTTCTTTTGATTCCCATAATCACGACTCATACCTAGCTTGCAACATTATTAGATATTAAATATTTCCCCACTCTCAGTCATACAGGGCTTAGAAGCCTGAATTTGTCTCTGTGCTCCAGCGCTGAGCATATACATTAATTCTTCTGGCTTTTGCGCTTCAGGATCAGAGCATGTATGTGTCCAGTAGGGAGAGGCAGGAATGGGGTATATATGTACTGGTGTTCCTTGCTTTCTGTGATCAAAGACCAGGAGAGTATGTGTATGCAAAGACAACCTGATCTGAGGATGCAGGACTGGGTTAAGAGTTGGTGGAGAGAAAGAGATGAGAAGGAAAGAGGGTATGAGACCAAGAAAACTAAGGGAAGAGGAAAGGAAAGAAGGGGACAAGAATTCAATAAGAAGATGGGAAGCTAAGAGAAAGAGAGAGGTTGAAAAGGGGAATGAGAGAAGGGGAACAGGGGAGGATCATGAGATGGGATCTGAAGATTGTATGTCACATATACAGCCCACCATGACACTCCCTACTTTCTACTCCACAGGGGGCAGATGTGGGGAAAATGGGATGCAAAATATAGGCTTATCTGCCTCGTCTCTGATCATCATGCCCTCTGTTTTCCTCCTTTCCAAGAATTTTAAATCACTGAAAGGACCAAAAATGCCCCCTCCCTCAACAAACTCTTCTCTGAGAGCAATTCCATCTCCATCCAGCCTGCTCTATGGTTTGAAAAATCCTATGTGTGTGAAGAGTGTGTGGCGCGGTGGTTGAAGCTACAGCTTCAGCACTCTGGGGTTGTGGGTTCAAACCCTGCGCTACTCCTTGTGACCCTGGGCAAGTCACTTAATCCTCCATAGCTCCAGGTACGTTAGACAGATTGTGAGCCCACTGGGACAGATAGGGAAAATGCTTGAGTACCTGATTGTAAAACCGCTTAGAAAAAAACCTTGATAGGCGGTATATAAAAAATCCTAATAAATAAAAAAAAATAATAAAATATGTGGCTCTTCAATGAAGAATTCAGAGATTTTCCAACAAGTTTAATCCTATAGAGTCTCTTAAATAGTTTTATAACCATTCCCATTATAATTTAAGCAAAAATAATCCCACTTATATCTATGGAGGAGTAGCCTAATGGTTAGTGCAGCAGACTGTGATCCTGGAGAACTGGGTTCAATTTCCACTGCAGCGCCTTGTGACCCTGGGCAAGTCACTTAACCCTCCATTGCCCCAGGTATAAAAAAACTTTACATTATGAGCCCACTAAGGACAAAGAGAATACTTGCATATAATGCTACTATATCTAGTAGCACTATAGAAATGATTAATAGCAGTAGTAAATCATGTATATGCTAAAGAATATATGAATAAATAGAATTTATATTAGTAGTATCCATACTCACTCTGTTTCTAGAGCTAACAGAAATAATTAGATACAAGAAAGAAAAGTCATTAGATGAAAACATGTAAAAGTCATAAATATTACTCTTTCTTTGACTTTCCAGTAAATAAATATTTATCCAATCATTCTGATTAGTTCTAGAAACACCAGTAAATTAATTATTTAAATAATAGCAATTTTATCTAAATCCTGTGGTCAATTTCAGAGAAAACCTGCTAATGTTTAATGTGTCTAATTAGTACAGCCTGGGATTAAAGTCAACAAAACAATATAAAGTGGCAATCCTTTTACTGTACTATCTTAATACACTGTTGACTAGTTTTTGGACCTCTGGAAATTCAGTCAATAAATATATTGTCACTCCAATAAACAGTAGCATCTTTTTTTAAAAAAACTAGAACTCAAGTAATTGGGTTGTAAAGTCATCATATATAGTACATTGTATTATCCATTTCTCATGTACAGTATCTAACCGGACTTTGATATATTCCATATTAGCTGGATAAATTTGAACAGTTGTTTAGAGTATGACATCATTTAGGTATCTATGAGCTTGTGGTAGCTCTAGAGATACAGATACAGATACTATGCAAATTGTCCTACTTGATGACATTTACCAGAAAATACATCTGAAAGCCTGAGTCACTGTGCTCCCAGATGACATACCATGTGCTTAAAACCACAAATAATTCCAGAAATAAACACTCTTCCTTCCTTGTGAGTTGTTCTTTTCATCTCATGATCTTGTAGACCTCTAACCTTACTTCCACATGTCTTTTTTTTGCTATACTAAAAAGCCTTTTTTACAACTTTTCTTTGTATGAGAGATTACTAATTCTGGATACTTTTCTCAGTACCTTCTGCCATAGCTCTTTAAGGGCCCCTTTTACAAAGCCGTGGTAGAAATGCTGCTGCAGTAAATGCATTGAGGCCCATAGGTATTCAATGGGCTTTAGTGCATTTATTGCAGCACCATCGCTACCGTGGCTATTTTAAAAGGAGCCCTAACTGATGCAACCAGAGCTCCATGTAGTATTCTAGAATTTGGCCATTTCAGCATTCTGCACAGAGTCATGGCAATATCCTCAGATTTGTTATCTATACTTTTCCAAATTATGGTTGGCCATTTTGGCCGCTGCTGTTCACTGTGCCAAAAATTTGAGTATATGTTCCAAGATGACTCTAAGATCCCTCTCTTAACAGACAGACTGAATCCCAGCAGTGTGTATTGGTGGCCATTTTTAATCTTTATTCAATTGCAGATTTCATTCAAGCATTCACTCATTTCCTCCTGTTTGATCATTTCCTAGAGAAGCTACTGTTTGAATATAAAGAATAGCCTGGGAAGAGTGATGATAAAGAGTTGAGCAGGTAAAATAAGAATTTTGTCATCTGTTTCAGAAGCTAGCCCTAGTCATGGAATATTGGCTTGTCGTGCCACTGGGACTTGCGTGCATCTGAAAACTATGCCTTCATTAGTTTCACTACCAGAAGGGTCTCCCAAGGTGGACAGGTTTCAGTGGAGCTATCAGACTGATGATGTACCACCCATCTGGGCAGCAGAAGATGGGCAGTGTTGGAGGTGGAGGATCGTGCTTGATGCGACAATGGCGACAGCATCAAATTTATACTGCGTAGAAGAAAGGCCCAGCAATTTACTCCTGTATTCTGCCATGAAAACTTGATGATGTTCATCAAGTCAATAGGACTCAAACACAAGTCTAACAACATAGACACAGCTAGAGAAATGAAAATAAAAAAGGTGATTTGAGGAAGTCAAAAACAGAGAAACATAGAAATATGATGACAGAAGTAATGACTTAGCTTCGCTTTTTCTTATTAATCCACGAGTATATATATCAGGATCTTTAGGGACCCCTGAAGAAGACAGCACTGTCAAGACACAGACCGTGTTGGGTCCATAGTTCCCAATATTTTGGGTCCTAGATATATTTTATGTGGATTATTAAACTGTACTTTTAAATAAAGCCTGCATATTGAACATCACCATCTCCACAGAGTTTTTTGCTTCTGCTGGACCTGCATTTTCTGTGGAATTAAGGGTCAATTTTTTGCTTATGTTCCTATGACAGATAAAGTACCAAATATTGGCCAAAGAAAGGAAGCACATATACTAGCAACAGGGAATTATATTACACCATGGTGATAAAAAATGTATTTACTATGGTAGTGATATACTAATCAACAAAAACCATTGAGTTTATTGACTACTTTTGTTGCATTACAATAAGGGTCATGTTTCTTCCCTTTTCATTAGCCTTCTTTACACATCCAGGGAGGGTGGGTAGGTGGAGGGAGGGTGGGTAGGTGGAGGGAGGGAAATGTACTTTGAAGAGTTAAATTATCATCTAATATAATAAAAGCCTAAGCCGCGCATGCGAACTCTGACCTGCATGCTCCCGTTTTCCGTGCGCTGTAGGTCCCCGCAGTTAGGAGTACGCATGCGCACTTCCACGCATCTCTCTCTCCCAAGGCGGATGTCGGCTTCGGGTGGCGCAAAGGCTGTCTGCCGTGGCGGCTGTCAGTGGCTGCAGGCCGTGGCAGCTGTTGGCGTCTGCAGACCGTGGCAGCTTGAGGCGGCTGCAGGCCACGGCAGCTTGAGGCAGCTGTCAGCGGAGGGCAGACGCGAGGTAAGGGGTGCTGCTGGACAGGGGAAGAGACGGGGGGGTAGAAAAAGGAAGGGAGGCCTACTGCTGGACGGGGGAGCAGGAAAGAGGTGCTAGGGGGGAAGAAAAAGGAAGGGAGGCCTACTGTTGGACGGGGGAGCAGGAAAGAGGTGGACAGGGGAGAGATTAAAAAAAGGGAGAAGGGCTGCTGCTGGATAAGGGGAGCAGTGAAGGGGTGGTGGTGGACACAGGGAAGGTAAAAGGAAGGGAGAATGGGTGGACAGCCAAGGAAAAAGAAAGACAGAAATACAGAAGGAGAGGAGAGAGAGAGAAAGAAATAAAGACAGACACACACACATATATTCTAGCACCCGTTAATGTAATGGGCTATAAGACTAGTTTAATTATAATATTGAAATCACAACATATGTTTTATTGTATTAATAATTAAGATGAGGATGGGAGTAAATGACTGTTTAATGTAATAATTGTATAGTTATTAGTGCGTTCTATGCAGTATTTTATGATTTACCAATTGTATTGCACTATCAAAGTTTGAAAATCAATAAAGATTTAAACAAAAAAAATAATAAAATAAAATCAATGGACAGGACATTCAAAGCAAGTAAATGAGCAGGAGAGGCAGAAAGCAATGTCAGAAAGTAATGTAATCTGTTGGGTTTAAGAAGTTATTGAAGAGACACTTATTTTGCAATATGAAATATGGGCATTAAGTCAACTGTTTAGGTGTAAGCACTGGTCGCTTATTTGCGTGACTGTTTTTATATGTGAGCCGCTTTGGGAAAAGTGGGTTATAAATAAAATAAAACAAAAACTCCTTACAACAGCCTTCACCAATCAATTCCCCTTACCATTCTACTAACCAATCATCTTTCCTCTTGCAATTCCACTCCCCTTCCCATTCCTCTCATCCAAACTGTATACTATAACCTATCATCAGCCAACCGCACTGACGCACTACCTAATATTTACATACTCCAAAAGGACTGTCCAATCATCTGGATTTCCCATTATTTAGACTGCTCTCTGCCGAGGTTAGTCTGGAAAATCAGAGTCCTACTGTATGTTATGCAGGTTCTGGTTGAATATTGACCAGGACCCACATAAATATGCAAGTATTTCTTGGCTGGTCATGCATATTCATCAGGGACATTCTAAAAACTAGAGTGACTGGCTTGAAAAGCCATTATTATGTTAAACAGTGATGTATGTAAATGGAAAAATAATAAAAATAATTTTTCATCTTTGGCTTCCTTTTCATTTTTAAAGGAGGGGATTTTTACCTGTGCACTTTCATCATTGCTTAGATTATTGGGGTCTGTTTTAACACTGCTAAACTCCCATCTGCAGATCTACTAAATGTTTATTTGTGTCTAGCCTGTTTCCAGTGTTCCAGTGCTGTAACAGTGTACGTACCTTCAGGTGAAGAGCCTGATTTTTGAGGATATGCAGAGTTTAGCTTGCTTTTCTTGCTATTATCGCTGCTTACAGATAAACTGGACTGGATCTTTCTGTGCATTTTCTGTGAAACAGGAGCTGAAAGTTTTCTGTGTTCTGCAGCTACATTCTTGACCCCAATGTGAATTCCATTTGCATTGCTTAAACCTGGATGACCATTCTGTATCTTCCCGGGTTCTTTTTCACTCTGTTCAAGTCCTGAAGTATTTGGCTGTGGCAAGCGCTGAGGCTGAGCTTAAAACAAAGAGAAAGGGAACACATTGGCAACAGTGCACAAAGACAAAGCATCTTACTTAGTAAAAGTATTTACTGTATAAAAAGCCAAACAGTATAAAAAAGTTTTTATTAATTAGAAGTTGTTTAACACACACAAAAAAACAACAATCAGAAACAGCCCAAGTGGAAAAACAAATGATAAGAAAGTCTATCGCGTTGTTCTTTGCGTAGACCATAAAGACTCAAAAACAGACCGTAACTGTCCCCCGCTCTCTTCCAACCCACCCCTCATCCCCCAGCACTCCAGTGTCAAAAATTAAGGAGAACACTTCGGGCTCTTTGGGATAAGTTGTCCCAAACAGGCATCCAAATAGCCCGAAATCTCCTCCAAAAAGTAAGTTATTAAAAAAGCACAAAAAAATCACGTTGTACTAATGATTGTGATACTTCATATATACTTTATATAGAATCAGATCTCTATAAATGGTTCATTTCAAAGCATGAATTACATTTTCCTCTATATGTTTGAAGTAAGATGCATATACAATAGTAAATAGAATTTATAAGATGCATATATAGAGCATGTTACCTTTAAATTAAAAATCCTCCCACATATAATCTCAGATTAAGTGTTAGACAAAACCTTAAATAACCTCAGTTAACACAGTTAAAAGGCAATTGTCTTTAGCAGATCTACCATGCTATATGGTAAACCACTAATCAACATTTAGGCCCGGATTCTCAAGCAGCACCTAAATCGACCGGTGCCTAGATGAATAAAGCCGACCATATGTCTCTCCGCTATCACCTACTCTACTCAATATCTATTTAGCCCCATTGGGAAGATTGCTGCATAGTCTGGGTGTCAAATTCTTCACCTATGCTGATTATATTACCATAGCAATCCCACTTATGGCCTTTACAGGGGAGGTAATAAACTAAATATCTCAATTATTAATTCATATTGAGCAATGGACAAAGAGGGCAAAACTAAAACTGAATCCTGAAAAATAATTTTTTTTCTGGCTAGCCCTTCAGATAACATAAAGGAAAAAGAACTACATTTGAATGACCAAACTTTTTCAATTTCTGCTTCTATTAAAATTTTGGGCATCATATTGGACCGTCAATTAACTTTGGAGGATCACACAGATCTACTAGTAAAAAAATGTTACATAACTTTGTGGAAACTTCAGATGATTAAATTTATTTTTTATTTTTTTGATAAGGCATCATTTAGATTACTGGTACAATCATCCAATTTGCCTATACTGGACTATTGTAATATAATATATCTGGGATCTTACAAAAAGCTTCAAAAGAGATTGAGACTAACATTAGTATTCACATTTCGTCATCTTCAGTCAACCTTTAATACATTTACTCTAATAAATCACAGACACTCTTTTACTGGAAAATGTTTGACCGCAGCTTTTATTTATAACCCCCAACTTTAACATTTCAACAATTAATTCTTATATTGGTAGCATTTCACGACAGTAAACTCGGCTGTATCAGAAACCTCTTTTTCCCCCCTCCCCCTATGAGCCATTCGGTGACGAAACTAGCTCATCCCCTCAGGCAACTCCTTGCCACTTTACCCCATAGCATGACCCACGGTTTCGTCAGCTCACACACACCCCAACTCATGGTGGTAACGCCCATGAGTAATTCCTTTATTTCCCCCATCACATGTATTCAATTCCCCTTTCAGCCCAACAATATCCCCCATGTTTTATGCACAATTCCCTTTTTTCAGCTGCGACTACCCCACCCCCCATCACATCACTCCCTCCCTATTCCTTTACCGTATCCAAAATCAGCAGCTAACCCAGACCACCACAGGGAGGGAGTGCGGGAAACACTCCTTCCACCCCTCCTCCCTCACATCCACCCTCTCCTACCAAAACCCGAAAATGAATTAAACCGCCAAAAACCTTTTCCCTCAAGATTCCAACCTCTTCCCCTTTTTAACCAATCCCTATACTTCATTCACTATCTCCCTTTTCTAACAACTATTTCCACCAATCCCACACCTCGTCTATCTTTTCTATTAGTTCCCCCTCTTCCCCGCCTCCTCCCCCCCCCCCATAACCATTCCTTCTCTTCCTCAGTTCAGCTAATGTTATGACCCTGCCAACTAAATCCGACAGGGAACTCTTATCCAGAATATGGCGATTTGTTTAATTTTTGGGTTGAAAAAATGTGACCATGTTTCCCCATTCTACAGACAGTTACACTGGTTGCCTTTTGAAGCTAGAATATTGTTTAAGTTTGGTTGTACCTGTTTTAAAATGTTGTTTGGTATGGCTCCTAATTACTTGTCTTCATGCTTTGAGCGACACAGACCTAATAGGAATACTCGAGGGCAACATTTGTTTACTTTTCTAACTATTAAGCCCTCTCGATATAAGAGATTTTTTGATAAATTGCTCAGTTTTCAGGCAGGTAAAATGGATCAATAGCTAAGAACCATTATTTCTCAAGCTCTTCCATATATGTCCTTCAGGAAATTATTAAAAACTGATCTATTTAAAAAATTTGTAAATTGATGCTCAGTTTATTTACTGGTAAATCATATATTGATCTCACAGCTAGTACATTTCTGCTGAATTTTATTGTACTATAGCATATTGCATTTTATTCTCTTATTTACCTAATGATTAATTTTAGTTCAACTTTTTAGAATATCATATACTGATCTTATAGTTAGTACTTTTTGACTGAATTTTATTGTATTCTAGCATATTGTATTTTATTCATCTATTCACGTTATTGTATACTACTTGTTCAACTTTTAAGAATATTGTATTTTATTCATTGACTGTACATCTTTAGTATTGTATGTGAACCGCCTAGAACTATGTGGTAGGGTGGTATATAAAAATAAAATTATTATTATTATTTAAGCGCTGTTAACAGAATCGTGGCTACCGCCGCCTAGGAAGAAAAGTAGGCACCGGTAATGAAGGCCAGGGTTTTAAAGACCTACATTTCTGGAGCCTACGTTTTTGGGATAATTGCACCTAGTGGTACCTAGTAATGCCAAAGGTCATCTCCACCCATAAACACACTAACTTTGACTTTAGGCGCCACTAGGCGCCATGCTGCAGGCACAATTCCGGTGCCTACTTTTTTTTAATGTGCTTTAATCGATTTTAAATGGTGTGTTCAATTACTGCACCAAATAAAGCCAATTAATGCAATTAAGTTAGGCACAATCTAGGCACCTACCAGCACCTAACATTCGGCACCATTTACAGTATATGCCTTTAGTGATTAAATTATACATTTAAATTAAAATCTGTAGATTGACAGCGTCATTATAGCATTCAAATATGTTTTGGCCAATGACCATGGTAAATCCACAAAGTTTAAATCCTATTGCAACATGGAATCCTTGTTTTGTACATTTTTGCAGTTCTTGAGAGAAGGTTTGAATTTTCATGTGAGGTTCTCCTTTATATTAAATTATATTATTTGGTCATAACAAAACACAGATTGGACTTATCTAGTAGCCTAACACCAAACCTCTAGCATAGATATTATTTTCATAAAGTACAGCTGTTCTATGAACCCAATATCATGAAACTAATTCAGTTCTTAAGAACATCACAAAAAAAGTCACCAACCTTCCAAATGATCCTAATGCTGAGCCAGCAGGACGACATAGTTTTACCTCTTAAATCAGTTGGTGCACCATAAAAAAAGGACCCCCATGTTTTGTTGTGTTGTGTTTCGTTTGTTTGTTACAAATGTTAACTACATTTTTCTACTGATTTGCTGATTTTATATTTTTATGTTTTTCTTTTTTTTTTTAATAGTTTTTCTTGGTCAAGCAGCCAGTACAAAACTATGGAACACAAGGCATACGTCAATGCGACCCAACAACAGTGCAAACAGTCCAGGCAGGGTAATGAGAAACACAACATCAAGAGTCTTTGGTTTTATATTTAGTTAGCTTGTAATTGTTCTCTTTTTGAAGTACTATGGGCTCCTTTTACTAAGCTGCGCTAGTGGTTCTTTTTTTTTTTTTTTTTTTAATATTTTATTGATTTTCAAATAACATACCAAGTCATCACTTGTACAGAAAGTAAGTTAGTAGGATATGACCTATATCCAATATAAATCATAGTCAAACCAAGTTAAATAAAATACAAAGAAAATTATTTCAACTAACTCAACTCAAGTCCTCAAAATATTAGATCCAAGATTACTTTAAAGCGAGCAAAAAAAAATAATATTAGAAGATATATTACAGACAGAACTGAGCATGGGCAGTTATATAAATTATAGAGTTGTTGATTTCTCTTTATCCAGTCGAGACATAGTCAGAACAGCAGTTAACTGTTGTGGTTCAAAAAAGCATATTTAACTGAACGGTAGCAAATAATACACTTGCAGGGATGTCTCAAATAAAACATTGCTCCCAGTGAAGTGACTCCAGATTTCAACAACAGAAATTCTCTACGTCGCTTTTGAGTTTCTCTGGAAAGGTCAGGAAATATTTGTATTTTACAACCAAAAAACTCTTTCTGTCTATTTTTTTAAAAAAGTCTTAATAACCATATTTTATCTATTGCGAGAGCTACAGTCAAAATCATTGTAGAAGGTACAACTGTTTCTCTATTTGAAGTCTCTAAGATTTCAGAAACATTCAGTGGTGCTTGATTCGATGTTTTAGCCTGCAATTGAGCCTATTCTTTATTTGGCATGTAATACACTTGAACAAATGGTGGTAAAGTTTCTTCTGAAACTTGCAAAATTTCTATTAGGTATCTCCTAAGCATTTCCCTAGGAGTAACCGTAGTTAATCTAGGGAAGTTAATTAATCTCAAATTATTATTCTGAGAGTTGTTTTCAAGTGTTTCCAATTTCTTTCTCAAGTTAATATTATCTTTGATTAGGGACTCCTGTACTTGTTTAATCACAGAAATATCTTGGTCATGCTTTTGAATTGTAGCCTTTGAAGCAGTCAAGTCCGCAGCCAATTATTTCAGCTCTCTAGAGTGTTGGATCAATTTTCCCTCAATGTATTGGAAATTGGGACTAATAGTTTTAGTTGAATTTGCAATCAGATCCCATAGAGCAGTGGTTCCCAACCCTCTCCTGGAGGACCACCAGGCCAACTGGGTTTTCAGGATAGCCCTAATGAATATGCATGGAGCAGATTTGCATGCCTATCACTTCCATTATATGCAAATCTCTTTCATGCATATTCATTAGGGCTAGCCTGAAAACCTAATTGGCCTGGTGGTCCTCCAGGACAGGGTTGGGAACCACTGCCATAGAGAGTCTAAAGTCACTTGCGTTGGTTTCTCCCAAATTGGAAAACTTTGCTGGGTGTAAAAATGCTCTCCATCAGAAGAAGAAAAGTTTCCCTGGTTAAGTTCTGGCTGGAAACCTTCACCTCCGATTGCTTGTCCTACCCCAGCTTCTTCTGCAGTTACTCCCTGGTCAGAGTACTGCTTTCTTAGTCTCCAACGATGACCCTGCTGCCTCAGGGGAAAGAACCTCTCCCATCTCCGGGGTTTCCTCCACCCATGGAGAACTGGTAGACCGGGGTCGCGGAGGTGGAGCTCTTAGGTCGGGACTTAAGGTGGTCTCTAGTCCTGGAGAGACAACCCTGATCTTGCCCCCTTCAGGTGCTCTCAATGGGCTTAATCCCGACTCAAGCAAGATTGCCTCCTGCAACTGCCGCAACATCTCATCGATTCTGCCGAAGGAGGGCACATCAGAGCGCCGCACTCCTGCCCCTTCTCTTTGGCATCCCAAATGTAAGTTAGCCGCAAAGCCGATTAAGAAGAAAAAAAAAGGGATTGAGTAGAGCGGTCAGAAGCGTCGCTCTCAGAACATCTGTACTGCGGCCATCTTGGATCGCGCTAGTGGTTTTAGCGCATGCTTAGCGCGTGCTGCATTGCCACGCACGCTAGATGCTAACACTAGCATTAAGCTGGCATTAGTTCTTGGTGTGTAGCGCGGGGTTAGCGTGCGCGGCAATGCAGCGCACACTAAAAACACTAGTGCGCCTTAGTAAAAGGAGCCCAATGTTACACAATGATTTTATATTATGTTCTTCATATACAGTTCATTTTATACGTTCATAGTATTGATATTTAGTTGATTTTAAGTATTTTGTAAAATGCATAATTATGCAAATGAAGCTTGAGAGGGATCTAGCTATTGTCATATATCTTCAGAAGTGATAGTACTCATATTTTTAAAGGGATTTATAATTTGCATGACCTGTCAACAGCCACGGCTTCAGGGAGTCCTGCTGGCTTAGCTAATTGGGGAGAAAATACTCCTGCCACGATGAGCTAAGCTAGCTATGGCAGAGGACACTCCTGGCATCTACACCTGAGATCGGCAGAAAGGATACCCACTCCATTCTCCCTGACATCCTGCAACAATTGGCAGAAGGGATGTCCACTCCATCCTGCCTGACACCCCCCACCCACCTCTTGAGATCAGCATGAGGGATGCTCACCCTCCTTCAAAATCAGCAGGAGTAATGCCCACTCCCTCCTGCTGCCAAGCTCCCTCGATCCCACAACACCCCACCCCAACACCCCATACTCCCTGAACCCCCCAAAAACCCCACACCAACATCCTATCCTGACACCCTTGACACCCTCTTACCAGTAGATGAAGACCAGCAAGGGGGATGCCCGGTCCCTCCTGCTGATAGGCCCACCTCTTCAAAATGCATCTTAGGATGCACCAGGGAGGGGCCTAAGGCCCTGATTGGCCCAGAAATCTAAGGTCCTTCTCATAGGAAGGGCCTTAGGCACCTGGTCCAATCAGGACCTTAGGCCCTTCTCCAGTGCATCCCACCATTTTGAAGAGGGACTGGGCAACCCTTTTGCCGGTGTTCATCTACATGTACAGGGGGTGTTGGATTGGGGTGTTAGGGATGTGTCGGGGTTTGGCAGCAGATGGGAGTGGGCATTCCTCCTGCTGTTCTCGAGGGGATGGGGGGTGTCAGGCAGGAGCAAGTAGGCATTTCTCCTGCTGATCATTGGAGGGTGTCAGGTAGGCAGGAGTAGGCATCCCTCCTGCTGATTTCAAGGTGGTATCGGGGGGGGGGGGTCCTATGCCACAGCCAGCTCAGCTGATCACAGCAGGGGTATTTTCCCCAATCAGTTGAGCTGGCAGGATTCCCCGAAGTTGCGATTTCGAGAGTCATAAGAAGATAAGAATTGCCGCTGCTGGGTCAGACCAGTGGTCCATTGTGCCCAGCCTTCCGCTCCCGCGGCGGCCCTTAGGTCAAAGACCAGTGCCCTAACTGAGTCTAGCCTTACCTATGTACATTCTGGTTCAGCAGGAACTTGAATCCCAGGAGGGTGTTTTCCCCTATAACAGCCCCCGGAAGAGCTGCTGGCTCAACTGATTGGGGATTCCAATGCCACAATCAGTAGATGGCAAAGGATCCCTCGACAAAGATAGGCAGTTGAGCCACCTATCTTTGCAATCAGGCAGGCACGATTCTCTAACCGGCACCAGTTAGAGAAGGGTACCGTTAGAGAATCTGGGAGTGGGGATAAGGCGTCTGTGCCTTAAGATAGATGCAATTCTATATGGATTCTCAGCCACTTCTTAGGTGGATGCCAAGACTGGCATCCTATACAGAACAGGCCCTTTGTGCATACTAAGGGGCTTGAAACTGAAATACGTGTAAAAACTCACCCAAGTCAGCACTTGGATGATCTAAAAGACAGGTCATCCAAGTGCCAATAATTGAAATGGCTTTTTAGATGTTTCCAGGGACTTTTTAGGCCTCTAAATCCAGCTGTGCGCCCAGAGCTGAAAGGGGAGTTTTTGGAGGAGTGGTTAGGTCAAGTTGTGGGTTGACCTAGACTAGTCATCCAACATGGATAATCAAAGGTTTGACGAGACTGATGGAACTTATACGTTGTGACTTAAACGATGTAAAGACACGTATAAGTGCCCAAAAGTTATTCAAAATGACCAGATAACCACTATAGGGACAAAGTGAAGACCCCCACACCCACACACCATGTTTACTGACCCCATCGCACCCTGACAAAGTTCAGCCATAAGGTCTATTAGGGTTGTAAACTGGTGGGTATAGTGGGTTGGGTGGGTTGTGGTGAGATATTTATGTGACACCCTTTTTTCAAAGTTCACAGCAATGCCCTGTAAGGTGCCCCACTGCCTTGTTGCCATGTCTGGGTGGCCAGTCCATCACAATGCTGGCCCCTCCCACATCCAAAAGGTCTTGTTCTGGATATTTCAGACTTGGACAAATTTTTGGTTGTGAATGTGGTATAAAGATAGATGTAGTGGCAGTCTGGACGATCAAACGCCTGGACATTAAGATAGATGACTTTCAGAAAAAAAATTATTTGGAACATACTTTTCGAGAATGGACATTTTTCTACTGCCGACCTTGGGAGACTAGCGCCTTATGCCCAAATTAGACATGTCTTTTGATTATGCCCCTCCATACATTTTCAGGCACCCAAACAAATGTACACACAAATGAATACATATCCCTAATAGTCAGCACATGCTGCTGAAGTCTTTTTCAAAACTGATGTAGTCAAGTTCTTGTTTTGTACATACATTGCAGATGTATGTACAAAACCAACTTAAAATGGTTGGCTACCACTGGCTTTAATAATCTGTCATAATCTTCATATCAATGTTGAGACTTTTCTGACTCTAAGAAATATATCATCAATGCACACAAGCTTTTGGAAGTTTTTGGAAGTTTGTTGATATTTTTTATTTATTTATTTATATTCTGCATATCCTACAATTCTATGTAGATTACAAATTATTCAGGTACTCAATCATTTTTCCCTATCTGTACCATCAGGCTCACACTCTATTTTTTTAAAGAAGCCCTAGCAATTTTTTTCTCTACATTAAAAATTCTGAAACATGTTATGAAAATTAATTATCAGAAACTCCATATTCAATAGCAATTATGAGGTTGGTAGTGGGGAAGACCACAAAAGTGTTGTTGATAAAAAATATTTAAAAACAGGTGTTAAATGAATAATTTTAGATGAATTAATAATTATATGGCCAAAATTAGCTGTATGAAAAAAGTAGTTGGGATTTTAGATACCCAGGGTTGTGTTATTTGAATAGCTAACATATGACTAAGCAGTGATTCAGATGATAAAAATAGCAAATATCAGGCCACACAAATAGCAGGTATAACCTAAAATATTTAATTTGGACAATTCAAATAATGCATGGATATTCTTTCTGAGAGGAGAGAATTTCTTTCTAAGAGGACAGAAAAGAGGGAAGAGGACATTATCTTTCTGGGAGAACAGAAGAAAACACACCTGTCTGAGAGGAAAGGAGTAGAGGACATATCTCTGGGTAAGTATACATTATTTTGCTCTAAGCTTTGATAGGTTTGGGGCTAAAAGCTAAATTCTAGATTCCTTTATATAGATAGTTTAGCTCTTAAAAGAGTAAACTTTACTTAGCTAGTCTCCATAGAATAAATAGCCTTTTATACTTCTACAGTTTTTAAGATTGAACTTTCTCCTGGAGTTTGACTTAGTCTTCATTCTTTCCCACCCTCCCCACTCCCACATACCCTAGTTCATTTCTTTACTTATAGTCTTAATTTATAGTCAATTATTCTAATTAGGACATATTCTTATTTCATTACCTGCTAAGAATCACTAAATAAAGCATATAATATAATACAATACAATACTAAGGCTCTCTGTACTAGTCTAATATATTCCTAGTAGCTTAATAGAGTTTAATTAATCAACTCACTAATAAGATGCAGACAGTAGTCCAGCAGCAAGAGGGGTGCTATCCAGTCTTTCACTGTCACATGCATGATTATCTCCCAGTTGGGCTTGCAATGAGCTTCTAGCTACCAGAGAAGAAGTCCATTCTCTTAAGGCTAGATTAACAGACTTGGGGGAGCTGAGGGAGACAGAGAAGGAGACCTACATAGGACCTACATAGGAGCTGATAAGGAGACTTACATAGGAGCTGAGGGAGACAGAGAAGGAGACCTACATAGAACCTATAGAGGACATAGAGGAGACCTACAGGGAAGTTGTAGAGAACTCCCATCTCCAGTATTGCAGACCCTGTGCTGCCTTGGAGGAGGGAGGTCTCCTAAAAGGAGAGCATCACCCTAGTAAAGTAGGAAATGATCCTGTAGCCAGGACCTGCCCACCAGGGGATGCAATATCCTCTCACACCAAGGATGTGTCTCCAGGGTCTTCTGCTCAGGAGGGAAGGGTCAGAGCATTTAGTGTTGGAGCATGTAGCACTCCATGCCATGGTAGAAACCTCTGCTGCAGCTTAGTAAAAAGAGGGTGCTAATATCTTATGCTACATTCTGGCCACCTCAGTTCGGTTTCAAAAATGCAATATTTTTTAATGGCATTTCTTAAAGAATGGCAAATAGCTTTTATTGTTGTACATTTTCATAATGAAATACATTTTAAATTACTGGTTACACTTTATTTCCACATTAAGTTGTTGAAATCAAAAATCCATAAACTTTCCAAACCTATTCTAAGGGCTCCTTTTACTAAGGCGCACTAGCGTTTTTAGCGCACGCACAAGATTAGCGCACACTAGCCAAAAAATTACCGCCTGCTTAAAAGGAGGCGGTAGCGGCTAGCGCACGTGGCAATTTAGCATGCGTTAAGGCCCTAACGCACCTTTGTAAAAGGAGCCCTAAGTTTAAATTGATTTTAATTTAATAATTTTTCAATTGAGAAACCTGAATCTAAGAAGCCAGTTAAACAAAGAATAAGAAACATTAGACAGCTTCAGCTACAACTACTGAATTTACACCATTAATATTTTGCCTTTAAAAGATTACATATAAATGAAAAAAAAAAAAAATCTAAAAGAGTTCTATGGGAAATGGCACAATGCTTCTTAAAATAGAGTGATACCCTGGGACCCTCACTCTCTCTTTAATGATCCACTGCTCTCATTCAGCTGTCTTTCGTTTTTCAAACCTTTACATATGTGACAGCTCTCAAAAGTAGACCATAGACCATCTGGCATTTTCAGAGGTATAACTTGTGCAAATTCAGCTCTACTGGGAACACAGTGCAATCTTCTGCCTGCGTTATAAAAGATACAATAGAGCGTGGAACTTATGAGTTGTTTTGAATTATTCATTTTTTTTCCCCTGTATATTCAAGACTTTTTTCTTTTTTTTACATACTCTGCATTTTGTACTACATAACCATATATGTTAAAAGTACAAAGAAACTTTTTGACCTCTTTTCTACAGAAAAGTGGTATTTTGTTGGATATGTGAACTTTTAATGGTCTTTGATATCATTCTAAACAGGCTATGCGCATCTAGCAAAGACCTCATTTCACTATTCTCCTTTTCAAGCAAAAATTGTAGTCTTGATATTCCCTAACTAATGCGCATTGGTGTTTTATTTAACATATACATGAAGACTCAGCACCAGGATATGATTGGTCAACTCTTATATGTTTGAATATCTATAAAGAGCCATCCTATTTATAACATGAAAATAGTGTAATTTTAATATCCAAGAGAACATTTTCAGAAGCCTCAACAAATATGCTGCTCTTCATTGTATTTTTATTTTAACCTGGAGCAAACTAGTGGATCTTTTATAACAAGATTTTGAGCATTGCTGACTGTCAAATTTTCAATAAGAATTATAAACAATGAGTTAAAAATTCAATAGACTGAATCACTTCTGGTTATAATAAAAACTAGGAGATGTGGTACACAGTAATAGCTATGTATGCATCTACAGCCGGCAGAATAATATAAAAGCCGATATATGGCTACTGTATATAATCTATTAGCAAGTTCCACTGCTGCACTATCACTGCTTTCTATTCACAAAAGCATGTTACCATTGCACAAAAACGTTGATATGGCAATTCACAAACTGTACATAGTAATTTAATTCCATGTAAGGCACGTAATGTCATAAATATAACTTTCTATAATCCTGAAAAGAAATGAAAACGTGTATAGAGAGATAAAATGACTGCAAGAAAAATAATCAAAGACTAGAGGAAAAAGATTTAAATTCTACTTTCTTCACAACTTTTAAAGTTTTTCACTGTTTAGGAAGATATTTTGGGACCAAAGCCATACCAAGATCGCAACCAAAGAACACACGAGAACGCGC
The DNA here is from genome assembly GCF_902459505.1 of Geotrypetes seraphini. Taxonomy (NCBI): domain Eukaryota; kingdom Metazoa; phylum Chordata; class Amphibia; order Gymnophiona; family Dermophiidae; genus Geotrypetes; species Geotrypetes seraphini. Next base: position 53,466,061 of record NC_047092.1, read on the forward strand.
AAACAGTAGCTAACTTTCACAACACAGCTAAAAAAAAAAAAAGAATATTCAAAATGTTAATTGTTCTACACAAGCAGCATCAGCAGTCGCTGTAGACAGGTACAGCCCCAATTTAGATAGAATGGAGACAACGGAACCGAGATGTCCAAGCCAAGACATGTCCAATTATTTTATAAAATGATCTGCTGTTATAGAACCTTTTCTAAACCACATGCAAGAATGCACATATATGCACCAATTACATGTAGCCAGAGCAACCATTTCACATTTGGCAACATGTGAAGCATCAACAGAGACAACTCGGCAACATAAGTTGCACGTGTAAGTTGATATTTCAGCATATATATGGATGGGAGACTGCCTGGGAATATTTTGGACAGCAGCAACATAGTGGAGCCTCACACTGCACAGGAGAAGGCAATGGCAAACCACTCCTGCACTCTGCTGTGAAACATCACAGGGTAGATTCCTCACTGTGTGTGTTGCCATGAGTCAGTGGCCGACCCGGTGGCATGATCCATCCATAAATATATATATACACGAGGTGTGATAAAAAATACAGTGAATGTTTAAATAAAAAGAAAATATTAACGTGAAAGATACATTGCCATTAATCCCCTTCAAAATATTCCCCCTCACTTTGAACACACTTATCTCATTGCTTTTACCACTTTTTCTGGCGTCCGGAGCAATCCCCCCTGCCCCTCTCCCCTTTGCTGCGCCCACTAGATTCCTTCAAAAACATTCATTAAAATATCATTTCAGTACAATTTGCGGATATCTTTGATGTTAATACCCGTATTAGAGCTCTGTGAACATCCTGCACACATAAACATGAGCACTATTCTGGTGCTAACTGCTTTTACTGCTGGTATTAGGATGTAAGCATCCCCCACCCCCACCCATAGCTATTGTGGATTTACAGAGAAACAAAGGCAAAACCTGGAATTTCCTTAAAGGTAAGGTTAATCTAAACTTAACATAATTCAAATTTGGTTCTAATCTCTCATTTTACAATCAGGATCCATAAAAAGCATGACAATATTTGATATACAGTATTCCTCTGAAATTTGCGGAGGGTTCCGTTCCAGGAACACCCGCGAATACAGTTCAGGAGCTGATCGAAGGCAGGAGAGGGCAGCTGGGGCGCCGGCGGGCGCTGAAAATCATTTGCGGCATTTTCCGACCACCTCTTCCAGATAGCATGTCAAAGCAGCTCCTAATTGATGTAACCATGACTTTAGTACCAGGAAGAGGCGGTCAGAAAATACCACGAATTACTGAGTCCGTGATTCACGAACCGCAAATTCATGGGGGTTTACTGTACATTATTACAATAAGATTGGAAAATTGTATGTTATTAGACGTACGAAAAAGAGAAGTGAAGTACTGTATGTTAGTACCATAAAATTTTCCTTTCTGTTGCGCTGTTGCAGGCTCAATTTTATGGAACGAGATATCTGAAGTAATAAGATTCTCTAAAAATGTGTTACAATTTAGGAAATTACTCAAAACACATTTCTTTGTTCAAGCATTTGGTTGATACAAAAACTTTTTTTTAGTCAAGTGTAGAGTAAGACCTGGAAAAAGAGGTCAAGATTAAAGTGGATAGGATGATTCTTACTTTTTTTTATTTATTTTGATAGCTATGTTTTGTATTATTGTTATTATGTATGTTTTATTGTGAGCCGCTTAGGTCTGTAAGCGGATTACAAATATTAAAAAAATTTAAAAAAATAAATAATAAAATTGATTCAATACCAATTATAACAATCAAATTGCAGTGCAGAAACGGTGTTTTCAGCCAATCAGCAGCCTAGTCGTTCTGTCACCAAAGTTGCAAATCGATCACGTATATTCCAAGTAGCCGGACCTTTACTATGAAACTCGGTTCTAGATTCTATATGTCTGACTTCTGATTTTTTGGCATTACAGAAAAGTTGGAAAGCCTATTTTTTTTTCAATTTGCCTTTTCAAAGTTGAATACTTTGTAATTTTGTAATTGCTTGGCTTTTTATTTTAAGGCACGTTTATTGTATGCTGTTATTTTAATAATCTGCTATGTTCTGTTTTATTATGTATGTAATATTTTGTTTAAATTATGTATGTATCATTGTTATCCGCATAGATGGTTGATATGCAGGCTACAAGTGTTTTAAAAAATAATAATAATAATCAAATGTAAAGGACAACACAGGTGGAAGTCACCAATGTGTCAGATATCCCCTCTGGAATAAAGAACCTTCCATTTTATCTGGTCCTGAGATCATTTACAACAGCAAGAAAAAAAAGTACAAGATAAAGCCATTTATCTCTTGAGAAACATTTTCACTATGCATACTACCATTTATTATATCTCTTAAAACACAATAAATAGGGATATCACAGACACCATAACTGTTATCACAGATGCCTATTTAAATATGGTTACAATAATAAGCAGATGAAGTATTTTGCCAGTCTGTTCTGAAGTGCCGGAAGCAATACAGCTTTATCACATGATTCTTAAGTTAGGAAAATATTCATCACCAAGAATTAAATGCAAATCATCTGCATCCTCCTAATTCTACAACTGGTGCAAACATTACTTAAGGTGCATAACTTAATTATTTAATTGGTTCTTACGTGGCACTGACTATCAATAATTGGCCTTAACTAACACTAATTGGCACACATTTGCAGTTATGTGTTAATTTGTATTAGCACATAAAATATACTTATTAAATCTGTCCCTTGATGCTAATTCTTGCAATATTCTTTGTATGCTGAGTTCTGTTTATTTTTAAAGGAGGCCGTGACTCTTGTCTTGTCGGTGACATTTGCTAGAGTCACTGTCCACCTCTTGCTCTGCTATTCTTATATAGATTGTTTCTTTGGTAGATATTTTCCTGCTGAATCACTTAATTGGGAGTGCAGGCCTCATCTTCAATTGCATTCCATCCAGGATTTGGACCTTATCCAATCTTAACTAGACACTCTTTGCAGCAAGCCTCTAGGTTTTAAGTCAACGACTCCCACTCTGTATGTTTCATCAGTGTTATTTGCCTATTTGCTATTAGAAAGAAAACTTGAAGAAGTATAGATCATCCACTATATGTCTGTAAAGCATCGTATATACCTGGCAATATTATATGAGTAATAATAATGCCTTCAGGTCAGGCTTGGCTGCATGCCTATTTTTAAAGAGTGATTTTTTTCTTTCACCAAACTGCACAGGACTTAGTGTATTTTTACATATCCTTCTCTTCTAACAGCAGCAAACCTGGAAAGGTTTTCTGAATTAATTCTTTGTTCAGGCAGATCAGTTTTGGAACTCATGCACTTAAGTACAATACAGCTACTGCTGGCTGCATAAGTTATACAAAAGCTTAAAAATCTTTAGCCAAGCTATTTCTGCTGTGTGATATATATTTCATAAAAGGGTCAACTATTACCTAGCATGAAGTCAATGAAAAACTGTGTTCTGGGAAACCAAGATGGTAGACTAGGACACACTTAATATTGTGTCTCCTGTTGAGTCTTTCATTTCCTTAGGCTATATATTTTGTTTTATTTTTATACATCTAATGAGTATGAAGCCAAAGGCAAAAAACCAAGATCTGTACAAATATCATCAAAAGCTTATGGGCTGAAATGTTTTTTCAGTCAGGTACTTTGAATACTCTGAGTGGCTTGCTTTGTCAATTGGGATGGAAGAAGGCCCCATGCTGCTGAATTTCTTTGAGTCCAAGACTAGAAACTCCCCACAGCATCCTGGAGAAAGTGACATGGGAAGTGCCCTACTTGAGTTGCTGAAGGTGCAGGCTGGTACTCTGAGAGCTGCATCAATTCCTGAAAAATTTGAAGATCAGGCAGAGGAGTACCTTGTTGCAGATACGGGTGCATTAACTCTTGGACCTCGAATATAAACCGGGACCCCCATTTTGGGGCCAATTTTTTTTGCCTCAAAATCCTAGTTTGTATTCGAGTATATACAGTAGTTACAAGTAACTTGAGATAACAGCAAAATAATCCATCTTGAAAATAGCCCATTCTGATAACTTACCTTTTTTAATAGTGACGGGATAATCGCGCGCCAGACACCAGCACGCTGACAAGCCAGCACTGACAAGCCAGCACTGACAATTCGGCGCAAGAAAGAAGCGTGCCGTGGGAAAACTTTGTTTTAAAGAGCTCTGAAGGGGATGTGGGGGGAAACCCCTCCACTTTACTGCATTGTGTTCGTGCTGCCATTGGAGGGGGTATATGGGGGGGTGCAACCCCCAACATTATAAAAAAAATGGAACTTTTCCCCCCCAAAATCGGAAAAAGTTCCGTTTTCTCTATAATGCAGGGTTCCAAATCCCCAAATCCCCCCCTCCCAACAGCAGTGTGAACACTAAGCAGTAAAGTCACACCCCACTTCAGGAGCTCTTTAAAATTAAGTTTTTCCACGGCGCACTTCTTTCTTGCGCTGAATTGTCAGCGCTGGATTGCCGGCGCGCTGGTGTCTCGCGCACGACAGACTATGAACCCTTTTAACACTGCAACAAACCAAGACTTGTGCAAAGAGAAAATAGAAAACCATACAAACTTTTTAAGGCCTTTAGTCCAGTTCAGGCAGATGGCAAAAGTTATTTTGCAATCTAAAATATGCAAGGATTATTCATCCTTATTGGAACGTGGCCTTGGGAAAATCTTTGGAAGGATGATTATTGAAATTTTGAAGAAAAAGCATCACAAACACAATATTAGAAAAAGAAAAAGAAGCCACAGGATGTCGTAACATAAAATCCAAATCAAATATAATACCTATCCTTGAACTTAAGTAAGCAACCCCATACTTTCCTAAATTTCCTCAAATTACCACATTTAATTGCATAAATTATATCATATTTACTGTACAGATATAACATATTCCACCATATATTATACTCCAATTTAGACAAATCCTTCCAATTAATTAAAATTATTGGATGTTAATGGCTCTGATATAGAAAGCAAGGTTGAAATTGCTGACCAGATTTTACCCCAATAAGAAGCCGCATAAGTACATTTAAATAGCATATGTTCCAGTGTTCCAATTGTATCCTTACCTGACCAACAGAATTTTCCTTTGGATATATCTATTTTTGATCATTTAACTGGGGTCCATAGCATCTTATGCATTAAGAAGAAGGAATATTGCATTAAATGTGCTGAGTGTATTGAAGTAGGAATTGTTTTCCAAACTAATTTCCATTGAGACTCATCCAGATGTTTAGTCAGATCAAACTCCCAAGGTCCTTGCGTCTCTTTAGGTGCCTTATATATATTTATCTTCAAATCTCCTCTTATCTCTTCAACACCTTTTATTGTGTCCGTTAAGAGCTCACGTATCCTTCTCAGTTCTACCAGAATAGCTGAAGTTTTTTCATCTAAATTCTTATGATTCCAGGCTTGCCAATTATTTTTGACAACTATATGAAATAAGGGAATTCTAGTAGTTAAAATATAGGTAAATTTGATTAGGAAGTTAACATCTGTCCATAGGAGCAAAAGCTTCAAGTTGTCATCTTGGTGTGGGACACTCCGGAACCCCTCCCACCCCCCAAAAAAAAAAAAAAATAAATAAATACATACATTTTTTTTTTTAGTGTGCAGTGTGTTTCAAGTTTCAGCATAAATCCCATGGAAAGCCTTTTTAACATGTGGTAAGCACACACCAACACTTACCACAGTTGAATAAATGTACCCCATTGAACTACCATATATACTCGAATATAAGTCGAGACCCCAATTTTTCCACCCCAAAAGGAGGAAAAAATGGTTGACTCAAATATAAGTCGGGGGCTTAATATTCAAGTGCCATGCCCTGCCAGAATCTGCATCCAGTGTCTCCTCCGTCATGCCCTCCTCTGCAAGGTTCTGCACTCAGCCCCCTTCTCTGCCAAATTCTGCACCCAGCCCCCTTCCCTCCCTGGCCTGCACTCAGTCCCATTCCCTACCAAGTTGTGAACCAAACCCCCTTCCCTGCCAGGCTCTGAATACTGTCCCCTTTCCCTGCCAGGCTCTGAACACTCTCCCACCTTCCTTCCCTGTACCCCCTAAAAAGAGCCAACCTCATCAGTGATGTCACAATGGCTTGATTGTCCCATACTCCCCTCTCCCCTCTAACCCAGCCAGCAGATTACCGGTAACCATTCCCCTTAACTTAAACCACCTAGTGGTAGTCTGGGACAGGAGGAATCCTTCCCGTCTCCTGCCCCGGCCAACACTAACAATTACCACCCTCCCTCCTTCCCTCCCTCGCGTACCTGTTTGTTCCCTGGTGGTCCAGCGCGTATTACGAGCTGGAATCCTCCAGAAGATTGTAAAGGTAAGTAGCCAGTGGTGCACCCAGGCCGGCACACAACAGCGAGCTTTTCGTGCTGCCAGCCGGCCCTGCACCGCTCCTTGATAGGCTGCCACAAGTTCTCGCGGGATTCGCAATTTTTGCAACAGCCTATCAAGGAGCAGTGCAAGGCTGCCGGAAGCACGAAAAGCTCACTCCTGCGTTCCGACTCGGATGCGCGGCTGGCTACCACCTTTACAAAGTATTTCAGCGTGGGATACACGCTGGACCACTAGCGAACGGTACGTGAGAATAGTGTCAGCCGGGGCAGTAGATGGGAAGGATCCCTCCTGTCCCGGCCTAAGGCAGGCCTGCAGGAACTCCAGGAGGGTTTTGGGTGGTCACTGGGGGATGACCTGAATTTAAACTGGGACCCCCATTTTTGGGGCAATTTTTGGTCCCAAAAATCTCGGTTTATATTCGAGTATATATAGTATACTGAGTTAGGGAATATATTATTGTCTCAGCAGCTACAGTTTCAATGTTTCCCTCTCAGGCCCTCCATGTTTCCCTCCCAGGCACCTTGAGCCTGTTTAGGTTTGCGTGACACACAAATATTAGATTAGATTAGATAATAATAAGTATTTGGAGTTTTACAATTTTCTTCCATTCTATACTTGCATTAGATTTATGTTCACCCCCCCAAAAAACCCCATCCTTAGTGCAAAGGAACATCCTTATGAAAAGGGACTGTCAAGATGGATAGGCCATCTGCTCAAGGATGTAAGAGCAAGAAATCCTTGGAACATACTCTAGCATTTCAGGCTGCTTTCTATGACAGGGAATTTAGGCCATTGTTGCGTAGTGCTTGTTCTTATAAGCACTTAAGAACTCAACTGAAAACTTATCTTTTTTCAAAATACTTGACAAATTAATTTAAATGATCCCTAGGTTATATGTTATTTTTAATCTTTTGTTAACTGCATTGAACTTACAGTTATGCGGTTTATAAGTACGATAAAGATTAATTCAAAACACAGCAATTCGTTTGATTTTTAATCTAAAAAAACATGATCATATCAGCTCATATTATCAAAGGCTCCACTAGTTGCCGTTTGAGGCTAGAGTGTTGTTTAAATTTGGATGTATTTGCTATAAAATCTTATTTGGGTTGGCCCTATCTTATCTCGTTGCTCATTTTAGATTTTTTATATGTAAAAAAAATATATGTAGAACTGGCTGGTTTTATTTTCCTTCAGCAAAAGCGTGTCGTTTTAAGAAATTTTTAGATAGGACTCTGGCGTTTTAAGCAGGAGTAATGAATACATGCTTGAATGCTCTTATTACTCCAGCCCTCTCTTATCAGCAATTTCGGAAAGATTTTAAGACCTATCTATTTAAACAGCACAATACTTAATAGATATCAATATCAATTTGATAAATGGATTTTTATTATTTTTATGGAATAAGGTTTACAGAAGCTTATCTATTTTAGTATAAATAATCTGTATTGTGCACACTTTGTTTAAATAAGTTAGGGTTGTACTTTGTCAGTTAGTATCTTTTATTTAATTGTGTTGTTTTCTTTTATAAGACACTCTTATCTGGCTCTGTATCTTAAATACTTTGTAATTTACTGTGTAAACCACTAAGAACTGATGGTGTGGCGGTATACACAAATAAACTATAATAATAATAATAACTTTATTCTTTTATACCGCCATATGTAAAAGTTCTATGCGGTTTACACTAAAAAGAGCTGGACAATCAGTGAAATACAATAATACAGTAAAAAATACAAATATTTGTAAAATAGAATTTCAATAATAAAACTCACTAAGTAATAAATTTATCGAACATAGTGGTCTTAATTAATTTCCAAAAACTGCAATAAGATGTTATATTATGTTATGTTATGCAGACTTCCTAAAATTTACCAAGTCTTCAGATATGCATCTTAGCATCTTGAAAGAATGAAATACTCAGGTACTGTTTAACTCTACATACATCATTGAAAATTCCAAGTTCAAGTTAAAATATGCATTTTTTTTGTTTCACTAAAATGTACTTCTGTACGTATACTGGTATGATTATGGAGGTTGTATTTACTAACTGAGTTAGGGCTCCGTGTTAGTGGTTTTACCGCACGCACTGGATTAACTCGCGCTAGCCAGAAATCTACCGCCTGCTCAAAAGGAGGTGGTAGCAGCTAGCACATGCGGCAATTTAGCACGCGCTATTTTGCGCATTAAAGCCCTAGCACGGCTTTGTAAAAGGAGCCCTTAGTTTTTTCCTGATGTCAACATAGTTCCTCCATCACTAGGGTTACATAGGACTAAGCCAGGGGTAGGCAATTCCAGTCAGGGTTGAGAACCACTGATCTAATACAAAGTAGATCATTAATATTAAAATGGGTGACCAGAAATCACATTAAGCCACATGATTTGAAGTACAAGAAAACACACAAACTACATGCTTACTAATATCCAGCTCTAAGACAACCACCCAGATGTAAAAAAATGGTTCTTCTTGGAATTCTACGAGACCTGACACTACCAAATCCATCCAAAAGCTTAAACTATCTTTCCCCTCGCTAAAAGGCATTATCTATACTGGAAAATTAGAGAAATCTCTTTTCTTCAGAATCACAGAGCTATGGAATAACCTTCTTGCCCTGCTGCGGAATCTGGGCTCCTTCCAATTATTCCGAAAGCAACTGAAAATTTGGCTATTCTCAAAAATGTAAATCTCCCTACCCTCTTTATAATCACTAACTCTTATTATGTTTCTCCTTTCTTATATTAAAGTTCCTGTAAACCATGCCGAGCTCCATCTCCATGGAGAAGTCTGTGTAAATTTTTGGGGTGAACTAGGCTCGTGTTCTAGGTGTTAAAAATTGTTTCATTAACTCATGTTAATGGCCAATTTCAATATGACATAGCAGCTTGGCTCCAGAAAAAAAGAACAGATTGGAAAGACACTTTCAGTTTATTTAAGGTGCGAAGCCTACCATAAATTGTATAATGTCATATTTGGAGCAAGAGAATAAAACTGAGTGACCAAACTGTCCGTATAAATACATTTAACAATGTTCAAAGCCATTTTCATCGGTAAAACACTGTTTTACCTATATATATATATATATATATATATATATGAGAGGTTTTGAAAATTGCATTCCCTAAACTATGGGTTCAAGTACCTTCGTACTGTTAACTATGGGGAAAAAGAATAGGGAAGAAGAATGCACCTTAAGATTTAATTTTGAAAGCAGGTGCAAAAATATATGCAGCCCAAAATGTTTATTTGGGGATCCTCATAGGTGCTTTATGACACCTAACATCACATTATGTGTCATAAAGCACCTCCATAGGCACGAGTCACATAAAAAGTAGGTGCTGAAAATGTAGGCATTGAAAACCTTGGCCTATATTTCCGGAGCCCACCTCTTCCAAAGCCTCAATTCTATAAATGACCTTCGCATGATTTACATGTGACTGGTGGCCATTTTTTAAGGCGGCTGCCGACAATGTTGCCGTTTATGGAATCTGGACCTTAATGTGTTAGCATTGTTGCGCACTAACTGATCAGTGCAAAATTTTTAAAAATTATTCTTTATATACTGCCTTTCTGTAGTACAATCAAAGTGGTTTACATACTGCATTCAGGTACTTTTTCTGTCCCTTGTGGGCTCACAATTTAAATTAGTGCATGAGCGTTTATCACTTACAAAATAGGTGGCGGTAAAGGCTTTCACACAGATATTTTTTAATGGTTGCATGCTATTAACAAAATTAGCACATGGCTATTAATTCCAGAAATGGAAAAACGGCCATTTTGGGCTGAAGTAGAAATGGCCTTAATGCTTGGGAAAGACCTGCTATATGGTATGCTAAGGCCACTTTCTACCGTAATTTTGTAAAAGAGCCCCTAAGAATTTAGGAAATGGATTATTTTTGTATCCACAACTATTCTAAGCAACACTGAGTAACTAATGCGACGTCTCACAGGTTAGCTGAGTCATTTCATGTTTAGCCTATTCATAAACAATTCAAAAAAGGAGAAATAATAACTTTGGAGCCATTTTCATTTCTGAAAACCCTTTTTATCTTAAATTGTAAATGCTTTTAGAATACAAAATAAATGCAGAAGGATTTTGTTCTAGCACAATGGAATAATTGGTGGCATGTGAAATTAAATGTGGACAAGAACATGATGCAATTTCAGAATGGGAATGCAGACTGGAAACTAAATAGGGCAGCACTTTCTGCTACCCCCATAAGAAAAGAATAGGAATTATAATAGGCAAGCTCCTTAGGGCTATTCAAAGCCAGGCAAAAGTCAATAAAGTTGAGTAAGTATTGGACTGCATTAAACTGAGAATGAAAAATGAGTGACAATAAAGTTGTCTTCCCATTACTTTTAAAGCCTTACATGGATTATGCAGTACTTTCATGGCCCTTCACTTCAAGAAATGTGTCAAAGGACTAGAAAAGGTACAGAGTAGGCAACTGAATAAATCTAATGACTTATGGAAGATGGTTAAGATGGGATATGATTACAATCTAAATATAAATGAAAACATTATACTAGTGTAGGCCTCATGGTCTATATTCCTTCACTGGGAATGGATTCTCAACAGGGAGATCTAGGGAACATACCTCTAGGGAGGTATCACTGTCCTGTTTTAAAGCTACCACTCTCGCAATACAATGTACTCTGGTTAACCACATGGCCTCAGGACCAAAGTTTATCTTGCACATAACCAGAATGTGTATGCATCCATTGTTAAATATTAAAGACCATTTGTATAGATAAAGTACCATTTGAAATTTGTAGTGTTTTGTTGCATCCATTGTTACCCTTTGGAAACTGCACATTTTCTCTCCTCTTCCAAACTCACCATCTATTCCTCTGATTGCATCCCCTTCCGTCTACTGATCACCATCTCTCCCTACTGTCATCCTCATTATCTGCCTATCCCTCTCTATTGAGACTGTACCCAATGCCTTCAAACACACTGTAATTACACTGCTCCTCAAAAAACCCTTGCTAGACCCTACCTGCCCCTCCAATTATTCCCCCAACTCTCTCCTCCCCTTCTTATCCAAGTTGCTTGAATGTACTGTTCACCGCCATTGTCTTGACTTTCTTTCATCTCAAGCTATTTTTGACCCCCTTAAATCGGGCTGTCGCCCTCTCCATTCTATGGAAACTTCCCTTGCTAGAGTCTCCAGTGACCTGCTCCTGACCAAATTTAAAGGCCACTACTTCGTCCTCATCCTCCTTGATCTATCTGCAGCATTTGACACCGTATATCTGCCGTTGGTGGAGCTGTAACCCTGAACACCGCTAAAAGAAGAGAAGTCTGTATGATACCGACGGAGTTGGTTAAGCAACAAGTGTTCTGGCACCAGAGCTAAGTTATATCTTTTTTTTTTCTATCTTTCATCTGTTTCTGCCTTTAGAAAAATGGGCTTTTAAAAAAAAAATTTAATATAAAGTTAAAAATTAAAAAATATTTACTAATTGTACTATTTTTACTGTGGGTTTTGTATCTCAGACTGCTGCTGTTCAATGTATTTATAAATGACCTAGAAACAGGGATGAAGTGTGAAGTTATAAAATTTGCGGATGACACTAAACTCTGTAGCAGGTTTAGAACCGTAGAGGAATGTGAAGACCTACAAAGGGACCTGAACAAACTGGAGGAGTGGGCGAACAAATGGCAGATGAACTTCAATGTAGAGAAATGCAAGGTCATGCATATAGGGAAAAAAAACCCCGATGTTCAGCTACAAAATGGGGGGATTAGTAATAGTGGAAAGTAACCTTGAAAAAGACTTGGGTGTGCTGGTGGATACAACAATGAAGTCAATGGCACAGTGCGCAGCAGCCTCAAAGAAAGCAAACAGAATGTTGGGTATTATTAAGAAGGGTATCACAACCAGAACGAAGGAAGTCATCATGCCGCTGTATCGTGCGATGGTGCGCCTGAACCTGGAGTACTGTGTCCAGTACTGGTCACCATACCTAAAGAAGGATATGGCGATACTTGAGAGGGTTCAGAGAAGGGCAACAAAAATGATAAAAGGTATGGAAAACCTTTCATACGCAGAAAGGTTAGAAAGGCTGGGGCTCTTCTCCCTGGAGAAGCGGAGACTCAGAGGAGACATGATAGAGATATACAAGATCATGAAAGGCAAAGAGAAGGTGGAGAGGGACAGATTCTTCAGCCTATTGGGAGCCACAAGAACAAGGGGGCACTCGGAGAAATTGAAAGGGGACAGGTTCAGAACCAATGCTAGGAAATTCTTTTTCATTCAGAGGGTGGTGGACACCTGGAATGCGCTTCCGGAGGATGTGATAGGACAGAGTACATTACGGGGTTTCAAAGACGGATTGGATAAATTCCTGAAGGATTCGGGGATTGAGGGATACAGATAGGGGTAGAGATAGGACTATGAAGGTTAATAGATAGAAGGGAAAAGGGGAATGAAGGGTTTCAGACAAAGAATCACTTTACAGGTCATGGACCTGATGGGCTTCTGCGGGAGCGGGCTGCTGGGCGCGATGGACCTCTGGTCTGACCCAGCGGAGGCAACTTCTTATATTCTTATGTTCTCTCTAGATCCCTACATTCCTTTTAGTGTGAGTTTTTTGCCAATGATAGAAACAACGGTAGCTTAAAAATCATCAATGATTGCTACGTGATAAAGTATTTCCTGAGGCTTTTTCTCCACCTTTTTGGATTGAATGGGGAATCTGAGAAATTGAGTCCACTGCTGGTGAGTGACATTTTTATATCTTTTTGTTTTTCTGTCACTACGATTTATTATTTGAGAGACATTTAAATGCTTACATTGCATAAATACACATGATGTGAGTTTCTTTCAATTGAAAGGAAACTCCAGAGTGAGAAGGCATGGGATGAAGTTAAGAGGCGATAGGCTCAGGAGTAATCTAAGAAAATATGTTTTTTACAGAAAGGGTGGTAGATGCATTAAATAGTCTCCTGGTAGAGGTGGTGGGGACAACGACCGTGTCTAAATTCAAGAAAGTGTGAGATGGGCATGTAGGATCTCTTAGGGAGAGGAGGAGATAGTGGATGCTGTGGATGGGCAGAATAGAAGGGCTATTTGTCCTTTTTCTGCTGTCATGTTTCTCTGTTTCTAAGTTAGGTGCAGGTATTTAAAGGCCTGGTTTTTCCCAACTTAAATGGGTGCGCATAAAAGTTAAGCGACACACTGGTGCTTACTGCGATTCTATAAAAGGTATATGCATCTTGTAGAATCGCACTATGTGCTGTTCTAGTCGGCGCTAATTTTTTGGGTGAAATATATAGAATATAGCCCATAGTGCAGATTTACATGTGTAAATTCAAGCTTTCTTTTTATTTTTTTTTTTATAAACTTTATTGATTTTAAAACTAATAAACAGGAAACTTATATATCAGGTTTTCTGCACATATCAGAAATACATGTGTACACGCCATTATTTACCCTTGAAAATCAGGAATAGGGTATCTAAAATAGCCCTCAAACCCCCAAATTCTATAAATGGTGTTCAAAAGTATGTATGCAATTTGCACAATAATTAATTGAATAATGTGCTAATAATTGGCTGTTAATTATTGTGCTAATTGGCAGCAATTTGCATTCATGCACACATCTTCATAGTCAATATTCTATAAATACTATACATGTTTAAGCAGGGATCCAAAAATATGGTATGGCCAAGAGAGGGGTTTATATGTTCAGGAGCATCCTACAATTTGCGTGCAGTGTTATAGAAAATGGCAGATCTGCAATTTAGGCATGAGAATTAATCCAAGGTTTTATCGGGTAAAAATTCTCGCACCCAAAATTAAAGCATGGATCCCGGGACTAAGCACTATTCTATAAACGGCATTCACAGAGAGGTAGTGGGGGGACTCAGAAGGATTAAGGACACCTGTTTCCCCTTATGCAGCTCCTGCTGATATTCAGCTGGGGCCCATTTGAATATTGTCCACGTAAGATCCATTAGCCAGTACATACCAGTATGGCCCTGGGTATTTAATAGGCCAAAATAGGGAGAAATATAATACAAAACCCTCTATGTAAAAAAAAAAATATTTCTCTAACAATTTATAAAAGAGCATGCATTACAAAACATAATCATTAAATATACGAACAAAAATAAAAAATTTTTATGTGACATGCTCAGACCAACCACCTACGTGCTCAATGGGTTCAAGCAACAGTGGCTCATGGGACCATCACAGCATTCAAAAAGTCCCGTACCGCCCAAAGCTTTCAAATAAAGCCAAGATACTTATCTTTGCCTTATCAGCGGTGTTATTCCATTTCAGCCATTACTTGCTACCCCTTTCATGCTGTTACACCATGCTACACTCCCCTGTGAAGTGACACCCAGATATTTAATGCCAGGGCCCAGATATAGTCTAGCATTGAATACTGGGGTTTAATTCTGCCCATAACAGTCAGCATTTAAAAGAAAATTCCAATCACTGCCAGGTGGATATTTACCAATGTAAGTTTAAAATTCGCTGTTTCGCTAGTTTTGATTCGTAAGACAAATTTTGATTTCTATCACCTGAAATTCTAAACTATGCAAATTTAAATTGTTTCTGAAAGAGGTCAATCCCAATCTGCAAGAGAAACTGCATTGGGAGGTTTGCCAAGGATGGTCAGTTCATCAATCCTATAGAATTACAGCTGCAAAGAGTTTTTGGATACGTATATATGAAATATCCTCTATAATAAAACCCTATGCGCGCATGCGCACTTAGGATGGCGCGATCCCTGCCACCGTGGTCTCTGGGTCCGTACCAAATTCCATTTTAAAACACGGAGGCAGAAAACATGCCGGTGACTCCCCCCTCCCGCCCTCACTCACCAACTGCTGCCGCAGCCGCTGCTCCTCTTCAAAGCAGCCTGCTGAGGTTCACGGCCAGCTGTAGCGAACCTCGCAGGCCGCTCTGCACCTCGGTAGCACATTACCTCTGACGCACGGGATCTCATCAGAGGTGAGCAAGGTGGATGTCCTCAGGCAGATAGACAGGCTAAAGAGCGACAAATCGCCAGGTCCGGATGACATTCACCCAAGGGTACTCAAGGAACTAAGGAACGAAATAGCTGAGCCACTTCGACAAATATGCAACCTATCCCTAAAAACTGGAGAGATTCCGGAAGACTGGAAAATAGCAAATGTCATGCCCATCTTCAAGAAAGGCTCAAGGGGAGACCCAGGAAACTACAGGCCGGTGAGCTTGACCTCGGTCCCGGGAAAGATGATGGAAGCACTGATTAAAGACAGCATCTGGGAACACATCGACAACTATGGGCAGCTAAAGTCGAGCCAAATTCTATAAATGGTGCAGAGCTACCGATGTGCAGAGCGGCCTGCGAGGTTCGCTACAGCCGGCCGCAAATCTCAGCAGATTGCTTTGAAGAGGAGGACAGACGTGAATGACCAGGAAGCCGGATGATGGACAGGGGGAGCAGGTAAGGGGTGCTGCTGGACAGGGGGGGAGGTAACAGGAAGAGAGACCTATTGCTGGGCAGGGGGAGCAAGGAAGAGGTGCTGCTGGACAGGGGGGGAAGTAACAGGAAGGGAGACCTACTGCTTGGACAGGGGGAACAAGGAAGAGGTTCTGCTGGACAGGGGGGAGGTAACAGGAAGGGAGGCCTACTGCTGGACAGGGGGAGCAAGGAAGAGGTGCTGTTGGACAGGGGGGGAGGTAACAGGAAGGGAGAAGGCCTACTGCTGGATATGTGGGAGGTAGAACGAAGGGAGAAGGGCTACTGCTGGACAGGGGGAGCAGTGAAGGGGTGCTGCTGGACATGGGAGACGTAAAACAAAGGGAAAAAGGCTGCTGCAGTACAGGGGAGCAGGGAAGGGGTGCTGCTGGACACGGGGGAGGTAAAAGGAAGGGAGAAGGGCTGCTGCTGGACAGGAGGAGCAGGCAAGGCGTGATGGTGGACAGCTGAGAAAAGAGAGAGACAGAAAGAAAAAGAGAGACACACACACATCTATTCTAGCACCCGTTAATGTAACGGGCTTAAAGACTAGTTCTATATAAAACTCCACTGTCATGTATGTCAAAGTCCTTGATATAAGGAGGAAAATCCAGTTCTCAAAAGAGGGACATGATAAATGTCAATGACCTTCTTCCTGGAAGCCACGTGCTTACAGTACTGCGGGCCAAGTTTAATCTGGTTGTGAATTATTAATTCATTGCTCAATGTAATTTGAATATGTGGGAAATTAATTTTCTTTGCCTGGTTTTCATAAAGCTGCTGACTTAAAAGATTAAAAAGAAGAATACTGAAATTTAAAAGTGGGAAAGAACGAGTGGAAAGATGTTATATCCCAGTCAAATCTGACCAAAGAACCATAATAAAACAACAAGCAGCTTACAGGCTGGGAAATATTATAATTCTAAAGAATAAGTACTTACACTTCAGGTTGATGATAAATGCATATTATATACAGAGACTAAAATGGACAAAGCCACTTTGATATAATTAGATATGGAATTTTCCAGAAGGAGCAGCATTTAGATCTTTCCATTAGATACAACTAATTTTGCATGGATACTATTCACATTTTAATTAGTACATAATTTAAGTTTTGGATGATATTAAGCTACTCAGAATGTAAAAGAAATGCTTCACTCTTTCCTTTGCATCATCATTAGCTCTTAATTTCCTTCTGGATCCAACAAAAGACACAAAGTCCAACATTTGAGGATCCCTTCTTATCTTTACTCTCTCACTGTTCCCACAAGTGCTATGATCCTGCAGTTAGACTTGAGCTGTGCCTTTGATTTGGTGGATCATACTATTTTATTGAATTGTTTGGAATCTATTGGCATTGCGGGAAAAGTTTTAAATTGGTTTCAGGGGTTTCTAGGTAAAAGATCCTATCAGGTTTTTAAGAATGGCAATCTGTCCTATAGTTGGGATAATTCTTGTGGGGTGCCACAGGGCTCCCCTTTGTCTCCAACTCTGTTTAATATTTATCTTATTTCGTTGGGCAATTTGTTGCAAAGTTTAAAGCTTAATTTTTTATATTTACGCAGATGACATCACTATTGCCATTCCTTTAATTTCTCTGTCATCTGATTTTACTAATTCTTTGGCAAATATTTTAAGTCAAATCGAGCTCTGGATGACTGCGTTTAAACTAAAATTAAATACTGAAAAAACTAAATTCTTTTTATCAACGCCAAAAGATAAAAGAAACTTCAATCCAAGTGAGCAGGCTGGAATATAATATTGAACAATCTATACAGATATTGGGTGTAACCTTGGATAAACATCTAACTTTGGAAAAACATACAGGTCTAATGTTTAAGAAATGTATTTCAGTTCTCTGGAAGCTCCGCACCATTAAGAAGTTCTTTGATGAAGCTTCTTTTCGTTTACTGGTGCAGTCATCTATTTTGAGTATTTTAGATTACTGTAATGTTGTTTACCTGGGTGCTTACAAAAAAACACTCAAAAAACTTAGACTGATCCAGAACACTGCTGTTCGGCTTATTTTTGGACTAAAAAAATGGGAGCATATTACCCCTTTCTATCAAAAACTTCACTGGTTGCCGGTAGAGTCCAGAGTTCTGTTTAAGTTCTCCTGTATTTGTTACAAAGCAGTTTTGGGGATGTTACCTAACTATCTTGCTTCCCACTTCTTGTTGAATTATCTTAACAAGAATACACGCAGAATAAATTTATTTAACTATCCCCCTTTAAAATCCTGCCAATACAAGAAGTTTTTTGACAGAATTTTTTCCTACCAGGTCGCGAAACTGAATATGTGGCTAGGAAAGCTTATATTAGAGGCCTCTTCATATTTTGATTTTAGGAAAACATTAAATACCCGTCTGTTCGACATGTCTATATCCTAGAACCATAAGTTTTTAATTTATGTTATTTCTTAACTGATGTACTTCAATTTTATTGTTTCTTAATTGATATATTCCAATTTAATCGATTGTTTTAATGTTTTATTGATTTTATGTATTGATTGTAATGTTTTTTATTGATTGTATGATTTTATCATGTTGTGAACCGCTTTGAACCTTTTTTGGTATAGCGGTATATAAAAATAAATTATTATTATAGATCTTCACATGCCCTGTGCTCTTCCACCAGAAATCAACTATCCTCTCAGGGCCAGATTCTATAAACGGCACCTAACTTAACCCCCTTTTATAAAACCACGATAGCGTTTTTTAGCGGCTGGCGCTCTGAATGCTCTACGCTGCTCCCGATGCTCATAGGAACTCTATGAGTGTCAAGAGCAGTGCAGAGCATTCAGGGCCTGATTCTCTAAAAGTGCGTCCCGATTTTAGGCAGCTGTAGGCGTCCTACAACTGTCTAATCAGCCAATCGGGATGCACGTTTTTAAAAAAAAAATGCTCCCCAGGCAGGCTGCCTATATTGAAGGCGAGGCCTGCAAGACACCTAGGCCCTGATTCTGAATAGGACGCCCAGGAGAGGCGTCCTATTCAGAATCGGCCTAAACTAAACCCCAATTCTGTAACCGGCATCCATGTTACAGACGCGGGCTAGAGAAACGGGTTAGATTAGACACGGCCCGCTACACTTATCGCGGCAAGGGATCTCTCTGCCGCTATAAGTATAGCGGGCCGCAGCCCCCTGACCTGGAGGGTGCCCAAACCCTCTGCCTGAAGACGCACCCCCCACACATTACCGACCGCCCCCCCGACACTACCGACCGCCCCCCCCCCCCGACATTACCGATCTCCCCCCCCGACAATATCTTTCGCTGGCAGGAGGGTGTCCAAACCCTCCTGCCCGAAGACGCACCCCCCCCCCGGCGCTAACAACCCCCAAACCTCCACTCCACCAAACCTGTTCTTAGATGGGTCTTGCACGTATTGAGTCGGCAGGCACGCCTCGTCGAAATGAAACAGGCCCGCCCCTTCCTGGCCCATCCCGCCGAAGCATAAGGCCTGATTGGCCCAGGCTCTAGAAGCCTGGACCAATCAGGCCTTAGGCATAGCGGGTCCGCCCATCCCCACTAAGTCTAAGGTCTGATTGGCCAATCAGGCCTTAGATTAAGTCTAAGGTCTGTTTGGCCAATCAGGCCTTAGATTAAGACAATTTGGGACAATTTGGAGAAGATGGAGACAATTTGGGAAGCAATATCTAGTTTGCAAATCTCTTTGGGAACTCAAATGCAGCAACTTACTACACGTTATACCTCTGTTGTGTCTGAAAATTTGGAAATTAAAAATAGGATATCCAGCTTTGAAAATAAAGTGGATGGACATGAAACTAGATTAAAAATAGTGGAGTCCCAGGCTTCGGTCTGGGTAAAAGACAGTGGAAACCTTAACTTTAAGGTGAAAATGTTAGAAAATATGACTAGAAGAAGTAATCTTCGGATTATTAACTTCCCAAAATTACCACTTATTTCAGCGCAGGATACATTTAAAAAATATTTGAAAGAAGTTTTGAAAGTTTCCGAAATCTCCTATCCGCCTCTCACTAAAATTTATTATTTAACAACTAGAGCATCTGTTCAAAAATCAAACCAGCAGAATTTGTCTGCTGATAATTTGGATTTGACAAATTTCCTGGAGAGGTCAGGTGAAGAGATACCGGCAACTGCTACGCTATTTGTACAATTTGCTATAGATGCTGACAGGGAATGGATGTTTAAATTGTTTTTCATGTTTAAAGATGTTCCATTTATGACTAAAATAGTGAGAATGTATCCAGACGTGTCACGAATGACCCAAAAGAGAAGAAAACAATTTCTTATTTTGAGACCAAGGGTTCTGCAGCTAGGTGCGACGTTTGTACTCAGATTCCCCTGTAAATGTGTAATGACCTATCAAGGGAACAGATTTATTTTCTTTGAACCCCAGCAGCTGACAAAATTTATTTCTGCTAAAGAGCAAACTTAAATTCTTGAGAGAAGTTCAGTCTCAACCTGCTCAAGTATAAGGTTTTTGGTTATGTTCTCTCCCGCTACCATTTTCATTTTTCTTTGTACTATTTGATTAAGATTTCAGCAATTTTAAAGCTTTCTCCCCCATGGATTGAAGTCTAACGATACAAACCAGTAAAAATTTATTTTGTGTTTAATGTTATGCCGTATGAGAAAGGGGAAAATTTTGCCTTGATTCCTTTATTTCAATTGTAAATGTTCATTATTACCGATTGTCTCATTTTAATCTTTGAACTGACTTGTATTATTTTCTTGTTTTGACTAATATTATGTCAATACTATAAAATGAAAAAAAAACCAAAAAAATAAACAGATTTTGTAATTGGGTGCCCAACAACTCACTGAGGTTGTGGTCCCCTGAGATGAATAAATACCAGTTGGTGACCCAATCTAACTAACAGCCAATCAAGAAAGAGAAAGTCTAACCAATTCACCAATGAACTCTTGCAATTTTCCTAAATACCCTGTGTCCAGGCCTCTCATGCACAGAGACAGAGAATTAGCCCTAGCTGGGTAGAAGAGGCTAGCAAACCCTGGGCACCAATTCCTCTCTCTCACAATAATGTTCTTCAGGAGGAACCCAAGCTAATGAGATACCAGGTTCCTGGAGAAAAGCTTCCCTGGAGTGGGGATAGTTTACAGAGAAATGATATTGAAGCTGGCAGTAGAAGAGTGATTCACCCACAGGTGCTCAGTTTTCTGCCAGTTGTTGGACGTTTCAGTGGAAGTGCAAAGGTTTCAGCAAGTACTTTCTCCAGGCCAGCGGCTCCAGCTCTCCTGTCTGTGGACAACGTGAAAGCCAGCAAATGGTCAATGCGTCCTAAAGAAAGTAGTGTGAAAAAATACTGGTTTGAATTATCCCAGCAATTATTTTTGGACTTTATTTTGATATATTCCTATTTTTGAACTTGAATATAATAAATGTAACTGTTTTGGTTGTTTAGACATCTTGCTTACCTCTTTTCTTACTTAGTCTTCATTGTTGGATCACAATAAGAGGAAGAACATTGTACATTTTTCATGGCAGATGAGGAAGATGTGTCTGTGAGAGTTCACCAGAGGTATGTGATTGAATTTTGTGTTAAACTTGGAAAGAACCAATGCTTGTGACTCTTGAAGTGTTACAGCAAGCATACAGTGGTAAAACACTTAGCCATGCTGCAGTATTTCGATGGTGGAAGCACTTCAAAGAGAGTAACACATCTTCATTTGCCATGATGAAACATACGAAGTTCTTCCTCTCGCTGTGATCCAACAGTGAAGACTACGGCAGTCCAACTGCAGGTTCAGAAATCTCAATGTATGAGCTTCACAAGAACCAGCACAGCGTTGCCACGTCTACTTGGAAAGAAAAACAGAGGCAGTCACATTACTTTTCAGTCAGCTTTCGTACGTAGCTCAGTGTAGTAAACATCCCCCTAAATTTTTTAAGGTGCTCTTAGGAACAAAATCTGTGTTACTCTATGATCTGTCTTTTTTTCTGTATAAATTCTTCCATTTCTTGTTTTTCCTTCCTTGCATGTATTAATGAGGCAAAGAAGCACATACTTACACGCAGGAAATAAAAATACTTGTGACTTTTTTCAGAGAGGTTAGAGGAGATGACTTGGCTTCATGAAATCAGGAAGGTCAACATGAGGCTCTTGTTTGATATTTTTCAAGGTGTTCGTATACTTTTTATTACCTTTCCTTGAATATGTCAGAGGTTAGGCATGATGTGGAATTCAGATAAGATTAGTAAGTAGAAGCAGAAAAGCAAGGCTTTCTGTCCTGAAAAGAGGCATTTTTCTTCTAAGCACAGCATAACAAAACTAGGTTTATGCTAAACTTTGAACATGTTGTATGACTCATAGGTCATTCCCCCCCCCCCCAAAAAAAAAACATGCTGAGTCATCTTTAGCACCAGAAGCATAAGTCTGGGCCCTGTCAGTTTTTCTCAATGTAAGATTTTCTAGCTCAATTATACTTTGAAGTTGAATCCTGCTACCAGGCTTTGATGAATGATTGTAGTATCAAGTTGTAGCAGTCCTTATACAGTAATATTTTTTCTAAAAAAAAAATAATTTCTTTACCATCTCTATCTTGTTATTCAAATTTCAAATGTTTACAAAAAATTGTGCAAAAAGCTTTAACAACTTGCTTTTGTAATATTGAATTTTGCAGCAGAGCATAGTTGGAATAACTTGCCTTTTCCCCCAAATAAAAACACAAGATGTCACTCAGGAAGTGAAAGAGAGACTATTAGGTGCATATAATGAAGTAGTGCTGCCCAATTCGTGATTCGAATCGATTCTCTGATTCACTTTGGGTGAATCGATTCGAATCGGTTTGTTATTGTATAAAATCGGACTTACCGATTTGTTGGCCCCTTGCTACCACTGCAGACCTGTTCGGGATTTCCTTCTGCCACCGGAGTCCATGCTTAGATGTAAAAACCGGAAGTTACATCGAAACAATGACTCCGGCAGAAGGAAATCCCGAACGGGTCTCTGCGTACAGATCAGGGCAGCAAGGCTCGCTCCTTCCCAGCAGCAAGGCTCTCTCCTCTCCTCCCTGGCCAGGCAAAAGTGATGGTAGCGAATGCTACTCACTACCCTGCCGCTACTGCCGCTTCTCTCCATTTGGCTGCCCAAGCGGAAACAGGAAGTTTTCACTGAGGGCGGGCCACAGTGGAGAGAAGACGCGAGGAGTGCTGGCAGGAGTGGATTGCTACTGCCAGGGCAAACCTCTTATCAGATGCATTTCTCCTGCCGGATTCTCTTTGGGAAAGGTACTGGGGTGTGGTGGTGGTGGGGGCTTAGGAGTGCCATAAAAAAAAATAAAAAAGGCAGATGGAGGGAGAGGGGAGATGGGGAGTTGGTGGACTGGAGGAGAGATGGGGAAAAGATAGATGGGATAAATTAACTTGGTGGAGGGGGGAGATGGACTTGGGGGAGATCATGGAGAGGGGAGATGAGGGGAAGGATAGAAGAAATAAAGATCTAAAAATAGGAGAGGGAGAGAGATGGTGGACAATGGGAACAGAAAGGAAGAGAAGTTGGACACAAGGGATGGTATGGAGGGGAGGGATAGATATACTGGATAGGAGGGTAGTTGGGAAGAGAAAGGGAGACCCTGGGGTGGTGGGGAAAGAGAGAAAGATGAAGGATGAAAGGGTAATTCAGAAAAGGTGGATGGAGACGGAAAAAAAAGGAAAGATACCAGACCTCCAGGGGAGGGAAGGGAAATGGAAGGGGAGGACAGAGACAGAAGATGGATGGTTAGCATGGAGAAAGAAGGAGACCCTGGCAAGCAAGTTATCAGAAGACAACTGGAGCCGGGGACCGATAAGATCTGAATAATGATCAGAAACAAAAGATAGAAAAAATAATTTTATTTTCTATTTTGTGGTGTTAGACCACGAATGTGAGCTAGGATTTAAGAGAGAGAGGAAAAGTCTTTTTTGTTTGTTTATTTTGTTTACACCACAGCGCAAGTGTGGGTAGGAGAGGGCAAAGTGGGTGAAGAGGCTATAAAACGGGTGAAGAGATATAAAATAAACCCACCAGGATATTTGAAAAAAAAAAAAAAATGTCCACTTGGGCAGGAATATCAAATCAAATTGAAAAATTGATTCAATAGGCTGAATAGAATCGAATTTTTTTTTCTGAATCGGGCAGCACTATAATGAAGTTGCTGCTTCCTTTCTCATAGATGAAAACAGTACCTTGCTCTAGTTGAACTATTTCATGCCATAACAAATACACGTCAAAACAAATCAGGACAAAACATTGCAACAATTAACTGCTCATGATACAATCAAGAAGTTCATATATTGAAATCCATCACAGAATCTCCCTAACTCTGTATTATAACACCATTACTGAAGCTCATGTAAAATGAAGCTCATGTAATCCGCTCTGAATTAACTCCCCAGTCATTAGTAGCAGTATAGAATCTTTAAATAAACAATATCTAGGAGCGTCAAGCTTATTTCAAGTTTATTTAAAAAATTTGATTTGATCGCAAAATCATAATCCAATGCGATTTACAAATTATGATAAAATCGGGGTAAAAAAGAAAAGCACATTGACCAACCAAATGCAATAGGGAAAAAAAGAAAAAAAAAAAAAGGATTAAATACAATTTATAAACAAAATAAAAAGGGCATAGGTAATGAAACAATAGGACAAGGCAGAATGGTTAGACCAGGGGTGCCCACACTTTTTGGGCTTGCGAGCTACTTTTAAAATGACCAAGTCAAAATGATCTACTAATAATGAAATAAAAAAACAACAACACACAAAGCACACTGAAAGGCAGAGAAAATATTAATTATCATTCATATTCTGGGGTTTTTTCAAAGAGGTCACGGCAGACCTCTATGCAATGTCACCTCAGTAACAACCATACAAAAATAGGCAAATATACTCCCTCCCTTTTTACTGAACCACACTAGCAGTTTTTAGCACAGGGAGTTGCGCTGAATGCCCCGCGCTGCTCTCAATGCTCATAGACTCCCTGTGCTAAAAAACGCTATTGTGGTTTAGTAAAAGGGAGCCATAGTGCAAAATATAGACAGCAGATATAAATTTTCAAAACGGACACAATTTGATCACTAAATTGAAAATAAAATCATTTTTCCTACCTTTGTTTGTTGATTTCATGAGTCTCTGGTTGCACTTTCTTCTTCTGACTGTGCATCCAATCTTTCTTCCCTTCTTTCAGCCCCCTGTATGTTTCCTCTCCTCCAGACCTCATTCTCTCCCCCAACTTTTTTCTTTCTGTTTCCTTGCCTCCCTTTCTTTCTGTCTCCCTGTTCCCCCCTTCTTTCTGTCTCCCTGCCTGCCCCCTTTCTTTCTTTCTCCCTACCCTCCCCAAGCCACTCGGCCCTTTTTTCAGCATTTCTTCTATGTCTCTATTTCCCCTCTGTATCTCTATCCTTATTCAGTAGGTTCTGCTTACTCTTTCTCTTCTTTGTGTCACTATCTCCATTTTCAGCTTTCCGCCCTTTTCTTGTAGCCAGAATTTTTCCACTCTCCCTCCACTCCGGCCCAACCCGGTATGAAATATTTCCTTTTGTTTCCCTCCCCTCTCTCTTTCTCTCTCTCGTTCTCCTCCCTCACCCATGAGTCCTCATCTGGCCCTCTCCCTTCCACCTGCATCCAGCCACACACCCTGCCCTGCGGCCCTCTTCAGCAACTCGTCAGCAACGGTGATCAAGACAGGCTGCCAACATCGAGGCCTTCCCTCTGCGATTCCCGCTTTTGTAGAAAAAGGAAGTTGAAACAAGTGGGACTCACAGAGGGTAGGCCCCGACGTCAGAAGCTTGTGTCGATCGCTGCTGCTGAGTTGCCGAAGAGAGCCGTGGAGCAGGGGGTGTGGCCAGATGCAAGTAGAAGGGAGAGGGCCAGATAGGAAGGCTGTATAAGCTCCGGAGCATGACACCGACCCCAGCCAGGATGATTTTTTTTTCAGGCTGCTGCCGCCGCCACCCCCCCCCCCCCCCCCGAAATGACAAAAAATAGACTAAACTGGATGCCCGGCGGCGGCGGCTTTGACATCTCAGAAAGGAAGGCTGATCGGCCGGTAGATCGGGTTGGCAACACGAGTCTATCAAGGGATGGGCTCCGCGATCGACTCACATTGCCTTCCTGATCTACCGGTTGATCGCGATCGACGTATTGGGCACCCCTGGGATAGACTATAACCTCCAAATTCTGTATACGGTGCCAACTGATTTGCGTGCACAACTTAAATTGTTTAAAAAGCTTAATCAGCAATGATAATTAGCAGTTGACACCTCATAATTTAGACTGACATTAAATAAAGTTACATGCACAGCTTGGTGTATTCTATAAAGTCCTGCGAGTCAGTTCTAGTGTGCCAATTTGAAAAGGGGTGTAGCCAAGGGAGGAGCATGGGCAGATCTTGGGTATTCCTAAATTTTATACACAATGTTATAGAATATACCTGATATGCACACACGTTAGGCACAGGTATTCAGGACTGGGTTTCCTAGCCTAAATGGGTGCACCTAAAAGTAATATGATGCACTGGTGTTTCGCACAATTCTATAAGGTGCACATACCTTATATATAATTGCGCTAAGCACCCTTCTAGTCAGCACCAATTTTTGGGGTGCCATATATAGAATTACATTACATTAGTGACTTTTATTCTGCCATTATGTTGCGGTCCAAGGTGGATTACATAAGAGGTTATCTGGACATTTCCAGAAGAGTTACAGAGTTAAACGGGTTACTTTGGGGGACTGAAGTGCTTCCTGCGGTGTTAGTTTGTTTTGATGGATTTCTTGAATAGCAGGGTTTTTATTTCTTTTCTGAAAGTTTTGTAGTCTGGTGTCGTGATCAGTAGATTGGATAGTTGGTGGTCTAGTTTCGCTGCCTGTGTGGCCAGTAGGCCATTGTACATTTTTTTGCGTTTGACGCCTCTGTTTGGGGGGGGGGGTGAATGAATGGTGTCTGGGTTCTCTTTTGTCTTGTTGTGGTAGTTCGGATAAGGCGGTTGTTCATGTAAGCCATTCATGGCTTTAAATAGTAGACAGTAAAATTTGAATAGTATTCTTGCTTGTATTGGGAGCCCAGTATGAGTCGAGGTATGCGGCGGTGATATGGTCATATTTCTTCAGTGAATAGATCAGTCTCAGGGGGAGAGTGTGGCACAGTGGTCAAAGCTACAGTGTCAGCAACTTGAGGTTGTGGGTTCAAAGTCACACTGCTCTTTGTGACCCTGGGCAAGTCACCTAATCCCGACAGACAGATATAGAAAATTGAATTAATAAAGTAAATAAAACAGGCAGTAAATAAAATATTGTCCAAATACTGCACACAACCTTACTTCTTACACTTGTGTGAATGCACAAGAGAATCCCATGACTTCCAATACATATCCTTAGACCTGAAAACTAGGGTTATCAAGTATCAGCCACCATCCATTTCCTGGCAACCTTTCCACCGTCTTCCTTCTACTCCCTTCCTTGTACTTTCCCCCTCTCTCCCATCCAACCCACCAGCGCTTGCCCCATCTCTCCCCAACCCATATCCACCAATGTATGCCTCCCTAACTCCCACCCGCCCCACATCCATCAGTGTCATCCTCCTCTCTCTCCCCATCCCACATCCACCAGTGTTTGCCCCCTAGCACTCCCACCACCACTGTTGCTTTCTTGAAGCACCAGCAGTGGCAAATTGAAACACACTGGCTGAAGGACCTTGCCATTCATATCCATAGCTGCTGGCTTTGCCCTGGAAAGCACAGTTACTTACCGTAACAGGTGTTATCCAGGGACAGCAGGCATATATTCTCACATGTGGGTGACGTCATCTACGGAGCCCCGATGCGGAAGCATTTTCAAGCAAACTTGATTGAAGATTTAAGTTTGCTCTGCTGCTCCACGCATGCGTGCCTTCCTGCTCCACTAGGGGGTGCATCCCCTCGTGGTCTCCAGTTCACTTAACTAGCCAAGAAGCCAACCTCAGGGAGGTGGGCGGGTTGTGAGAATATATGCCTGCTGTCCCTGGATAACACCTGTTACGGTAAGTAACTGTGCTTTATCCCAGGACAAGCAGGCATGATATTCTCACATGTGGGTGACCTCCAAGCTTACTGAAGAGGGATGGAGGGAAGTTGGCAATTTAAGCAAATAGATTTCGCAATACCGATTGGCCGAACCGGCCATCGCTTCTGGACAGGGAGTCCAGACAGTAGTGGGAGGTGAAGGTATGAACCGAAGACCACGTGGCAGCCTTGCAGATTTCCTCAATAGGTGTGGACCTGAGGAAGGCTACGGAGGCTGCCATCGCTCGGACTTTGTGTCCCGTTACTCGACCATGCAGCGCGAGACCAGTCTGAGCGTAGCAAAAGGAGATGCAATCGGCCAACCAGTTGGACAAGGTGCGTTTGGAAACTGGGTGGCCTAACCGGTTTGGGTCGAAGGACAGAAACAGCTGTGGGACTTTCCGGTGTGGCTGAGTGCGTTGGAGGTAAAAGGCCAACGCTCTTTTGCAGTCAAGAGTGTGGAGCGCCACTTCTCCGGGGTGAGAGTGGGGCTTGGGAAAAAACACGGGTAAGACGATGGACTGATTTAGATGGAAATCAGACACTACTTTAGGTAGGAACTTTGGATGGGTGCGGAGTACCACCTTGTCGTGATGGAATACCGTGAAGGGTGGGTCCGCTACCAGCGCTTGCAGCTCACTAACCCGCCGTGCGGACGTGAGCGCGAGTAAGAAAATTACCTTCCGCCCGCACTGTTCCCTCTAAGCTGAGCAGGTGTCCTCCAGCTGCATTGCTACCACTAGGGGGTGGAATATTTTCAGTCGCTAAGGACAGGTATGTTCCCTGGAGTCCTGCAGAACTTGCCTGTCCCTCACAATTGAAAAATGTGACAGTGAAACAGCACCCTCTATTGGTGAGACTGTGGGTGGAGGACTCCTGCTCAGCTTAGAGGGAACAGTGCTTCCAAGTGAGGAATTTTGGATGGCATTTGTCTAGTGGCTCAAAAGGAGGTTTCATTAATTGAGCCAGAACCACGTTAAGGTCCCAAACCACCGGGGGAGGTTTGAGAGGGGGGTGGACGTTTAGCAGGCCCTTCATGAAGCGAGTGACTAAGGGATGGAGCGAGAGGGCTTTCCCTTCCAGGGGCTGATGAAAGGCCGCAATTGCACTGAGGTGTACTCGAATGGAGTTGGTCTTTAGGCCGGAATGAGATAGTTGAAGTAGATAGTCAAGGACCAGGGGGACGGGGACCGACACTGGGTCCTGGCTGTGTGAGGAGCACCAGGTTGAGAATCTGGTCCACTTTTGTGAGTAGCAGGTTCTCGTCGAGGTTTTTCTAGAGGCCTCCAATATCTCCTTGACTGATTGAGACACGGGGAGAGCAGTCAGGGGGAGAGAAACCAAGCATTCAGATGAAGAGACTGAAGATTGGGATGTAACAGTGAACCCTGACCCTGTGACAGTAGAGAGGGAAACAGAGGCAGAGGCAGTGGATCTCTGACACTGAGTTGAAGTAGCAGGGAAAACCACGGCTGGCGTGGCCAGCGAGGGGCAATCAGGATCAGGGTGGCTTGTACTGTTTTCAGGTGGACAAGCGTCCGCAGTATCAGAGGAAACGGCGGGAACGCGTACAAGAACCTTCCCTCCCAGTCGAGGAGGAAGGCGTCGGCCTCGAGCCGGTCCGGGGAGTATATCCGGGAGCAGAAGAGAGGCAGCTTGTGATTGTGAGGGGACGGGAACAGGTCTATTTGAGGCGTCCCCCACCGTTCGAACACTCCTCGTAGGATCTGAGAGTGTAGTGACCACTCGTGTGGCTGGAGGAGGCGGCTGAGTCTGTCCGCCAGGCAGTTTTGTTCTCCTTGTATGTACACCGCCCGGAGGAAGGTGTTGTTGGAGATTGCCCATTTCCAGAGGCGCAGGGCTTCCCGACAAAGGGGCCAAGACCCTGTGCCCCCTTGTTTGTTTACGTAGTACATCGCTACCTGGTTGTCGGTTCGGATGAGAACTACTCGGTCGCGGAGCAGATGTTGGAAGGCTACAGCTGCGAGGTAGATGGCCCGAAGTTCTAGCACGTTGATGTGGCAGCGACGGTCTTGTGCTGACCACATTCCTTGGGTGCGTAGGCCGTCCAGATGGGCTCCCCAAGCGTACTCCGACGAGTCCGTGGTGAGTACCTTGCTGTGGGGTGGGGTGAGGAAGAGCAAACCTTTGGAAAGATTTGAAGAGTCGGCCCACCAGCGGAGCGATCGTTGCAATGAAGGAGTCACTGTCACGGAGCGGTCGATCGGGTCCCGGTCTTGACGCCATTGAGACGCCAGGGTCCATTGAGGGATTCTCAGATGGAGGCGGGCGAAGGGTGTGACATGGACGGTGGAGGCCATGTGGCCCAGGAGGGTCATCATCTGTCGAGCTGATACTGAGGTCAGCAGAGAGATCCTTCGGCTCAGACTTACTAACGCCTCTAGGCGCGGAGGGGGGAGGAAGGAACGGAGGCGAACCGTGTCCAGCGTGGCCCCGATGAACTGTAGGGACTGCGAGGGGCGTAGTTGAGATTTTGGGAAGTTTATTTCGAACCCCAGACTTTGTAGGTAGGTAATAGTCTGTTGGGTCGCTGAGATAACCCCTTCCTTGGACGGGGCTTTGATTAGCCAGTCGTCCAGGTAGGGGAATACCTGGAGGCCCTGGGAACGTAAGGTTGCTGCTACCACCACGAGGCACTTGGTGAAGGCCCAAGGTGATGATGCTAGTCCGAAGGGGAGGACTCGGTATTGTAGGTGCCAGTCCCCTACTTGGAAACGCAAAAACTTGCGGTGAGCGGGGTGCACTGGGACATGTGTGTACGCCTCCTTGAGATCGAGGGAGCAGAGCCAGTCGCCCTCGTCGATCAGGGGGTAGAGTGTTGGTAGTGAGAGCATCCGAAACTTTTCCCGTACCAGGAATTTGTTGAGGCGTCTCAAGTCTAGTATTGGGCGTAGGTCTCCCGTTTTTTTCGGTACCAGGAAGTAACGGGAGTAGAAGCCCTTCCCCCGTTGGTCGGGGGGGACCTTCTCCACTGCTCTCAGGCGAAGCAGGTCTCGAGCTTCGGAGAGGAGTAGGGGTAGCTGAGTCCGGTTGGGAGGGCAATTCCTTGGGGGATTGTCCGGGGGAATGGCCCGAAAGTTGAGAGAGTACCCTGATGAGATCACGCCAAGGACCCATGCGTCCGACGTGAGTTGTTCCCAGCGAGGGTAAAAGGCTTTGAGTCGACCCCCGATGGGAAGGCGGCCTGGGACTATGGCGGAGGGGGCCCGCCCCCTTCCGCGTGTCCCGTCAAAAGGACGGGGATGGTTTGGTGGTCGCGGGCGGTTGAGACTTGGGCATGGCCCTGTGGTGGGCTTGCGGACGTCTGGGTGGGGGCCGCGAGAAGGCAGGGGTGGACTTTTGTGGGTAGCGGCGCGGAGGGGCCCTGTATGGCCTGGACGCTGGCGGTTTGGGCTTTTGCCGGACAAGGGAGGCAAACGAGCGTTCATGTTCAGAGAGGCATTTTGTCGCCGCCTCGATAGTGTCATCAAACAATTCCTTTCCCACGCAGGGGAGGTTAGCCAACCGATCCTGTAAGTTGGGGTCCATGTCGACCAGGCGCAGCCAAGCTAGTCGGCGCATGGCGATAGCAAAGGCTGCTTCTCTGGAGGAGAGTTCGAAGCTATCGTAGGCCGCGTGGAATAGATGAAGGCGCAGGTTGGAGAGGGACTCTAAAAGCAGGCCGAACATTCCCTGCCGGGAGGCCGGTAGGTCAGTCTCAAAGGCTCTCAATAGTCCAATGAGGTGTTTGAGGTATGATGTGAAGGTGAAAGTGTAGCTTTGCACCCTAGAGGCCATCATTGCGTTTTGGTATAGTCTCCTGCCGAACTTGTCCAGGGTTCGGCCTTCTCGGCCTGGGGGGACCGCTGCTGAGACCCGGGACGGGTGAGCCTTTTTCAAGGAGGATTCCACTAGCAGCGATTGGTGGGAGAGCTGTGGTTGCTCGAATCCCGGGTAAGGTACTGTGCGGTACTTGGCCTCCATTTTGGAGGGTACGGCCGTGACCATGTAGGGGGTCTCCAGGTTCCTGAAGAAGGCCTGTTGGAGTACCGGGTTAGGTGGTAAGCGAAGGGACTCTCTGGGTAGTGATGGCATATCCAGCTCCGCCAGGTACTCCTTAGAGTATCTGGAGTCGGACTGGAGGTCTAAGTCCAATGCGTGGCCCATGTCTTGGACAAAGCGAGTGAAGGATGGACGGGATGTCCACGGGGCCCCGTGCGGGGTCGGGGAACGAGACCTTCGTCGGGTGGAGAAGGATAAGGAGGCTTCCCTCGAGTATCGAGGTTCATGCTCTGATCCATGCTCCGAGACTGGGGAAGCACTGCGAGAGTGTTCCGGGGTTGTCGATCTTCGGCGTCTCGAGGAGCCCCTCAGAGACGATGCCGGGGTTAGGGGTACCGATCGATGTCGGATTGGTGACCTCGATCCGGACTCCCTCGGAGAATACGTCCGAGGGGGAGTTCGGAGGATGCGCGGGTTGGAGAGTGATAACTCAGCCACCCTTAGTGGTCCCGTACGAGGTGTGGGAGAACGGCCTCGTAGGGTTGGTGAACCTCGGGCCTTCTTGGAGGTACGGCGGTTCGAGGTTTCTGTCGTTCTAGCCCGACGTTTTGCCCCTCGGCGGTCTGCGGAGGGGGAACGTCTCGGGCGTCTCGGCGAGGAGTCCGAGGAGGATGGGATGCGGCGAGGATTGCGCACCTTTCTCCGAGGTTGTTCGGTGTGAGGCTCAGGCTGGTCTGGCACATTCGAGGTCGAGGCCGATTGAAACTGGGCCATTGCAGTGGACAGCTCCGACGTGATCATCGCTCGGAGTAGGTCCTGGAAGACGGGCACGGACAGCATCGAAGGCATGTCCACTGCCTCGGTGCGCTCCACCGGGGGCGACCTCGTATCAGAGTATTCCCTTGTGGTGGAGGCACGGCCCGAAGGCTTGGAGGGCTTAGACGGGGCTGTAGGCATGGGGCTTCCGCCATGCGTCGCCGTTGTCCCCGAGGCTAGCTTCTTCGTTGTTACAGAACCTGAAGAGGGAAGAGGGGACTTACCCGGGGCCGAGGCTTTCTGTTGTCCCGAGGACTTCGGGGTCGAGTCTCGAGGCGATGCCGAGGTATCCGGGGCCGAGGTCAAGGCCGGGGCCGAGGCCGGGGCCGACCTCGAGGCCGAGGTGGAGGGTTGGTCCGGGGTGAAGAGATCCGCCATGCGGGCTTTTCTTCGGCGGAGGGCCCGGTTTTGGAAAATAGCGCACTGGGGGCAGGAGTCGGTTGGATGAGTCGCCCCCAGACAGAGGATGCACCGGCGATGCGGATCTGTGAGAGAAAGAAGCCGCTCGCACCGGGTGCACTTTTTAAAGCCGGTCAAAGGCCGGGACATTAAATCGAAAGTAGCCGCGGCTCGATTAGCCACGCGGCCACGGGGACCCGGAAGCCTCCGGGTCATTGAAAACGAAGCAGGAATCAAGTAAAAAGGTAAGGAATTCGCGCACAGCGACTTAATCGTGAAAAAACAAGAAAAAATCGCGGTGCTAGAAGGCAGTTGGGGCAGAGCCTGAAAAACACGGCTTCTAGGCTCGCGGAAAATTTTGAACTGGAGACCACGAGGGGATGCACCCCCTAGTGGAGCAGGAAGGCACGCATGCGTGGAGCAGCAGAGCAAACTTAAATCTTCAATCAAGTTTGCTTGAAAATGCTTCCGCATCGGGGCTCCGTAGATGACGTCACCCACATGTGAGAATATCATGCCTGCTTGTCCTGGGATAAGAAGTATGTATGCAAAGCCATGGGTATGTATGAGAAGGTACTGCAGTGGGTTTCTTTATATTTGCCACTGCCGCTGCTTTGGGAAAGCAACAGCAGCACCAGAAAGAAAAGCAATACTGGAGGGGAGCCGGTCCCAACTATACCAGCTGCACGGTGGGGCTGAACGGCTGCGCGGCCTCCTGCTAAAAGGTGTGTGGCTGCGCAGCCAAGCAGATTAAAGAGAACATTGCATGCCATATATTTCCAGCTATTTGTAAACTCAGAACTTTTGCATAACATGAGAAGCATCTAGCAATGTGATTTATTAACTACGCCCCAGATTTAAAAAAACAAAACAAAATCTGTAGCCATATTCCTACTAGCCATAATTTTGGGGTCCTTCGTTTCACATTATTTTAGAAGAAATTGAAATGTGTGTCATTTGCACATCAAAAATATTTAATCAAATGTGTTTGAAACTCAAATGGAACTTATTTCTTTTTTTTTTTCCAATTCTTTATTCATTTTCATATCTCATAACAAGTATACAATAATCATTCAATATTCATACAATTCACTTGTATACTTCATATAATATTAAATCTTATATTATCCCCCCTCCCCCCTTCCCTTCCACACATATCAACATTTTATTTGAATCTCACATATTATACCCTCCCAATCCCATATCATATTATTCTTCTATAAAAAAAAAAAAGTGTCTAATCATTCGAATATTCAATCAATGGCCCCCAAATTTTTTTAAACTTGTTATAATTTCCTTTTTGCATAGCAAGAATTCGTTCCATTTTATAAATATAACATATAGAATTCCACCAAAAAGTATAGTTAAGTCTTGTATAATCTTTCCAATTTCTAGTTATATTCTGAATGGCAACTCCCGTCATAATCATTAGTAATTTATTATTATTTGCTGAAATTTGACTCTTTGCTCTCATCATTGTTCCAAACAAAATTGTATCATATGACATAGCAACTGGATTTTCTAGAAAATAATTAATTTGAGACCAAATTGACTTCCAGAAGGCGTTAATACAAGGACAATAAAAAATTAGATGATCCAAAGTCCCTGCTTCTAGATTACAGTGCCAACATTTATTAGATCTTGAGCTATCAAACTTTTGTAAACATACTGGGGTCAAAAGAGCTCTATGCAACAAAAAGAACCAAGTCTGTCTCATAGATGCCGACACTGTACATCTAATTCTCCAAGACCAAATTCGTGGCCATTGAGAAGCAGAAATTTGATGCTTAATCTCAATGCTCCAAATGTCTCTTAGACCCGTTTTTTGTTTTTTATTTGTAAAACCATATATCAATTTATACCACTTAGCGGCTTGGTGACCCAAGAAATCCGCCTGGAAACACAGGATTTCCAAACTATATTGAGTATCAAGATCTTTCCATTCAGGGAACCCCTCCTGAATAGCCTGCTTCAGCTGCAACCATTTAAAACTTTGTGACTTAGTAAAACCATATTTATGTTGCAGCTGTGAAAAACTAAGCAGCTTACCATTTGAAATAACATCATTTAAAGTTCTTATTCCTGCAATGATCCATTGTTTCCAGAGAATTTTATGACCGCCTATTTTAATCTTGGAGTTTAGCCAAATGGATTGATTTAATGATTTAAAAATTGGAATAGGTGATAATTTAGTAACATATCTCAAAGTCTTCCAAGTATCAATCAAAATTCTATTCCCTTGTATCTATTAGGCATTGGTATACTCAAAAGATGAACCAAATGTATAGGAAACATGAGTCGCCATTCTAAATACAACCAGTCTGGGATATTCTCCATGAGCTCTGGAAGGACCCAATACATACCCTGTCTTAAAATATAGGCTTGATGGTACCTATAAAAATTTGGAAAATTTACCCCCCCTTCCACAATTGTTTTTTGTAACTTTACTAAAGCAATTCTAGGTCTTTTCCCCAACCAAACAAATTTTGTAAGAATACCGTTCAACTTTTTATAAAATGACCCCTGAAAAAAAACTGGTATCATACTCATTTGATAACAAACCACAGGCAATATCATCATTTTAATTGTTTGAACTCTCCCCCACCAAGATAAATATAAAGGATTCCATTGCTCACACATTTCCGTTACTTTCTTTAATAAAAGTTTTTCATTTTCCTTTACTGTATCTTCAATATTACTTTTGATATTGATTCCTAAATATTTTAAACCATCTTCTTTCCAAACAAATGTAAATGAATCAAATAATCCTTTGGTACAATGTACATTAAGTGGTAGCACTTCCGATTTGCTCCAATTAATCTTGTACCCAGAAAACTTTCCAAATTTTTCAATCAATTCAAGCAAACATGGAATAGTAGTCTCTGGTTTCCTCAAATAAAGCAGAATATCATCCGCATAAGCGGTAATGGAACTTATTTCAAGTTCCTTACAAAAAATTAGGGACTAAGAGGGAAAGTTTTCTTTTTTTTTTTTTTTTTGTAATTTATTCATTTTTATAACTTACATCAAGTGCATCAAAAGTATCAACCATTTTAACTTATCAGAATTGATTACTGTTAAGTAAGATTGTTTTAGGCCAGGGTCTCATTGCATGAATTGGGATCTTATGCTAAAAAAACAACATTGATTTTTAACTTCCTCCTAAATATTTATTCATATTATATATATCTATATATATATATAAAATCGGAGGTACGTATGTGTGTATGTATGTGTGTATGTGCCGCGATCACGCAAAAACGGCTTGACCGATTTGAACGAAACTTGGTATGCAGATCCCTCACTACCTGGGCTGATATGTTCTGGGGGTCTCGCGGCCCACCTGCACACATGGGCGGAGCTACAAAGAGAAAATCAGATTTCACCCATTCATGTCAATGGAAAAAATGTAAAAAGCTGCCATGTGGGCGAAGCACGTGCACACGTGGGCCATGGGCCGTGCCACGTGCACACGTGGGCGGAGCTACAAACAGAAAATCAGATTTCACCCATTCATGTCAATGGAAAAAATGTAAAAAGCTGCCATTCTCACAGTAATTCCAACTACCTGGGGTGATATGTTCTGGGGGTCTCGCGGCCCACCTGCACACGTGGGCGGAGCTACAAACAGAACATCAGATTTCACCCATTCATGTCAATGGAAAAAATGTAAAAAGCTGCCATTCTCACAGTAATTCAAAAACGGCTTGACCGATTTGAACGAAACTTGGTATGCAGATCCCTCACTACCTGGGGTGATATGTTCTGGGGGTCTCACGGCCCACCTGCACACGTGGGCGGAGCTACAAACAGAAAATCACATTTCACCCATTCATGTCAATGGAAAAAATGTAAAAAGCTGCCATTCTCACAGTAATTCAAAAACGGCTTGACCGATTTGAACGAAACTTGGTATGCAGATCCCTCACTACCTGGGGTGATATGTTCTGGGGGTCTCGCGGTCCACCTGCACACGTGGGCGGAGCTACAAACAGAAAATCTGATTTCACCCATTCATGTCAATGGAAAGGATGTAAAAAGCTGCCATTCTCACAGTAATTCCAACTATAAAACACTTTCTATGACACTATAACCACTAGGGATATCGTTTCTATTCTACCACGAACACCATACATATAGAGTTTGTATGTTCTAACTGTGTTTGTAACTGTTTCCTTCATGCACCCCAGTTCATAATGTTATTACATTACATGAGTACTCACATATGCTGAACTAGGAACACAGGTTCCATTCTGAACCGGGAAAAAACTGTATGGAGTTTCTTTTCAACCTGAGTTTCCACATATTGAGTTGTTTAAATCAATACTGAAACTTTTGGATGGCACTTATTACAACAGATCTTCCTTTTCAGTTTAAGAGATTGCAAATTCCAGTGAGACTTGCATTCTCTATCACAATCTACAAATCACTGGGACAGACTATTACATACTGTGGAGTGGATTTAAGATCCCCTTGTTTTTCCCATGGACAACTCTATGTTGCTTGCTCAAGGGTGGGTTCACCTAAGAATTTATATGTTCTTGCTCCTGGAGGTGAAACTAAAAATGTTGTTTATAATCAAGTTTTGTGTTAGTTGTATTGTATTCATTTTGTCAAATATTTCACATTATAATTTGAATATTGTACTTTTTATAAAGCTGTTAAAAAATAATTTCATTCACCACTATAAAGTATCTTTATTTGAATCCATTTACAGTGTTATTGCTATAATTAAATACCCGTGCAACGCCAGGGCATCAGCTAGTAGTCAATATAAACCACTAATTAGGTTGTCCTGGAGAAGGAAACAAAAAAAAATGCCTCTAGAAATCACTATTTATACTAGAGGGTCTATTTTTGATTTCTAAAACTGCAGACAAATTTTTTTTTTCTTTTTAGTTAAAAATTAAATAAGACGAGAAACTTTTTTTACTTTTTTTTTATTTGTCTAGTTTTCAATTTTTCATGTGGGAAATGTGGCTAAGTCTGGGACTATATATTTTTGCCTGTTTACTGGATCTGTGTTAAGAACTCTAAACTTAGCTACTGTACATTTGCTAGTGGTTATAGTAGGTTTGTGAACTGGGACATTGTTATTATGGTTTTACTTGCATTTCAGGAATGTCTACCATCACTTCTATTGTTCCAGGATGATCATTAATTTATACTGAGAGTGTATAGAGCAATTGAAAGAAGAACAGAAAGTTTAAGTGTGGCACAGTGGTTAAAACTACAGCCTCAACACCCTGAAGTTGTGGGTTCAAACCCACGCTGCTCCTTGTGACCCTGGGTAAGCTACTTAATCCCCTCACTGCCCCTGTTGCATTAAAGAGATTATGAGCCCACCAGGACAGACAGGGAAAAATGCTTGAATACCTGAATAAATTCACGTAAACTGGTCTGAGCTCCTTTGGGAGAAAAGTATAGAAAACTAAATAAATAAATACATTTAGCAGGTGAGGTCAGTTGATTTTATTAACTTTTATTGTGCCTCGACATACACCAAGGCCAGAATTCTCTAAATGGTGCCATTGTCAGTGGCCCCTTAAAAGCAGCCACCAATCATGTGTCAATAATGCAACCGTGTCAAAACAATATCGGGAACAAAATACCAAAAGCTATAACAATGAGGGAGTAAAAGGAATGATACCAAAAAAAAAAAAAAAAATCAAAGAAAACTCCTCACTTATAAATATAAATACTGTTCAGAGAAAGCTTTACATATGATAGGATTTAGCTCAGAGACATGGAGGGGCAATGAAGCGGCGGACCCCCAACCACCTCACCACCCAATCATCGCTTAGTCCTCCACACTTTTTAGCTTTTTCTTTAGCTAGTTTATTTTTGCGTTTTCCTTTTGTTTCAGACAAGACACGGATGTACATGTTGTGTGCGTTTTGTGTGAGCCTGCATTCTGACCACAAGCATGACACATACTCACACAAAACACACACAAACACCTACCAGCAGCTCCGGACCTGCTAGAAGATTTAACACGGTAAAAGGTGGGCGTTCCCTTCTGTGTATTAAGTGCTCATTTTAATACTAGTGGCCTCTTGTGATGCATTTGCATAGGGTTCTCGGTGGCTGCTGCCACGATTGATAAAAGCCCCTGAGAATACTTTTGAGCATCGGAGGCTAAGCTGCCTTACAAGTAATATTGGCTACAACCAGTCTTATTTCCACAGCAAGCTTTAAAGCATCACCCCCCCCCCACTCCCCAGTGAACCTAAGTTCAAAACATGAAAAATATGCCTACGTTCTGTCCCTTAACCACACCTTAATAAGACTTTCTGGGTGGCACCTTGGACTAGACACATACCAAGTTAGGTGCTTGTCATCCAATTAAGTGCAATTTACATGAATTACAGGGCTAGATTCACTAATCTCCTTTGCGTGCTCGATCCGTGGCTGATCCATGCAGGCCCAACCAATTTACAAAACAAAAAAATTAAAATGAGGGCGATCGGAGGAACGCCCACCTCCAACCGCACGGATCGCTAGTGTGCAATCCCGATGCATGCGCAGATCATCTGTAGATGGTCTGCACATGCGTCTAAGAGCCATCTAGAGCCGCAACTTTTTTTTAACTTTTACTAGCCCATGAGCCCATGGTTTTAACCCACTTTAAACCCCCGGGTTAAACCCCTGGGCTCACAGTGCAGGGAAGGGCAGGAGAGTCAGGGTGGCAGGCAGGAGAGATTCGGCGCAATAGCAGGGTGGCGAGTCGGAGCAGCAGACAGGAGAGATTCGGGGCAGAGCACAAGATCGGGGCAGAGAAGCAGGACAGAGAGCAGGACAGCAGAAGGCAGTCGGAAAGGACCTCAGCGACTGGTCTTCAGCAGTCGTTTATTTTAGATCAGCCAGCCCAGTCGGTGTTGCTTTTTTCATTTTAGTAAATCGTTTCCAGTCTGCATTTGAACACCGATCCCCCTCATTTGCATGCGCGGATCGGAGGATGATCGGGACAGAGGTTAGTGAATCAGGTCAGAGGGAAATCGGGTCGCAAAGGGCTCGCAAACCGATCAGTACACGATCGGTTTGCTTAGTGAATCTAGCCCTAAGTGGTCTTGCCTATGTTATGCACGCATATTTTCCCTATTAGCTAGTATTCTGTGAAGGAATGTAGGCACCTATTTCCCTTTTTAGAATAGGTCCATCTAGGTACCTAAGTATATAATTGTCCTCTATTTCTTTTCTTCATCATTGATTTTTTAACATAATGAGTAGATGAATGCCATTGGGTAGAAGGGTAGATATAGCACCATTACTGACGCTCATGCAAAACACTCTAAATTGACTCCCCAGTCATTAGTAGCAATATAGAAGTGTCCAATAAACATAAACAAACATACCGTATTTCCCCATATATAGGCCGCGTACCTTTTAAAATAATGTAGCTCCCTCGCTGGCCTCCAGCCTTGTCACAGCCGCGGTGAGGGCAGGCGCGATCTTTCAGCGTCCAGCCAGCCCCGCGCTGCTTCCTCAATGCCTGCGTCAGTTCTCGCAGGACTCGCGAGTCTCGCAAAAACTGACGCAGGCATTGAGGAAGCAGCGCGGGGCCGCCTGGATGCTGAAAAGATCACTCCTACCCTGCACCGCGGCCGCGACATGGCAGGAGGCAGCCGGAGGAAGTATGATATTTACCGGGGGAGGGATGTATATGGGGGGAGGGATGTATAGGCCGCCCCTATGTGGTTTAAAAACTCTTAGCTAAGCCGCGGCTTGTAACATGGGGAGGCTTATCTAAGAATTTTAAAACATGTACAAGCATTTTTTGCAGCCTATACACTGTGGCGGACTATATACGGGGAAATACAGTATATGAGATCTCATTTTTAATGCAACATCCAGTCTATAATATCCATATCTTAATATCAAGTTCAGTAATAGATTAAATCTAGTAGATCTTTGCTTGAATATCCAGTTTCCTCAGTCCCTGTGTTCTTAATTGGTACTCACCCACCACCAAACTGCCAGCACCAACCTGTTTGATTATTAGAGATTGGTAACCTATTATATAACGGGTATCCTATTGCCTGCTATATCACTAAATCAATATAGACTTATTTGCCACAAAATAGTGACTACTGACATGCTGTCACTGAAATGTACAGTATATTACTGTCCAATCTACAAATCAGCAGTTGATTTTCAGTTCACAATGCACTTGGTTCAGTCCAGGCAGAAGTCTTTTACAAATCAGAAATATATTTCTCTGGGTTTGCCAGTGAGGGAAGTTTACTTGCTCCGTGTTGCAAGTATAAATGCTAATTTGACCTTTCCAATGTTTGTATAAATATGACGTTTACATTCATACCAACAGCTGAGCAGCTGGCAGCCAGTAGAATTAGATCATCATATTTATCCTTGTGAATTCATATCAACTCCATAATATAAATATAGATACAGTTCTAGTAATGTAAAATCTAATGCACACAATCGGAGGGAATATTTCTTGTTTATTGCTAAAATCAAAATTCAGTACCAGTTTTTGGAACTTTGACCCATTCAGCAATGATTACATCTAGCTTATCTTTTGTGAAGGTTTATTCATCCTTTTTAGGAAGTATTTGCAATATACAGTAGGCAGCCAAGACATGTATCTCAAACAGATACATACATCTCTCCGACCAGTGATATAGTGCACCCCAGTTATACACTGTGCTGTTCAAGGAAATACTGAAGGCAATTTAGTACCCCTTAAACATTAGTGCACAATCGGCAAATTAAAACATGAAGTAGCCTTATTTTATAGACATGTTAAATATAGACTTAGCACATGGGAAAGCCCTACATTAAAATGTGATAAGCCCATTTTTTAATGTATTTACTCCCCCTTTTATGAAGCTGAGATAGGCTTTTTTATCGCCAGCCAAGGCGATAAAAGCTCCAATGCTCATAGAATTCCTATGAGCGTCGGAGCTAATATCACCATGGCTGGCAATAAAAATGACTAGCGCAGCTTCGTAAAGGGGGCCTTAGTAAAACAGTCCCTTAGATATTAAAATAGCTTTGCTTCTCATTGTCTCCCTCTCTTTGCTGTTAGCAGTGAGAACAATTTATGTCCATGCTGCATTGACTGTTATGTGTCTACTGTAATCTACTGTGAGCGCGCTTTTGTAACCCGTTCTGAGCTCATGGGAGGACGGGATAGAAATCTAAATAAATAAATGAAATAGTTGAGCTCATGAATCCTATAGCCTTCCGACTTCTGGGATTATACCCTTGAAACAGCCCCGAGACTGGGCGAAATGTGGACCAGGTCAGGTGATTGTTTTAGTAAAGAGATTTTGTTTTTGGAGCAGTTCATCTAGAATTTGTTTCTTCTGTATCTCTCTCCACCCAGACACGCCTCCCTCGATGCTAAAATTAAAAAATAACCTTTTAGCATGTGGTTTCCATGCACAGATCACAAAATTACTGCGGGACACCTGAACACGTCCCACTGTACCGTGTAGAGCTTTGGATTCTTGCCCAGCAATAGCTAAGAAAAAAAAAATTTTAATTTAAATTGATTCAGGTTGGGCAGACTGGATGGACCATTTGGGTCTTTATCTGCCGTCATCTATTATGTTACTATGTAAGCCATTTGAAGCTGCGGGTGCTAGCACTTACCACAGCTTTGTAACATGACCTCTAAGGCAGTGGTTCCCAACCCTGTCCTGGAGGACCACCAGGCCAATCGGGTTTTCAGGCTAGCCCTAATGAATATGCATGGAGCATATTTGCATGCCTGTCACTTCCGCTATATGCAAATTTATCTCATGCATATTCATTAAGGATAGCCTGAAAACCCGATTGGCCTGGTGGTCCTCCAAGACAGGGTTGGGAATCACTGCTCTAAGGGGCTGATTGTTTAAGGTCTTTTCCCCTAGATACAAAAGACCTGATTTCTGAATTTTTTTCCCCCCCCATTCTTTGTCTGTGGGGAAAAGTTCAATGAATCAAGCCCAATAAGAGAGAAAAAACTTTGGAACCGGTTCTTAAGGACCCTTTTAACTACGCTGTGTTAATGACCTAGCACGGGTTTTACCTAGCATCACACATTAGCATGGACCCATGCTAATGCCGACCACAGCAGCGCAGGACAAAATCCCCCACTAACTCCTTAACACAGGTAGGGAGCAGGAACCAGGTGGGTGAAAAACCTGACTTTGACAGTTAGCACGTGCTTGAAGTCATAACTGCCAACTGAATTCCAGTCTTATAATCCGCCAATACCTTTTCAGTAATAGGTGGATTAACAACTAGAGAATGACACAGGGACAAATGTTTCCTTGTACTCGCGGGACCTCGTTTTACCATCCCGGCAAGTTCTTTTCCTGTACCTGCTCCATTCCTGCAAGCTCGTTCCTCATCTGCACAAGCCCCAAACACTTTAAAATCATAAGTGTCCAAGGCTTGTGCAGTTAAAGCAGAGCTTATGGGAATGGGGCAGGGACAGGGACAGCGACAAAACTTGCAGGAATGGGATGGGGAAATTGAGTTCCTGTGAGGATGGGGAAAAAATTGTCCCTGGGTCATTCTCTATTAACAACATAAGAACCAAGGCCCTGATTCTATAAATGGTGCCTAGCGGTACCTATATTGTAAGCACTGCTGTCAATCAACCACTATGCGCCATTTTAGAATCACGCCTAATGGTACCTAGGCTTGCTGAGGCATTGCTAGGCATCCTAGAGGTGGACGCAGATATATTAGGCCTGGATTTTCCAAGCCTAATTTACCAGTGCCTAACTTTACAAGATGCCTAGTGACGCCTAAGTCACCACACCTATTTTCCACCTCTAACCATGCCTACTTTTCAGATAGGTGTTGTTAGGCACCTCCACTTAGACAACGCTAGGCGCCACATGGAATTCCATGCCTAATTTTCAATTTTTTAATCAATTATTCAATTAATTGCAACGGTGTGATCAATTACCACACCATTTATGCTAAATAAT
This sequence comes from Geotrypetes seraphini, assembly GCF_902459505.1. Lineage (NCBI taxonomy): Eukaryota > Metazoa > Chordata > Amphibia > Gymnophiona > Dermophiidae > Geotrypetes > Geotrypetes seraphini. The sequence goes on from NC_047092.1 coordinate 53,510,068, forward strand.
TGAATTTAGGTTATGCGCGGATTTTGTATCTCTAGGCAGCCTCAATTACAATGCCCAACTAAGGCACTGTTTATATAATCAGACCCACATATCTAGAAACATCCATCATAATATTAGAGAAAATCCAAAAATTGCAATCATAAGATAGATCCAGTACAGAGCAATATGCTATAGTGCTTTTCATAAAAAAAAAAAAAACTAAGAAGTTTCCACATCCTTGGATAGGCCAACTTTACAAAAGAGATATGCTGATAAACTGTTTTCAAAAGTCCAAATATTGTCATTTCCATTCAATCATAATTGAACAGGTGAAGAGTTCCAAAGTGACATCATCTGAAATGCTACACTTCTCACTACATCAAGAGGTACTGGATAGAGATTTATTTCTTTATTTAGATATTTATGTACTGCCTAACAAGGTTATCTAGGCAGGTTACAATCAGGTACTCAAGCATTTTCCCTATCTGTCCCAGTAGGCTCACGATCTATATAATGTACCTGGGGCAATGGAGGATTGAGCAACTTGCCCAGAGTCACAGGGAGCAGCATGGGATTTGAACCCAGAATCTCAGGGTGCTCAGGCTGTAGCTCTAACCACTAGGCCACTAGATACAAATTTGTCACTGCCCCCATGGGATCTAGCTCCAATCCCATCCCATCCCTGTAAATTCTGTCCTCATCTTCACAAGCCTCGATCACTTTAAAATCATAAGTGTTTGAGGCTTGTGCAGATGAAGACAGAACTTGCAGGGATAAAGCAGAGACAAGGAAATAACTTAATGGAGACAGAACATGGATGTAGTTAGATCTCACAGCGGTGAGGCCAAATTTGTCCCCATATCATTCTCCACCTAGAACCCAGAGCTATTGAAGATGCTTCCCGAGTAGGTCCCAGGGGGATCAGGTTGGCGGGGGAAGAGTGGGGTGTACTGCGGCACTGCTATATGATATTATTAATTTTTTTAAGGGCCTACACAACATTATCTGCAGTGGCAGATAACACAGAAGTGCGGTGCTGTGCAGTAAAGGATTCCCCTATGCGGTGAATGCAAGTCAGATGCTGGACATAACCCCTGAATTTACCACAAAGGCTTTCTACTTACCATGCACTAGATTTTAAAAATTACACACAATTCTCCAGATCCTATGAAGTTCACCTAAAATGTAGGCACCTACATTAATTAGTAAATTGGCCTAATTGGCTTCAATTAAAGCTCATAATTGGAAAATAAATGAATTGGGTGGTAAGCACCTTAGACAATAGGCATGATTCTCTATTCCTAGGTGCCTACCAACAAGTAGGCACGATTATGGGCAGATCTGGGGCATTTTTTTAAGTTAGGCATCTCTAGGCAGGCGCTTCTATTTAAGCCAAGAAAACCCTGGCCTAAATAGAGACACCTAAATTTAAGGACACCTAGAGGCACCCAAGCACCGTTTAGGCATAGCTAGATACGATTCTGTTAGTGCAATTGACATATCTAGGCTTCTACAAATGTAGACGTCATTAACGGAATCTGGCCCTCAGCACTATTCCATAAAGAGTGCTCATCTCAAAGTGTCATTTATTTATTTATTTGGTTTTATATCCAATCCTCCCAGTAGAGCTCAGAACGGGTTACAAGTTTACATAACTTGACAAACATGGCATGGCATGGTGCGTAGACAATCTGTCATTTTACAGTTACTGTAAAAATGGCCTTTGCACTCAGGAAAACCCCATTTAAGGGCACACTAAGGCCACTTTCTGCCTAAGTAGTATACCCTCTATATAGTTAATTCAAAGGTTATGTGCATTTGGTTCATCAGCCTGCCTTAAATTTTGGGCATGCTAAATCAGAATAGCATTAAGCGCTGAATTTTATCTGCACTGACACTATTTATAGAATTTGGCCCAATAAGTGCAAAACATTAGCACACTTTAGTAAAAGATCCCCATATTCAAATTACTACCTGCTTAACATACCTGATTAGATCTCCATGATCATCTACGGGCTGAGCATTACTTTAACATTCCTACTAGGCAAACAGGAAGCATATTGCTTCTTGCAATGTAAATAAAAGCAAGAGCTGATTCTACAGAGAATGGCTTTGAGCCTCATCTTCTCTGCCACTTTAAGTGCATAAACTACTGAGAAACTGAAGGTGACAGGACATAAGAAGGTTGCACACTGAAACAAACGTGTCTGCTACACATGCTTGCCCTACTAAATCTCATAGCCAAATATATCACACCAAATAAGACTCAAAAGATGATAAATTGTCATAGGAATTCCTTAACATACTGCCACAATGTAATAATAATAAAAAAAAATCCTCCAAATATACTTTCCATATGTTGGTTGCAACCTTTTTACTGATTGATGCAGACAGGAATCATTCCAAAGAAGAAATTCTGACATGTATTTCAGCTGCAAAACTATTGTATTTGACACATGCATAATGCTGTCAGAGTCAGTACACTGATTACATTAGCAAATCAAGACTGAAGGACATCAATTTATTCTGGGAATGCTTACTTTTGATGAGGTCACTAGTGCAATGCCAACACATGGACTGGTCGTGTACACTTTGACTCCTAGAGGACTGTATTGTCTCTCTCTCCTCTACAGATGTATTTTCTTTGTCACATTTTTCTGAAACAAAAGGGAAAAAAATGCACCATTTTATTTTCCTGTAGAGGTTCCACAGCCTATCAAAGAAGTGCATGTTCTGTAAAGGCTGTAAGGAAGCCTTTCCAAAGAAGCAAAAACTGAGAAATGAAACTCATCAATATTTCAATCATTTACTCCATCGTTAAAACTCAGGGAACATACAATTGGTGGACAATCATAATATGAAATTAATTCCTTCCTAAGTCATTACCAAAAAAGATGACTAAGCGGTCCTTTTACTAAAAGACATTAGAAAATTGGTGTTTTGACAAGGGACTTTCCTGTGTGCTAAGCCCATTTTTAGTGCTGCCATCAAAAAAGGGCTTTTTATTTTTTTGCTTTTGTAAGTTCCCACACTAATTTTTCCCTTAGCTCATCAGATCTGCAAAACAAAAAAAATTAAAAAATTAATGCAGGCACACTCATTGCCTCCTGTTTAGGAGATGCTAAGTGCTCCTGCGTTAACTACGTGTTACTCAATTACCACGCACTGATCGGAACATGCTAGGTAGTTAACAGAGGCATGCCCATTCCCCACCTATGGCACACTCACTTTGAAAATATATTTTCAAAAATTCATTAATGTGCACTTAGCACATGGAAGCATGTTATGGTAATTATGCCTTTTCCGCAAGCTAAGCATATGTTAAGACTTAACACTCAAGCCATAAATAATTACTACTCATCCATCCCTATCCGACAGCCACAACCCAATCCCCATTAGATTAAAAACCAAGAATCTTCAATTGATCAAATTTAATCTCCTTCAGCCCCCTAATTCCATCATTTTCTGCTAAAAAAAAAAATTTTCAATGTAGTGCCTATTCAGACCTAACTACCTCTCATGTATCCTAAATTCAAATAATATTGTAGCTGGCAACTAAAGCCTCTTAAAATTCATATAGCTTGACAGGTATTTAAAGAGAGCAGTAGTCAAAAGTCTGGGAAAATAACCAGTTTAACATGTTTACAAAATACAAGACAGTTGTTTTTCTGGCACAGATCCAAGGCATCAAGATTTGAAAGGTAAAGGGAAAAATAAGAAAATGATTATAGTGCAATAAATAAAAAAAAAGATAGTAGAAATGATTTTTTGATGCGGGGACCTCACTAGCAAAGGCTTCAATGTGACAGCTAGGAGCAGTGTTGGATAAAGCAGATAGTGTCCATCACCTTGGGCAATATAGATGGGGGTTAACTTTCCAATAATGTAGCCCCTAACCTGCCCTTGCTTTAGAGCTGTGGAATATCAGGGGTTAGGCAGCAAAAGGCGATTTAGGTTCCTGCCCACTTAAATGGCTTTGAATATCAGCCAGTTTGATTTTAGATGTAAGCATTAATTTACTAACAATTGCAGTGGATCATTTGCCACAAGGCCTACTGCATAATATGGACTGCACAGCAGAAAATATGTGATAATTGTTGACAAAGGACCCTTTTAATGACTTGACTTTCCAAATCTGAGCTCATGGAGAGTTATATTCAGGTAGAGTAGACATTTCCCTGCCCAAGGGGACTTATGATCTAAGTTTTTATACATGAGGCAATGAAAATTTTAATAATTTGTTAAGGGTCATAAGGAATGTCAGTGGGAAAAAAACAGAATTCTGTTTTTTAAGGTGCAGCATTTAGCATACTTTTTATTCTTGGACCCGACATCCTGTTTAGGACACAGCTGAAAGGATATAAATCCCTAAATGTTTTACACTAGAAATAGATCAAAATATTTCTGTTGAACTGAAATTAGAAAGAGATGTAAACAGGACCAAAGCTAGGGTTTCAGAGCCCCCTTCCATTTCCAGCATACTATCTCTCCCTTCCCTGACTGCTCTCCTCTCTACTGGGCCTGCCGTCACCATAGCCACCAGAAGGAGGAAAGCAGTACAGGGTGGGGACCACAGCCAGCATAGACCCACATTCAAGTGCTATGCTGTTCCTCCCCTTCTGAACACTTCCTGTCAGAAAGAGCAAAATATGGCAGGGCTGGAGTGTAGGGCTGGTGCCAGGGCCTATACAACATAATAAACAGGTGGAGCTCTGTTCCTGCTTGAAGCCCACAAAATAAAGAAACCCTTCTCCCTTCTCCTATCATGATTACTTTATTGTGTTACACAAATATGAGTTTTTTAATGTGGTAAATTGTGGCCTTAACAATTTCAAATATTCATTACAGGAGTTAAAAACTCTGCCAAGAGAGTGAATGAAATGCACAAAATATCTAAACTTAAGACCTAGTATTCTAGCCCTGACAGTGTTCAAGTATGTTGAATACTGGTGGTTAACAGATGCAACTCTTGGGAAGGCAATGATAAATGGAAATAGTTAAAATTGTTTAAACAAAACCTCTATCCAATCTTTAGTTACTAAACAACAATATTTATATGAATGACAATTCGTTCAATTTGGTTCAGTTCAAAACAATCAATAGAAAAGATGACCACAAGTCAATCAACCACACAATGGTTGGTACATTCCAGGAAAATTTAAGCCCAGTTGGTGTATTTTACCATACTCAGTCATCTCCACCACAGAGAAGACACATACCCCCCAAATTCTGTATATGGTGTACATTCAAGGCTACTGAAAGAATTTAAGGATGTTCTGGCAGCTCCACTGGCTGACCTTTTCAATGCTTCTCTAGAGTAGGAGTGGTATCGGAGAACTGGAGAAGGGCAGATGTGGTCCCTCTCCACAAAAGTAGAAGTAAGTAGGAGGTAAGGAACTATAGGCCAGTATGTCTGAGTTCTGTAGTAAATGAATAATTTGATTCATGTCCAATCAATTATGTATTTTTTAATGGTTTTTTTTTTTTTATTATTATTATCTTTCTATGATTGTAAACCATCTGGAACCTGTCTAGGCAGTATAACAAACTTTTAATAAACTTGAAACATAAAATTTGAAAATGCTTTTAAAACAGAAACTAGTGACGTTTCTGGAATCTAATGGATTACAGGATCTGAGGCAACATGCATTCACTAGAGGCAGGTCTTGTCAGACAAATCTAATACATTTCTTTGACTGGGTGGCTAGAGAAGTGGAATGTGCTAGATGTGATGTATTCAGATGTTTACAAAGCCTTAAACATTGTTCTTCAGAGGTGTCTAATAAATAAACTGAGTGCCAGGCCTCGGGATGGGCCCCAAAGTGATGGGCTGGGTCATGAACTGGTTGAGTAGAAGGCAATAGAGGTAGTAGTCAATGGAGATCACTCTGAGGAAAGGGATGTAAACAGTATTGTGCCGCAAGGTTCAGTTCTTAGGCCTGCTCTTTTTAATATTTTTGTAATCGATATTGCTGAAAGGCTGTCTGGCAAGATTTGCCTTTTTATGGATAATGCTAAAATATGCAATAGAGTAGACACCCCTGATGATGTGGATTGCATGAGGAACGGTCCAGAATTTAGCAGCTAAGATTTAATGCTACGAAATGCAAGGTTATGTATTTGGGCTGTAAAATTCTGAGGGAATGATCCAGTTTACGGTTGAAGAACTTTTGTGCATTAAAAAGGAATGGGACTTGGGTATGATAATATGTGATGATCTTAAGGTGGCCAAACAGGTTGAAAAGGTGATGGCAAAAGATAGAAGGATGCTTGAGTACATATGAAGAGGAATAGCCAGTAGGAAAAAGGAGGTATTGATGCCCCTGTATAGGACTCTAGTGAGACTTCATTTAGAATATTGTGTACAATTCTGGAGACCATACCTTCAAAAATATATACACAGAATGGAATTGATCCAGAAGATGGCTATTAAAATGGTCAGTGGTCTTCATTATAAGGAACAAGGGTAAATACTTAAGTTCTCAATATGTATACTTTGGAGGAATCACAAGAGAGGGGAGACATAATAGACATGTTTAAATACTTACATGGCATAAATGCATATGAGGAACGTCTCAATTGAGGGGAAGCTCTGGAATGAGGGGGCATAGGATGAAGGTGAAAGGGGATAGGTTCAGAAGTAACCTCAGAAAATACTTTTTCACCAAAAGGGTGGTGAATGTTTGAGACAGCCTTCCAGTGGCGATGGTGGAGATGAAAAGTGCATCTGAATTCAAGAAAGCTTGGGACAAGTTATGTGAATCTCTTAGGGAGAGGAGGGGATATTAGCTGGCATGGTTGGGCAAACTAGATATTGGCACTATATATAGAATCAGGCCCATGGGGGAAATTTTCTATAGGTCACCTAAGGTTATGCACCAGGATGAGTAAGCACTGTGGGGCAGATTCTATAAGAGAGCGATAAGCATCATACCACTGTCTAGCAACCAAATGGGATGCACATTTTATTTTAAAAAAAACCAAACAAACCTCGAAGCAAGCCTCCTACATTTTAAGCATTTGTCACAGTTGAGGGAGATGTGTTGGGATACTTAAGCTTGCCCAAGGCTGGGGGTGGGCATGGCTTCACCTTGAAGTGGCCATAGATGAGCTTAAATGGCCTAACTTCTGTCCTTATTTGTATAGGTAAATTATTCCAAATAACAATAGCAGCATATGTAAAAGAAGAATTAAATTGACATTTAAAATGTATACTGTACCTCTAAAAGGGGGAAACTGCAATGCAAATGTATTACTCAATCTATTAGATGAATTATGCAAACTTGAAAAGAACTAAGTGAGATGAGTGGAAGTTTTAAACTCTATGGGCTCCTTTTACGAAGCCGCGTTAGCAGTTTAACATGTCCCTGACCCATTCATGCCCTTCCCATGACCCCACCTCTTTTTCAGTTGCTTGCTATAAAATTTAGCTGCACATTTTATAGAACAGGGCACAGGACAGATCTGCGGGTAAACCCAAATGAGTGCCAATGCACGCCAGTTATTGATTGTTAATAGCTCATTAACTAATTATTTGTACACAGATCTGGGATATGTGCCTAAATTTTGACGTACTATATAGAACTCAGAGATTAGTGCATAGGTGCTGGGCATGCACCTGACCCACTCATGTCCCTTTCATGTCCACACTCCCTAGTAGTTATGCACTAAAGAATTTACATGCTAATGTTGAAGAATACCGACTAAATGCACTTATGTGCAGAACTTCAAATTAGTGTCAATTAGCACCAATTAACTCCATTTTTGTAAATTATTGATTATTAACACCAATTAGGGCCTAATTCAAAAATTAAGTTATGTGCATAGCTGGCAGTGTTCTATAACCTGTGTGTACACACACACAAGATTATACAATTGGGGGTAAACATGTTTTAGTGTGTTCAATCATATTAAAAGAAGACATAATTTGTATTTGAAGTACTTTGGGTTTTTTTTTTTAAACTTCTGTAATGTATTTTATGTTTTGAGGAAATAAATTTCTAATGGGAACAGGAACCGTGAGAATGACCACGCAGGTAAACCAGGATGACTGCCGAAGGACTTTTATTGGGATCCAAACAAAGAGGTACATGTATAAACCCAGAGAACAAACAACAAGGTGACTAATCAGTATTCAAGGGCCTGCCTCAGGAGTCCTTCTTGCTGTGCTGCTGATCAGCTCAACTCCCCACCCGGAACACAAGGTGAGCAACTGGGGTTGGAACAGTCGAGCTCGTGACAGCAGCGAAGAAGCACCGGATCTCTAAGGCAAAGAGATCGTCCCCTATATACGAAGGTAGTGTTTCCTGTTTCTTGTGAATAACAGACCCAACACGGGCCGTGTTTCAGCTATAAAGTCTTCTTCAGGAGTCCTATTATATAGCCAGGCAAAGCTTGTAAGTTCAAAAAATTCAAATAAACCAAGTGCATTTATGGATCCTTGGTCAGTATTGCTGCAGCGACAGAAACAGTTTTGACTGTTATTTATGTCGCTGCAGTACTGCTGAGCGAAGATCTGTTAAGTGCACCTGGTTTATATAGATTTTTTGCATTTACAAGCTTTGCCTGGTTATATAATAGGATTCGTGAAAAAGGCTTCATAGCCAAAATACGGCCTATGCTGGGACCCTTATTCATGCACCTCTTTGTTTGGATCCCAATAAATGTCCTTCGGCAGTCATCCTGATTTACCTGCATGGTCATTCTCACTGTTCCTTTTCCCTATGGTCATTTGATGAGAGCGTGCTGGTTTTCTTCATTTCCACTGTAGTTTGCGCATTGGAGACCCAATACATTTCTGAAACCACAAATATTTTTTATGCAATATTTAAATGGAAAGACACCTAGGCAAAACCAGAATGCAACGTGAGTTCAGTATGACACATTCAGATCATAGATACCTTTATAATTCATTGTATTGGTAAGCAGCTGCTACTGCAGTTGCTACGGTTAAATTATGCTCAAATTCAAAGCTAAAATGCTCATACAAGAAAAAAAAAGTGCAATGTATAAAGAACACTGTGTCCCTGAAGAGATGTTCCTCACACACAGCTGCTTAGTGTGTGGGAATCTCATAGTAATTCCAGAAGTCTGCAGATGTCTTTTTTTACAAATCTCTGTGTCAAATTTCTTGTGACTCAGTGCATGACCATGGGCCAGCGAGATTGTAGTGGCCTTATAAAAACAGTCCAGCCTATCCAAAGAAGAATTTCGCAGTCCTATGACTTCCTCAGCAATTAAAAAAAAAAAAAAAAAGGATGATGCAACAAAAGTAGGGTCAAGTTTAAAAATTGTGCAATTGATGTTTAATAAAAAAAAATATCCAGTGGCTCGTCAGCTAAGTTTGGCGGCCAAAGACAACCACCAAAAAGAGTGGTATATGAGGGAGTGCTGAAAGGTTTTCAGCCCATCCAACCAAATTCCTAAATTCTGGGCGTTATTTTGCCACTGTAACTAAAAAAAAGTGTTTTCTTATTTCATTATGTGCTAATTTACAGAAACCTTTTGACATTGTGTCAGATCATTGATTGAACCATATCCAGGTGATTTTCTTCTTAGTTAGGCCAATAACTTTTCAGCACCCCCCTTGTATCTTTGGCAATTGAGACTTAGCCAGCTAACCACTGAGTATTAGTACAGCCAGTTATGCCTTAGCTGCCCAAAAATAGACTGGAAATTCAATGCCAGTGGCCAGATAAGGCGCTGGCATTGAATTTCTGGTATTACCATGAACAGTGAAAGACCAGTAATCTTCTGCAGTCTGAATAAGAGCCTAATGGTCCTTGGTGGCAGATATATAGTTATCCGGCACCCATGGGGATTGGTGGATGCCAGATAACTGTTTTTCTGGTTGCCTGAGAGTTACTGTATAATACCGTACTGTACAAGGAGTGTCGGCCAGATCTCAATTCCCTCTCTCCCTGAAGCACCAGCACTGCAGAGGTACTGAGCTTCAAATCCCCCCCCCCCCTCTCAAGTCCTGAAGCAGCAAAAGCAGGCCTCGGTCCTCAGCTATGAACTTTCTTGCTCCCTCCCTCCCTTACCCAAAGTGACAGCCGGTCAGCAGGAAACAGCACTCAAAACAGACTGCTCATGGCCAGCCCTGGCAGTGCCTTTCCTCTGATGCGAGGGAGGGAGTGAGGTGGTTTGCAGCTCTGGACCATCACCTGCTTCTGCTGCTTTGGGGCTGGGGGGGTTCAGAACTTCTACCATGCTGGTGCTTCAGGGCAAGGAGGGGGGTTCATGGTTCAGGACTGCCACCACTTCTACTTTTTTGAGGCTTGAGGGCGGGAGAATGTTTGCGCCTCAGGACCGTTGCCACTGGTGCTTTAAGGGACTTTTTTCCCAGCGGTAATTTTTTGCCAATGGTTGAGAGTGCCGGTTAACTGAGTACCAGTTAGCTGAGATTCTACTGTAGTTACTATATATTTTTATTACCGTATATACTCAAATATAAGTTGTTCCGAATATAAGTCGAGACCCCCATTTTCCCCCCAAAAAGGAGGAAAAATGGTTGACTTGAATATAAGTCAGGCGGCTTAATATTCAAGTGTCTTGCCCTGCCAGGTTCTGCACTCAGCCCCCCTCCCTGCCAAGTTCTGCCCCCAGCCCCCTTCCCTCCCTGTCCTGAACTCAGTCCCATTCCCTACCAGGCTGTAACCCAAGCCTCCCACCCTGCCAGGCTCTGAACACTGTCCCACCTTCCTTCCCTGTATCCTCTTCCCCCTAAAAAGAGCCAACCTCATCAGTGATGTCACAATGGCTTGATTGTCCCGTACTCCCCTCTGCCCTCTAACCCAGCCAACAGATTAACCTTTCCCCTTAACTTAAACCACCTAAGGAGGAGAGAAGCCAGCTGACTGAATACTGGACAAGCCTCTCGCTGCGAAACTGGAGGCGCAACTGGGCAGGACTGGGGGTAGAATAGAGCAGGGCCAGGCTTCCTCTTTTTCTAAAGAGGAAATCTGGCAACCCTACCCCGGGCCTATGGGGATTCTTCAGGTGCAGATGTGCAATCTCGTCTTCCCCCCGAGGGAATCATGGTTGTCATTTTGAAAGGCAATCAAGAGGGGGCAGGAGCGAGGAGGCTGTGGTCCTCTGCCTGAAGATTCCTACTGGGCCACCAGGTACACAGGTAGGCCCAAGAGGATCTATCTGGACATCGGAGGAAAGGGAGAGAGCAGTGGGTTCATTCAAGGGTGGAGGGGAGGGATGGCACATCACAGGGGGAAAGGGGGGATTAGAGTAGTCCTATAGGGCTCAGGAGGGGTTCTTTTTTAATAAATAGTTATGCAGGTGCCAGCCTGATATTCAGTGCCAGCACCCACATAGCCAAGTGGCTTAGTTTAGGACACTTTTTCAGCTCTCCTAAACTGTGGTTGAGTGAGGGAGGTTGGCACCCGGAATCAACGTTCTGTGCACCCCATACTCTTCCCCGCTGCTTGGGCACCCCCACCCCCCGTACTTCTTGAAATGTTTGCCAGCACAAGCAGCATCTTCCACCTGTTGCTCACACTGGCATTGGCTCCCTTCTGAAGTCACATCCAGGTCCCATGACAAGGAAGTGACGTCAGAAGGGAGCCAACACCAGCACAAGCAGCAAGTGGAAGATGCTGCTCACACCGGCAAACATTTGAAGAGGTACGTGGGGCATGGATAAGAGAAGAGGCACCGGCATCAGCACCCCCAGTGAAGATGGCACCTAGAGTGGTCTGTCCCCTCTTTACTAAGTCACCGCTCCTAAACTAGGCTACTTAGCTAAGTGGAATCCAGCACTGAATATGCCAACACTCCCAACACTGTGGCTCCTCTCCAGTGCCGCCCCCAGTGCCGCCACTGACATGCCCACTTTTTAGTTGGGCGGTCTGAAGTTAAGCCAGCTAAGGGCTGCTGAATATCCCCTCTTAAGAAGCTGGAAGCGATATAAATGAGCAGGAGAGCTTCCTTTTCACTTAAATCACTCGACTAACAATTCCTATGTGCAAAGGGGACACATTCTCTCTGTACAGGCAAGCAAAATGGTTGCGGGGAGAATATGGTGCAGCAGTTAAAGCTACAGCTTCAACACTCTGTGTTTGTGCGTTCAAACCCATCTTGTGACCCTGGGCAAGTCACTTAATTCCCCCATTGCCCCAGATACATTTGATAGATTGTGAGTCCACCAGGACAGACAGGGAAAAAAAAATACTTGTATACCTGAATAAATTCATGTAAACCGTTCTGAGCTCCCCTGGGAGAACTGTACAAAAAAATGGAATAAATAAATATGCAATGAGTGCTCTCTTTGGAAATAATGTGCATTCTCTTGAAAAAGTGTGCACTATTTTCAACAAATGCTAAACATTAATTTTTGTAGGTTTTCTGCATCGTCATTTGATAATGACATGCAATGACATTTCCCGTATCTTTGCAATCAAATGCCCATCCATAATATTCAGTAGCTCTATCTAGTTACATGCCGTCGAATATTTTATCAGCATCCAGTCAATGAGATTTAACTGGGCAGGAATCGCACCCGCCCACTTAACGCCCGCTGAGTATCAACCCCACTTTTTCAAGAAACATATCTCTATTTCCAGGAGATAGCCTAGCCCCCTTTACTGGTGTCTTTAACGTGAGGAATTTTAAGCAAGTGAATAGAGACAGAAAGGCAAAGCCAAAATGTTACCTTGCATGTTGTGGCCGGCCTTATAGCCTAAATCAGGGATCCGGAACAATCCTGAAAGCAGCCACCAACAATACACCAGCGTGTGACCCAACAGGGAGTCACCCTGCAGGACCGGACTTTCAGCAGCAATCAAAATCAACTCCACTCAAGAATAAAGTCCCAACAGTAAGGGAGTTTAAAGAAATAGTTCATTTTACTCAATTCTTTAAAGCAGGTAAGTAATTCTTCAAACTTTATAACATTAGTCAGGGTTCCTCACCACATTCAAGAAGAAAGAAAAAAAAAAATAAAAAACTGCCAAAATGAGCAAGAAAATAAAGCAATGCACAATCAGGTTCAAACTTTCTTCTTATGCTTATTAAGTCTCAATTAGCTCCTGAGATCCCAGCTCAACAGAGAGCTAGCATTGCCTGCTTCAAAGCAGGTATTTTATCAAATCCAAAAATAAAGTTCAGCATACAAGTTTCCTCAATTCTCAGTCAGAAAAGAAAATCAAGAAAAGCCTCTGGCAACAGAAGATGTCTGCCAGGAACAGGAGAGAGCAATAGGTTTTGCCAAAACAAAGGCCTTCAGATAGGCTTTCAAATTCCCTCCCAAGGTGGAAGCAAAACCTCTCCCCACTCTCTCCAAGCCTTCTCTCAAAACCAACATTCAAGAGAAATACTGTTGAATTTTATAAATCATTCCAAAATATCATATTACCATATCTGTTAAATTTGTTTCAATATCAAATAAAGAATGAAAATATATCTGGTACTATGGCAGAATCGATAATTATAGTCTTACCAAAACCAAACAAAGATCCTACTCTGGTTTCAAATTACAGGCCTATTTCATTATTAAATGTGGATAATAAATTAATGGCTAAAGTATTAGCATTAAGATTGGCAAAAGCTCTTCCTTTCATTATTGATGTACATCAAACAGGATTTATTGCTAAAAGACATTCATCAGACAATACTAGACTTGCATTCCACTCATTAAATTTAGCAAAAAATATAAATGATCCAGTTTTTTTAATTTCTTTAGATGCAGAAAAAGCTTTTGATAGAGTGGAATGGAATTTTATATATCAAGCTTTACATTGGTTTGGTATAGGATCCGGTTTTATTAAAATGATTCAGACATTGTATAGCTCTCCTGGAGCAAGATTATATATTAACAATAATTTATCAACTAAATTCAACTTGCATAGGGGAGTTAGACAAGGATGCCCTTTGTCTCCATTACTTTTTGATGTTGTCCTAGAACCTTTATTAATTGCAATAAAAAAAACTAGGGAAATAAAGGGAATCTCATTTACCAGTTTTGAATTTAAATTATCTGCATATGCAGATGATATATTATTATATTTAAGAGAACCGGAAATTACTATTCCATGTATGCTTAATTTAATAGAAAAATACGGTACATTTTCTGGATATAAAATTAATTGGAATAAATCTGAAATCCTCCCAATTAATGTTCATTGTACCAAAGGATTATTTGATCCATATTCATTTATTTGGAAAGAGGATGGAATAAAATACTTAGGAATTATGATCAAAAATACAATTGAAGACACAGTCAAAGAGAATGAAAAACTTTTATTGAAAAAAATAACAGAAATGTGTGAGCAATGGAATCCATTACATCTTTCTTGGTGGGGAAGAATTCAAACAATTAAAATGATGATATTGCCTGTGGTTTGTTACCAAATGAGTATGATTCCAATATTTTTTCAGGGGTCATTTTATAAAAAACTTAACAATATTCTTACAAAATTTGTTTGGTGTGGGAAAAGACCAAGAATCGCTTTAGTATCATTACAAAGACCAATTATAGAAGGGGGGGTAAATTTTCCAAATTTTTATAGGTATCATCAAGCCTATATTTTAAGACAGGGTATGTATTGGATCCTCCCAGATCTCTTAGAAAATGTACCAGATTGGCTGTATTTAGAATGGCGGCTCCTGTTCCCTTTAAATCCAGAACACTTAATTTCTATATCAATGCCTATAAGATACAAAGAACACAGAATCTTATTAGATACTTGGAAAACATTAAGATACATAAATAATCTGACACCAGAACCAATTGCTAAATCCCTAAATCAATCAATATGGGTAAACTCCAGGATCAGAATTGGCGGATTTAAAATCGTCTGGAAACAATGGATAACTGCAGGAATAAGAACATTAAATGACGTCATATCAGAAGGTTCCTTGCTTAGTTTTTCACAATTGCAAAATAAATTTAGACTAAATAAAACACAATTTTTTAAATGGATGCAATTGAAGCAAGCCATTCAGGTAGGGTTCCCTGAATGGAAAATTCTCAATACTCAATATAGTTTGCAAGTTTTATGTTTCCAGACGGATTTCTTGGGTCACCAAGCCGCAAAATGGTATAAATTAATAAATGGATTTCTAAATAAAAAAAAGAAAACTGGACTTAGGGATATTTGGAGCATTGAGATTGGACAGACAATTTCTGCATCTCAATGGCCAAAATTCTGGTCCTGGAGATTAAGATTAACAAAGTCAGCATCTATGAGTCAAACATGGTTATTTTTATTACATAGAGTGTTATGGACCCCGACGCGCTTGCAAAAGATAGATAATACTAGATCTAATAGATGTTGGCATTGTAAAATAGAAGTAGGGACATTGGATCATTTAATTTTTTTTTGTCCCTGTATAAAAGCTTTTTGGAATTTAATTTGGCCCCAAATAAATATATTACTAGAAAATCACGTAGGACTCTCATATGATACCATATTATTCGGTACTGCAATGAGAACACAGAGTCCAATATCAGCAAATAATAATAAATTACTTTTAATATTGACAGGAGTTGCCATGCAGCAAATCACACAAAATTGGAAAGATTTTACCAAACTAAATTATACATTCTGGTGGAACTCGGTATGTCACATTTACAAAATGGAGAAAATTTTGGCTTTACAACAAGGAAATATTAAAAATTTTAAGAAAATATGGGATCCATTGACTAATTATTCTAGAGATCAGATATCTTAACACATTGATAATAGTAATATAGGGTTAGGGTGGGAAATATAGATATTAATATGAAAGAAAAATGGAAAAACAATTAATAGGGGAAAGGGATGAATATCTATGATATGAATTTGTACATACATATATATTTTATTATACATTTTATAATATGTGATTCATGTATTGAAAGAATGAAAATTCTATAAATAAAAAGTTAAAAAAAAAAAAAAGAGAAAGAAAAAAAAAACAGCACACAAACAGTTCCAAAAGAACCTCACTCACTGTTTGTGGCTTAAAGCCAAGTCCACCTGCATTGGTTCAGGAAAATTGCATTCACAGCCAGCCCAAGCCTCTTGGAAGTCCATAGGCTCTTCATTCATGTGGGGCACATCTTCAGTCTGTTCAGCCTGAGTCAGCTCCATGGGTTGTGGCCTGTTGCCCCTGTTTGGCTCAGGAGGATCCCTAGGGAGGCAAGGCTTAAACTTCCTCCCTAACCGGCTTCCTGGTCTGAATGCCAGTGCTGGCTTATCTAGTCTAGGGGCGTGCCCTGTTCTAGGTGTGTCAGCAGATCTCCAGGGGCCTCTAGAGCTCCCCTGGTGGTGGTTTGTACAAATCTCACTACCTTCTTCTTCAGAAATATCTGGCTCCTTCTGGTGGTCAGTGGCATTATTTCTCAAACTAACATCCTCGAAAATCCTGAAATTTGCTTTCCTGGATTTTACTTTTACTTTTTTGCTTGGTTTGAATGGGACCTTGGCAGGCCTTGCGTCTGACTGGTCACAATGTGTCTTACTATAAGAATGTTGTGATATGAATTCTTAGATAGCCTTTGGTAGGTTGATAGTTTCGCAGAACTGAGGACAGAAAGCCAGTTCTCAAGACACAAGTAAGTGACAGCCTATTTACCTGCTATCTTCAGATTAATTATTAATACCCATGTGGCATGAGTATAATATATTATCAATGGAGGACAATTTGGGCCAGATTCTATAAACTGCACCTAACTTGGTACTGCATGTCAATCAAACATAGGTGCCATTTGTAGAATCATGCCTAGCAACGCCTAAATTGACTTAGGTGACAGTAGGTGTCATAAAAAAAAACCTTGGTCCCTTTGATCCCACCATCCCAGCACTAACTGAAGCACACTGGTTACCCATAGGGAAACAGATCATCTTCAAACAATTAACTATCGCCTTCAAGCGCTTCTGCAATAAGAC